>NC_079191.1:71344076-71981645 GCF_029499605.1 Hyla sarda | reverse complement strand
GAAGACGGCAGGGGCGTTGCACAGGCCAAAGGGCATGACCAGATACTCAAAGTGTCCATCTCTGGTGTTAAATGCAGTCTTCCATTCGTCCCCCTCCCTGATGCGGATGAGATTATAAGCACCTCTTAAGTCCAGTTTGGTAAAGATGTGGGCACCTTGAAGGCGATCAAAGAGTTCTGAGATAAGAGGTAGAGGGTAGCGGTTCTTTACCGTGATTTTATTAAGTCCGCGGTAATCAATGCAAGGACGCAGGGAGCCATCTTTTTTGGACACAAAAAAAAATCCAGCTCCGGCAGGAGAGGAGGATTTGCGGATAAACCCCTTTTTTAAATTTTCCTGGATGTATTCAGACATAGCAAGAGTCTCTGGAGCGGACAGAGGATAAATTCTGCCCCGGGGTGGAGTAGTGCCCGGGAGGAGGTCAATAGGACAGTCATAAGGCCTGTGAGGAGGTAAAGTCTCAGCTTGCTTTTTTCAAAATACGTCAGCATAGTCCATATAAGCCTTAGGGAGACCGGTTACAGGGGGAACCACAGGGTCACGGCAGGGAGTACTGGGAACCGGTTTAAGACAGTCCTTGAAACAAGAAGTACCCCAGCTCTTGATTTCTCCTGTGGACCAATCAAGGGTTGGGGAATGGCGTTGAAGCCACGGTAATCCAAGGAGAATTTCAGAAGTGCAATTGGAGAGGACCAAAAACTCAATTTTTTCGTGATGAGGTCCGATGCACATTAGGAGGGGTTCCGTGCGGTAACGCATGGTACAGTCCAATCTTTGATTGTTAACACAATTGATGTAGAGGGGTCTGGCGAGACTGGTCACCGGGATGTTGAACCTGTTGATGAGAGAGGCCAAAATAAAATTTCCTGCAGATTCGGAGTCCAAGAAGGCCATAGTAGAGAAGGAGAAGATGGAGGAAGATATCCGCACAGGCACAGTAAGGCGTGGAGAAGCAGAGTAGACATCAAGAACTGTCTCCCCTTTGTGCGGAGTCAGCGTACGTCTTTCCAGGCGGGGAGGACGGATAGGACAATCCTTCAGGAAGTGTTCGGTACCGGCACAGTACAGGCACAGATTCTCCATGCGGCGTCGTGTCCTCTCTTGAGGTGTCAAGCGAGACCGGTCAACTTGCATAGCCTCCACGGCAGGAGGCACAGGAACGGATTGCAGAGGACCAGAGGAGAGAGGAGCCGGGGAGAAAAAACGCCTCGTACGAACAAAGTCCATATCCTGGCGGAGCTCCTGACGCCTTTCGGAAAAACGCATGTCAATGCGAGTGGCTAGATGAATAAGTTCATGCAGGTTAGCAGGAATTTCTCGTGCGGCCAGAACATCTTTAATGTTGCTGGATAGGCCTTTTTTAAAGGTCGCGCAGAGGGCCTCATTATTCCAAGATAATTCGGAAGCAAGAGTACGGAATTGGATGGCGTACTCGCCAACGGAAGAATTACCCTGGACCAGGTTCAGCAGGGCAGTCTCAGCAGAAGAGGCTCGGGCAGGTTCCTCAAAGACACTTCGAATCTCCGTGAAGAAGGAGTGTACAGAGGCAGTGATGGGGTCATTGCGGTCCCAGAGCGGTGTGGCCCATGACAGAGCTTTTCCGGACAGAAGGCTGACTACGAAAGCCACCTTAGACCTTTCAGTAGGAAACTGGTCCGACATCATCTCCAAGTGCAGGGAACATTGTGAAAGAAAGCCACGGCAAAACTTAGAGTCCCCATCAAATTTATCCGGCAAGGATAGTCGTAGGCCGGAAGCGGCCACTCGCTGTGGAGGAGGTGCAGGAGCTGGCGGAGGAGATGATTGCTGGAGCTGTGGTAGTAGCTGCTGTAGCATCACGGTCAGTTGAGACAGCTGGTGGCCTTGTTGCGCTATCTGTTGCGACTGCTGGGCGACCACCGTGGTGAGGTCGGCGACAACTGGCAGTGGAACTTCAGCGGGATCCATGGCCGGATCTACTGTCACGATTCGGCTGGCAGGAGGTGGATCCTCTGTGCCAGAGAGGGATTGGCGTGGACCGTGCTAGTGGACCGGTTCTAAGCTGCTACTGGTTTTCACCAGAGCCCGCCGCAAAGCGGGATGGTCTTGCAGCGGCGGTAGCAACCAGGTCGTATCCACTAGCAATGGCTCAACCTCTCTGACTGCTGAAGATAGGCGCGGTACAAGGGAGTAGACAAGGGCAAGGTCGGACGTAGCAGAAGGTCGGGGCAGGCAGCAAGGATCGTAGTCAGGGGCAACGGCAGGAGGTCTGGAACACAGGCTAGGAACACACTGGGAAACGCTTTCACTGGCACGATGGCAACAAGATCCGGCAAGGAAGGGAAGGGGAAGTGAGGTTATATAGGGAAGTGCACAGGTGAATACACTAATAAACCAACTGCGCCAATCAGCGGCGCAGTGGCCCTTTAAATCGTAGAGACCCGGCGCGCGCGCGCCCTAAGGAGCGGGGCCGCGCGCGCCGGGACAGGACCGACGGAGAGCGAGTCAGGTACGGGAGCCGGGGTGCGCATCGCGAGCGGGCGCCACCCGCATCGCGAATCGCATCCCGGCTGGAAGAGGTATCGCAGCGCACCCGGTCAGCAGGTCTGACCGGGGCGCTGCGATTGCGAGGATGTTGCGAGCGCTCCGGGGAGGAGCGGGGACCCGGAGCGCTCGGCGTAACAGCCACACAACCATTTCAATTGATCCTTAGAAGCTTTATTGTAAATTTCTTGCATATATACAAAAGTTCCAAACGTTTCATGTAAAAGTAATGCAAAGAAATCGAAAACAATTCACCCAGGTGCACCTGTTGTGGACACGCTAGACACTCTTCACGCTGCCCGAATTTTCAGCCCATGCCCAGGGCCACCTTCAGCTGAACAACCTTCCTCTCACGAAGGGGATCAGAGTGGAGCTTGCGTCGATACTACGACGTTTCGGAGGACACGTCTCCTTTTTCAAGTATCCCTATCGTGCTCCCATCACCACTTAAATAAGTACCCCATTCTCGCGAGAACTTAACTCTAAAGGTGAGAATAACAGAATTAAAATCAAAAAAATTTACAAAATACAAAAAATACATAAAAGTGGGAAAAATTCTACTAGGAGCAGCATAGTAAGATAGTATCTCACAGAAACACGCTAAAATTACATGATTCATTTAACCCATTTGGGTATAATGCATTCAATGTTTCGATCCAGTATACTTCACGTTGTGATAATCTTTTCTTGACGTCACCTTCTATGGTGCCTTGCACCTCCTCTATAACCATCCACCTCAATTCGCATACTCTATGGTTAAATTCAACAAAATGTCTGGCAACCCCCGTTTCTCCATATTTGCTACTTTCATTGGTTGTCTTTTTCTCCAGTGCATTCCGGATTACCGAGCCATGCTCGGCAATACGGATTTTGACTGATCTCATTGTTTGGCCGACATAAATCCTACCACACGGACATTTCAGCAAGTAAATGATTTGTTTTGATGTCTCCGGGGTGGATTAAAGAATTGTTTACGTGACACGAATGACTTCTTGGATCGTGTAGAGTATTTATGTGTCAAGGAGGGGACGTGGCTCTGTACCCTTGATATTAAAAGCCTCTACACAAATATTTCAACAAGTGAAGGGTTAATAGCTGTTAGAGAAGAATTGTCCAAGAATGCTTCCTTGGATAATTCTAAAATTCGTTTTTTGATGGACCTACTGGAGATGGTTTTGATCAAAAATTATTTCAGATTCGGTGAAGATTTCTTTTTGCAATTACAGGGCGTGTCAATGGGGTCCCCGGTGGCCCCATCTCTTGCCAATATTTTTATGACCAAATTTGAAGAACAGTTCGTGCATTCTCTCCCACTGGGTGGACACTTCGCCGCGTGGTTTCGTTACGTGGAGGACGTCTTCATGCTATGGGAGGGAACTAGGAGTGAACTAGATGAGTATGTTGAAGGGTTAAATAAATGTCATGAACTTATCGAGTTCACGTTAGAAGCCCATCCACCGAGTATTCATTACCTTGATGTTGAGATCTATAGAGAGGGGACTAAGCTCCAGTCCACTCACTATAGAAAAGAGGCTGATCGAAATAATTTCCTGAGTAGAAAAAGCTTTCATGCACCACAGACTTTTAAAGGTATACCTAAGAGCCAGTTCATTAGGGCCAAACGTATTTGTAGTACAGAAGAAGAATACATTAAGAACAAAGAGATGTTGATTAAGAAATTTGTCCAAAGGGGATACAAGGAGGAAGAAGTTAGAAAAGTGGGAAATGAGGTACAAGAGATTTCAAGACAAGAGTTGAGACAGAGGAAAAAGAAAGATAAGAGAAAGATAACAGATGACTTAGTGTACTTTGGTACATATGATAAACATGCACGTCTAATCAAAAACACCATTAAAAAGTACTGGGGTATTGGTTTGGCAAGTTCCCCCGTTTTACATATAAAAAGGGTAAATATTTAGCAAATAGTCTGGTGAGAGCAGATATTAAGAAAAAGAAAAAATCTGAACAAACATTTCTGCAAACTAAAAAGAAAGATACTTTTGCATGCATGGCATGCTCAAGTTGCTCTAGTATTATTAAAAGTGATCATATTGTACATCCTCTATATGGGACCAAATTTCCCATTAGAGGTTGGTATAGCTGTGAAACAAAACAAATCATTTACTTGCTTAAATATCCGTGTGGTAGGATTTATGTCGGCCAAACGATGAGATCAGTCAAAATCCGTATTGCCGAGCATCGCTCGGTAATCCGGAATGCACTGGAGAAAAAGACAACCAATGAAAGTAGCAAATATGGAGAAACGGGGGTTGCCAGACATTTTGTTGAATTTAACCATAGAGTATGCGAATTGAGGTGGATGGTTATAGAGGAGGTGCAAGGCACCATAGAAGGTGATGTCAAGAAAAGATTATCACAACTTGAAGTATACTGGATAGAAACATTGAATGCATTATACCCGAATGGGTTAAATGAATCATGTAATTTTAGCGTTTTTCTGTGAGATACTATCTTACTATGCTGCTCCTAGTAGAATTTTTCCCACTTTTATGTATTTTTAATTTTAATTTTGTTATTCTCACCTTTAGAGTTCTCGCAAGAATGCGGTACCTATTTAAGCGGTGATGGGAGCACAATAGGGATACTTGAAAAAGGAGACGTGTCCTCCGAAACGTCGTAGTATCGACACAAGCTCCACTCTGATCCCCTTCGTGAGAGGAAGGTTGTTCAGCTGAAGGTGGCCCTGGCATGGGCATAAAATTGCTGCAGCGTGAAGAGTGTCTAGCGTGTCAGCAACAGGTGCACCTGGGTGAATTGTTTTTGATTTATTTGCATTACTTTTACATGAAACGTTTGGAACTTTTGTATATATGCAAGAAATTTACACTAAAGCTTCTAAGGATCAATTGAAATGGTTGTGTGGCGTTTCATTCTTTTGCACATGGATCTATGAGTGAGTCTGTGAGCCCTCACTACTTAACGCACCAAACCCACCCAGGTGTGAACACGTGACCATTTCTATCTATATATTGTAGCATTTCTAGTCTGCTCATCTATATTTTTTAAGCATCACAGTCACCATTCATAGGCTGATAAAGGTCATGTGAGCAAAGACAAGTTGAGGACAGATGAATGTCATTTCAAATTAATTACACGAAAAATATAGACAGAAAGGGGAAGTCACACACAGTATGATCCAAACTCAGGTTCCTTCTTGTTACATACGTTTATGTAGAAATAGCAGCAATGCTCATATTCTAGCAATAATGACTCCTGCGGGGTGCATCTACTGAGATAAAGTATCAATAATAGAAAACAAAAAGAGTCCGGGCTACGGGTTCATCTATCCAGACGCATCTCAGAGGCAACGCCGGCAGTTTCGCACGTCAGTGCGTTCTTCTATCGGCCTAATAAATCAAATTCCACTATTGAGCCTATTGATAGGACAGCGACTGAAGCTTTCACCACAATAGAGGTTGGCATTAAGACAGCTAGCAAATTCCAGCAGAACATTTCTTCACCTATGATTGATACATTTGTCACACTTGTTAAAAAAGATATTGACAAACTTAAAAAACTGTCTCATCCCAATATGACGCATGAGCAGGGCCTGGTGCTTGAAGGACTGATCCATTACCACAACCTGGTTATCAAGCCCGCCCATAAGGGGGGTGCGGTTGTGGTCATGGATACATCGGGGAGGCCATGCGTCAATTGGATGACATTGCAAATTATAAATAGCTATCATGTGAGCCTAAGTGGGAAATAAGTAAACAGATTGATGTGGTCCTTTATCTGGCACTGGAGTAGGGATTGATAGATCATGCTTTTCATGAATATCTTAAAGTCACGTATACTATCACGCCTATGATATATTTCCTCTCTAAGATTCATAAAACTCTGATTGATCCACCAGGATGCCCGATTGTGTCTGGACGTGAATCTCTTACGAGCCATATATCAATATTTCTTGATAAGATTTTGAGAAAATATGCATCCATTGCCAGATCGTATATACGTGACACAGGTGACTTTTTGAAAAAAATTGAAGATGTACATTTCCCCAAGGGGACGCTTTTGGCATTATTGGACATTGTCAGCCTGTACACCTCCATCACTCATGACGGGAGTGTGCAGGCTATCAGGTCCATGAATGTATCTGATTTCTCTTTCAAAAAGTCTGAACTTCTCATTCAATTGCTGCAGCTGGTATTAACAAAAAATTATTTTATGTTTAACGACACGTACTACATGCAATTAATCAGTACAGCCATGGGCACAAACGTGGTGCCGACCTACGCCAACATATTTGTTGTGCACATGGAAGAGAATGTCGTCTATACCTCCCACCTCTTTGGCCACATGCTACAGTGGTGGAGGTATATAGACGACATTTTCCTCATTTGGACAGGAACAGAAAGAGACCTACATGTGGATGGCATTAAATGCACACTTATCTTTTCTCCATCATTTGTCCAATTTTTAGATACCACCGTGAAAATAGTAGAACATCGTTTAGAAAACAGCCATTTTATAAGACCGACTGAAAGCAACTCCACATTGAGATTTGACACGCAGCAGGATCAAGTCCCTTCCATATAGTCAAATGATTAGGGCCAGACGTATCATCAGTTCTGAAGAAGAGGTGGGACCGGAACTTGACCGTATATAAAAAAAAATTATTCTAGGGGATACCCCAAAAACCATGCATGGCCTTTGTTACCACTTATTCTGAAACATCACAACAAATTACCAACATTGTGAGAAAACACTGGCACATCTTGATAGAGGGTCATGATAGCATTCCTTAGTTTGCAACCCCTCCTCTGATGTCTTTTAGATGTCCAACTAATTTACATGATGAATTGGTAAAAACTGACATCTCTATTTCTAAACATTCCCAAACATTTATCTCAACAAGTAATAAAGGGTCTTTTCCATGCAGGAGTTGCATAAACTGTAAAGACATGTCAAAGGGCTTTGTGGTAGCTGCCTTGGGATGTAGTCTAGTTGGGGTGTTGCTTCGGTATATGAGGGGTTAATTTGACCCTTGTCACTCGTGATGCCAGGGTGGGGGTTAATACGCTGAGGTAAATCTTTGGCCTATCGCCACCCTTCCCAGAAACGATAAGTACGTGCTTAAATGAATGAAGGTCCACAATAGAGATGAACTTGAACTTGCATAAACTTTACTGAGGTACTTGCGGAACATCCAATTAACAGCAACAGTCTTAGCAATACAGTCTCTATACAGCACGGAAGTGATTGACAGATGCTGAGGACCATTGACTTATCCAAAGGATTATTAGAATTAGGATTGGTGCAGAGATCCGCCCCGGATTTAGGGGTCTATCTTTAGGTCCGGTGATCTTGCAGAGTTAACAGGGATTGAGATAACTCACAGTTTTGTAAAGATGGCCATTGCCGCAAGGCTTGGGCCTAGTCACTGCTAATGACAGCTGCGCAGATCTTCCTTCATCAGCAGCCCACGAGGAAAAGAGAGCGAGTAATGGCCGCCGATCCCTTATATGGGCAGGGCCGTTTTGGATTGGTCCGCGTCAGCTGTCACTCACCGTTACAATGCATGGTGGGCGATCACCTGACTTCCTCCAAAGGTCCTTGAACCAGAAAACCATAGAACTTTGGAACGCATCACGTGACCCGCAGGTCCTGCGACGCCACAACAAGGTAAGTACACTTTATTTACATATTTACACATTGAATTTGAATAATTTTAACTATTAAAGGGGTGACAAGGGGCTAACTATTGATGAGGACCCTACCGGTACCTAGGGACTTTGGGAACCTCACCACAAGGTAACAGATGCAATCCGGTACCGGGACACCTCAGCAACATCTTTACACACCCCAGTACAAACAAAAAGTATCAGACCAGACACTATTTAACATGCAATTCAGACCACATTGTTTATGCATTATGGTGTCCATGTAGACTCCTGTACATTGGGCAAACCACTTGGGATGCTAAAACTAGAATTAACCAGCATAGGTATACAATACACAAACAAAGCACTGGCCTCCCAGTACAGAAACACTTTTTGGAAGCCAACCACACTGAAAATGATTTGAGTTTTATGTTACTTGATCATGTGCCAAAATTGAAGTGAGATGGTAATCGCACTGCATTATTGAAAAAATAGAGAAGTGTGGTGGATATATGAATGCAACACTTTGAAACCTATTGGTTTAACCCCTTAAGAACTGAGCCCTTTTTCACCTTAAGGACTGAGCCCTTTTTTTGCAATTCTGACCACTGTCACTTTAAACATTAATAACTCTGGAATGCTTTTAGTTATCAATCTGATTCCGAGATTGTTTTTTCGTGACATATTCTACTTTAACATAGTGGTAAAATTTAGTGGTAACTTGCATCCTTTCTTGGTGAAAAATCCCAAAATTTGATGAAAAAAATGAAAATTTTGCATTTTTCTAACTTTGAAGCTCTCTGCTTGTAAGGAAAATGGATATTCAAAATATATATTTTTTTGGATCACATATGCATTATGTTTGCATCATAAAATTGACATGTTTTTACTTTTGGAAGACACCAGAGGGCTTCAAAGTTCAGCAGCAATTTTCAAATTTTTCACAAAATTTTCAAATTCGATATTTTTCAGGGACCAGTTCAGGTTTGAAGTGGATTTGAAGGGTCTTCATATTAGAAATACCCCATAAATGACCCCATTATAAAAACTGCACCCCCCAAAGTATTTAAAATGACATTCAGTAAGTGTTTTAACCCTTTAGGTGTTTCACAGGAATAGCAGCAAAGTGAAGGAGAAAATTCAAAATCTTGATTTTTTACACTTGCATGTTCTTGTAGACCCAATTTCTGATTTATACTTATATTTGTAGCCCAATTTCTCTCGAGTAAGCACATACCTCATATGTCTATGTTAATTGTTCGGCGGGCGCAGTAGAGGGCTCAGAAAGGAAGGAGCGACAAGGGGATTTTGGAGAGTACGTTTTTCTGAAATGGTTTTGGGGGGGCATGTCACCTTTAGGAAGCCCCTAGGGTGTCAAAACAGCAAAAAAAAAAAAAAAAACACATGGCATTTGAAGCCCAATTTCTCCCGATTCAGAAAACACCCCATATGGGGGTAAAAAGTGCTCTGCTGGCGCACTACAGGTCTCAGAAGAGAAGGAGTCACATTTGGTTTTTTGGAAGCAAATTTTGCTCTGGGGGCATGCCGCATTTAGGAAGCCCCTATGGTGCCAGGACAGCAAAAAAAATACCACATGGCATACCATTTTGGAAACTAGACCCCTTGGGGAACGTAATAGGGGGTAAAGTGAACCTTAATACCCCACAGGGGTTTCACGACTCTTGCATATGTAAAAAAATATATATATATTTTTTACCTAAAATGCTTGGTTTCTCAAAAATTTTACATTTTTACAAAAGGTTAAAGCAGAAAATACCCCCCAAAATTTGAAGCCCAATTTCTCCCGATTCAGAAAACACCCCATATGGGGGTGAAAAGTGCTCTGCTGGCGCACAACAGGTCTCAGAAGAGAAGGAGTCACATTTGGCTTTTTGGAAGCAAATTTTGCTCTGGGGGCATGCCGCATTTAGGAAGCCCCTATGGTGCCAGGACAGCAAAAAAAAACCACATGGCATACCATTTTGGAAACTAGACCCCTTGAAGAACGTAACAAGGGGTAATGTGAACCTTAGTACCCCACAGGGGTTTCACAACTCTTGCATATGTAAAAAAAAATATATATTTTTTACCTAAAATGCTTGGTTTCTCAAAAATTTTACATTTTTACAAAGGGTTAAAGCAGAAAATACCCCCCAAAATTTGAAGCCCAATTTCTCCCGATTCAGAAAACACCCCATATGGGGGTGAAAAGTGCTCTGCTGGCGCACTACAGGTCTCAGAAGAGAAGGAGTCACATTTGGCTTTTTGGAAGCAAATTTTGCTCTGGGGGCATGCCGCATTTAAGAAGCCCCTATGGTGCCAGGACAGCAAAAAAAAAACACATGGCATACCATTTTGGAAACTAGACCCCTTGGGGAACGTAACAGGGGGTAAAGTGAACCTTAATACCCCACAGGGGTTTCACGACTTTTGCATATGTAAAAAAATATATATATTTTTTACCTAAAATGCTTGGTTTCTCAAAAATTTTACATTTTTACAAAAGGTTAAAGCAGAAAATACCCCCCAAAATTTGAAGCCCAATTTCTCCTGATTCAGAAAACGCCCCATATGGGGGTGAAAAGTGCTCTGCTGGCGCACTACAGGTCTCAGAAGAGGAGTCACATTTGGCTTTTTGGAACCAAATTTTACTCTGGGGGCATGCTGCATTTAGGAAGCCCCTATGGTGCCAGGACAGCAAAAATAAAAACCACATGGCATACCATTTTGGAAACTGGACCCCTTGGGGAACGTAACAAGGGGTAATGTGAACCTTAATACCCCACAGGGGTTTCACGACTTTTGCATATGTAAAAAAAAATGTATATTTTTTACCTAAAATGCTTGGTTTCTCAAAATTTTTTACATTTTTACAAAGGGTTAAAGCAGAAAATACCCCCCAAAATTTGAAGCCCAATTTCTCCTGATTCAGAAAACGCCCCATATGGGGGTGAAAAGTGCTCTGCTGGCGCACTACAGGTCTCAGAAGAGAAGGAGTCACATTTGGCTTTTTGGAACCAAATTTTGCTCTGGGGGCATGCCGCATTTAGGAAGCCCCTATGGTGCCAGGACAGCAAAAAAAAAAACACATGGCATACCATTTTGGAAACTAGACCCCCTTGGGGAATGTAACAAGGGGTAAAGTGAACCTTAATACTCCACAGGGGTTTCACGACTTTTGCATATGTAAAAAAAAATATATATTTTTTACCTAAAATGCTTGGTTTCTCAAAAATTTTACATTTTTACAAAGGGTTAAAGCAGAAAATACCCCCCAAAATTTGAAGCCCAATTTCTTCCGATTCAGAAAACACCCCATATGGGGGTGAAAAGTGCTCTGCTGGCGCACTACAGGTCTCAGAAGAGAAGGAGTCACATTTGGCTTTTTGCAAGCAAATTTTGCTCTGGGGGCATGCCGCATTTATGAAGCCCCTATGGTGCCAGGACAGCAAAAAAAAAACCACATGGCATACCATTTTGGAAACTAGACCCCTTGGGGAACGTAACAAGGGGTAATGTGAACCTTAATACCCCACAGGGGTTTCACGACTTTTGCTTTTGTAAAAAAAAAAAATTATATTTTTTACCTAAAATGCTTGGTTTCTCAAAATTTTTTACATTTTTACAAAGGGTTAAAGCAGAAAATACCCCCCAAAATTTGAAGCCCAATTTCTCCTGATTCAGAAAACGCCCCATATGGGGGTGAAAAGTGCTCTGCTGGCGCACTACAGGTCTCAGAAGAGAAGGAGTCACATTTGGCTTTTTGGAACCAAATTTTGCTCTGGGGGCATGCCGCATTTAGGAAGCCCCTATGGTGCCAGGACAGCAAAAAAAAAAAACACATGGCATACCATTTTGGAAACTAGACCCCCTTGGGGAATGTAACAAGGGGTAAAGTGAACCTTAATACTCCACAGGGGTTTAACGACTTTTGCATATGTAAAACATTTTTTATATTTTTTACCTAAAATGCTTGGTTTCTCAAAAATTTTACATTTTTACAAAGGGTTAAAGCAGAAAATACCCCCCAAAATTTGAAGCCCAATTTCTCCCGATTCAGAAAACACCCCATATGGGGGTGAAAAGTGCTCTGCTGGCGCACTACAGGTCTCAGAAGAGAAGGAGTCACATTTGGCTTTTTGGAACCAAATTTTGCTCTGGGGGCATGCCGCATTTAGGAAGCCCCTATGGTGCCAGGACAGCAAAAAAAAAAACACATGGCATACCATTTTGGAAACTAGACCCCCTTGGGGAATGTAACAAGGGGTAAAGTGAACCTTAATACTCCACAGGGGTTTCACGACTTTTGCATATGTAAAAAAAAATATATATTTTTTACCTAAAATGCTTGGTTTCTCAAAAATTTTACATTTTTACAAAGGGTTAAAGCAGAAAATACCCCCCAAAATTTGAAGCCCAATTTCTTCAGATTCAGAAAACACCCCATATGGGGGTGAAAAGTGCTCTGCTGGCGCACTACAGGTCTCAGAAGAGAAGGAGTCACATTTGGCTTTTTGCAAGCAAATTTTGCTCTGGGGGCATGCCGCATTTATGAAGCCCCTATGATGCCAGGACAGCAAAAAAAAAAACCACATGGCATACCATTTTGGAAACTAGACCCCTTGGGGAACGTAACAAGGGGTAATGTGAACCTTAATACCCCACAGGGGTTTCACGACTTTTGCTTTTGTAAAAAAAAAAAATTATATTTTTTACCTAAAATGCTTGGTTTCTCAAAATTTTTTACATTTTTACAAAGGGTTAAAGCAGAAAATACCCCCCAAAATTTGAAGCCCAATTTCTCCTGATTCAGAAAACGCCCCATATGGGGGTGAAAAGTGCTCTGCTGGCGCACTACAGGTCTCAGAAGAGAAGGAGTCACATTTGGCTTTTTGGAACCAAATTTTGCTCTGGGGGCATGCCGCATTTAGGAAGCCCCTATGGTGCCAGGACAGCAAAAAAAAAAAAAACACATGGCATACCATTTTGGAAACTAGACCCCCTTGGGGAATGTAACAAGGGGTAAAGTGAACCTTAATACTCCACAGGGGTTTAACGACTTTTGCATATGTAAAACATTTTTTATATTTTTTACCTAAAATGCTTGGTTTCTCAAAAATTTTACATTTTTACAAAGGGTTAAAGCAGAAAATACCCCCCAAAATTTGAAGCCCAATTTCTCCCGATTCAGAAAACACCCCATATGGGGGTGAAAAGTGCTCTGCTGGCGCACTACAGGTCTCAGAAGAGAAGGAGTCACATTTGGCTTTTTGGAACCAAATTTTGCTCTGGGGGCATGCCGCATTTAGGAAGCCCCTATGGTGCCAGGACAGCAAAAAAAAAAAAAAACACATGGCATACCATTTTGGAAACTAGACCCCTTGGGGAATGTAACAAGGGGTAAAGTGAACCTTAATACCCCACAGGGGTTTCACGACTTTTGCATATGTAAAAAAAATGTATATTTTTTACCTAAAATGCTTGGTTTCTCAAAAATTTTACATTTTTACAAAAGGATAAAGCAGAAAATACCACCCAAAATTTTAAGCCCAATTTCTCCCGATTCAGAAAACACCCCATATGCGGGTGAAAAGTGCTCTGCTGGTGCACTACAGGTCTCAGAAGAGAAGGAGTTACAAATTTTGCTCTGGGGGCATGCCGCATTTAGGAAGCCCCTATGGTGCCAGGACAGCAAAAAAAAAAAAAAAAAAACACATGGCATACCATTTTGGAAACTATACCCCTCGGGGAATGTAATAGTGTTACAGTGAGTACTTACACCTCACAGGTTTTTTGAACAGTGGGCCATAAAAGTGAAAATTTTTATTTTTTTGCACTTTATTGATAGTGTTACCCCAAATGTTTCATTTTCACATTGGGTAATAGGGCAAAAGGCCCCCAAAATTTGAAGAACAATTTTGTCTGAGAAAAAAAATACCCCATATGTGGATGTAAATTGCTCTGTGGACGCACTACAATGCTCAGAATGGAAGGAGTGAAAATTTTGTTGAAATTGAAGTCGGGGGTCATGTGCATTTATAAAGCACCCAACATAAAAAAAAAACACATGTGACACCATTTTAGAAACTACACCCCTCAATGAACATAACAAGGGGTACAGCGGGAAATAACACCTCACAGGTTTTTTGAAAAGTGGGCCATAAATTGAAAAATTTGATTTTTTTTACAGTAAAATGCTTGGGTTACCCAATTTTTTACATTTTCACAAGGGGTAATATGAGGAATTGGGTTACAAATTTTGGAGGGCTTTTCCCCCTGACTATAAAAATACATCCACATATCGGGTAACGTGCTGGACGGGCGCACAACAAGGCTCAGAAGTCATAGAGGTCACTTTGTATTTGTGACCTTTGGCATATCAGTAGCTGACGGTTACATACATTCCGAGGAAAATACAAAAATGAAACACCCACATTTGACACCATTACAGAAAGTACCCACCCTGAGGAATGGGTATAGGGGTAAAGAGGACATTTTTAATGCACAGGTGTTTCCTAAATTTATTTTCCAGGAATGGATGAAGGGTAGCTTTTGAAAATTGCAATTTTCAACCTATACTCTGCTTCATTTTTCTGGGAACAACTAACATGTGACTCCGAATTGTCGCCTGGAAATACGACAGAGCTCAGCGAGAACTCTTCACATTTGAGGCGGATGTTTGTTACGGACCTAAAAGTTACATACATTCAGAGGAAAATACAAGAAAGGAACACCCACATGTGAGAATACTACAAACAGTACACCCCCTAGGGAAGGTGTATAGGGTGAAGTGGAGATTTGGAACAGACGGGTGTTCCCTTCATTTATTTTCCAGGAATGGATGAAGAGTACTATGGGGGGAAGAAAATTGCAATTTTAGAACTGATATGCCAATTATTTTCCCAGAATGATGACCCAGAGTACAGCCAAAAGTAAAAAGGATGCCCGCCCCAAACCCTATACTGAATCATCATTCTGGGAAGGGGATGTGTGGGGCCGTCCCTATTCTGTTACCTCAAATGCGCAACCCACTCAGGTGGGGAGAGAGAGCGTTGCGCATTTGAGGCAACTGCAAACCTCCAATGCTGTTGACTCTGTGTCCCATGACCCATTTTTTAGGGGGAAGAAATAAAAAAGATATTGGGGTATTGGGAAAAAGGTGTTTTTTGTCATTTTTTTTGGGGGGGGGGGGTTTGGTATAAAATTTGGAAGACAATGTACTCTGGACTGGTACATTGGAGTCAAATTTTGGGGAATGAAAATTAGGGCAAAGGATGGAAAATTTAGTACTCCATGGAAGTGTGATCCTCCCTGTGATACCGCCTCCAGCCGGGATGCGATTCGCGATGCGGGTGGCGCCCGCTCGCGATGCGCACCCCGGCTCCCGTACCCGACTCGCTCTCCGTCGGTCCTGTCCCAGCGCGCGCGGCCCCGCTCCCTAGGGCGCGTGCGCGCCGGGTCTCTGCGATTTAAAGGGCCACTGCGCCACTGATTGGCGCAGTTGTTCTAATTAGTGTGTTCACCTGTGCACTCCCTATGTATACCTCACTTCCCCTGCACTCCCTCGCCGGATCTTGTTGCCATTGTGCCAGTGAAAGCGTTTCCTTGTGTGTTCCTAGCCTGTGTTCCAGACCTCCTGCCGTTGCCCCTGACTACGATCCTTGCTGCCTGCCCCGACCTTCTGCTACGTCCGACCTTGCTCTTGTCTACTCCCTTGTACCGCGCCTATCTTCAGCAGTCAGAGAGGTTGAGCCGTTGCTAGTGGATACGACCTGGTTACTATCGCCGCTGCAAGACCATCCCGCTTTGCGGCGGGCTCTGGTGAATACCAGTAGTAACTTAGAACCGGTCCACTAGCACGGTCCACGCCAATCCCTCTCTGGCACAGAGGATCCACCTCCTGCCAGCCGAATCGTGACAGTAGATCCGGCCATGGATCCCGCTGAAGTTCCACTGCAAGTTGTCGCCGACCTCACCACGGTGGTCGCCCAGCAGTCGCAACAGATAGCGCAACAAGGCCACCAGCTGTCTCAACTGACCGTGATGCTACAGCAGCTACTACCACAGCTTCAGCAATCATCTCCTCCGCCAGCTCCTGCACCTCCTCCGCAGCGAGTGGCCGCTTCCGGCCTACGACTATCCTTGCCGGATAAATTTGATGGGGACTCTAAGTTTTGCCGTGGCTTTCTTTCACAATGTTCCCTGCACTTGGAGATGATGTCGGACCAGTTCCCTACTGAAAGGTCTACGGTGGCTTTCGTAGTCAGCCTTCTGTCTGGGAAAGCTCTGTCATGGGCCACACCGCTCTGGGACCGCAATGACCCCGTCACTGCCTCTGTACACTCCTTCTTCTCGGAAATTCGAAGTGTCTTTGAGGAACCTGCCCGAGCCTCTTCTGCTGAGACTGCCCTGCTGAACCTGGTCCAGGGTAATTCTTCCGTTGGCGAGTACGCCATCCAATTCCGTACTCTTGCTTCCGAATTATCCTGGAATAATGAGGCCCTCTGCGCGACCTTTAAAAAAGGCCTATCCAGCAACATTAAAGATGTTCTGGCCGCACGAGAAATTCCTGCTAACCTGCATGAACTCATTCATCTAGCCACTCGCATTGACATGCGTTTTTCCAAAAGGCGTCAGGAGCTCCGCCAGGATATGGACTTTGTTCGCACGAGGCGTTTTTTCTCCCCGGCTCCTCTCTCCTCTGGTCCTCTGCAATCCGTTCCTGTGCCTCCCGCCGTGGAGGCTATGCAAGTTGACCGGTCTCGCTTGACACCTCAAGAGAGGACACGACGCCGCATGGAGAATCTTTGCCTGTACTGTGCCGGTACCGAACACTTCCTGAAGGATTGTCCTATCCGTCCTCCCCGCCTGGAAAGACGTACGCTGACTCCGCACAAAGGTGAGACAGTTCTTGATGTCAACTCTGCTTCTCCACGCCTTACTGTGCCTGTGCGGATATCTGCCTCTACCTTCTTCTTCTCTACTATGGCCTTCTTGGATTCCGGATCTGCAGGAAATTTTATTTTGGCCTCTCTCATCAACAGGTTCAACATCCCGGTGACCAGTCTCGCCAGACCCCTCTACATCAATTGTGTTAACAATGAAAGATTGGACTGTACCGTACGTTACCGCACGGAGCCCCTCCTAATGTGCATCGGACCTCATCACGAAAAAATTAAGTTTTTGGTCCTCTCCAATTGCACTTCCGAAATTCTCCTTGGACTACCGTGGCTTCAACGCCATTCCCCAACCCTTGATTGGTCCACAGGAGAGATCAAGAGCTGGGGTACTTCTTGTTTCAAGGACTGTCTTAAACTGGTTCCCAGTACTCCCTGCCGTGACCCTGTGGTTCCCCCTGTAACCGGTCTCCCTAAGGCTTATATGGACTATGCTGATGTATTTTGCAAAAAACAAGCTGAGACTTTACCTCCTCACAGGCCTTATGACTGTCCTATTGACCTCCTCCCGGGCACTACTCCACCCCGGGGCAGAATTTATCCTCTGTCCGCCCCAGAGACTCTTGCTATGTCTGAATACATCCAGGAAAATTTAAAAAAGGGGTTTATCCGCAAATCCTCCTCTCCTGCCGGAGCTGGATTTTTCTTTGTGTCCAAAAAAGATGGCTCCCTACGTCCTTGCATTGATTACCGCGGACTTAATAAAATCACGGTAAAGAACCGCTACCCCCTACCTCTTATCTCAGAACTCTTTGATCGTCTTCAAGGTGCCCACATCTTTACCAAACTGGACTTAAGAGGTGCTTATAATCTCATCCGCATCAGGGAGGGGGACGAATGGAAAACTGCATTTAACACTAGAGATGGACACTTTGAGTATCTGGTCATGCCCTTTGGCCTGTGCAACGCCCCTGCCGTCTTCCAAGACTTTGTTAATGACATTTTTCGTGATCTCTTATATTCCTGTGTTGTTGTGTATCTGGACGATATTCTGATTTTTTCTGCCAACTTAGAGGAACACCGCCAGCATGTCCGCATGGTTCTTCAGAGACTTCGAGACAATCAACTTTATGCCAAAATGGAGAAATGTCTGTTTGAATGTCAATCTCTTCCTTTCCTAGGATACTTGGTCTCTGGCCAGGGACTACAAATGGACCCAGATAAACTCTCTGCCGTCTTAGATTGGCCACGCCCCTCCGGACTCCGTGCTATCCAACGTTTTTTGGGGTTCGCCAATTATTACAGACAATTTATTCCTCATTTTTCCACTATTGTGGCTCCTATCGTGGCTTTAACCAAGAAGAATGCCAATCCTAAGTCCTGGTCTCCTCAAGCGGAAGACGCATTTAAACGGCTCAAGTCTGCCTTTTCTTCTGCTCCCGTGCTCTCCAGACCTGACCCATCTAAACCCTTCCTATTGGAGGTAGATGCCTCCTCAGTGGGAGCTGGAGCTGTCCTCCTACAAAAAAATTCTTCCGGGCATGCTGTGACTTGTGGTTTTTTTTCTAGGACCTTCTCTCCGGCGGAGAGGAACTACTCCATCGGGGATCGAGAACTACTGGCCATTAAATTGGCACTTGAGGAATGGAGGCATCTGCTGGAGGGATCAAAATTTCCAGTTATCATTTACACCGACCACAAGAATCTCTCCTATCTCCAGTCTGCCCAACGGCTGAATCCTCGCCAGGCCAGGTGGTCTTTGTTCTTTGCCCGTTTTAACTTTGAAATTCATTTTCGCCCTGCCGACAAGAACATTAGGGCCGATGCTCTCTCTCGTTCCTCGGATGCCTCGGAAGTAGAGGTCTTTACGCAACACATCATTCCTCCTGACTGTCTGATCTCCTCTTCTCCAGCCTCCATCAGGCAAACTCCTCCAGGGAAGACCTTCGTTTCTCCACGCCAACGTCTCGGGATTCTCAAATGGGGTCACTCCTCCCACCTCGCTGGCCATGCGGGCATCAAAAAGTCCTTGCAACTCATTTCTCGCTTCTATTGGTGGCCGACTCTGGAGACGGATGTTGTTGATTTTGTGCGGGCCTGTACTGTCTGTGCCCGGGATAAGACTCCTCGCCAGAAGCCTGCTGGTCTCCTTCATCCTCTGCCTGTCCCCGAACAGCCTTGGTCTCTGATTGGTATGGATTTTATTACAGACTTACCCCCATCCCGTGGCAACACTGTTGTTTGGGTGGTCGTTGATCGATTTTCCAAGATGGCACATTTTATTCCTCTTCCTGGTCTTCCTTCAGCGCCTCAGTTGGCAAAACAATTTTTTGTACACATTTTTCGTCTTCACGGTTTGCCCACGCAGATCACCTCGGATAGAGGCGTCCAATTCGTGTCAAAATTCTGGAGGGCTCTCTGTAAACAACTCAAGATTAAATTAAACTTCTCTTCTGCTTATCATCCTCAATCCAATGGGCAAGTAGAAAGAATTAACCAGGTCCTGGGTGACTATTTACGGCATTTTGTTTCCTCCTGCCAGGATGACTGGGCAGATCTTCTACCATGGGCCGAATTCTCGTACAACTTCAGAGTCTCTGAATCTTCTTCTAAATCCCCATTTTTCGTGGTGTACGGCCGTCACCCTCTTCCCCCCCTCCCTACTCCCTTGCCCTCTGGTTTGCCCGCTGTGGATGAAGTGACTCGTGATCTTTCCACCATATGGAAAGAGACCCAAAATTCTCTTTTACAGGCTTCATCTCGCATGAAAAAGTTTGCCGATAAGAAAAGAAGAGCTCCCCCCATTTTTTCTCCCGGAGACAAGGTATGGCTCTCCGCTAAATATGTCCGCTTCCGTGTCCCCAGCTACAAACTGGGACCACGCTATCTTGGTCCTTTCAAAATCTTGTGCCAAATTAATCCTGTCTCTTACAAACTTCTTCTTCCTCCTTCTCTTCGTATTCCTAATGCCTTTCATGTCTCTCTTCTTAAACCACTCATCATCAACCGTTTCTCTCCCAAACTTGTTTCTCCCACTCCTGTTTCCGGTTCTTCTGACATCTTCTCCGTGAAGGAGATACTGGCCTCCAAGACGGTCAGAGGGAAAAAAATTTTTTGGATTGATTGGGAGGGCTGTGGTCCTGAAGAGAGATCCTGGGAACCTGAGGACAACATCCTAGACAAAAGTCTGGTCCTCAGGTTCTCAGGCTCCAAGAAGAGGGGGAGACCCAAGGGGGGGGGTACTGTTACGCCGAGCGCTCCGGGTCCCTGCTCCTCCCCGGAGCGCTCGCAACATCCTCGCTACTGCAGCGCCCCGGTCAGATCCACTGACCGGGTGCGCTGCGATACCGCCTCCAGCCGGGATGCGATTCGCGATGCGGGTGGCGCCCGCTCGCGATGCGCACCCCGGCTTCCGTACCTGACTCGCTCTCCGTCGGTCCTGTCCCGGCGCGCGCGGCCCCGCTCCCTAGGGCGCGCGCGCGCCGGGTCTCTGCGATTTAAAGGGCCACTGCGCCACTGATTGGCGCAATTGTTCTAATTAGTGTGTTCACCTGTGCACTCCCTATGTATACCTCACTTCCCCTGCACTCCCTCGCCGGATCTTGTTGCCATTGTGCCAGTGAAAGCGTTTCCTTGTGTGTTCCTAGCCTGTGTTCCAGACCTCCTGCCGTTGCCCCTGACTACGATCCTTGCTGCCTGCCCCGACCTTCTGCTACGTCCGACCTTGCTCTTGTCTACTCCCTTGTACCGCGCCTATCTTCAGCAGTCAGAGAGGTTGAGCCGTTGCTAGTGGATACGACCTGGTTACTACCGCCGCTGCAAGACCATCCCGCTTTGCGGCGGGCTCTGGTGAATACCAGTAGTAACTTAGAACCGGTCCACTAGCACGGTCCACGCCAATCCCTCTCTGGCACAGAGGATCCACCTCCTGCCAGCCGAATCGTGACAATGCATTAACCGAAAAAATTGCCTTTACCACAAAAAAAATGATGATCAGTGATAAATCACTGACAGCGGTGAGGCACGCCGCAAACACACAGGTAAGGTCCGGCCACACAGTACACGCCTGCTACTGGTGGCACGGACCGCCTATGGGTGCAAAAAACGCTAGAAAACGCGAAAAAAAGCACCGGCACCACAAAAAAAAACGCTGATCAGTACTACGGGACTGATCAGCGGCGGGTGGGCTTTAACAAACGGTGGCGGACCGCTGCCGGGATGTCTGCTGATAGAAAGCAGCAGACATCCGGCTCCGATCCCCGCCCGGCGAGCGGCGGGGAATGGAATCGCAGCGCATCATTAATCTGAATTGATGAGCGATGTGCTGCGATCGCCGACATGGGGGGACATAATGACCCCCCTGGGCGATATGCCGAGATGCCTGCTGAACGATTTCAGCAGGCATCCGGCTCCGGTCCCCAACCGGCTAGCGGTGGGGACCGGAATTCCCACGGGCATATGGATACGCCCTGCGTCCTTAAGGACTCGGAATGTGGGGCGTATCCATAGGCCCTGCGTCCTTAAGAGGTTAAACGTTGACTTTAAAATCTCTCATGACATATGCAATTCTTGAATACTGGTATTATGTTTTTGTGTAGGCTGATACTTATCTTTTTTTATTCTGTTTTTATTGTAGAGCGGGTGGAAGTGGACAAGCACTCACTCAAAAAAATATATACGTCAGTGTGTTATGCTGTCTCAGTATTTAATATTGTTTGTATGTTCTGTGCACCTTTTCTCGTCTTTTATATACACCATCAGCCTGGGGCCCCGATTATACGCCGTCTGACGGTAACCAGGAGTAACTAGAGTCTGCTGTGCGGAATGTGACATGGTTCCCCTAGCATTTCTGGACTGCATTGTGCTGCGATTACATGCCCAAATCATTTATGTGCACCTATATACTGGCTGACTGGTGTAAGTCTGCATGAGCTGATGGCTTAAATTTCTTGGACATACACACTAGTTACTTATATTGGCCTCCCATTTCCAAGATGGAGCAGCGAGCATATGATTCACAGTGAGCATGCTCGGCTTACTGCTGCCATGGGCACTGACATCACTTCCTGTTTGTATCAGCTGATGCCTTCAGCATGTTACAACATTGACTCATGAATGTATATTTACTGCTATTGGGTGAGTGCCTCTGTCCCCGCTCCTTCTAATTACTGCACTATTATATACACATGTTTACTTTATTTCTATATGTAATTTATCTGATTGTAACGCTGATATACTTTTGTTAAATATGCTGAGAAGCTATAAGGCTGGGTTCACACCACGTTTTGTTAAATACGGTTCCCGTATACGGCTGGGAGGAGGGGGGCGGGGCTTAATCGCGGCGCCCGCACTCAGCCGTATTCGGGAACCGTATTTAATGCATGTCTATGAGCCGACCGGAGTGAACCGCAGCCTCCGGTCGGCTTCATTTTTGGCCGTCGACCACGTTTTTGCCTGCGGTCGGGAAACCGCATACGGCCGAAAACGAAGCCGACCGGAGGCTGCGGTTCACTCCGGTCGGCTCATAGACATGCATTAAATACGGTTCCCGAACATGGCTGAGTGCGGGCGCCGCGATTAAGCCCCGCCCTCTCCTCCCAGCCGTATACAGGAACCGTATTTAACAAAACGTGGTGTGAACCCAGCCTAACACAGATTGCGCTTTATGTAAACTGGATATCTGCCCTTTAATATGTACTTGATCATATTTTTTATAACTATATGTGTGTAATTGATTCATTATCTTGTTAGTCCTGCGTGGCTTTAAATAATCTGCACTTTGTATCATTCCCTGCTTGAAAATGGATGGGTGAGCCAGCTGAAATGTCGCCTGCACATTTGTGAATAAAGACTAGTGTTGAGCGGCATAGGCCATATTCGAATTTGCGATATTTTGTGAATATATGGACGAATATTTGTCATATATTCTCAAAATTCGCATATTCGCAATATTCGCAGCCTTTTTTTTACTATGCACCATAAAATTTGCATGCACATTCACCATGAAATTCACATGCGCATGCGCAATATCGCGAGATAAAAGAGCTAAAAGAAGGGAGGGAACAATATACGCAAAAATTTGCATGTGCGAATAGTCGCATATGCAAATTTTCAGGCGCCTGCCAGTCTGGCACAGTAACTAGTATTGGAGCCTTGTTTACACCATAAGCTGGAAGCAGGGAGGGATGATCACTGTGATGTGTAGTGTGAAAAAAAAATGCGAATATGCGATATTCGCGCCCAACACTAAAAAAGACCAGATTTTTTTTCACTACCTGGGACTGCTGCTGTCCTATGTATGCTATCTATCTATCTATCACCACTGTTTATATACCATGCAAAAGAATTGGAAACATGCTGAAAAACTGAGGTTTTACTACAATTTTATGATATGGTATTTTATATATCAAGGCAAACCCCCCCCCCCCCTAATAGTGTTGAGCGGCATAGGCCATATTTGAATTCGCGAATATTCGCGAATATATGGACGAATATTCGTCATATATTCGCTAAATTCGCATATTCGTTATATTCACAGTTTTTTTTCGCATATGCGTAAATTCGCATATACGAAAATTCGTATATGTGAAAATTTATGAACTTTATAGCAAGTATACCAGTGTAACTTGATAGAAGCAGCAGAAGGGAGCAACATTCGTGAATATTCGAATATGCGAATATTCGCCCGGCAGTCTCACACAGTAATATTTGAACCTTCTTTAGACCACATAAGCTGGAAGCAGAGAGGGATGATCACTGTGATGTGTACTGTGAAAAAAACAACAACGAATATTCGTAATTTTGAATATATAGTGCTATATTCGCGAATAAAATTCGAATTGCGAATATTCGCGAGCAACACTAGCCCCTAAATACTGCTGAATGTGTGAACCCGAAAAAGGTGAATACGTGTAATGTTGAGGTATGAAGTAAGGGCTAAAGGCGTGAGGCAATAAATCCAGCCCTAAACCTGGAATGATTTTTTTTTTTAACTAAATAAATGGAAATTTGAAGCAATTAACCTTCTGAGGAGTGTTAGGCCATTACAAAAATGACAAGTGCTTCTAAGTTTTATTACCAGCTAATGATGCTAACATCATGGTGCGGAGAGAGGGACTCAAACACAGCCTAGAAATGTCAGATTTTTAGTTAAAGTTGGAGAAAATGGAAGAGTAAGCATAATTAAGTTAGGCAAATGTTCCTTATCCGTGACAGATTTGGACAGCGAATTCAAAATGAAAGAATGGATTTAAGGCTATAACTTAAGGAGTGACCTCGAGGGCCTGTTCTCTTTTATTATCCAATTTAACAACTTGATAGAAGGAGAGACAGATACGGGGAAAACAGTATAATTGGAGCGCTTGGAACCCAATTAAAAATACAAGAAAGCCAAAAGAAAACAAAATATAAAAAAGTCACTGTTTAGATGTAAGTCTCTCATTTAGGTTGTACAGTGATCCCTCAACTTACAATGGCCTCAGGTTACAATATTTCCAACATATAAAGGTATTTTATGGACCAGTGTAACTTAAAACTGGACTCCACATACAATGCTACGGACACGGACAGTCCAGATCTACAAAACGTGTCAATGGCTGGAAGATCTGACCAATCAGAATGGGCATTCACTGCTAAAACCCCTGTATTACTAAAGTACATGCACTGACTGGCTGTCTGGTGGCGCCCCCTACAGTACAGGAAGGTATTACATGTTCTGTACTACTCTTTACCTGTGCCAGGGTTAGCTGCTCCTTTGGACACCAGGTAAGGGTGGCTCCATTTTACTTTTTTAGGACATTGTGTGTACTGTACAAGACCCTGAAGAAGCTCCTGTCCTCTATATAGACAGTGATTACAGCTCCCAGCAGATCTTTCTTACTTTTAT
Organism: Hyla sarda; assembly: GCF_029499605.1. NCBI lineage: Eukaryota > Metazoa > Chordata > Amphibia > Anura > Hylidae > Hyla > Hyla sarda. Next base: position 71,956,713 of record NC_079191.1, on the reverse strand, counting down.
ATGTAAGGATTTGCTTTATCTCTATTAGTTATCTACTTATTTTTTGTTTAATCCTCACTTTTTCCTATTTTTGGATGACATTTTGGGGGCTTCAGAACCAATTACCAGGTTTCCATAGAGTTATGGTCTCAACATACAATGGTTTCAACATACAATGGTCGTCCTGGAACCGATTAATATTGTAAATTGAGGGACCACTTTACTGTAAAAGGGCAGATCATAGACAATTTAGCTTATATGGGGCCCTCAGTGAGTGGAGACTCCCCTCTTTTTTGTTGGGTGCCAAGAACCTGCTCAGGGTGCCCTTTTTGCAGAATAAGAGGGTGGAGAATTGGATATAGTCATAGAAAGGGTAAGTGTGGGGAGGTAGGGTGATGGGGAGTTTGAGCAGACTTTTTTTTCCCTGAGGAGTAAAAACAAAACACTAAAAACCCAAAAAGGCTTTTAAAAGATGGCCCATTTTGATCTTTGCTATGGCGCCACCTCTTTTTTTATGTCCACAACTGGAGTTATATAAATAGAGGGGTGGTCTAATTGTATATGTTTAAGCATAATGGCAGCCAAAAAGGGGAGTTTCAATGGGATGCCCAGCAAGTAGAATGTTTTTTTTTTTTTTTTTTTTTTTTTTTTAAGAGACATACTGGCGTACTAAGAAATAAAATAGGTGACCACACCTCATTGCTCTCCCACTGCTGTCTGTCAGATGATCCGCCGATCCAGGCTGATCTCCACTTCCTGGCCTTGTCTCGGCACACTGGAAATGACATGAAATGCCTGCACAGCCAATCCCTGGATGCAGCGATGGCCAGCGATTGGCTGAACAGGCGTTTCTTCCTATGTTTTGAGACAGAACTAGGAAATAGAGAGTACCCCTTTAAGGACCGGGCCACTTTTAGTTGTTGCCCTTTTGTTTTTTTCCCCTCGCTCTTAAATAGCCTTAACTGTTTTATTCTTTTCATTTACAAAACCATTTAAAGGCATGTTTTTCGCGGGACCAATTGTTCTTTATCCCCTTAAGAACCAAGCCCATTTTAACCTTAAAGGGGTTATCCAGGAAAAAACTTTTTTATATATATCAACTGGCTCCAGAAAGTTAAACAGATTTTTAAATTACTTCTATTAAAAAATCTTAATTTTTTCAGTACTTATGAGCTTCTGAAGTTAAGGTTGTTCTTTTCTGTCTAAGTAATCTCTGATGACACGTGTCTCGGGGACCGCCCAGTTTAGAAGCAAATTCCCATAGCAAACCTCTTCTAAACTGGGCGGTTGAGGAGACACGTGTCATCAGAAATTACTTAGACAGAAAAGAACAACCTAAACTTCAGAAGCTCATAAGTACTGAAAGGATTAAGATTTTTTAATAGAAGTAATTTACAAATCTGTTTAACTTTCTGGAGCCAGTTGATATATATAAAAAAGTTTTTTCCTGGATAACCCCTTTAAAGGGGTACTCCACCCCTAGACATCTTATCCCCTATCCAAAGGATAGGGGATAAGATGTCAGATCGCCGGGGTCCCGCTGCTGGGGACCCCTGGGATCGACGCTGCGGCACCGCGCTATCATTGCTGCACATTGCCGCTCTGTGCGTAATGATGGGCGATACAGGGGACAGAGCAGCGTGACATCATGGCTCGCCCCCTTAATGCAATTCTATGGCGGGGCGTGATGACCGCCATGCCCCCTCCCATAGACTTGTATTGTGGGGGCGGGCTGTGACATCACGAGAGGTGGAGCCGTGACGTAACGATGCTCCGGCCCCTGTATTGCCCGTCATTACATGCAGAGCGAACTCGCTCTGTGCTGTAATGATAGCGCGGTGCCGCAGTGGGGATCCCGGGGCTCCCCAGCAGCGTGACCGTGACGATCTGACATCTTATCCTCTATCCTTTGGATAGGGGATAAGATGTCTAGGGGCGGAGTACCCCTTTAAGGACAGGGCCACTTTTAGTTGTTGCCCTTTTGTTTTTTCCTCCTCGCTCTTTAATAGCCTTAACTGTTTTATTCTTTTCATTTACACACCCATTTAAGGGCATGTTTTTTGCGGGACCAATTGTTCTTTATCCCCTTAAGGACCAAGCCCATTTTAACCTTAAAGGGGTTATCCAGGAAAAAACTTTTTTTTATATATATCAACTGGCTCCAGAAAGTTAAACAGATTTGTAAATTACTTCTATTAAAAAATCTAAATTTTTTCAGTACTTATGAGCTTCTGAAGTTAAGGTTGTTCTTTTCTGTCTAAGTAATTGTTACGCCGAGCGCTCCGGGTCCCTGCTCCACCCCGGGGCGCTCGCGGCGTTCCTCTCTCTGCAGCGCCCCAGTCAGACCCGCTGACCGGGAGCGCTGCACTGACATTGCCGGCGGGGATGCGATTCGCATAGCGGGACGCGCCCGCTCGCGATTCGCATCGCAAGTCACTCACCTGTCCCGGCCCCCGGCTGTCATGTCCTGGCGCGCGCGGCTCCGCTCCTTAGGGCGCGCGCGCGCCAGCTCTCTAAGATTTAAAGGGCCAGTGCACCAATGAGCCTGGCCCAATTAGCCTAATTAGCTTCCACCTGCTCCCTGGCTATATTACCTCACTTCCCCTGCACTTCCTTGCCGGATCTTGTTGCCTTGTGCCAGTGAAAGCGTTTAGTGTTGTCCAAAGCCTGTGTTCCAGATCTTCTGCTATCCACATTGACTACGAACCTTGCCGCCTGCCCCGACCTTCTGTTACGTCTGACCTTGCCTCTGTCTAGTCCTTCTGTCCCACGCCTTCTCAGCAGTCAGCGAGGTTGAGCCGTTGCCGGTGGATACGACCTGGTTGCTACCGCCGCAGCAAGACCATCCCGCTTTGCGGTGGGCTCTGGTGAAAACCAGTAGCAACTTAGAACCGGTCCACCGACATGGTCCACGCCAATCCCTCGCTGACACAAAGGATCCACATCCAGCTAGCCGAATCTTGACAGTAATCTCTGATGACACGTGTCTCGTGAACCGCCCAGTTTAGAAGCAAATTTCCATAGCAAACCTCTTCTAAACTGGGCGGTTCCCGAGACACGTGTCATCAGAAATTACTTAGACAGAAAAGAACAACCTAAACTTCAGAAGCTCATAAGTACTGAAAGGATTAAGATTTTTTAATAGAAGTAATTTACAAATCTGTTTAACTTACTGGAGCCAGTTGATATGTATAAAAAAGTTTTTTCCTGGATAACCCCATGCCCCCTCCCATAGACTTGTATTGTGGGGGCGGGCTGTGACATCACGAGAGGCGGAGCCGTGACGTAAAGATGCTCCAGCCCCTGTATTGCCCGTCATTAGATGCAGAGCGAACTCGCTCCGTGCAGTAATGATTCCCTGGGGTCCCCAACAGCGGGACCAGGGCGATCTGACATCTTATCCCCTATCCCTTGGATAGGGGATAAGATGTCTACGGGTGGAGTACCCCTTTAAGGACCAGGCCAATTTTATTTTTGTGTTTTCGTTTTTTCCTCCTCGCCTTCTAAAATCCATAACTCCTTTATATTTCCATCTACAGGCCCATATAAGAGCTTGTTTTTTGCGTGACCAATTGTACTTTGTAATTTAACCTCTAATTTTACCATAAAATGTACGGCGAAACCAAAAAATAAAATTTTAGGGAGGAAATTTTAATGAAAACCACAATTTTGCATATTTTGGAGGGTTTTGTTTTCACACTATACCCTTTACGGTAAAAATGACATGTGTTCTTTATTCTGTGTGCCAATACAATTAAAATGATACCCATGGCTAGATACTTTTATATTTTTGTACCGCTTTAAGAAAATCTAAAAGTTTTTGTACAAAATCAGTAATCTAAAATCGCCCTATTTTGACCACCTATAACTTTTTCATTTTCCATATATAGGGTGGTATGAGGGCTCATTCCTTGTGCCGTCATCTTTACTTATTATCAATACCACATTTGCATATATTAAACTTTTAGATCATTTTTTTCAAATAAAATGTGACAAAAAAGCTGCATTTTTGGACATTTTTAAATTTTTTACGTTTACGCTATTCACCGTACGGGATAATTAACATTATATTTAGATAGTACGGACATTTATGCACGCGGGGATACAAAATATGTTTGTAAAAAACAATATTTTATGCTTTTTGGGGGTAAAATGGGAAAAGCGGACAATTTTTATTGGGGGAGGGGATTTTTCCCTTTTTTTAAAACTTTTTATTTTTAAAATTTTCTACTTTTATTTTACACTTTTTATGTCCCCATAGGGGACTATTCATAGCAATCCTTTGATTGCTAATACTGTTCAGTGCTATGTATAGGACACAGCACTGATCAGTATTATCGGTGATCTTCTGCTCTGGTCTCCTCAATCTCAGACCAGAGCAGCGGACCCCGGGAGATGCCGGAGCCAGGTGAGGGGACCTCCGGCCGCCATGATGGATGATCTGATCGCCGCAGCAGCGCTACGGGCAATCCGATCATCCATTCAAAGTACCGCACTGCCGCAGATGCCGTGATCTGTATTGATCACGGCATCTGAGGGGTTAATGGCGGAGGGGTCGGCCATTACCGGCGGGTCCCCGGCTGCTACTAGCAGCCGGAACCTACCATGCATGACGCGAGCACCGTTCCGATGCTTGTGGTCATACACAGGACGTAAATGTACGTCCTGGTGTGGGAAGTCCCGCCAAACCAGGACGTACATTTACGTCCCTGGTCGTTAAGGGGTTATAGTCTCATAGGTAGTAAAGAAAAAATCCGCACTCACTCACTGTAGTTGCTTGCAATTACTTTTTAATATCAGATCATCTGCCTACTGAAGGCAGATACAGGACGTGGAGAAGCCAAAGGACAAGCGACCGGTTTTGCACACAAGGGTGCTTTCTCGAGCTTGAGAGTGCAGATTTTTTTCTCTACTACCTATGAGACTTGCACGACGGTTCTACATATATACTGCACCCCCAGGTTTTGCTTTCATCTCAGTGATCTACTGGAAGCTGGGCTTGAATTTATGTTAAGCTGCTTAAACCCCAAGAACTGTTTTGCACGCAGTGCCACTTGCTTCTTCCTTTGCATGGCCAATTGTACTTTAATATGTCTTCACTCATTTTTTCCATAATGGAAAAAAAAATATTTGTGAGGTGAAATTTTTTTTCATTTTCTGACCCCTATAAGTTTTTTATATTTTCCCTATACCGTGCTGTTTGAGGGCTCATTGTTTTGTAGTTTTTATTGGTACCATCTTGGCATTGATCAGACTTTTTGATCACCTTTTACTTAAATTTTTCTGGGGTATGATGTGATAAAAAAAACAATTCTGTGGTTTGGTATTTTTTTTTTTTACGTCTGCGACGTTCACTGTACGGGATAAATAATGTTATTAATTAACAGTTCAGACAAATAAGCACGCAGGGATACCAAATATGTTTATTTTTATTATTTTTTCATATTTTTATATGGGAAATGGGAAAAGGGGGGTGATTTAAAGTTTTGATATGGAAGGGATTAATGTATGTGGGTTAAACCTTTATACATTTTTTTTAACACATTGTTAGTCCCCTTAGGGGACTTTATGGAGCAGTCATTAGATTCCTCATACAGATCAATGCAGTTTCATAGAACTGCATTGATCTGTTTGCTCTGCGCTTGATTGATAAAGCCTACTGCATCGAGACTCTATCAATAGCCCAGCCACAGCCAGGATGGATGAAGAGGTAAGCCCGCTGGCTACCTCTGCAGTGGATTGAGCCCCCCCCCTTTTGCGATCATGCTGCGGGGTGAAGGGAGTTGGGGTCCACCTCACTAGACTGCCAGGGTCCATTTAAATGTCCCTTTTGATGCCCTTGGCTATAGCGACCTTACCATTCTCCTGTCTTCTGTATTGATACTTTGTGCTCTCTCTGATTCCAATTTAAATTTTTTTTGTAAATTACCTATCTGTCTTTTGTTTTAGTTCTGTGCCTGTTTACCCATTATCTCCTGACCTGTTTCCCTGAACTCTGTACAGTTCTTTTTATTATGTTGACTAGCGATATCTCAGCACTTTAGTCCAGCAGAAGGACCGGCGCCCAGTTGTGAATCCGCTGTTAAGGGTGGATACACAAGAAAGCAGGGAAAGTGCTTCTGGGCTTGGGGCCACACTATGCATTGCCCTACGTGACATTTGCAGTGCAGAGACCTCTATGATCATTAGATACAAATGGATGAAGCTTGATCTGAAAGGGGTTTTCCCATCTCAGCTTGTTATCTTTTATCCACCACTGGGACACCCAACGATCCCGAAAACAGGGAATGAATGGAGCATACTGCTCCATTCTTCAGGGCCGCTATGAGGGGGGTACAGGCAGTACACCTGTAAGGGGCCTGGGAGCACAGAGGGGCCCGTGTCCAGTGACCCACGTCACTCGCCATCGTCCAGTGTAACAGGAACATCCCTGCGTCCTGAGGGATCTATTCAGGATGCAGGGATGTCTGGTTCTCCTGCCGTGGGCCGAGCCTGTGGTCACTTTAAATTTCTGGAGGTTGCCGTAAGGCGGGCACACAGGCAAGTCACTGACTTGCCTGCGTTAGCCCGTACAGAAGGAGCAGATGAGCACATCAGAGCAGGGAGACAGGCTGCCAGCCAGGTAATTATAACGGCACAGCACGCCGCCCTCAGTGCTCCAAACACTGCTCCTCCAGCCCAGGGACCAACAGCTATAGCCCATAGGTCCCGGACCGAAGGAACAGTGCTTTGAGCACAGAAGCAGGACAGTACACAGACATACTGCCTGCAGCCATATACTGAGGCAGTATGTCTGTGGGGGCACTGGGGGCCTACACCTACCTATGGGGGCACTGGGGGCCTACACCTACCTATGGGGGCACTGGGAGCCTACACCTACCTATGGGGGGCTCTGGGGGCCTACAAATACCTATGGGGGCACTGGGGGCCTAAACCTACCTATGAGGGCACTGGGGGGCCTACATCTACCTATGGGGCAATATTGGGGCCTACACCTACCAATGGGGGCCTACACCTACCTGTGGGGGCAATATGGGAGCCTACACCTACCTATAGGGGCCTGCACCTATCTGTGGGGGCAATATGGGAACCTACACCTACCTGTGGGGGCAATATGGGGGCCTACACCTACCTATGGGGGCAATATGGGGGCCTACACCTACCTGTGGGGGCACTGGGGGCCTACAACTACCTATGGGGGCTTTGGGGGCCTACACCTACCTATGGGGGCACTGGGGGCCTAAACCTACCTATGGGGCAATATTGGGGCCTACACCTACCTATGTGGGCCTACACCTACCTGTGGGGGCAATATGGGAGCCTACAACTACCTCTGGGGCCTACACCTACCTGTGGGGGCAATATGGGAGCCTACACCTACCTGTGGGGGCAATATGGAAGCCTGCACCTATCTGTGGGGGCAATATGGGGGCCTACACCTACCTGTGGGGGCAATATGGGGGCCTACACCTCCCTATGGGGGCCTAAAGTTATTTATGGGGGCACAAAGTGACAATATGTATTGGGACAATACACATTAGGAGTTTGTAAAGAGGCGGCATTTTGCTGGAGAAATGAGCCTACAATGTTTGTCTGGTGCTCTGACAGGTTCTGTGGAAAAAAGGAAACGTGAACGACTCAGAGAAGACATTCGCTTATGAGTATCCAAATGTAATTTTAGGCCATGTGCTGTGCAGTAAAATACTTTGCAAGACAGTATTTTACTGCAGCCCTCAAGCTGTGTAAGGGGCCACGAAATTTCTGATGACAGCCCTGCCATTCCTCGATTGTTTATGATCTTGAGGATGAGTGGAGGTTTCTGGGGTTGGACGCCCTCTAATCAGCTTGTTATCTCCTATACTATGGGGATGGGAATACCCCCTTTAAAATTTGACTTGTTTGAGCAACAAGTTGATTTGAATGATGATACCTCCTTAAAGGGGTACTCCACCTATGGCAGTGTTTTCCAAACAGTGTTTCTCCAGCTATTGCAAAACTACAACTCCCAGTATGCCCGGACAGTCATTGGCTGTCCGGGCATGTTGGGAGTTGTAGTTTTGCAACAGCTGGGGACTCACTTTTTAGAAAACAAGGGACCTATGAATACTGTCCCCCCACACACCCTTGTTACCTATGATGTATTTTTTTTATATTTGATATTTAAGATATTCTTTTGTCAACTTTAATAAGTTAAAGTTAGGGCCCTATTAGAGAATCTGTTTTGAATTTATTTTTGGTGCCCTGGAACAATTGTATTTATTTATTAAGAGATAAAAAGTTAGATCTATGACACGTAGGAACTAATGTATAATTTAATTATTTATTTATTTTATTTATTTATGAATATTTATTCATTCATCCATTTACCATTTTGAATTTATTTATAAAAAGTTTTTAAAAACATAAACAAAAATATAATTTGTTTTTGAATTGTTATGTTTGGGTAAATCCCAGTAGCAACTGTGTGCGCATGGAACTCGGTGCATAAGCAAATACAGAACCTTTGACTTTTGTAATTTTACCTTCTAAAAATGCACCGGAGCATATCCTATATAAACTTTTATGTCCATTCATGATGCGGTCTCTCATTCCCCCTTGCTATAAATGTAAATGTAGAACCAGCCCTGTGCTTACTTTGGCACCTAGTTCCCTTTAATTCTGTAGTCTTATTGGAGCGAGTAGAATAAATCAGCATCTAATTTGGGAATTAGTGCAATGCTATTCAACTTTTCCTGACATGTTTTATTTTTAGGAACTTTACTCTAGATTATAATGTCGTTCTGCCTGATTTAACTGCTGCATTGCTTTTGGCCCCACGGCTGTGGGGCAGGCAATAGGTTAATCCATACCATGGCACACCCAACATTTACAGAGAATGGCTCGGTTGAGATGTTGTCAGGATAATTGGTCAAAGTCAGAATTTTTTTTCCGTCTTAAAATAATTCTTATCGGTATTTGTGAAACGGCAATTGTTATCACCATGGAAATCTGTTGAAGAACTGAACTCAAGTAATGAAAACTCTTCAAAGTCATCTATTTCTACAGTCAGAAGACGTAAACATTCTATATTGTATTTGCAGGCTTATGTCAGTTTTATCGGTACTGTAGGTAAGTGCAAGCTGTCACTATTTGTTTTAATAAAGAATTCATCATTTCATTATTCGTATATACAGTACAGACCAAAAGTTTGGACGCACCTTCTCATTCAGAGTTTTCTTTATTTTCATGACTATGAAAATTGTAGACTCACACTGAAGGCATCAAAACTATGAATTAACACATGTGGAATTATAGACATAACAAAAAAGTGTGAAACAACTGAACATATGTCGTATTCTAGGTTCTTCAAAGTAGCCACCTTTTGGTTTGATTACTGCTTTGCACACTCTTGGCATTCTCTTGTTGAGCTTCAAGAGGTAGTCACCTGAAATGGTTTTCACTTCACAGGTGTGCTGGTGTGGAGGAGGAGGTTTGATGGTGTGGGGTGCTTTGCTGGTGACACTGTTGGGGCATAATTGAAGGCATACTGAACCAGCATGGCTACCACACCATCTTGCAGCGGCATGCTATTCCATCCGATTTGCATTTAGTTGGACCATCATTTATTTTTTCAACAGGACAATTACCCCAAACACACCTCCAGGCTGTGTAAGGGCCATTTGACCAAGAAGGAGAGTGATGGGGTTCTGCGCCAGATGACCTGGTCTCCACAGTCACCAGACCTGAACCCACTCGAGATGGTTTGGGGTTGAGCTGGACCGCAGAGTGAAAGCAAAAGGGCCAAAAAATGCTAAGCATCTCTGGGAACTCCTTCAAGACTGTTGGAAGACCATTTCAGGTGACTACCTCTTGAAGCTCATCAAGAGAATGCCAAGAATGTGCAAAAGAGTAATCAAAGCAAAAGGTGGCTAGAACCTAGAATATGACATATTTTCAGTTGTTTCACACTTTTTTGTTATGTCTATAATTCCACAAGTGATAATTCATACTTTTGATGCCTTCAGTGTGAATCTACAAATTTCATAGTCATGAAAATAAAGAAAACTCTAAATGAGAAGGTGTGTCCAGACTTTTGCTCTGTACTGCATACATATGTATATATATATATATATATATATATATATATATATATAAACAGCAACAGGAGAATACAGCAGCACACTGCTAGCACAAAGATATAGATGAAACATGAGTATATAGATAAAACATGAGTATATAGATAGAACATGAAAAGCTATACAGCTGTAATGCAAAAAATGAAGATATGAAATTATGAGGTACTTAGCTTGCAAATTTGGCGCCAAATAGCATGGAACGTCCCACCACGGTAAGGTGACCTCATTCTGGGATGGACCCTACACTATGAATATGCCTCTGTGTGAACAGTACAGCAGGCATTGCAAGGTCTGAAACATCCAAGGCACCTAATATACACCTAATAGAGGTGGGTGGGGTGCAGGAGCCAACATGGAGGTAGCCACTCCCCCGTATGTGTAATACAACCAAAGAATAAGTTGGCCAGCACTATTAATACCAAACTATTGTAAAAACCTGGCTTGCAGGTGCAGGCTGCTGGGCTAAATATACAGCAACAGGAGAATACAGCAGCACACGGCTAGCACAAAGATATAGATGAAACATGAGAATACAGATAAAACATGAGTATATAGATAGAACATGAAAAGCTATACAGCTGTAATGCAATAAATAAAGATATGAAATTATGAGGTACTTAGCTTGCAAATTTGGCGCCACATAGCGTGGACTGTCCCACCACGGTAAGGTGACCTCATTCTGGGACGGACCCTACACTATGAATATGCCTCTGTGTGAACAGTACAGCAGGCATTGCAAGGTCTGAAACATCCAAGGCACCTAATATACACCTAATGAATGAGGTCACCTTACTGTGGTGGGACGGTCCACGCTATTTGGCGCCAAATTTGCAAGCTAAGTACCTCATAATTTCATAGTTTCATATCTTCATTTATTGCATTACAGCTGTATAGCTTTTCAGGTTCTATCTATATACTCATGTTTTATCTATATTCTCATATTTCATCTATATCTTTGTGCTAGCAGTGTGCTGCTGTATTCTCCTGTTGCTGTATATTTAGCCCAGCAGCCTGTACCTGCAAGCCAGGTTTTAATAGCGTTAATAGCTGACATGCGGCGATCGCCGTGGCCGGTTATTAACCCTTTAGATCGCCGCTGTCAAAACTGACAGCAGCGTCTAAAGGTGCCTTTAATCCATCCCTGGTGGTCCAGTGGGGTGGATCGCAGGGGGGCGATCCACTGTGGAGGTAGCCGGAGGGCTTACCTCTCCTGCTGCTCCGGCTCCGGTGCTGTGAATGATAAAGCCTGGCAGGGCCAGGCATTATCAATCCAGTGCAGAGCACACTGATCATTATGGTTCTATGGAACCATAATGATCTGTATTAGGAATCTAATGATTCCTCCTAAAAGTCCCCTAAGGGGACTAAAAGTGTGAAAAAAATAAAAAGTAAAAAAAAAGTTTTAACACACACACACACACACACACACACATACATTAACCCCTTCCTTATTAAAAGTTTAAATCATCCCCCTTTTCCCAAATTCCATATAAAAAATATATAAAGATAATAAAAATAAACATATGTGGTATCACGTGCGTAAATGTCCGAACTATAAAAATATATCGTTAATTAAACCGCACGGTCAATGGCGTACGCGCAAAAAAATTCCAAAGACAAAAATAGTGCATTTTTGGTCACTTTTTATATCATGAAAAATGAATAAAAAGCGATCAAAAAGTCTGATAAATACAAAAATGGTACCGATAAAAACTTGATATCATGTCGCAAAAAATGAGCCCTCATACCGGCCTATACGCAGAAAAATAAAAATGTTCTGGGGGTTTAAAATTGTCAGAACAATTTTAAACGTATACATTTTCCTGCATGTACCGTAGTTATGATTTTTTCCAGAAGTACGACAAAATCAAACCTATATAAGTAGGGTATCATTTTAACCGTATGGACCTACAGAATAAAGATAAGGTGTTATTTTTACCGAAAAATGTACTGCGTAGAAACGGAAGTCCCCAAAAGTTACAAAATGGCGTTTTTTCTTCAATTTCGTTGCACAATGATTTTTTTTTCCGTTTCGCCGTAGATTTTTGGGTAAAATGACTGATGTCATTACAAATTAGAATTGGTGGCGCAAAAAATAAGCCATCATATCGATTTTTAGGTGCAAAATTTAAAGGGTTATGATTTTTAAAAGGTGCAAAAATGTGCAAAAATGGAAAAACCCTGCGTCCTTAAGGGGTTTTAAACATTACATGCCGGTAGTCAAGAAGGGGGTAATCTGAATATGTGTTTGTTAGTACTGGTATTTGTGTGTCACTGTGTGTGCGTCTGACAGTGTGTAAAATCAGTAAGAGTGTATGTCCGTATGTGTGTCAGTACGTTCATATGTGCAGAGTGCAACTCTTGCTCTGTTTCAGCTTCTTATAACAACCAAACCTAATGGATTCAAGACAGAAGCGTTCAGCATATACAGCCAGTTTCAAATTAAAGGTTGTGGAATATGCCAAGCAACATGGAAATAGGGCTGCAGCAAGGCATTTTGGAGAGCCGCCAACAGAATGCACAATACGAGAGTGGCGAAAAAATGAAGCAAAAATCAAGATATTGCCCAAAACAAAATGCAATTTTCGCAGTGGTATTGTTAAATGGCCACAATTGGAAAACCTGGTAAAGGAATTCGTACTGAATCAAAGAAAAGCAGGCATTGCTTTATCAACAAAAATTATAATTTTTGAAGCAGTGAAAATCAGCAAAGCGCTACAAATCCAAGATTTCAAAGGGACAACATCATGGTGCCAAAGATTTATGAAGAGGCATGACCTTCGGATGCGAACAAGAACCAGGATTGCCCAGCGTATGCCTGACGATTATGAAGAGAAGATAATACATTTTCACAGGTTTATTATTAAAGCAAGGAGGAGACAACATTTTGAAATGGGTCAAATCGGCAACATGGATGAAGTACCCCTTGTTACGCCGAGCGCTCCGGGTCCCCGCTCCTCCCCGGAGCGCTCGCTTCACTCTCGCTACCGCAGCGCTCCGGGCAGCTCCACTGACCCGGTGCGCTGCGATACCGTCTCCAGCCGGGATGCGATTCGCGATGCGGGTGGCGCCCGCTCGCGATGCGCATCCCGGCTCCCGTACCTGACTCGCTCTCCGTCTGTCCTGTCCCGGCGCGCGCGGCCCCGCTCCCTAGGGCGCGCGCGCGCCGGGTCTCTGCGATTTAAAGGGCCACTGCGCCGCTGATTGGCGCAGTGGTTCCAATTAGTGTGTTCACCTGTGCACTCCCTATTTATACCTCACTTCCCCTTCACTCCCTCGCCGGATCTTGTTGCCATTGTGCCAGTGAAAGCGTTCCCTTGTGTGTTCCTAGCCTGTGTTCCAGACCTTCTGCCGTTGCCCCTGACTACGATCCTTGCTGCCTGCCCCGACCTTCTGCTACGTCCGACCTTGCTTCTGTCTACTCCCTTGTACCGCGCCTATCTTCAGCAGCCAGAGAGGTTGAGCCGTTGCTAGTGGATACGACCTGGTCACTACCGCCGCAGCAAGACCATCCCGCTTTGCGGCGGGCTCTGGTGAAAACCAGTAGTGACTTAGAACCGGTCCACTAGCACGGTCCACGCCAATCCCTCTCTGGCACAGAGGATCCACCTCCTGCCAGCCGGCATCGTGACAGTAGATCCGGCCATGGATCCCGCTGAAGTACCTCTGCCAGATGTCGCTGACCTCACTACGGTGGTCGCCCAGCACTCACAACAGATAGCGCAACAAGGCCACGAGCTGTCTCAACTGACCGTGATGCTACAGCAGCTACTACCACAGCTTCAGCAATCATCTCCTCCGCCAGCTCCTGCACCTCCTCCGCAGTGAGTGGCCGCCTCAGGCCTACGACTATCCTTGCCGGATAAATTTGATGGGGACTCTAAGTTTTGCCGTGGCTTTCTTTCACAATGTTCCCTGCACTTGGAGATGATGTCGGACAAGTTTCCTACTGAAAGGTCTAAGGTGGCTTTCGTAGTCAACCTTCTGTCTGGAAAAGCTCTGTCATGGGCCACACCGCTCTGGGACCGCAATGACCCCGTCACTGCCTCTGTACACTCCTTCTTCTCGGAAATTCGAAGTGTCTTTGAGGAACCTGCCCGAGCCTCTTCTGCTGAGACTGCCCTGTTGAACCTGGTCCAGGGTAATTCTTCCGTTGGCGAGTACGCCGTACAATTCCGTACTCTTGCTTCAGAACTATCCTGGAATAATGAGGCCCTCTGCGCGACCTTTAAAAAAGGCCTATCCAGCAACATTAAAGATGTTCTGGCTGCACGAGAAATCCCTGCTAATCTACATGAACTCATTCATCTTGCCACTCGCATTGACATGCGTTTTTCCGAAAGGCGTCAGGAGCTCCGCCAGGATATGGACTTTGTTCGCACGAGGCGTTTTTTCTCCCCGGCTCCTCTCTCCTCTGGTCCTCTGCAATCCGTTCCTGGGCCTCCCGCCGTGGAGGCTATGCAAGTTGACCGGTCTCGCCTGACACCTCAAGAGAGGACACGACGCCGCATGGAGAATCTCTGCCTGTACTGTGCCAGTACCGAACACTTCCTGAAGGATTGTCCTATCCGTCCTCCCCGCCTGGAAAGACGTACGCTGACTCCGCACAAAGGTGAAACAGTCCTTGAAGTCAACTCCGCTTCTCCACGTCTTACTGTGCCTGTGCGGATATCTGCCTCTACCTTCTCCTTCTCCACTAAGGCCTTCTTGGACTCCGGATCTGCAGGAAACTTTATTTTGGCCTCTCTCATCAACAGGTTCAACATCCCAGTGACCAGTCTCGCCAGACCTCTCTACATCAATTGCGTTAACAATGAAAGATTGGACTGTGCCGTGCGTTACCGCACGGAACCCCTCCTAATGTGCATTGGACCTCACCACGAAAAAATTGAGTTTTTGGTCCTCTCCAATTGCACTTCCGAAATTCTCCTTGGACTACCCTGGCTTCAACACCATTCCCCAACCCTGGATTGGTCCACTGGGGAGATCAAGAGTTGGGGTCCCTCTTGTTCCAAGGACTGTCTTAAACCGGTTCCCAGTACTCCTTGCCGTGACCCTGTGGTTTCCCCTGTAACCGGTCTCCCTAAGGCCTATATGGACTTTGCGGATGTTTTTTGCAAAAAATAAGCTGAGACTTTACCTCCTCACAGGCCTTATGACTGTCCTATTGACCTCCTCCCGGGTACTACTCCACCCCGGGGCAGAATTTATCCTCTCTCTGTCCCAGAGACTCTTGCTATGTCTGAGTATATCCAGGAAAATTTAAAGAAGGGCTTTATCCGCAAATCCTCCTCTCCTGCCGGAGCCGGATTTTTCTTTGTGTCCAAAAAAGATGGCTCCCTACGTCCTTGCATTGACTACCGCGGTCTTAATAAAATCACTGTAAAAAACCGCTACCCCCTACCTCTCATCTCTGAACTCTTTGATCGCCTCCAAGGTGCCCACATCTTTACCAAACTGGACTTAAGAGGTGCCTATAATCTCATCCGCATCAGAGAGGGGGATGAATGGAAAACGGCATTTAACACTAGAGATGGACACTTTGAGTATCTGGTCATGCCCTTTGGCCTGTGCAACGCCCCTGCCGTCTTCCAAGACTTTGTTAATGAAATTTTTCGTGATCTCTTATATTCCTGTGTTGTTGTATATCTGGACGATATCCTGATTTTTTCTGCCAACTTAGAAGAACACCGCCAGCATGTCCGCATGGTTCTTCAGAGACTTCGTGACAATCAACTTTATGCCAAAATGGAGAAATGTCTGTTTGAATGTCAATCTCTTCCTTTCCTAGGATACTTGGTCTCTGGCCAGGGACTACAAATGGATCCAGATAAACTCTCTGCCGTCTTAGATTGGCCACGCCCCTCCGGACTCCGTGCTATCCAACGTTTTTTGGGGTTCGCCAATTATTACAGACAATTTATTCCACGTTTTTCCACCATTGTGGCTCCTATTGTGGCTTTAACCAAAAAGAATGCCAATCCTAAGTCATGGCCTCCTCAAGCGGAAGACGCCTTTAAACAGCTCAAGTCTGCCTTTTCCTCGGCTCCCGTGCTCTCCAGACCTAACCCATCTAAACCCTTCCTATTGGAGGTTGATGCCTCCTCTGTAGGAGCTGGAGCGGTCCTTCTACAAAAAAATTCTTCCGGGCATGCTGTTACTTGTGGTTTTTTTTCTAGGACCTTCTCTCCGGCTGAGAGGAACTACTCCATCGGGGACCGAGAGCTTCTAGCCATTAAATTAGCACTTGAGGAATGGAGACATCTGTTGGAGGGATCAAGATTTCCCGTTATTATTTACACCGATCACAAGAACCTCTCCTATCTCCAGTCTGCCCAACGGCTGAATCCTCGCCAGGCCAGGTGGTCTCTGTTCTTTGCCCGATTTAATTTTGAAATTCACTTTCGGCCTGCCGATAAGAACATTAGGGCCGATGCTCTCTCTCGTTCCTCGGATGCCTCGGAAGTAGAGCTCTCTCCGCAACACATCATTCCTCCTGACTGCCTGATCTCCACTTCTCCAGCCTCCATCAGGCAAACTCCTCCAGGGAAGACCTTCGTCTCTCCACGCCAACGCCTCGGAATCCTCAAATGGGGTCACTCCTCCCATCTCGCAGGTCATGCGGGTATCAAGAAATCCGTGCAACTCATCTCTCGTTTCTATTGGTGGCCGACTCTGGAGACGGATGTTGTGGATTTTGTGCGAGCCTGCACTGTCTGTGCCCGGGATAAGACTCCTCGCCAGAAGCCTGCTGGCCTTCTTCATCCTCTGCCTGTCCCCGAACAGCCTTGGTCTCTGATTGGTATGGACTTTATTACAGACTTACCTCCATCCCGTGGCAACACTGTTGTTTGGGTGGTCGTTGATCGATTCTCCAAGATGGCACATTTCATTCCTCTTCCTGGTCTTCCTTCAGCGCCTCAGTTGGCAAAACAATTTTTTGTACACATTTTTCGTCTTCACGGCTTGCCCACGCAGATCGTCTCGGATAGAGGCGTCCAATTCGTGTCAAAATTCTGGAGGGCTCTCTGTAAACAACTCAAGATTAAATTAAACTTTTCCTCTGCATATCACCCTCAATCCAATGGGCAAGTGGAAAGAATTAACCAGGTCCTGGGTGATTATTTACGCCATTTTGTTTCCTCCCGCCAGGATGACTGGGCAGATCTTCTACCATGGGCCGAATTCTCGTATAACTTCAGAGTCTCTGAATCTTCCTCCAAATCCCCATTTTTCGTGGTGTACGGCCGTCACCCTCTTCCCCCCCTCCCTACTCCCTTGCCCTCTGGTTTGCCCGCTGTAGATGAAGTGACTCGTGATCTTTCCACCATATGGAAAGAGACCCAAAATTCTCTTTTACAGGCTTCATCTCGCATGAAAAAGTTTGCCGA
Organism: Hyla sarda; assembly: GCF_029499605.1. NCBI lineage: Eukaryota > Metazoa > Chordata > Amphibia > Anura > Hylidae > Hyla > Hyla sarda. The sequence goes on along the minus strand of NC_079191.1, from coordinate 71,939,228 downwards.
TATGAAAAGAAGAGCTCCCCCCATTTTTGCTCCCGGAGACAAGGTATGGCTCTCCGCTAAATATGTCCGCTTTCGTGTCCCCAGTTACAAACTGGGACCACGCTATCTTGGTCCTTTCAAAGTCTTGTGCCAAATTAATCCTGTCTCTTACAAACTTCTTCTTCCTCCTTCTCTTCGTATTCCTAATGCCTTTCATGTCTCTCTTCTTAAACCACTCATCATCAACCGTTTCTCTCCCAAGTTAGTTTCTCCCACTCCTGTCTCCGGTTCTTCTGACGTCTTCTCAGTGAAAGAGATACTGGCCTCCAAGATGGTCAGAGGAAAAAGGTTCTTTTTGGTGGATTGGGAGGGCTGTGGACCTGAAGAGAGATCCTGGGAACCTGAGGACAACATCCTAGACAAAAGTCTGCTCCTCAGGTTCCCAGGCTCTAAGAAGAGGGGGAGACCCAAGGGGGGGGGGTACTGTTACGCCGAGCGCTCCGGGTCCCCGCTCCTCCCCGGAGCGCTCGCTTCTCTCTCGCTACCGCAGCGCTCCGGGCAGCTCCACTGACCCGGTGCGCTGCGATACCGTCTCCAGCCGGGATGCGATTCGCGATGCGGGTGGCGCCCGCTCGCGATGCGCATCCCGGCTCCCGTACCTGACTCGCTCTCCGTCTGTCCTGTCCCGGCGCGCGCGGCCCCGCTCCCTAGGGCGCGCGCGCGCCGGGTCTCTGCGATTTAAAGGGCCACTGCGCCGCTGATTGGCGCAGTGGTTCCAATTAGTGTGTTCACCTGTGCACTCCCTATTTATACCTCACTTCCCCTTCACTCCCTCGCCGGATCTTGTTGCCATTGTGCCAGTGAAAGCGTTCCCTTGTGTGTTCCTAGCCTGTGTTCCAGACCTTCTGCCGTTGCCCCTGACTACGATCCTTGCTGCCTGCCCCGACCTTCTGCTACGTCCGACCTTGCTTCTGTCTACTCCCTTGTACCGCGCCTATCTTCAGCAGCCAGAGAGGTTGAGCCGTTGCTAGTGGATACGACCTGGTCACTACCGCCGCAGCAAGACCATCCCGCTTTGCGGTGGGCTCTGGTGAAAACCAGTAGTGACTTAGAACCGGTCCACTAGCACGGTCCACGCCAATCCCTCTCTGGCACAGAGGATCCACCTCCTGCCAGCCGGCATCGTGACACCCCTGACTTTTGATGTTCCTTCAAATAAAACCGTGGACTCGAAAGGTGCTAAAACAGTAATGATCAAAACTTCAGGGCATTAAAAAAATCGTTACACTCTTGTTCTTGCCTGTACTGCAGATGGAAACAAGTTGACACCAATGGTAATTTTTAAAAGAAAAACTTTACCAAAGGAGAATATTCCAAGTGGCGTACAAGTACATGTTCACCCTAAAGGTTGGATGGATGAAGAAGGCATGAAGTTGTGGATAAAAAATGTGTGGGGGAAGCGCCCAGGAGCTTTGTTAAGGAAGCCATGCTTATTAGTATTGGACGCATTTAGATCTCATCTTACAGAAACAATAAAGCAAGAATTTCAAAAGTTCAAAACAGATATCGCAGTTATTCCAGGTGGACTAACATCACAATTGCAGCCATTAGATGTTTCCATTGACAAGCCCTTCAAAGCTTATATGCGTGAAGAGTGGAACAAATATATGTGTGATGAAACTCAACATGAAGTCACAAATTCTGGGCGAATGAAAAGACCTAGCATCACAAAAGTGTGCCAGTGGGTGAAAACTTCATGGAACGCAGTCAGTGAAGATATTGTTATGAAATCTTTGAAGAAATGTGGCATAAGCAATGCTTTGGATGGTGAAGAAGACGAAGTGATCTACAAAGACAGTGGCAGTGAAAGCAGTAGTGTTCAGATTGATTCTGAAGATAGCTGTGAAGACAAAGAGTTTTTTGGTTTCCCTGAGAGCAGTGATTCTGATTAATTTTGTTTTTGTTCAGTATTTTATATAAAAATGAGTGTTTTTGTCACGATGCCGGCTGGCAGGTAGTGGATCCTCTGTGCCAGAGAGGGATTGGCGTGGACCGTGCTAGTGGACCGGTTCTAAGCCACTACTGGTTTTCACCAGAGCCCGCCGCAAAGCGGGATGGTCTTGCTGCGGCGGTAGTGACCAGGTCGTATCCACTAGCAACGGCTCACCTCTCTGGCTGCTGAAGATAGGCGCGGTACAAGGGAGTAGGCAGAAGCAAGGTCGGACGTAGCAGAAGGTCGGGGCAGGCAGCAAGGATCGTAGTCAGGGGCAACGGCAGAAGGTCTGGAACACAGGCTAGGAACACACAAGGAACGCTTTCACTGGCACAATGGCAACAAGATCCGGCAAGGGAGTGCATGGGAGGAGGTCAGATATAGTCAGGGACCAGGTGGAAGCTAATTAAGCTAATTGGGCCAGGCACCAATCATTGGTGCACTGGCCCTTTAAGTCTCAGAGAGCTGGCGCGCGCGCGCCCTAGAGAGCGGAGCCGCGCGCGCCAGCACATGACAGCAGGGGACCGGGACGGGTAAGTGACCTGGGATGCGACTCGCGAGCGGGCGCGTCCCGCTGTGCGAATCGCATCCCCAACGGCCATGACAGTGCAGCGCTCCCGGTCAGCGGGACTGACCGGGGCGCTGCAGGGAGAAAGACGCCGTGAGCGCTCCGGGGAGGAGCGGGGACCCGGAGCGCTAGGCGTAACAGTACCCCCCCCCTTAGGTCTCCCCTTCTCTTTGTCCGGTAACTGCCTCCCCTGGGATGAGGACACCGGGAAAGAATGGAGGGTTTCCTCAACGGCAGGCAGTACAGCAGGAGTGGGAATGGGGAGGGAGGGCAGAGGGCGAGGCCTGGCACGGGGCAGTGTGACACCAGGACGGGGGCCATGGGGAGGCACAGAGGCTTGCCTGACGGGACTGGGAGGGGGGGAGAGGCACTTCCTGTGGCAGGCAGAGTCCCAGTTCTTGATCTCCCCGGTGGTCCAATCAAGGGTGGGGGAATGAAGCCGGAGCCATGGCAGACCGAGGAGGACCTCAGAGGTACAGCCGGGGAGAACGAAGAGCTCAATTCTCTCGAGGTGGGGTCCAATAGACATCAGGAGGGGTTCTGTGCGGTAACGCACGGTGCAGTCCAATCTGGCTCCGTTGACCGCGGAAATGTAGAGCGGCTTGACGAGACGGGTCACCGGGATGCTGAATTTATTAACAAACGACTCCAAAATAAAATTTCCAGAGGCACCAGAGTCCAAGCAGGCCACGGCTGAGAGGGAGGAGTTGGCTGTAGAAGAAATCCGCACGGGCACCGTGAGACGTGGAGAAGAAGACTTAGAACCAAAAGATGCAACACCCACGTGAGCTGGGTGCGTGCGTGCGTTTCCCAGGCGTGGAGGACGGATAGGGCAATCCACCAAGAAATGCTCAGTACTGGCACAGTACAGACAGAGATTTTCTTCTCTACGGCGATTCCTCTCTTCCTGGGTCAGGCGAGACCGATCCACTTGCATGGCCTCCTCGGCGGGAGGCCCAGGCGAAGACTGCAAAGGATGCTGTGGGAGAGGTGCCCAGAGATCTAAGTCTTTTTCCTGGCGGTGCTCTTGGTGTCGCTCAGAAAAACGCATGTCAATGCGGGTAGCCAAATGGATGAGTTCTTGGAGGTTGGCAGGAATCTCTCGTGCGGCCAGCACATCCTTGATGCGACTGGATAGGCCTTTTTTAAAGGTCGCGCAGAGAGCCTCATTATTCCAGGATAGTTCAGAAGCAAGAGTACGGAATTGTATGGCGTACTCGCCAACGGAAGAATTACCCTGGACCAGGTTCAGCAGGGCAGTCTCGGCAGAAGAGGCTCGGGCAGGTTCCTCGAAGACACTTCGGACTTCAGCGAAGAAAGACTGGACTGTGGCTGTGGCAGGATCATTGCGGTCCCAGAGCGGTGTGGCCCAAGACAAGGCCTTTCCTGAAAGAAGGCTTACTACGAACGCCACCTTAGACCGTTCTGTAGGAAACAAGTCCGACAACATCTCCATATGCAGGGAACACTGAGACAAAAATCCACGGCAGAGTCTAGAGTCCCCATCAAATTTGTCCGGCAGGGACAAGCGTAGGTTAGGAGCGGCCACTCGCTGCGGAGGAGGTGCAGGAGCTGGCGGAGGAGATGGTTGCTGCTGTAGCAGAGGCAGAAGTTGCTGTAACATGGCGGTCAACTGCGACAGCTGCTGTCCTTGTTGGGCAATCTGCTGCGATTGCTGAGCGACCACCGCGGGAAGATCAGCGAGACTTGGCAGCGGCACCTCAGCGGGATCCATGGCCGGATCTACTGTCTCGATGCCGGCTGGCAGGTAGTGGATCCTCTGTGCCAGAGAGGGATTGGCGTGGACCGTGCTAGTGGACCGGTTCTAAGCCACTACTGGTTTTCACCAGAGCCCGCCGCAAAGCGGGATGGTCTTGCTGCGGCGGTAGTGACCAGGTCGTATCCACTAGCAACGGCTCACCTCTCTGGCTGCTGAAGATAGGCGCGGTACAAGGGAGTAGGCAGAAGCAAGGTCGGACGTAGCAGAAGGTCGGGGCAGGCAGCAAGGATCGTAGTCAGGGGCAACGGCAGAAGGTCTGGAACACAGGCTAGGAACACACAAGGAACGCTTTCACTGGCACAATGGCAACAAGATCCGGCAAGGGAGTGCATGGGAGGAGGTCAGATATAGTCAGGGACCAGGTGGAAGCTAATTAAGCTAATTGGGCCAGGCACCAATCATTGGTGCACTGGCCCTTTAAGTCTCAGAGAGCTGGCGCGCGCGCGCCCTAGAGAGCGGAGCCGCGCGCGCCAGCACATGACAGCAGGGGACCGGGACGGGTAAGTGACCTGGGATGCGACTCGCGAGCGGGCGCGTCCCGCTGTGCGAATCGCATCCCCAACGGCCATGACAGTGCAGCGCTCCCGGTCAGCGGGACTGACCGGGGCGCTGCAGGGAGAAAGACGCCGTGAGCGCTCCGGGGAGGAGCGGGGACCCGGAGCGCTAGGCGTAACAGTTTTTCTTTCATGTTTGCCATATAAGTGGTATAAACGTTATAATAAATGTTGGAATGTAATAAATATTGTTCTACCATTAAGTTCAGAGCTTCCAAGTCATTGCTTTTACATTTATTTATTTTTTACTAAGATTTTCCTGTTAAAATGAGGGTGCGTGTTATACGCCAGTGCGTGTTATACGCCGATAAATACGGTATATATATATATATATATATATATATATATATATAGTGCTAACGTATAGCGTTGAGCATGAATATTCGAACTGAGAATTTTTACCACGAATATCAGCATTTCGCGATTTCGCAAATATTTAGAATATAGTGATATATATTTGCAATGATAAATATTATTATGTTTTTCTTCGAATATGTGAATTTATGCAAATATGCAAATATTTGGGAATGTGCAAATATATGAGAATATGTTAATGGCGTATTCCAGGAATTTTTTTTATTTCACTATGCTACAGGGGCTGTAAAGTTAGTGTAGTTCATAATATATTGTCTGTACCTGTGTGTGACGGTTTTCTCACAATTCTTCTGTGATTTTCACTCCAATATTTATTTTTACCAGCATACAAAATGACTGTTGTCTCAGATTTTGCAATGCGGCCGAGACCTGACTCACTAGTCAGGTGATCACAAGGAGCCTGTCTACCTCAATGGGTGGAGAGATCGCTTGGTGGGAGAGAGATCAATCTGCAACTAATGCATCAGCTGTAGGCACAGTGAGGTCTTTTGAATGGATTCAGCTCATTTATGTTTCAATGGGGGGGGGGTGATGTGTGGGCAGGAGGAAAATGGAATTCTGGAATTTTTAGGCAAAAGAAGAAAAGTCAAACAGGAAATAGCAGTTCACAAAAAGCGAGCCACAATGTTATGGTAATCTCACAACATAGCCATTTAGCCCCAAAACAAGTGCAGATCCTTCCTAAGCATGTCCATTACTGTCTGCCAGGTACGTACTAAAATCACCTTATGGTGGATAACCCCTTTAATATTCACGAATATCGGCACTTCCAGTCAGAGGACACTGATCCCTCACCTCTTTTAGGTGAAAGATATATTTGTGCATGCGCACTATGCAAATTTCATGCGAACAAAGCGAATATGCGAATTTCGCAAACATAGGATGAATATTCGTCCATATATTCACAAAATATCTCGAATTTCGAATATGGCCCCTGCCGCTCATTACTACTAATGTATTCTGCAGTGCTCTACAGAGCTTGTCATCACTCGCTTTAGATCCAAAATGCAGTCCCTGTAGCCAGTGGGGCTAACAATCTAAATTCCAAATTAAATGGTTATTCCAGGACTTCAGGACTGTGCTACAAGGGCTGTAAAGTCTGTAGAGTTCGAAATTTAGTGCCTGTGCCTGTGTTTTATGGCTAATCTCACAATTCTTATGTGTACTTTGCCCCAATGTTGATTTTTAACAGCATACAAAATGAATGTTGTTTCAGGCCTTTCCCAGTTGCAGTGCGGCATGTGACATTACATCACTAGTCAGGTGTTGAAAGGGGGCATGGCAGTGCTTCAATGGGTGGGAGGGAGGTCATTCTCCACAGGACTGCCTTTAATTGTAGTTTTGAGCACAGCAAGCATGGAAGGGAACCTAGCTGTGCTGCAATGGGTGGGGTGGCTGATGAGTGGGAGGGAGATTAGTCACCTCCCACCTAGAAACAAGGGATCCTGGAACTTGTAGTTGAAGGGAGGAAACTCCAAAAGGAAATAGCAATTTCATAGAAAAGATAGCAGCAGTGGACTCAGGACACGGCCATTTAACACCAACACAAGCACTAATCCTTCCTAAGCATGTCTATTAGTGTCTGGCAGGTAAGTACTAAAGTCACCTTAAGTTGGATAACCCCCTTTATCCCATTTGTAAGCTTTTGGAGAGTGGGAGGAACTCCTTGCAGATGTCACCCTTGGTTGGATCTTAAAATGGGAACTGCAAAGCATTAACTCTATCCACTGTGAACCATTAAGCTACCATACTGCCAACATTTTACCAAAAATGGCACACTAGAGAAGAAAGATGGGGTGGCACCACTGAAAATCAATCACCCTCTATTCTAACCTTAAAAACCATTCCATCATATCCTTATTATTTCTTTTAAAACAGCTGTCCACCGACATTAGCAAAACAATTCCAAATTAAATGGTTATTCCAGGACTTCAGGACTGTGCTACAAGGGCTGTAAAGTCTGTAGAGTTCTTAATTTAGTGCCTGTGCCTGTGTTTTATGGCTAATCTCACAATTCTTATGTGTACTTTGCCCCAATGTTGATTTTTAACAGCATACAAAATGAATGTTGTTTCAGGCCTTTCCCAGTTGCAGTGCGGCATGTGACATTACATCACTAGTCAGGTGTTGAAAGGGGGCATGGCAGTGCTTCAATGGGTGGGAGGGAGGTCATTCTCCACAGGACTGCCTTTAATTGTAGTTTTGAGCACAGCAAGCATGGAAGGGAACCTAGCTGTGCTGCAATGGGTGGGGTGGCTGATGTGTGGGAGGGAGATTAGTCACCTCCCACCTAGAAACAAGGCATCCTGGAACTTGTAGTTGAAGGGAGGAAACTCCAAAAGGAAATACCAATTTCATAGAAAAGATAGCAGCAGTACACCCTCTATTCTAACCTTAAAAACCATTCCATCATATCCTTATTATTTCTTTTAAAACAGCTGTCCACCGACATTAGCAAAACAATGTATCATCTGAAGCTGAGCGCAGGGATCAATCAGCACTGGCTGATGCGTTCTTTGGTGGTTTAGGCAGCATGAAAGTGATGATAGGTTCCCTTTACAAAACTCATAGATCACTGTTATAAATTAAATCCTGGAACTGGAAGAAGAAGGCCTTGAAGTTCAATGTCTAAAAGTGACAAGGCTTCTTTACTGTAAGGTCATGTTCCCACATCTGAATTTCGTGCCCGATTCTGCATTGGAATTCAGCACGGAGATTCCGCTGCAGCAGAGCCCTGTTGAATTCATTGGGATTCTGCTGCGCTGTGCACATGGCGCCATCTGGCAAGGAAATTCCATTTTTCGTGTGCGCAGAAAGAATGACCCTGTTCATTCTTTCTGCGTATACCCCACAGAATGTATAGCCGTCTATGAGATGGCGCATTCCTGTGCCGTCCTACGGTCCTAGTGCCGGAGCCCATTCAAAAGTATAATAATCATGAGGAAGCACAGAGGGGAATATGTACGCTGGTTGTTAGGAAGAGTCACACAAAATGTATCTTTTCTTCACAATCTGATAAGATGACAGCATGGAAATATAGGTACAAAGAGTTATACCTCTGCAATATAATCCGCAAAAGACAAGTGGATTTATAACAATATGATCAGAAAAGAAAGAAAATACAAACAATTGAGCTGGTTTTAGCAGAACTGTTGATCACTTCAGGAAATGCTTAGTCTCCACTACCCTCATGTTATATATATATATATATATATATATTTATATATATTTATATATATATATATATATATATCTATATATACAGTGGTCCCTCAGCATATGATGGTAATCCGTTCCAAATGGACCATCGTTTGTTGAAACCATCGCATGTTGAAGGATCCGTGCAATATAAAGTATAGGACAGTGGTCTACAACCTGCGGACCACCAGATGTTGCAAAACTACAACACCAAGCATGCCCGGACAGCCGTTGGCTGTCCGGGCATGCTGGGTGTTGTAGTTTTGCAACATCTGGAGGTCCGCAGGTTGTAGACCACTGTTAGAGGAAGTTGTACTCACCTGTCCCCGCCGCTTCGGACCGTCACCGCTCGTCACCACTGCCCGGGATGTCGCCGTCCATCGCTGTCGCTGCGTCCCCGAGGTGTCCCCGACACTCCGGTAAGGCCTCTTTTTCCCCGATATCCGCGCTCTCCGTCGCCGCCATCACGTCGCTACACACACCGCTCCTATTGGATGACGGGACGGCGTGTGCGGCGACGTGATGACGTTAATGGAGAGCGCCAACGATGCAGAGGATCCCGAAGAGGACGCGCTGGAGCCCCAAGGACAGGTAAGTGATCGTCAGTGGACCACACCGGGCGCCGTAAACGGCTATCTGGCGGAAGCTGAAGCAGTCTGTGCTGCCGGATAGCCGTTTATGCAATGGCCCTGACATACAAAAGCATCGTATGGTGATGCTGCCTTCAACATGCGATGGCCTCTGAGAGGCCATCGTTTGTTGAAATGATCGTATGTCGAGGCCATCGTAGGTCGAGGGGTCACTGTATGTATATATATATATATAAATATATATATATATATATATATATATATATATTGTGAAGGAAAATTCAAGATATTGATGGAAATTTGCACTGCACACTCTGGACTCAAAAGTCCAGTAGGTGATCCCACTCAATGATTGACATCCCGCTCTGTATAAGCATGCATGCAAAGATAGCTGTCAATCACCGTCTGGATTCCTAAACCCAGATTAGCAAGGATTTCAGTCGATGAGTTAAATGTTGTCCTGCAACATTTCCCACAAAACTATTTATATGTCGTCTCAGCTCCCACTGCTCTATAACATGATGCTGACAGATCAGACTATGTCAGGTTTCTTTCAATGGTTGATCGTATGCTGCTCTGTATATGGATCTGAAAGTCAGGAGATGACATAAGAGAGATGAGAATTCTTTCTATCTTAGTTTTCCTTCTTTTTAAATGTTGCATAAAAAACCTCATGTGTGTTTTCAATTTAACTCCTTGGGGACGGAGGGTTTTTCCGTTTTTGCACTTTCGTGTTTTCCTCCTTACCTTTTAAAAATTATAACCCTTTCAATTTTGCACCTGAAAATCCATATGATGGCTTATTTTTTGCGCCACCAATTCTACTTTGTAATGACATCAGTAATTTTACCCAAAAGTCTACGGCGAAATGGAATAAAAATCATTGTGTGACAAAATTGAAGAAAAAACGCCATTTTGTAACTTTTGGGGGCTTCCGTTTCTATGCTGTACATGTTTTGGTAAAAATGACACCTTCTCTTTATTCTGTAGGTCCATACAATTAAAATGATACCCTACTTATATAGGTTTGATTTTGTCGGACTTCTGAAAGTAATTGTAACTACATGCAGGAATATTTATATGTTTACAATTGTCATCTTCTTATAACTTTTTTATTTTTCCGCGTATGGGGCGGTATGAGGGCTGATTTTTTGCGCCGTGATCTGAAGATTTTAGCGGTACCATTTTTGTATTGATCAGACTTTTTGATCTTTTTTCATGATATAAAAAGTGACCAAAAATACACCATTGACCGTGCGGTTTAATTAACTAAATAATAAAATGTATATATTTTTATAATTCGGACATTTCCACATGCAACGATATCACATATGTTTATTTTTTTTACACTGGTTTTATTTTAAATGGGAAAAGGGGGGTGATTCAAATTTTTTATTAGGGAAGGGGTTAAATAATCTTTATTCACTTTTTTTTCACTTTTTTTTTTTGCAATGTTATAGCCCCAATAGGGGGCTATAACACTGCACACACTGATCTTTTACATTGATCAATGGTTTCTCATAGGAAACCATTGATCAATGATTCTGCCTCTTGACTGCACATGCCTGGATCTCAGGCACTGAGCAGTCATTCGGTGATCAGAAGGTGAGGAGGAAGGGAAGGGGACCCTCCTGCTGTCCTACAGCTGTTCGGGATGCCGCGATTTCGCCCCCTGAGCTAACTGGCATTTGTTTACTTTCACTTCAGAAGCGGCGTTCAACTTTGAACGCCGCGTCTAAAGGGTTAATAGCGAGCGGCACCGTGATCAGTGCCGCACGCTATTAGCCACGGGTCCCGGCCATTGCTAGAGGTCTGGCCCGACCTGCGTGGCCCCGCGTTATAGAAAGGGAGTCGGCGAAGGGCGTACAGGTATGCCCTCCATCCCCAACAGGTTAAGAAAGAAGTTAAACTGCTGGTTAAACCTGTGCACTCTTGTGGTACAGTACTATTTTCTGGATTTGGAAAATACCTGGAAAACTCCTGAAGTTACTCCATCTTGTGAAAGGCTGAGAGCAGTGTCATGTAAGTAGCCTGAGCCCCACCTTCTCGCTGCTGCCCGTGCTTCTTACATGACACTGCAGCGCAGTGTGACTATCCGTGCACACGGGAGAAGGAAGGAGACCGGACCGAAGGGCTATAGTCGCGTAATGGGTGAACAGAGGTAGGAGAGTTAATGTTTTTTTGTTTTTTTTTGCAGCCCGGGCACAATAGGATGAGAAAATTTTTCACAATACTACTCTTTTAAAGCAGAACAAAACACTTAGGGGTAGCCCAGAGACATGGGGTCTCAAAAACAAGCAAGCCTATGTAGGTTAGGCTTTGTGGTACCAAGGAGAAAATGTAGGCATACTGTAAATTAAAGGGTTAAAAGGGTCTCTATCACTTTAATAAGTAGCAGTCGTGCCCAGACCCTAATGTAGGTGGGGTCCCTTTTGCATTAGGGTCCAGGAGAACTTTTTTCCTTATGTCCTGTAGGATCCGTGGTCATAGCATTGTATGTCCATCTTTTGAGCCATTTCCTTCATACTCGAGTGAAGGAAAACAAATGTGCATTGATGGAGATTTCGGGGAAATCAGCCAGTGATTTTTAACATAATCTGTCATATTTGGCTTTAGGGAGGTTTACATAGTGCTCGGTGCCTGTGAGTGTCCAAACATTCATTCGGTTTGGATTAGATTCTGTTTTTTATTGACGTGAGGTCTGCTCTGCATTATACTGTACTCACACCTTGGTGTCTTTCATAAAGAAGACTCTGATGCCAGATACACAGTGTCTCCATTCTCCCATGACACACCCAGGGTTCTCTGTCCTCGAAACAAAGGAACTACAGAAAACCATCATCCCTAGTATACGTATAACTATATCTATCTACAGTGTGTATATATATATATATATATATATATATACATATAAAACTCAATGGGAGACATTTATCAATGTTGGTGTAGGTAGATGTTTTTCGTAGATTGTTTAGTTGGTCTAAATTTGGTGCAATTGCACCAAAATTACCTTACTTGTGCAAGCCACATGATACATTTTGTGCAAAGTTCTAAATCTCCACACAGTTCTATTTGTACACCTGAGCTGCACCTCACAGGAAAAGTGGACACAGGGATTTTGTTCTATTGCTTTGAGGCTCGGATTCCATTGAGGTTTTTTGTCCACCAGCAAAAGTGCCAGAAAAACTGTCACAGCTTTTTCCTGCAATTTGGCAGTTTTTCTTGCATTTTTGCTGGTATGTGGTAATTTTTGTACACTGTGGCAATTTTTTCACTTCCTTCAGGTACCATTCCATGGGTCAGATGCAGAGCATCCAGCCCATGGAGTGAAAGGAGGTAAGGAGTGATGTATAGCATATATATGTATACAGGGTGCAGAGCTTCACTACTTACCTTCGCCGGCTGTATAGTATACAGGGGTGCATAGTGTACCCATGTATACTATACAGGAGCCCAGCAAGGAATGAGTTAACCCACGCTGCTGCTGAGCAGTTCTGGGTTAAGTCTTTGTGCACTATCCTGTATATACAACCATCTCTAGATGACTGTATATACAGGATACAGTAGGCAGATGACAACAATTGGAGACTCACTGTTTAGGAGAACACACTACAGTATGGGCGCACTCCCCAGGGGAGAGCCCCAAAAATGTTCTAACCTTTTTCCCCTCCTCATTCCAGATGCATGAATGCGGCGGGCTACATCAGATTCGGTGGATTGCGAGGATGACCAGTGTTTTTTAAATGTCAACAAAGGGGTTAACAAGGGCTGTGGGGGAGTGTTTTTTTAAATACATTTTTTTTCAATGTGTCCTGTTTTTTGTAATTGAATTTTCAGGCTTAGTAGTGGAAGCCGTCTTGTAGACGGAATCCATTACTAAGCCGGGGCTTAGCGTTGGCCCCAAAAACAGCTAGCACTAACCCCCCAATTATTACCCTGGTACCCACTTGTAATGTCCGCTTATTTGTTTTTGTATTTTTCTGGTTAAGTGTGCATTCACACATTAGTTTGTTCTGAGTAGTTTGCTATTCTCCATGGATTGGGAATGGTTAATGCTCAGAACCAATGAGATCTCGGTTGTGTCTGTTTTAACCAGAGTTCTGGTGCTGGTTATTTTGTGCAATAATGCTACTATGATGTCTGTTTGTGCAATAATACTACTATGATGTCTGTTTGTGCTATACACTTTCAATTCTGCTTGAGCATGCACCTTGCATTTATCCTGTAATATATGTTAGTTTTAGCCATGGTTAAATAGTCATGTTTGTTGTAGATTTTAGTCTGTGTTATTTGTCGGTTTTTAGGATGTATGCCTGTTCTGCTTACTCTGTGTTCTCTGTGAGTATCCTGTCCTGTTCCTCCACATAGTGGAGTTTGGTTTTTAATTTATCCTGTCTTGTATCTTGAAATATATCCTGTTTTGAATCTTGAGAAATATAGGGGACATTTATCAATGTTTGCTTATGTATTCCTTTTTTTAGTTATTTTTTTCTTACAATTTTTTTGCTTATGTGCAACTTATTTATCAACTGCTTTCAGCCTGTTGATAAATTTCTTTCACGTAAGCAATTTTTCTTTTTTTTGCTTTGGTAGTGGCTTTTTCTGCTCCATGTCTGAGCTGGAGTAAATTTAGTAGCTTTTTTCATGCGATGCGACTTTTTTGCGACTTTCGCACTTAAATCTCTTAGCACTGCAAGTCAAAAATCACTTTTTGCTTTGGTAAGCAAGATTTAAATTTTTTGCTTAGGACACTGAACAAGCAAAAAGTCGCAGAAAAAAGAGTGTAGGCGCACAAGCGACAATTTTGCGACAATTTTAAGCAAAAAAAACAAAACTACTAAATGCTTTGATAAATGTCCCCCATAGTGTCTAGTATCCTGACCAGTTTTCCTCTACGTTGTAGAGTTTGGTTTTCTTATATCCGCTTTTATGAAGTTCATGTTTGTTTGTTCTGTGTCCCAGTGTTAACAGTGTGCTATGTTACCTCACCAGTTTAGTGTTTTAGCTCTCAGTTCTTCCGTTCATCCCCTGCATTTCTCGGATTCTGCTGTACACCTGTTCCATACCTAGTCTTGTTGTTACGCCGAGCGCTCCGGGTCCCCGCTCCTCCCCGGAGCGCTCGCTTCTCTCTCGCTACCGCAGTGCTCCGGGCAGCTCCACTGACCCGGTGCGCTGCGATACCGTCTCCAGCCGGGATACGATTCGCGATGCGGGTAGCGCCCGCTCGCGATGCGCATCCCGGCTCCCGTACCTGACTCGCTCTCCGTCTGTCCTGTCCCGGCGCGCGCGGCCCCGCTCCCTAGGGCGCGCGCGCGCCGGGTCTCTGCGATTTAAAGGGCCACTGCACCGCTGATTGGCGCAGTGGTTCCAATTAGTGTGTTCACCTGTGCACTCCCTATTTATACCTCACTTCCCCTTCACTCCCTCGCCGGATCTTGTTGCCATTGTGCCAGTGAAAGCATTTCCTTGTGTGTTCCTAGCCTGTGTTCCAGACCTCCTGCCGTTGCCCCCGACTACGATCCTTGCTGCCTGCCCCGACCTTCTGCTACGTCCGACCTTGCTTCTGTCTACTCCCTTGTACCGCGCCTATCTTCAGCAGTCAGAGAGGTTGAGCCGTTGCTAGTGGATACGACCTGGTCACTACCGCCGCAGCAAGACCATCCCGCTTTGCGGCGGGCTCTGGTGAAAACCAGTAGTGACTTAGAACCGATCCACTAGCACGGTCCACGCCAATCCCTCTCTGGCACAGAGGATCCACTACCTGCCAGCCGGCATCGTGACAGTAGATCCGGCGACGGATCCCGCTGAAGTTCCTCTGCCAGTTGTCGCCGACCTCACCACGGTGGTCGCCCAGCAGTCACAACAGATAGCGCAACAAGGCCAACAGCTGTCTCAACTGACCGTGATGCTACAGCAGCTACTACCACAGCTTCAGCAATCATCTCCTCCGCCAGCTCCTGCACCTCCTCCGCAGCGAGTGGCCGCTTCTGGTCTACGACTATCCTTGCCGGATAAATTTGATGGGGACTCTAAATTCTGCCGTGGCTTTCTTTCCCAATGTTCCCTGCACTTGGAGATGATGTCGGACCAGTTCCCTACTGAAAGGTCTAAGGTGACTTTCGTAGTCAGCCTTCTGTCTGGAAAAGCTCTGTCATGGGCCACACCGCTCTGGGACCGCAATGACCCCGTCACTGCCTCTATACACTCCTTCTTCTCGGAAATTCGAAGTGTCTTTGAGGAACCTGCCCGAGCCTCTTCTGCTGAGACTGCCCTGTTGAACCTGGTCAAGGGTAATTCTTCCGTTGGCGAGTACGCCGTACAATTCCGTACTCTTGCTTCAGAATTATCCTGGAATAATGAGGCCCTCTGCGCGACCTTTAAAAAAGGCCTATCCAGCAACATTAAAGATGTTCTGGCCGCACGAGAAATCCCTGCTAACCTACATGAACTCATCCATCTTGCCACTCGCATTGACATGCGTTTTTCCGAAAGGCGTCAGGAGCTCCGCCAGGATATGGACTTTGTTCGCACAAGGCGTTTTTTCTCCCCGGCTCCTCTCTCCTCTGGTCCCCTGCAATCCGTTCCTGTGCCTCCCGCCGTGGAGGCTATGCAGGTCGACCGGTCTCGCCTGACACCTCAAGAGAGGACACGACGCCGCATGGAGAATCTCTGCCTGTACTGTGCCAGTACCGAACACTTCCTGAAGGATTGTCCTATCCGTCCTCCCCGCCTGGAAATACGTACGCTGACTCCGCACAAACGTGAGACAGTCCTTGATGTCTACTCTGCTTCTCCACGTCTTACTGTGCCTGTGCGGATATCTGCCTCTGCCTTCTCCTTCTCTACTATGGCCTTCTTGGATTCCGGATCTGCAGGAAATTTTATTTTGGCCTCTCTCGTCAACAGGTTCAACATCCCAGTGACCAGTCTCGCCAGACCCCTCTACATCAATTGTGTAAACAATGAAAGATTGGACTGTACCATACGTTTCCGCACGGAGCCCCTTCTAATGTGCATCGGACCTCATCACGAGAAGATTGAATTTTTGGTGGTCCTCTCCAATTGCACCTCCGAAATCCTCCTTGGACTACCCTGGCTTCAACTCCATTCCCCAACCCTGGATTGGTCCACTGGGGAGATCAAGAGTTGGGGGCCCTCTTGTTTCAAGGACTGCCTAAAACCGGTTCCCAGTACCCCTTGCCGTGACTCTGTGGTTCCCCCTGTAACCGGTCTCCCTAAGGCCTATATGGACTTTGCGGATGTTTTTTGCAAAAAACAAGCTGAGACTCTACCTCCTCACAGGCCTTATGATTGTCCTATTGACCTCCTCCCGGGCACTACTCCACCCCGGGGCAGAATCTATCCTCTGTCCGCCCCAGAGACTCTTGCTATGTCGGAGTACATCCAGGAAAATTTAAAAAAAGGCTTTATCCGTAAATCCTCCTCTCCTGCCGGAGCCGGATTTTTCTTTGTGTCCAAAAAAGATGGCTCTCTACGTCCTTGCATTGACTACCGCGGTCTTAATAAAATCACGGTAAAGAACCGCTACCCCCTACCCCTCATCTCTGAACTCTTTGATCGCCTCCAAGGTGCTCACATCTTTACCAAACTGGACTTAAGAGGTGCTTATAATCTCATCCGCATCAGAGAGGGGGATGAATGGAAAACGGCATTTAACACTAGAGATGGACACTTTGAGTATCTGGTCATGCCCTTTGGCCTGTGCAACGCCCCTGCCGTCTTCCAAGACTTGTTAATGAAATTTTTCGTGATCTCTTATACTCCTGTGTTGTTGTATATCTGGACGATATCCTGATTTTTTCTGCCAATCTAGAAGAACACCGCCAGCATGTCCGTATGGTTCTTCAGAGACTTCGTGACAATCAACTTTATGCCAAGATAGAGAAATGTCTGTTTGAATGCCAATCTCTTCCTGGTCTTCCTTCAGCGCCTCAGTTGGCTAAACAATTTTTTGTACACATTTTTCGTCTTCACGGGTTGCCCACACAGATAGTCTCGGATAGAGGCGTCCAATTCGTGTCAAAATTCTGGAGGGCTCTCTGTAAACAACTCAAGATTAAATTAAACTTTTCTTCTGCATATCATCCTCAATCCAATGGACAAGTAGAAAGAATTAACCAGGTCTTGGGTGATTATTTACGACATTTTGTTTCCTCCCGCCAGGATGATTGGGCAGATCTTCTACCATGGGCCGAATTCTCGTATAACTTTAGAGTCTCTGAATCTTCCTCCAAATCCCCATTTTTCGTGGTGTACGGCCGTCACCCTCTTCCCCCTCCCTACTCCCTTGCCCTCTGGTTTGCCCGCTGTAGATGAAGTGACTCGTGATCTTTCCACCATATGGAAAGAGACCCAAGATTCTCTTTTACAGGCTTCATCTCGCATGAAAAAGTTTGCCGATAAGAAAAGAAGAGCTCCCCCCATTTTTGCTCCCGGAGACAAGGTATGGCTCTCCGCTAAATATGTCTGCTTTCGTGTCCCCAGTTACAAACTGGGTCCACGCTATCTTGGTCCTTTCAAAGTCTTGTGCCAAATTAATCCTGTCTCTTACAAACTTCTTCTTCCTCCTTCTCTCCGTATTCCTAATGCCTTTCATGTCTCTCTTCTTAAACCACTCATCATCAACCGTTTCTCTCCCAAGTTAGTTTCTCCCACTCCTGTCTCCGGTTCTTCTGACGTCTTCTCAGTGAAAGAGATACTGGCCTCCAAGACGGTCAGAGGAAAAAGGTTCTTTTTGGTGGATTGGGAGGGCTGTGGACCTGAAGAGAGATCCTGGGAACCTGAGGACAACATCCTAGACAAAAGTCTGCTCCTCAGGTTCTCAGGCTCTAAGAAGAGGGGGAGACCCAAGGGGGGGGGTACTGTTACGCCGAGCGCTCCGGGTCCCCGCTCCTCCCCGGAGCGCTCGCTTCTCTCTCGCTACCGCAGCGCTCCGGGCAGCTCCACTGACCCGGTGCGCTGCGATACCGTCTCCAGCCGGGATGCGATTCGCGATGCGGGTAGCGCCCGCTCGCGATGCGCATCCCGGCTCCCGTACCTGACTCGCTCTCCGTCTGTCCTGTCCCGGCGCGCGCGGCCCCGCTCCCTAGGGCGCGCGCGCGCCGGGTCTCTGCGATTTAAAGGGCCACTGCGCCGCTGATTGGCGCAGTGGTTCCAATTAGTGTGTTCACCTGTGCACTCCCTATTTATACCTCACTTCCCCTTCACTCCCTCGCCGGATCTTGTTGCCATTGTGCCAGTGAAAGCGTTTCCTTGTGTGTTCCTAGCCTGTGTTCCAGACCTCCTGCCGTTGCCCCCGACTACGATCCTTGCTGCCTGCCCCGACCTTCTGCTACGTCCGACCTTGCTTCTGTCTACTCCCTTGTACCGCGCCTATCTTCAGCAGTCAGAGAGGTTGAGCCGTTGCTAGTGGATACGACCTGGTCACTACCGCCGCAGCAAGACCATCCCGCTTTGCGGCGGGCTCTGGTGAAAACCAGTAGTGACTTAGAACCGATCCACTAGCACGGTCCACGCCAATCCCTCTCTGGCACAGAGGATCCACTACCTGCCAGCCGGCATCGTGACACTTGTTCATATTATTATGTCTTCCGTTTATCTGATTCTGGCTTGTGAACTGTTTGTTTATACACTATATTCTTCCCTCTTAGTATTTGTATCCTGTCTGGTATATCTGGTTGTCTGGTAGTTTTCCGTTTCTGTTTCTGGCCTGTGACCGACTATGAATATTTTTATTTTTTTCTACATTAACGTTTTATTAAAAGTACAAAGTTCAAGTAAATTACAAAAACACCATCAATAAACAGGCATCGTAGGAAACGCGGTTGTCGATAGGGTACACACATATGATGCGTACCATCACTATATAAAGTCAGGTATTCAGTAACAAGACAGGATGTTGAATACATTAAAGTGAATAGTTAAAGACATGACAATTCAAACATCAACTAGTCAACTCAAGGTACATGGTCCAAGCTTCTATGTGATCAGGGTAGGTACAATCAACAACAATGTGGTTGGTGTAAGCAACATATGGGAAGAAGAGGAGATGAGGACAGAAAGAAGGAGGAAGAAGAGACAGGAAAGGGTTCCAAAGGGACAGAAGGGAATGGGAATGAGGAAGACTACTAGGTTCGTAAGAAAGAGGTTGTTAGACTTACCCAGCGGGTCAGGAGGGCTTCAGAACAGGACTATGAATATTATTTGCTTTTACGCCACTGCACTGTAGCGCAGGGAGGGACCGGCTCCAAGTTGTCCATTCACCGCTTAGGGTGGATGGGCAAGTAGGCAGGGAGAGTGTTACTAGGGACAACTTAGGGCTCACTCTCCCTGTCACCCCAGTCGGTCATGATGCCACCACCACCACAGGGGTGCCGGGAAGACCCCATACCAACAGGTCCAGAAGGTCAAAAATGGCACTCCTTGGCCTTGGCGGTAACAGGCTGGTGTTATTTAGGCTGGGGAGGGCCAGTAACAATGGTCCTCGCCCTCCCTGGTAACGTCAGGCTTTGCTGTTTGGTTGGTATCTGTTTGACAATGAAGATATGGGGAACCACACATTTTTTATTTATTTATTTAAAAAACAAACAAAAAAAAATGCATAGGGTTCCCCTAATTTCAGTATCAGCCAGATACCAACCAAGCAGCAACAGCCTGACGTTATCAAGGTGGGCAAGGACCATTGGAACTGGCCCTCCCCAGCCTAAATAACGCCAGCCTGTTACCGCCTAGGCCCAGGAGCGCCATTTTTGACGCTCCGGGCCTGTTGGTAACGGCTCTTCCCGGCAACCTTGTGATGGTGGGTAATGGGGTAATCATTGGGGGTTAGCGCTAGCTGTTTTTGGGGCTAATGCTTAGTAATGGCTTCCATCTACAAAACCCCCAAAAACCCCATATGTGAAGGATGGAGTTTTTGTTTCAAGTCCCATTCAAGTATATAGGACTTCTGGTACCTTACTCCACATGCTCTGCTCTGTATCTCCTGGTGAACGCTTCAGTCCGGCTGGCAAGCCACACCCTCCCCGCATGCCACACCCCATCTTGCAAATACACGTCCATCCTTTAAGCCACACTCCTTTTATTTTCATGTTACAATATCTTCATCACAACTAAGCCCCACCTGAGGACGGGATATGAGGATTAGAAATGAGAATAAGATATGAGAATAGGATATTGGGACGGGATATGAGGACAGGATATGGGGTTGGGATATAGGGGCGGGATATGGGTAAGTGATATGAGTTCTGGATATGAGGTCGGATATGGGGATGGGATATGAGGACGGGATATGGGGTCAGGATATGAGGTTGGGATATGGGGGCAGGATATGGGGACGGGATATGGTTACAGAATATGGGGATAGGATATTGGGACGGGATATGAGGTCAGGATATGAGGTCAGGATATGGGAAAAGGATACGGGGATGGGATATAGCGACGGGATATAGGGAAAGCATGTGAGGTCGGGATACTAGGACAGGATATGAGGTCGTGATATGGGGTCAAGATTTGAGAATGGGATATGAGGTCGGAATATGAGGGGATTTGGGGTCGGGATATTAGGAGGGGATATGGGGTCAGCATTTAAGAATGGCATATGAGGACAAAAGCATCCTCCTTTGTTGCTTTTCCTCCTCCACAAGGATTAGGTAGGCAAAACCAGGCAGCACCAGGTACTTCGCTAGTGTATATATATATATATATATATATATATATATATATATTTATTACTGTACAACACAAAGAGAGAAACACAGCCGCACATCCACCTTTTGTAATTTGATCTACTTGCTTCTCAGCATAATTTAAAAAACTAACAGGTTGTTAGTATACATTTTGATCAAAAAGTACAAGACCACTCGCCACCTCGTTAAAGTGGGTCCCTAACCTGACACTGGCGTAGCCCCCGGCGGCGACCACTGCCTCCGAGACCCCATGCCCAACGGGGGGAGCGACCCAGTGGCCAGGCAGCCCCACAACTGCCTGACCAAGCCCCTGGCTCTGGGCCTCTCCACCCCACAGACAAAGCATCACAGAAACAATGGCCGCCACAGAGAACCACACCAGTATGAAACCTACCATGTGCTCACTGCCAGAGGGCTGGGAGAATGGTAGGAGGAAACCCTTATGCAGTTTCCTGTTAATTAAAAACGCCTGGGCCAAATGGGTGGAGTGGAGGGCAGGCTATGGAAGAAGGGAGAGACTAGAAATGTATAACACAAAGAGAGAAACACAGCCGCACATCCACCATTTGTAATTTGATCTACTTGCTTCTCAGCATAATTTCAAAAACTAACAGGTTGTTAGTATACATTTTGATCAAAAAGTACAAGTCCACTCGCCACATCAAGGCCACCTCGTTAGAGTGGGTCCCTAACCTGACACTTGCGTAGCCCCCGGCGGCGACCACTGCCTCCGAGACCCCATGCCCAACGGGAGGAGCGACCCAGTGGCCAGGCAGCCCCACAACTGCCTGACCAAGCCAGTGGCTCTGGGCCACTCCACCCCACAGACTACCACAGAAATAATGGCCCCCACAGAGAACCACACCAGTATCAAAAAGCTCACTCGCCACGTCAAGGCCACCTCGCAGTGAGCACATGGTAGGTTTCATACTGGTGTGGTTCTCTGTGGCGGCCATTGTTTCTGTGATGCTTTGTCTGTGGGGTGGAGTGGCCCAGAGCCAGGGGATTGGTCAGGCAGTTGTGGGGCTGCCTGGCCACTGGGTCACTCCCCCCGTTAGGCATGGGGTCGCCGCCGGGGACTACGCCAGTGTCAGGTTAGGGACCCACTCTAATGAGGTGGCCTTGACGTGGCGAGTGGGCTTGTACTTTTTGATCAAAATGTATAATAACAACCTGTTAGTTTTTGAAATTATGCTGAGAAGCAAGTAGATCAAATTACAAATAGTGGATGTGCAGCTGTGTTTCTCTCTTTGTGTTGAACATTTCTAGTCTCTCCCTTCTTCCATAGCCTGCCCTCCACTCCACCGATTTGGCCCAGGCGTTTTTAATTAGCAGGAAACTGCATAAGGGTTTCCTCCTACCATTCTCCCAGCCCTCTGGCAGTGAGCACATGGTAGGTTTCATACTGGTGTGGTTCTCTGTGGTGGCCAATGTTTCTGTGATGCTTTGTCTGTGGGGTGGAGAGGCCCAGAGCCAGGGGCTTGGTCAGGCAGTTGTGGGGCTGCCTGGCCACTGGGTCGTTCCCCCCGTTAGGCATGGGGTCTCGGAGGCAGTGGTCGTCGCAGGGGTCTACGCCAGTGTCAGGTTAGGGACCCACTCTAACGAGGTGGCCTTGACGTGGTGAGTTGGCTTGTACTTTTTGATCAAAATGTATACTAACAACCTGTTAGTTTTTGAAATTATGCTGAGAAGCAAATCGATCAAATTACAAATGGTGGATGTGCGGATGTGTTTCTCTCTTTGGGTTGTACATATATATTTATTACATTTGTACACGTGTTTTTGGTTGTATAGCCTATTATTTTGGTTGCTTGTATAGATAATGTATACATTCTCTATGTGGTACTTGGTTGTTGTATACTTTTGTTGGTATTTACATTTTTTCTTGCTATTATGTTACTCCAACAGAAGTGTTTTATCTTGGATGCCGCCCTTTTCTCCCCATGGTTGCATGTCTCTACTTTTTCACAAAGATTTTTTCCCCAATTTTTCTTGATGGTATCAATAAAGCATATTGTTTTACAATTTATTTGTGAGTGGCTGTGTTTTTTGTAGGTTGTTGCAATTTTATTTGGAGTTCACATGTGAGCACTAAACACTATTTGGTTTTTGGTACACAGTCTTGGGGCAATATATTTACTATAAAAGACCCCTCTTTATTTTGGACTAAAGATTTTTTTTTATATTTCCCTTAATTTTTTTGTTTAAATTGGGCACTGTCAGATCTAAAAACTTTTAATACTTTTGTTACTGATGAAAATTAAAGACCTTTTGGAACATGGTTTTCAAAATATTTGGAATAAAAAAGAAAACTGCTCCTGAAAATCCCACCATTAGGGGTCCCTACTGGGGCATTAAAGGGGTACTCCACTGGAAAATATTTTTTTTAACTCAACTGGTGCCAGAAAGTTAAACAGATTTGTAAATTACTTCTGTTAAAAAAATCTTAATCCTTCCATGATTTATCAGCTGCTGTTATAATCCGCAGGAAGTTATTTTCTTTTTGAATTTCCTTTCTGCTTGACCACAGTGCTCTCTGCTGCCACCTCTGTCCATTTTAGGAACTGTCCAGAGCAGGATAGGTTTTCTATGAGGTTTTGCTCCTACTCTGGACAGTTCCTAAAATGGACAGAGGTGTCAGCAGAGAGCACTGCGGCCAGACAGAAAGGAAATTCAAAAAGAAAACAACTTCTTGTGGATCATACGGCAGCTGATAAGTACTGGAAGGATTAAGATTTTTTTAATAAAAATGTACAAATCTGTTTA
This sequence comes from Hyla sarda, assembly GCF_029499605.1. Classification (NCBI taxonomy): domain Eukaryota; kingdom Metazoa; phylum Chordata; class Amphibia; order Anura; family Hylidae; genus Hyla; species Hyla sarda. The sequence goes on along the minus strand of NC_079191.1, from coordinate 71,915,720 downwards.
ACTTTCTAGCACCAGTTGATTTAACAAAAAAGGTTTCCTGTGGATTACCGCTTTTACCAGTCCTGCAGTAACATCAAGCTTGTCCATGAGTCATGGACAAGAGATGACTTATGGAGAACGCATCATGAGCAGACACACCAATCACCTCCCACCACCACAATAGAGGGACACGAACCATTCCCCAGAGAGGATTTCTAACGCTGTGAGCTAATGAACAGAGGGATTTTTTTTATATCATAAATATAGGTGATAGAAGCAAACAAAAATTACATGTACATGGGCAGCATTAGGTACTGAGTAACATATTATTATGTTTTTTTTTCTTTTTTTTTTTTTTTGTGGGATCTGACAGGTACGCTTTAAATGGAAATGGAGTAGCCTTGAGCTGCAATAGTAGAATCAGGCACTATGAAAAGCATGGAGCTCTGCCCTGTAAGCAATGCAGGCAATAGCAAGTGTCAAGGCCATGTCTATTAGTCACCCTAAGAACCCTAAGGATATATCATAATATTCTAGTCATAAAAAAGCCATTTAACCAAAAACAATAGTGGATTTTTACAAATTAAAGCTTGAAATTCTTGCTCACAAAAGCACATGTAAAAACTATACTCTTGTGAATACGACCAAAAGAAGAACTCAATAATAGCAATGTTCTGACTTCTTTTTTCACATCAGCCAAAATATTTTCAGTGAATAGAAGAGTTTGAACTTATGCCGATAAACAGTTTTTATTTGTGTGTCTTTCTTTGTGCATTTTTTTGTTTACAAAAAATGACTGAACATATAAAAGTACTTGAGCTTTTTTTCCACAAAGCCAATGCAATTAAACAATAAATAAATAAATAAACAAGATATAAACTTATGTTAATGTATCTGCCAATTAATCTCTGCAAACATTAAACAAACAAAAACCTACATATAATTGGGAGTGGAAAGAGATGACAACGAGGAAAAACGTTTAGTAAGTGAATGGAAGATATGCGGAGGCCATCCAAATGAAACTGATGTTTTGATGGAAAGAAACATTCACCACCAAGGAACATAACAACAAAGTGCGCTGTTGGACATTAAAAAAAGGGAGGTGAAAAGGTGGTTTGGGAGAGGTACAGGATTTTTATCTTCTTTAATACAACTGAGCAGTGCAAAATGCAGATTGTTTTCTTACAAGGAATGGGAAATCTTGTTTGGTGTGCCCATTTCCATGTTTTATAGAATCCAGTATAGTAAGATCATGAGCAACATCTGTGTATAACATTTAATTGGGATTGTCCAGGATTACTGCATCAAAAGCTTAGACTCAAATAAATTACTTTTAAAGGAACACTATCAGGGACGGACTGGGATTAAAAAGCAGCTATGGCGCTCAAACCATACCAGCCCACATACAAAATCCCCCTTGCCATACCACAAAAAAATTGCGCTGTAGCAAATTTTGCTCTATGCGGTTACTTTCTCCCCTATTAACTAAAATAGTTTAACTACTGATTGAACACTGAATTTAAAATTTTAATATAGAATCACGTAACCATACAGTCAGAAAAGTGTTCATTATGCAAGCACCAATATAACTAATCATACCTCTATACAATGACCACACACATATATATATATATATATATATATATATATATATATTGCATTACATTGATCTTTGTTATGGTCCAGATTTAAGGCAGGCTTTAACAATCGCCAAGCCATGGAAGACGTGGAGGAACGGGTAAGGCCCCAGGCTTTCCCAACAACCCATCAGCACCCAAGGATTACCCCTTGAAGCATTAAATGTTTAGGTATAGATTGCGACATTTAACCATTTAAATCATAGACAACAAAGTGATCTATGATGTCCATCATTACCAGCATCTGCTGGCTATTAACCGGACCTGACACACAGGGTGTCAAGGGTGTCAAGGGTTGGGAAGGGGTTAATATTACTAGTGTCCTTCAGGAAATTGACCAGTTTTTTTTAGTAGTTTTAAAGGGTTTGTCAAAGGATAGAAGGCTTGGACAAACCCTTTTCTTTTCCAAAGGGTGCCTGGTGCTGTGAAATAAAAATAAAGCATACTAACCTGGCCCGATCCCCTACCACTGTGGTTTCTCAGCCTAGGTACTGCCGGCTAGCTGTCATTGCTAAATTACAGGTGAAATGCTTTCTCTCTTGCTCTCCCCTCCCGGCTTCTCATTGATTGGCCAACAGAGTGCCAAACATCAGTCAATGAAGGTGCTGGGATGTCAGAGTAAGTGAGGAAGTGTGCCAGGCTGTGGCACTTGAGCAGATTGGTCATGAATCCTTGACACTTGGCTGAGAAGCAAAAAGACAATTTTATAAGTTTGGCAATCACCATCAATTCCAGGAAAGGTACAGTTTGCTTTTATACCCTAACAACTATCAATTGGTGTGTGTAGCTCTTAGCAGCAAATACTGCTGAGAGATTCTGTTTAACTTGCATCCTGCCATGAGAAAATGGCCATAAAAAAAGTCGTCAACAGTTCATTATGTCCATTGGGATAAGGCTGATCTGATTGTTTACGCTATACTGAAAGCCAACAGTTCGTACCATACTGAAAGCCAACAGCTCGTACTATAGTAACATATTAACATAGTTTGTAGGGTTGAAAAAAAAAGACAAGAGTCCATCAAGTCAACTTAAAACCCTACTGTGTTGATCCAGAGGAAGTCAAAAAAAACCCATGAGGCTGATGTCAATTGCCCTATGACAGAGGAAAAATTCCTTCCCGACCCCAATATGGTGATCAGAATAAATCCCTGGATCAACATTCTATCCCCATAAATCTACTATCCATAACCTCTAATGTTAATACTCTCTAGAAAAACATCCAGGCCCCCCTTGAACTTGTTTATTGAGTCAGATCTCACAACATCATGCAGCAGAGAGTTCCATAGTCTCTCTGTCTGTGCTGTAGTGAAACCTTCTTTCCCCTAAATGTAGAGAATGCCCCCTTGTCATGGTTACCAGCATAGGTATAAAAAGATCCCTAGAAAGATCTCTGTACTGTCCATTCATATATCTGTACATTGTGATCAGATCGCCCCTAAGACATCTTTTCTCCAAACTAAATAACCTCAAGCTTGATAACCTGTCGTGGTAATGTAATCCAACCATACCATTAGTTATCTTTGTCGCCCTCCTCTGCACCCACTGCAGTTCAGCCATGTCCTTTTTATATACAGGTGCCCAGAATTGGACACAATACTCCATATCTGGTCTGACTAGTGATTTATACAGCGGCAAAACTATGCCTATGTCCTCGCGTGCCTCTATGCCTCTCTTCATACATCTCATGACTTTGTTAACCTTGGCAGCCGCTGCCTGGCACTGATCACTAAAGTAGAGTTTACCATCCACCAGTACCCCTAAGCCTTTTTCGGTAGAAGTTTGACCTAATGTCCTTTTATTTAGCACATAATTCTACATTTTGTTTTTACGTTCCAAGTGCATAACCTTACATTTATCTACATTAAACTTCATTTTCAATGCCTGTGCCCAAGCCTCCAGCTTTCCCAGATCCCTCTGTAATATTATGTAATCACCCTAACCAGTTTGGTGTCATATGTAAACATAGAAATTGTACTTTTTAATCCCTCTACAAGGTCATTAATAAACATATTGAAAAGAAGTGGACCCAGTACTTACTCCTGTGGTACCCAACTAGTAACTGTAACCCAACCAGATTAAGTTCCATTGATCCACACCATCTACTTCCTGTCACTGAGCAAGTTGCTAAACATTTACATATATCCTCCCCCAGTCCCAGCATCCTCATTTTATGTACTAACCTTCTGTGCGACACAGTATTGTTATGATTCGCAGGAAGTTCTTTTCTTTTTGAATTTCCTTACTGCCTGACCACAGTGCTCTCTGCTGACACCTCTGTCCATTTTAGGAACTGTCCAGAGCAGGATAGGTTTTCTATGGGGATTTGCTCCTACTCTGGACAGTTCCTAAAATGGACAGAGCTGTCAGCAGAGAGCACTGTGGTCAGGGAGAAAGGAAAGTCAAAAAGAAAAGAACTTCCTGTGGATCATAACAGCAGCTGATAAGTACTGGAAGGATTAAGATTTTTTTCATAGAAATCATTTATAAATCTGTTTAACTTTCTGGTTCCATTTGATAAAAAAAATGTTTTCCAGTGGAGTACCCTTTTAATTCTTGCAAAACCCTGGGATGGATACCATCTGAAAGCCAAAAGTTCAGATGTTATTTACTAGTCTAGTTGTTCACCTTTTTATGTGAGATGTGAGATTTAGAGAGGATAATATTACATGAAATCTCAGCTTGTTATCTCACCCTTTAAACACCAGCTTTTGCAGTTGCTGCCTGACATTGAGTGCTGCTTCTTGTTATTCTCTTTCATGCATATGCTGTAATATGATGACTGTGGCCAAGGTGCTTTACCCGATGCTTATGTCAACATTAAAAGTCATCTGCTATGTTCTTGTCCATGGAAACAATGCTTACATTATGCACACAATTTTTTTATTTGATATTTCCTTTTCTTTAGTTGAGGTCATAATTGGAATAGAGCCAAGTCTGGGGGCTCTTACTTTACCAGGGCCTGGGTCCTCACCCAAAATAATTGTTATATTTTGCCCATTAAATTGGCCTTTTTTTTGTTTTTACTGGTGATATACTTTGTTATAACATCATGACTTTTAAAACTTTGAACACAGTTTAATGGAAACTTCTGAGTTAACATAATAAAGGCTTCTCTCGGAGAGTCCGTCCCTGCTGTGTGTGCTGTAGGTGAACGCTATACTTGTAGTTAATTAAGGATTCTTGGTGTTACATTATACTCTAGATAGCGGTAATGAATAGTCTCAGAAGCGCTAAGCTTTATATGTTAAGCTATGATCTAATGACAGTTCTACGATGAATGACAGAAATAGAGGTGACTGTGGCATTTAGCACTAAATTTTACAGACGTGATTGTAATAACACAAGTAATTGCTATTTACTCAATATCCAGACCATCATTCGTCAGCTTTCTATAGACAGCACATGACGTTGATCACAAAGTTTGATTGTTTTTATTCTGTCTGGACAGTTCCTTGCCTTGTGGACTGAAAATGGAAGGAGTTTTCAAGGAACAGTAATACTTCCCCCTATACACCCCATACAGTAATTTGGTCCCTTTGTGCCCCCAAAAAGTAACATAGCCTGTCTTATGCCGGAAGACAATACCATGGTCCCCTCTGTACCCCTATAAAATAACATGGTTGTCTTCTTGCCCCCACACAGTGGTATGGCCCTCCTCATTCCCCCACAAAGTATTATGTTCCTCTTTGTGCCCCCACACATTCATAATTATTTTCTTTGAGTTCTTACACACCAACATGGTCTCTTTTATGTCCACAAATAGTAATATGGACGCCTTTGTGTCCTCACACAGTAACATAGCCTCCCCATGTCCTCACAAATTAACATGGTGCACCCATTGGCCCCACATAGTGACATGGCCCCACTTTATGCCACCAAATGGTGATATGGCCCCTTTGTGTCCCCACACATTAATAGAGCTGCCTGTGCTGGAAAGAAGTCTTCAGTTGTCACAATAAATGATGAGGCAAGAAACTGATGGCTCTCTGCTTTACCACAGTTTTCAACTGAACTGATAGTGGTGGTGGCTAAACCCAATTGACCGGACAGGAAGTGGCTTCGACTGTTCAGCCCTGGGCCCAATAGCAGTCATGTGATCTGCCTCCATGGAAGGTATGTCACTGCTTCCTTATGCACCAGGGCTATGTATTTTCTGTAGTTATTGTATTGTTTTTAGCCTTGACATTAATATAGCACTTAATAGCAATAATCATGGCAGCTGTTTATCAATTTATTGCAATTTGTTATTTGCGAAAACCAAGATATTCATGGGGTGTAACTTACCCAAAATCATTGCCATTGCCTTTCATGTTTGTAAACAGGGGTAGATGTGATGGTCAGGTAATGTTTTTGGTGTCCCTTCCATCCTAGGCTTTAGCTTTAATGGATTGGAATATATTAAAGGGATAATCTTAACAAGGCAACCCCTGTCCATAGGTCCTATTAGAACCTATTAATGTCTATTAATGGTGGCCCCCCTCTGATGATCTTCTAAAAGATAAAGTTAAGAGCATCTCCCTTTTTTCGTTGACAAATCTATTCGATTAAATTGCTAACATACAGAGACCACTAAGAATTTGTAGCTCCATAAAACTTTCCCAGCATGGTGGCCAATCTCTAAGGGTCAAGGAGCTAATTGAAATGGGGTAAATGTTTCAGCAGGTACCTAGAGAAGCCGCTTTAGTCAGTGGCCAGTCCAGTTGCCGGGTTCAATTATCGGTTACAATAAGTGCTAAAGGCCCTATGGACCTGTTCCAGGACTTTAGTATAGATCATGAAAGTTTAACTCTCTCTATCCCACCAACCAGGTGATTGAAGAGGCTGCAACCTCAGGTGATCGCTCTTCAATGTTCATCCAACTCTACTCTGTACATGTAATGGCTGATGCATAGCACTGCAAGTCCCAGTCATAGGAAGAAGACAGAGCTGCAGAGGACTAAAGGACCAGGCACAGCCACTACAAAATGTATAGAGCTCTGCCAGAACATCATTTTCATTTCAGCTAATCTGTGGGGTTTGGGGAGTTGGATATCCACTAATCTGGTATTATCCTTAGGCTAGGCCGTAGGCCTTCAAACTGTGGACCTCCTTCTTCTGTGAGTTGTAGTTTTGCAACATCTGGAGGTCCACAGTTTGCAGACCAAAGAATAATCAATATTAAAGGGGTTTTCAAGGGTTTAGTTTTTTGACTGTGCTACAGGGGCTGTAAAGTTAGTGTAGTTCATAATATAGTGTCTGTATCTGTGTTTGATAGTGGTCTCGCAATCTTATGTGATCTTCGCCCCGATGTTAATTTTTAGTCGCATGCTAAATTTGTGTTGTCTCAGCTTTTCCCAGGTTGCAGTGCGGCTCGAGACATTGCATCACTAGTTAGGTGTAGAAAGGATCCTGTCTGCTTCAATGGGTGAAGCAACTGCAGGGTGGGAGGGAGATCATTTTCCACAGGGCTGCAGGGAATCGTAGTTTCAAACACAGCACAGAATGCAAGGCAGCTCAGCTGTGCTGCAATGGGTGAAATGGCTGATGTGTGCGAGGGAGAAAAGTGACCTCACACTTACAAACAAGGGATCCTGGGACTTGTAGTTGGAGCAAAGGAACTTCAAAAGAAAATAGCCATTTCACAAGAAGAAAGCAACAGTCTTATGATGGATAACACAGCCATTTAGCCTTAAGACAAGCACAGATCCTTCCTAAGAATGTCCATTACTGTCTAGCAGGTAAGTACTAAAGTCACCTTATGGTGAATAACCCCTTTAAAGTCCCAGAATATATATATGAGTTGTTTTTATACTATATAATTGCGCTGTATTAAAGTTGTCATCTTCTTCATAGGAATAGTAGGAAAACTTTTCTATTAAATGAAGTCGCTTGTCCTCCGTGGGTGAAACAAGCGCATTCATTTCTGCTGTGACAAGGATTTTTAATAAGTGCAATTACTGAGCAACAGGATTGCATTCGGGGGGAAAAAAAGCTGAAGTTGGAACATTTCTGATGTTTTTTTAGTGTGTCCATAGTCTGATTAACCAGCGTGCACCCAAAATTATCACATTATCAATCAACGCATCCGATTGCTGCTCACATTTGGTATTCTAATGCTTTCGGACTGATGAGAGCTTTCACATTTTTTCTGGCTTTATTTTTTAGCTATTAAATTTTTTTAGTTCATTTATTTTTGAACCATTTCAGTCCTACTCGTTAAAAAGCATAATTTATTTATAAAAAAAATGGGCACTGAGCATAATGTCGGAAGAAAGAGAGAGACTATATTTAATAAAGTAAGGCTTGTTAATACAGGAACTTTTATGTAAAAGTCATTGGTTACATGATGGAACTTTTTTGACAGTTCTCTTTGCGTGGTCAGGCCTAGATTTGCATGTTTTTCTAATTAAAATCAAGGCATATCAGTTATAAGAGGCATATGCAGAATCCATCCGGGATTCAGATTTTGGAATTTTCTGCTAAAGGGTAAATTCACGTGGCAGAATTTCCGTAAGCGAAAATTCTGAAGTGTGAATGGGAGTGCGGAATCCCATAGAAGTCTATGAGCTTTAATTTGAGGTAGAATTCCGCTAGCGGAAATTCTGCCATGTGAATCTGATCAGCTGATTGGCATTGATTCTGTTATGGTACCAGGACTAGACTGCCCATCTCAGATTTCTGTCAAATGCTAGATGGGCTGGTTCCCTCTGTTTGCTGATCTCCTTTCCTGGATGGCGTTCTTCCTTTACTTTTCAGTCTGCTATAAATACAAGCTAAAGAAGGAAGTTTAGCTTTGCGAGAATATTGTGCAGGGGAAGACTGATCTCCAATGCCAAAAAAATTATCACACGCTCAACATCACCGCAGATGGTCTTAAAGGCAATAGGAGTGTAGCTTCTTGCTGCCTGAGAGTCCTGAACTAAGTAAATATGCAGTGGCGCATGACTTCAGTGTCGGGATCAGGGGCGCACATAGTATCCTCGGGGAAGGAAGAGGAGGCGACTCCAGGCTGCTGATCTGCTCCCTGCCCTCTAACCTCTACCCGCACATCTTTCTAGGGGTGTGTGTGTGTTATGGAATCATAGACTACAGATCATAGACTACAGAACAGAGTGCAATGTCAAGCAGCTGCTTCTAAGGCCAGCAAGATATTTTTCATGCATCCTAAAAGAATTGGTATGGCCTCACCTGGAATATGCTGTTCAGTTTTGGGCACCAGTTCATAAAAGGGACATTATGGAGCTGGAAATGGTACAAAGGAGGCAAATAGAGATGAGCGAATGTTTGAAAAATTCGATTCGGCCGATTCGCCAAATTTCCCCCCAAAGTTTGTTTCGGTATGAATTTATTTGCAATGAATCGCTACTCAAAATGGCTATTTCTGGCCTACAAAGAGCCTCAATAGAGGTGTAGAACACTTTGCTTTGTTGTAACATGAATAGGGTGTGCACTGGGTTAGTGAAATAATACTGTTACTCAGTATGACATGCAGATCAGAGGTGTCGCTGTTAGAATCACTGTCGCAGAGCGGCACAATGACAGAGCCTGGAGGTGGCATCAGTATGAGGAGACCATATAGTGGCTGAATGACACAGCCTGGAGGTGGCAGCAGCATGAGGAGAAAATATGGTGGCAGAATGAGACAGCCTGGAGTTGGGAGCAGCATCAGGAGTCCTGAAAGTGACCAAGTGACACAGTGACCCAGAGTGGTGCCCTGGGTGGCAATACCAGTATCCGGTGAGGAAGGTGGGTAAAAAAAGGAGAACTTGGCATCAGGTGTGGAGTGGCAGGATCAGAATAGTAGCTGAGGCAGGTGGGCAGAAGAAAACAGTCTCTTTTCTCAAAGTGTCAGTGTGCACAAGTAAGTATTGAGGATATACATTATGCAAAACTTAACTTTTAATAATATGCTTAGAATAAAATATATTGAACCAATTTTTTTTTTAAAACAAACAAAAGGGTGTGCAAAAAACACCATGTGCCACCTACACTACCAAGTATTGATGTGATGCAAAGAACTCTAAAAGGTGGAAGGGAACACAGTATGGTCCGTTGTAACCCGTGGGGGTAAAAACTTCCCCTTTAAGGCCCTACTCTCGCATTATTAATTCCCTTCTTGGCAAGTGTTACTCGCTCTAAAAAGGCCCCACACAGGAACCACTCCCTATTTCCCCCTACAAACACTGTCATTTCCCAGGGTTTTTAGGTGGAAATAGGGATTGGTTCCTGTGTGGGGTGGCCCTTTTTAAGACGAGTAACACTTTCCTTGAAAAGGTGGAAGGAAACAACGCATTGTCCATTGTAGCAGGTGGGGGTAAAAACTTCCCCTGTAAGGCCCTACTCTTACCCTATTAATTCCCTTCTTTGCAAGTGTTACTCACCCTAAAAACCCTGGAAATGTTTTTAGGGGGAAAAAGGGAGAAGTTCCTGTGTGGGGCTGCCCTTTTTAGGGCAAGTAACACTTGCCAAGAAGGGAATTAATAATGCGAGAGTAGGGCCTTACAGGGGAAGTTTTTACCCCCACCAGTTACAATGGACCATATGTTGTTCCCTTCCAACTTTTGGAGGTCTTTGCATCACATCAATACTTGGTGGTGTAGGCACATGGTGTTTTTTGCAAACCTTTCCCTTTGTTTGATTTAAAAAAAATGTGGCTACATATAACATATCCTAAGAATATTATTAAAAGTTAAGTTTTACGTAATGCATATCCTCAATACTTACTTGTGGTCTGAAGTGGAAGAATTTCTGTATCTGGGGAGCAGCGCGTAAAATATGTTTTGCACTCTCCCTATTTGCGAAGTGTTGGTGTGGCACCATGGTCAATCTATTCAAATGCATCAGGCATTGGTGGGTGGAAATCCTGGCTGATCCATGCCTGATTCATCTTCACAAAGGTCAGTTACTATGGCCCCTGCCGCACTAAACACACGCTCTGATGGCACACTACTGGCCGGGCAGGACAGCTTTTCTAGGGCAAACTTGCTAGTTGCGGCCACAAATCAAGTTTGGTTGCCCAGAAGTCCAGCGGATCTTCAGGGTGTGTCGCATGGTCATGTCAAGGTATGCCACCACCTACTGGTTCAGGTCCTGCTCCAGGTCTACCTGCTGCTGATGAGTTGCTTCACTATGCGGATGAAGAAAGCTGCTCATCAGCGACTGTAGACTCAGGCTGCTGCTGATACTCCTGCCACCCCACCCCTCCCCAGCAGCCATGACAGTGGAAGGTGAGCGCAGAGGGCCCCCCCGAGTCAGACCTGTGAGAGGATGGACGATGGCGCAGATATGTATCGGCCAACTGACTACGTTAGGATTTTGATGATGGCTTTTCTCTGTTCGTATAGTTGGTCCAACATGTGGAGGGGGCAATTCCAACGTGTGTAAACGTCCCAAATCAGACTAAGTTGGAGGATACCGTTCTGACGCTGCAGCTCAAGGAGCATGTGCTTTGCTGTGTACGAATGGCTGAAGTGCATGCAAAGTTTCTTTCCCATTGTTAGGGCATCTTGCAGATAGGGGGAACACTTCAGCAACCGAGTGACAACCAGATTGAACACGTGTGCCATGCAGGGCGCATGTCTCAGGCTTCCTTGTCGCAGCACAGGCAATATGTTCTTCCCGTTGTTGGTTACCATGGTTCCAATTTCCAGTTTTCGTGGAGAAAGCCATGATGTGATTTCTTGATGAATGACTTTTAGCAGTTTCTCCCCTGTGTGCCTCCGTTCACCAAGGCAAACCATGTGAAGAACAGCGTGACACCGCTGTGCCCTGCACACATGGTATACTGGAGGGGCACTGAGACTTGTCCGTGCAGTGGAGGCTGAGGACACGGTGGAGGATGAGGAGGCAGAGGTGCACACTGTCACAAGACCAACGGCCTGAGAGCGTTGAGGTCGAAGCGGCGTGACCTGTTGCTTGTCCAAGTTGCTTTTGTGGCTGTGCAGGAACCACACTCACCCAGTGGGCCATAATGACACATATTGTCCCTGACCGTAGTTGCAGCTCCACACGTCGGCGCTGCTGTGCACTTTGGTACACCCCGACAGGCTCAAGGACTGGCCCACCTTCTGTTCCACAAAATTGTGCAGCGCTGGTACTGCCTTCTTCGCAAAGAAATGACGGCTTGGGACTCTCCATCTAGGCTCGGCACAAGCCATCAGTTCTCTGAAAGGTGCAGAGTTCACCACTTGAAAAGGTAGGGACTGCATCACTAGCAACTTGGACAGGAGCACATTCAGATTCTGTGCCATTGGATGAGTGGGTGCATACTGTTGTCTCTTGGACATCGCTTGGCCGATGGATTGCTGGCAGAATGACTGACTCGATGTAGGAGAAGCAGGAGCATCTGGAGACACAGAAGATGGGTATGGCACACAGCTCCCATCGGCTGGGGTGGTGGAGCTTTGGCTGGCTGAAACATGGAGCGGCCTGCTACTGGGTGATGCAGCAGGATGGACCACCAAATCGGAGCCACGGTTCTCCGCGGCCGCTTTATGGTGACACTGCATTTGTTGACGCAGGGCCATGGTGCCAACATTGGGACCCTGACCATGCTTCACCTTCTGCCGAACAAATCTTGCATGTGGCCAGGTTAACCTCCTCCGGATGCTTGATGAAAAACTGCCACACCGCCGAGTAGCTGATTTTCTAACCAACAGTCCGCACTGATTGACTGCTACTGCCGCTGATTCCAGGAACCCCTGTTTCACTGCCTCCCGAGAAGGTAGGCTGCCACGAAGCAGGTGGTCTACCCAGGGCATATTTGGCTCCAGACTTTCCACTTCTGCCACCATGCAGACTGCCAACCATGTTACCACCTTGCGGGCTCAGCTGCTGCCTCAAGAGCAACCTGCAACCCTCTTCTCCTGCTGATGATGAAGCCCCTTCTGCACCCTGCTCCCAAGTGCGATCGGCTTCATCATCATCGAGTTGTGTCTACATGTCACTGATGTCCTCCTCAGGTTCCTCAACAGTGTCTACTTCAGGAGCCTGAATGCTCACAGCACAACCTCCCACGCCACTCTTCTCATCACTACTTGCCCGCCTAGCGGAGGAAGCAGCGAATGTTTCCTCCACTTCTTGGCTGGGCAGTAGCTGCTGACTGTCTTCTAGTAGATTGTCCTCACTAAATAGTGGAGCTGAACCCACAGCATAAGATACTTTTGTGGGGGAGGGAACAACATAGGACAGAGGCAATGGGAGGACAGGGACTGCTCCCAGCCATGCCAACTTTTGGCTGGCCTTTCACAGTATCTAGGCCCTTAAGACTTTAACAGGAACAAAATGGTACACCACTTAGATGTACAAATGTGGTATGCACTTATGAGGGGAGGACAATGTGCGCCAGTACGCTTTAAACAGTATTTGTCTACATCACCAGCAGGTGTGTACTTTTGGCTGGCCTTTCACAGTATCCAGGATAAAGGATAAAAATTAGGATAATCCGGATGGCGCCTTCCTTAGAAGATGAGAGTTGCCTAGGCCTAATTTTTATCCTTTATCCTACTTTATCCACCGGACCAGGAGGTCACGGAAAAAGGACGCCGAGGCTGCCACCTTCTACTACACTACTCCTCAGCGAGACTACATGCAGTTCAAGGTGTTGTAAGGTGCATTTTATCCATACACCTTACGCTTATATCTCGCAGTACTTCACTAGGAGTTCACCTCTTCCTTTCATTTACCTTTCACAGTATCCAGGCTCTTAAGACTTTAACAGGAACATGATGGTACACCACTTAGATGTACGCACAGGTTACACTTAATAGAGGACAATATACTTTTAGTGCTCTGCTTACCCTAACTGGCTGGCTACTATTAGCTTTCCAGTTGTTGTACACACCAGTGCTGCAGCACACAGTCGCTGTGTACTACACCCAAAATTGCGCTTTCTCTCTCACTCTCACTCCCTCAAGATGGCTGCCTATTATATAGGGCTGTGACATTACAGGGGTAGCTGGCTGTTGATAGGCTGCATGTGATTCAGGGTCATCCCGCCGACCCTTGTTCCCACCTTCCAAGGATTCCTTGCCCCATGTCCTCACATGTGGATCCGCCATTTTAGATGCCCTGGAGCCTGGACTGCACTAAATGGAGTTTAATGAAGTGATTCACGCGATCAAATCGTGGCGATACTCGCATTCATTGAGAATTATATTTTTCTTTATTCGTAACAAATTCGGATTCATCAGATTCGATTCGCTCATCCCTAGCGGCAACTAAACTAATAAGGGGCATGGAAAATCTTAGTTACAACTCCTGTCATGCCTGGAGGCTACAGATTGGGGTATAGTTTCACCCATCATCACTGCAGAACAAGTGACTATAGTAGTGACGGGACAGTCAGGCAGAATATACAATGATATCAGTGACTCACAGGTCTTTCCTTTTATTCTTCATCTGGTCCTGACACCAGCCCTTCTTTCAGCTACATATTTCCTGTGCAGAATTTGAAGAGAATAATCATTATAACCCCGCTTCTGTCCCCACCAGATCCCTAAGTCCTCCTACAGACCCCTCTGTCCCCCCAGAACACCTTTGTCCTTCAAAAGACCCCTCTGTCCTCCCTAGTCCTTTAAGTCTGTGGTGTCCCTGTGCGGAACACACCTGTCTTTCTGACCTGTCAGGTGGTTTACAACTAGCGTGTCTGCTAAGGGCCTACTATTCAAGTATAAATGTGTTATTTATTACCTTGTGATGTATTGTCAATGAACTTTCATGCTGTTGTGCCCTAAGGGGTTAACCTGTCTGTGCAGCAGGATGTTAAGGGGATCACATGCTTGCTTTAGCCAACCGGGGCTGGGGCCCTGCCTCCCCCAAGTCTGCTAGACTGGGAGGAGTTAGTCAGTTTAGTGGGAAGAGGAGAAGAGAGTAGAGGTCACCTCTAGACCTCTGCTGTGGACCTGCACCTCACCACATGAGGACAGGCCTAAAGAAATTCTAACTACAGCGCTAAATTATTCCAGAGCTACCCTTCACAGGATTCTGCCGACCATGACATGTATTCCAGTCAGAAGCAAGTTTGCAGTGGGGAAAACAGCCTAGAGAGCCCACGGACCCCATTAGCAAAGAAGAGAATTACTGGAGATAGAAAGCCTCAAGCAACTCCAGTCCATACATCTACAGCTTTCACCTGGCGGTAAGCCCTAATTACGCATACCTATGGGGAGAGCTGAGTCAGTGTCTGTCAGCTCCCACGTACCCTATAAGTTAAACAACCCAAATCCAGAACAGCCTAAACATAACTAAGCAAGCAAGGAGCCAGTTAGTCAGCAAGGACTACAAGTCACATGATGCCCTGAAGCAACTGTGTTCTCTGCAGAAAACTCCAGTGAACTTTGCACTACTGTTGAACTGTTCCTGTATATTTTTACAAGTTCCCGAGGGAAAATTTGTAGTTTCCGTAACCCTTCATCTATGGTTTTTATTACCCCAGCGCTTGGCCCAGAAAGCTACTTCCCTTGGAGCGTGGAGGCCAATGCTACCCTGGCATCATGAACTGTAAGTTGTTATTGCCACACCATACATGTACTAAAATACGCCATCTTAGCCAGCCCTTCCGCAAGTCCTCCTCCACACCCCTCTGTACCCCCAGACCCCTCTGTCCACCCCAGACCCCTAAGTCCTCCTCTACACCCCTCTGTTCCCTGTTTCACCCCCAGAGACTCCTCTGACCTCCTTCATACCAATCTGTGCCCCCTCCTCCAAACTTCTGCCTACAAGGTTGGGCACACAGCCTGGTGTGCCCAATGGACAGTCTGGGCCTGGTTGAGGTGTTCAACACAGATTTAGAACAAATTTTAGAACAAAATAACAATGCATATGTAGAAATATCACAACCCTTCCCCTTAATCCACCCATAGCATTCCCTTCATCAATCTCCTCTCCTTCTTGCTTGAATCTGGTGTGTTTTTCAACAATACTAGCTATGTAGCAGAACAGATAGAGAAGTGTGGCGTCCCAGTACCGGAGTGCATCCTGTAAACATTGCTTCAGGTGCCTGCACTAGGCCCTGCTGCTCAGGGGATGCCTTAATATTCATTATGGTCTTTGTCTGTTGATTTATAATGTTTTGCACTGTATCTTTAATTTCTAAGCCTGCAACAAGTAAAGTCAAGCAAGTGTAAAACATTACAAGACACAGCAAGTCTACAGGGCTCCTAAGGATTACTCTAAATTTCCTCTACTCTAATATGTGCTTTGAGGACTGTAACAACTACTCCAGCCACAGTTATCTACAACCTGACATGAGTGGGTTTATTATCCCACGTCTGGCCCAGGAGAAGCTGTCCTATCCTCAGACCATGTAGGATAACTACACTGGCATCACAAAGTGATACTTCTAACCACCCTGAGTCACAAACAGGATCCATACACCCTGTACCCCAGTCAGAAGCACTAGTGTGCTATCATAACATAAGGTCATCATGGGAAGTAAGCAGAAACAGAATGCCTGTACAGTATATCAGTATTATTCCCTTTATAACCCTAAACCCACAGAAATACAAGGTATTGAAGTGTACCTATCATTTCAAAAAATGTCAAACATTTTGATAGGTCAGGGTCTCACTGCTGAGACCCCCACAGATCAGGAGAATTGGTGGGGAGAGAACAAGCAAGGAGAAGCATCAGTCTATGGGGCTGTCTAGAGAAGCGTGAAGGAGATCGCTGCAAGCATGCACTTCTTCTTGTTCATTCTCCTGATAGGTGGGGTCTCAGCACTGAGACCTCAACTGATCAAAACTTTTGTTCTGTGACATATCAAATGTTTTTGTAAATGACAAGTACTCTTTGAATGTAAAGCCACTGTAGACTCCCGAGGATATCACATGGATACTATCCCTGGGGCCATCTTGCACACCAATACACTTTGCCTATGTTATGAATGTGCCAAGCACAGTGTCAGAATATCGGTAAGCTTGATAGCCACATGAGAGGGACTGATGGGACCCCTGGCTGTCCTCATAATGTAGTAACTTTTGTGGTGAATCTTAAATGATTTGCAGTTATTCAATGGATGCTGTGATCTGATCTATTGCATTATTATTATGTTCTCATTTCTCCTATCAATCTGCTTAGACATGTTGATTGATTGATATCATTTTGCATTTTTTCTCTTCATAATTGGTCATATATCTGCATGTTTCTTGTTTAATAGTGTCCATTAATGCATTAAACTGAATCTCTATGTTGGGTAAGAGGGATTTGGTTGAATATAAGCATGGGTAGAGAATTTATAGCCTTCTTTCTGACCCTTTCTATCTTATCCTCTTTCTATCCACAGGGACAGAACTAGGATGAAAAAAAATCACTAATTCAAAAGGGTCCACAATTTCCAACAAAACATGATGAGGTGACCCAGTACAGAATCACATTTTCTTCTGTACTCCTGCCCATCCTGTGTGGCAGATGCTGCTCAATGTCCGTCATGGGTCCACTCTCCTCAGAACTCTCTAAAATGCACTATATAATGTATTGTCATATAAGGGTTAATGTATTTGTATTATCTATGTATCTGTTGCCTTAAATCTATTGTTGTCAATGACCTTGTTGTTAAGGGGAGTGTGCAGTGGTGAACAGATGACTTATCCGGCCAATGGGAAGGCTCTAAATTGTCTCCTTATATACTGTAGCTAGAGTTCAGAGTTCAGTGTTGAGCTGAAGTAAAGTTTGGAGAGGAGTGAATTCTGTCTGTTAGGTGGATCTGAAAGGAGGCCTGGGGCCTAAGTCCAGCAACCACACATCAGCTTCCAGTTACCCCACTACCGAGGTGAAAGTCAAAGCCTTGCGGTAAGCCTCACAGTCCGGGGATATTATACAAGTCTTGTCAGCAAGTTTAGTCAAGTCCAAGTCTCTAAAGTATAGCGTGGGCTGCATCAGTCACATACAGCACAATCAACTATAAGTCCCAGCAAGCCGATAATCTTCCCTAGGTTCATCCTGAAACTCCTTAACGCTAATCTAAGCTGTAATGAATTGTACCATCTTTCCAACCTCAGTAAAGCAAGATAGTTAAGCGTAACCTTGCGTCAGAGTGATTAATTGCCCCATGACTGGCACAGGGGAAGCTGGCCTACCTCGGGTGGTATATAGGTCAACCACACCCTGGCATCACGATAAGGTTAATTACACACATTACCCCGTCCGACACCACAAAGAGATAGAACCCTCCTTGGTGATGGGAAATGTAACAACACAATCACTGTTAGACTAAATGACCAATTAAGCTAAAAATAACATATACCGTATATACTCGAGTATAAGCCGACCCGAGTATAAGCCGAGGCCCCTAATTTCAACCCAAAATCCCAGGAAAAGATATTAACTCGAGTATAAGCCTAGGGTGGGAAATACATCATCCCCCCCTGTCATCATCCAGACCCCCGTCATTAACATCCTCATCATCATCACCGCCTGTCATCATCCAGACCCTCATCATCATCACCTGTCATCATCCCCTTGTCATCATCCCACACCCCCCCTTCATCATCCCCTTGTCATCATCCCCACCCCCTTCATCATCCCCTTGTCATCATCCCCACCCCCCTTCATCATCCCCTTGTAATCATCCCACACCCCCCCTTCATCATCCCCTTGTCATCATCCCCACCCCCCTTCATCATCCCACACCCCCCCTTCATCATCCTCTTGTCATCATCCCACACCCCCCCTTCATCATCCTCTTGTCATCATCCGCCATCAGTGGTCTTCAACCTGCGAACCTCCAGAGGTTTCAAAACTACAACTCCCAGCAAGCCCGGGCAGCCATCGGCTGTCCGGGCTTGCTGGGAGTTGTAGTTTTGAAACCTCCGGAGGTCCGCAGGTTGAAGACCACTGCGGCCTTCGACATCATCCAGCCCCCTCTCACCCCCTTTAGTTCTGTACAGTACTTGCCTCCGCTCGGCGCTGGTCCGGTGCTGCAGGACTGTCCGGTGGGGAGGTCGTCCGGTGGGATAGTGGTTCCGGGCTGCTATCTTCACCGGGGGCGCCTCTTCTCCGCGCTTCGGGCCCAGAATAGAGGCGTTGCCTTGACGATGACGCAGAAGTACGTTGGTAATGAACGTACCTCTGCGTCGTCGTCAAGGCAACGTGACTATTCTGGGGCCGGGCCCGAAGCGCTTAGAAGAGGCCTTCCTGGTGAAGATAGCAGCCTGGAACCACTATCCCACCGGACGACCTCCTCTCCGGACAGTCCTGCAGCACCGGACCAGCGCCGAGCGGAGGCGAGTACTGTACAGAACTAAAGGGGGTGAGAGGGGGCTGGATGATGTCGAAGGCCGCAGTGGTCTTCAACCTGCGGACCTCCGGAGGTTTCAAAACTACAACTCCCAGCAAGCCCGGACAGCTGATGGCTGCCCGGGCTTGCTGGGAGTTGTAGTTTTGAAACCTCTGGAGGTCCGCAGGTTGAAGACCACTGCGGGTGGAGAGTTCACTCGAGTATAAGCCGAGGGGGGTGTTTTTAGCACGAAAAATCGTGCTGAAAAACTCGGCTTATACTCGAGTATGTACGGTAGTATAAAACTTAAAGGGATACTCCACTAACCATGAAAAGAAAAGGTACTCCATAATTTATAGACAGACAGTTCTTACTGCATAGTCCTGATGCTCCCCAGTGCCCCTCTGTTGTCTTGTGGCCGGTCCGGTTCATGACTTCCACCATGTTCACCGTTAGAACTATAGTTCCTGGCAGTCATTGTATCCTGGCAGAGAGAGCCGTAATCCTGCCAGGCTTACACTATCACTGCCCAGCATTACAGGGAGCCTGCCCACTTTACCTAGTGGGATGGAAAATAAGGGACGGGCAAGTTGTGGTGGTGTTTGGAAGGGACCATGCTTGCAAAGAGACAGCAGAGCAAGCCAGGCCCACATTCTTTTAGCAAAAATATGTGGTCTTTGTCCTGCAGCGGGTGGGGGTGTCTTATGGAGCACAAAGCACGAGATGAAGTAATGAGACGGCTGCATTTTGCTGATGGTGAGTGCCTATACAGAACTCGGAAGTGGCACAGTACACACATAGGCCCTCATTTACTAAGAGTGTTGTGTAGGTTTCTTTGGTGGCTTATAATTCCCTACAATTTATTTTCCACGGTAATTACTAAGGTTTCCCTACATTTTCCACTTTCCCTACACTTTGCTTTTTTTTACACATGCTCTGATCTGTCTGGTTTTCCTCAGTTCAAATCCACTACATTTTCTGTGGAAACCTTAGTAAATATGTTGGGAACATGCCCCTTTTAAGAGACCACACCCCCTTTCCTGGTGACCACGCCCCCTTTTCAGGGTTTCTTGGCGCAAAATCTGTCACACACAACTCGACAAAACATGTCGGGTTTGCAATAGTAAATGAGGGCCATAATGTTTTATTTGCAAGATGACATGTTTTGCCATCGTTAGTTTAGATAAAAATTATTTTGTAAACCATTCACTTTGCCCCAGACAGAGAATGAAGAATGAAGACTAACTTCAAATAAAGTCTAAATGGCAGGTAAGTGCCCACTCTATCTCTATGCCTCCCCTTCAGTGTCTGTCCCTAACTTTGGGGGTACCCACCTCCTTGCAAAGGTCACCCCAACCACAGATATAGTTCCTTTCTCCGAGTAAGTGAGGGAGAAAATAAAAATTGACTAATTGTTGTAGGGAGTTGTAGTTTTGCAACATCTGGAGGTCCGCAGGTTGAAGACCACTGGTGTTGGAGGTTATGCTGTACTCACGTGTCCCCGCCGCTCCGGACCGTCACCGCTCGTCACCGCTGCCCTGGATGTCGCCTTCCATCGCTGTCGCCGCATCCCCGGCAAGGCCTCTGCTTCCCCGACACCCTCGCTCTCCGTCGCCGACCATCATGTCGCTACGCACGCCGCTCCAATTGGGTGACAGGACAGCGTGCGCAACAACGTAAGGACGACGATGGAGAGTGCCGAAGATGCATGGTATCCCGAAGAGGATGCGCCGGAGCCCCGAGGACAGGTAAGTGATCGTCAGCGGACCACACAGGGCACCGTAAACGGCTATCCGGTAGCAGCTGAAGCAGTCTGCGCTGCCGGATAGCCGTTTATGCGATGGCCCCGACATACAAAAGCATCGTATGGTGATGCTGCCTTCAACATGCGATGGCCTCTGAGAGGCCATCGCATGTTGAAATGATCGTACGTTGGGGCCATCGTAGGTCTGGGGGTCACTGTATACCCTTGTCATACAATGACAATGGAGAGAACTGTAAAACCTGTGAAAGAGGTGTCCACAAATCCTTTCTACTCTCTTATCAAGACAGGCCTTGCCCAAATTTGACAATAAGGGTGATTTTTTTTTACCATCTTTCCTGCTGAAGACAACTCAGATAAGGTTGCACAAGCTGTAGATTTGGATTGGTTGGGTGAGGCTTTGGAGGAGCCTAAAATGCAGCAACCTCCACGTGGTGGGCTCTGGGCCACTTGATAAAATACATTATCATGTGGTCGAGGAGCTACATAAGAACAATTTTCCCAACAGTTAAAAACACATTTCTCATGTAAAACATGAGACAGAATATATTGTCCACTCGTAACCAAATTTTGCATGTGAGTTTCCCTTATGGATGCACAACTTTTACCAGGTATCAGGGTTCAATCATAAAAATAAGTGGAAAAATTAGTCACCCTAGTATCCACTAATAATTCAGTCAGAAAGGTAGAAAAGATACAGAGAATTTCCACAACAATGAGTATACTAAAGATTCCATGGATTCCAAAACATAATCAAGTGATATAATAGGGTTTATCAGGGAATATAGTCAATGGGATTAAGAAAAGTGTATCACCTTAAAGGGGTACTCCGCCGGAAAACATTTTTTTTAACCAGCTGGTGCCAAAAAGTTAAACAGAGTTGTAAATTACCTCTATTAAAAAAAAAGTTGATTTAAATATGTTTTTTGGGTGGAGTACCCCTTTAACCTTAACCATATGTGGACTTACACCAACCATATCAAAGAATCAATGCCATGGTCCAGGATATTGAAGAGAGCAACGTCACACACAAGGATGTGTTGGTGTATCCTGAAACCATTAGATGCAAATGCAGGCTCCTCCCACAGACTAGAATTTTCCCATGTAAGGTGTATGGGCCTATCTTGAAAAAATTAAAAAATCCTTAAAAAAAGTAAAATCACACATAAACAATGGAAAACACTGCAAGAACAGTAAGCACACATTAGAATAGGGAATAGATGTCTGACAACCAACCCCCAGGCCCTGTAAGGTATGTAGCGGAGCATTGCACGAGTGGAACACAAGTAGTGGAAGTCCCTTTTCTTTTTTTGCACAAGTCCCAGAGATTTCTTCAGATCTGCAGATAGAGAAGGCTCCTTGAGATACACAGATAGAGCAGATAGTGGTGGGCCTTTCAGACACACAAGTGGAGAAAGCCGCTTCAGGTCTAAAGGTGGTGGAGGCACCTTCAAAGACACATGTGGGTGGAATCCCCTTTAAGAAACTGTCTAGGAATTATTTCATTTTTTTCTTATATTATGCAGCAAGGGGTATTATTAAAAAAAACAAAGTAGAGGCTGTTGTGTATGCCTTTGTATACTTGTTTTAGCTAATGTGGTATGGATTGACTGCTATCTTGTTTTCTAAATCTTCTCTAATACAGTTTTCTAGTGCAGACTACATTTTCCATGATGCCTCTGGGTTTGCATAGAGATTGGGTGGAGTCTCATCACTGCATTGGCTTTCAGTTATATCTAAGTGAAGTAAGTGACACAAGACTTATTTACCCTCACTCACGCTATAGAATATTATATTGCATGTGGTACTGAATCACACCTGTCTCCTTTTCTGTTTTAACACCCAGGAAATAGTCAGACTTCATCACACAGGATCACTGTATGGACTCAGCTACTATATCACTGCACACTTTGTTTATTAGGGAATAAGGTGGGGGTAATTGCAGGTCAACTGCAGTATCCTGGACATACTAAAGAAGGAGGAGAAGGGGGCTTTTCCTCTTCCTTGACCTTGTGTACCCAGCGCCTCCTGCTCTCCATCTTGACTCTTCATAAGGTGACTGCACTACAGTCAGAAGACAGGATGTAGGGCCATTGGATGTCAGGGCGGAAGAGCCACAGCATGGTTAGACAGAAGTAAGACAGAAATCCCTAGCACACCCCGGGCCCTCACCATCCACCTCCAGCACTTCTTCTTACACGCATGCCATCCAGAGCTGCATCAAAGGGTCTGTGTGACCCAGCAAAGCAGCTATGGGAAGCAAAGAGGAGGCAGGGTATAGTGTAGTGACAGGGGGGGGGGGGGGGCACTACAAGAATTCTGGGTGTAAGTGTGCATTATACGGGCAAAAAAACAGTCAGAACTAGAGGTATGCCCCATTTGCCCTTCCTATAATCCAACCCTTACATACCAGAAGCTAATTTTGGTGGAAATAAAATAGAAAGCTTTAAAAAGGACATATAACTAAATAAGCTGCATGTACATTTAGCTGATACATATAAATATGGCTATTACTAAAAGTAGCACATGCATTTTGAGTGCTGGATACAATAAAGAAAAAATAATTTTTTTTAGGACTAGACACTTTTAATGAAATGTAATGCTGAAAACTCAATGTTCTTCTCTCTTGACCTTCAGGAAACAGTTGTAGCTAATGGCCTGATCTGTAGACAAATTGCAAATGAGAAAGTCTTCTCCAAGTAAACGCCTTGTCACTACCGCTGAGGTGCACCGAGAGCAGAGACGCTGGAAAAGAAATCTGGCTGGGTTGACTGTGGCTTATAATACGGATGACGCTCACAGTATATGTTCATCTCCCTCCCTGTAATATATGCATGGCTTCTTTCAGCGCCTGTGTCAGTCGGTTGTAATGTGAAAGGATTACCATGTTTAGTGTGTAGGAGAGAAAGGAACTGTATTATTTAAGAGGCAAATCTGTATTTTACTTGGATGCATACAAATAATCCTTTTGTTTCTGGAGGGTCCTTACAGCTAAGACAAACACATTTGCAAAAGTATCCTGTAGCTTTGGTTAAAGGAACAGTGGGAAAGCCAAACTCTTATGTTAGAGGAGGAGATATTTACAAATGAAATATCACTCTTGTATAGTGCTTGTCCCACTGCGAGGCTTACCTTATATAAGACATGTAGTGAAACTTCATAATGGTAAAGTGGGGGTGGGAAGAGGTAACTCAGATTAACCCATTCACTCATATATCGTACATGTACTTCAATGTTCATCACTTGGGCTCAATAGCTGTGCTCCTGTCATCAACACAGGCATTGTGTAATTTAAAAAAAAAATATTTTCGAACATTTAAAGGGTTTATCCAGGAATAGAAAAACACAACTACTTTCTTTCAAAAACAGCTCCTTGTCTGTCTCCAGGTTAGGTGTGGTTCTGCAGCTCAATTCCATCAAAGTGAAAGGAGCCAAGTTGTAAAACCACACCCAACCTGGAGACAGACAGGGAGCTGTTTTTCAAAGAAAGTAGCTGGTTTTTCTATTCCTGGATAACCCCTTTATTTAAAATTTGTTTTATTTTCTCTTAGTTCTTCTATGGGACTTGATCATACAATCTCTTTGTAGGTCATATAACTCACTGGATTGATTCTTTATTGCAGTGTAATATACCAGTCAGCATAAGACTGACATGCATTGTACAAGGAGTCTGATAGGTCTACTAAGATGGCTAGCCTGGGGGACTTTATAAGCACCCCAGCTGTCAAGAGAGGCCATTGTAACTCTGAGATCATAAGGCACTGGGTGTGTGTGGGGGGATCGTGGGATGATAAACCACTTAGATGCTGCGTTTGCCATTATCTGTGTATTTCAGCTGAGCTCCTTAGATCTCATGGATGCAATGGCAGTACCCGGAAGACTATTGTTATATTTAAATCCATCTCACTGTGAAGAAACCCTGACTCATGACAGATAAAAATGTCATAAAGTGTGAAAATGTCTTTTGTCTTTAAAGGGGTACTCCACCCCTAGACATCTTATCCCCTATCCAAAGGATCTGGGGACCCCCCCCCCCGATCTCAGCTTCAGCACCCCAGACATCCAGTGCTTGGAGCGAACTTCGCTCCATGCCGGATGACTGGCGATGCGGGGTGGTGGCTCGTGACATCACGGACACGCCTTGCTCGTGATGTCACGACCATGCCCCCTCAATGCAAGTCTATGGGAGGGGGCGTGATGTCCATCACGCCCCCTTCCATAAACTTGCATTGAGGGGGCGTGGCTGTGATGTCACGAGCGTGGCGTGGCCATGAAGTCACGAGCCTCTGGCGCTGCACCCAACAATCATCCGCGATCAGACATCTTATTCCCTATCCTTTGGATAGGGAATAAGATTTCTAGGGGCTCAGCACCCCTTTAAGGGATTAATAAAAGTAAAAAAAATATAAAAAACTGTAAATAGTTAACTAATTTTACACTGGCGGAATTGCAAAGGCTTGTATAATATGTCAATCGTATGGTTTACTTTCCTTTTTGCTTATGTCAAGGGCATAAATATCATAAAGGCATTCAGGGGTGTACATACAATTCATGAGCCCCCAGAGCAAAAATTCTGAATTGGGGACAGCATGCGCGCGGACTGATAGATAGAGGTGATAGAGGTGATAGAATTGGAGCCATCAGTAATATGTGTTGCCTCCTGTGTGAGAGAAACTGATGGACAATGAAAAAGTGGCAGCAGCAGAACATCTCTGCTCATTACCCAGCTAAGTCCAGTGACACCAAGTCTTGTACCTTTAGCATAGGGCAGGAGTACTCAACTACCTTCAGAAAAGGCACACTTACCTGGTGAAGGTCTGAGTTGAACATCTGATACAATGCAATTACATGCAGTGACTCACAGGGGATGTCTTCTCTGATCGGAGTCGCTGACTTTATCTTTTTTTTTTTACTCAGTACTCCATTATGATTAACGGAAACAGTATGTTAGAAATCCTTTAATTTATTAACTAAAGTATTCCGACCCTTTACTCAGTATTTACTTGAAGCACCTATTGCAGCAATAACAGCCCTAAGTCTTCTTGGGGATAATGCCACAAGGTTTATACCCAGATTTGGAGATTTTCTGCCATTCTTCTCTGCCAATCCTCTCAAGCTTTTATAAAAGTGATGGGGACCATCAGTGGAAGCCATTTTAAGGCCTCTCCGGAGATTTTCAATAGGGTTTAAGTCAAAGCTCTGGTTGGGCCACTCAATGACATTCACAGAGTTGTCCTTAAGCCGCTCCTGTGTTGTCCTGGCTGTGAGCTTATGGTCATTGTCTTGTTGAAAGGTGAACCTTTGGCCCAGTTTGTAGTCCAAAGTGCTCTGGATCAGGTTTTCATTATATATATATATATATATATATATATATATATATATATATAATCTGTTCGTTGCTCCATTCATGTTTCCCTGAACCCTGACCAGTCTCCTTGTCCCTCCTCCAGCTATTCTTGGTACTGTCCCTGACTTCTCTCCATTCTTGCCATATTATCTGCCACATCCTTTCCTTTTCTAGTGACAACCCTTATCTCTCTTTTTTTGACTACTTTATGATTCCATGGCTGCATCCAGTTGCTAAGTGGTGACTATTCTGGGCATTGTGACCTTACGGTGGCAAAGTCCTTTTCACTGCCATGTCTGTCTATCTGTCTACCTATCTATCTCTCTGACATCTATCCATCTATTTGAGAAGATGATGATAGCGTGGGCTCATGTCTTCTGGGATATAGTAAGTGTCATCATTTTAGAATTTGTGTGACAAATTCTATCATTTGGTTGTTCAAGGACATCAAAACAAATGTTTTAGTAACAGCTAAGACTACTGCTATATTAACATCCTTCTCAAGGTTGTCATTCCATGTTTTAGGTAGCATCAAAGTCAAGACTTCCAAGAAATTCGACCTATGCATAGTTGGCTCCTCAACAAAGTGCTACACATCACACTTAGCCAGATCTCTAGTCTGAAGAAATCACACAACACCAGAAGCCATCAAGTAATACTGTGACCATAATGATGGCATCACCAGATATTGTGCTAGTTGTAAAAAGGCCAATTTGCTTATTCCTCATTAAAAAATCTGGACTATTATACTGTAAGGTTTAAAGGGGTACTCTGCCCCTAGACATCATATCCCCTTTCCAAAGGATAGGGGATAAGATGTCTGATCCCGCCACTGAGGACCCCCACAATCTCCCTGTTGCACCCGGCGTATTAGAGTGTCGGGTGTAGTGCTGGAGCACAAGAGGCTAGTGACGTCACGGCCATGCTCCCTCAATGCAATCTATGGGAAGGGGCATGATGGCTGTCAAGCCCCCTCCCATAGACTTGCATTTAGGCGTGGCTGTGAGTCATGAGCGGGGCGTGACCGTGACATCATGAGCCTCCGCCCCGCATCACCAGTCATCCGGCATGAAGCGAAGTTCGCTCCATGCAACAGATGTGGGGGGTGCCGCAGCCGAGATTGCAGGGGTCCCCATCGGTGGGACCCCCTCGATCAGACATCTTAGCCCCTATGTTTTGGATAGGGGATAAGATGTCTAGGGGCGGAGTACCCCTTTAAGTAAGCGTTAGAGATATTCCATTCCCATTGTAATGGATGTTTATATTTATATATATTTATTTATATGTGTATATATGCATGTGTGTGTTCATGCTACTCTGCTCCTTGCTCTCCCTTCTCCCATCATGTAGAGGGATTTCCTGTCCTGGCCAATGCCTAGAAGTTTTTCCCAAAAAAATGAAAAAATATATATATATAACAGAGGAAGCATACCTTATATGATTACTTACTCTCCCATCCTGTTGAATGATCAAGATACGTACAAGAATTCCACACAAAGTTACTTGATGTACAATGTGAATATACATAAAAATATATATATATATATATATGTATAAATGTTCACAGGACTTCATATTTCTCTCTATAGTATAAAGACAAATCATATCCAAAAAGTTTGTTGCACAAAATAAAACTCCAGAAACATACACAGCATGAAAACCCGCGTTTGAATTACTGCACAATGTAAACACATGCCAAAGTGTAAACTCTGAGACGAAACATTCCTTCAGTAATATACGTTTCCATGCCCTTCTTATGCCCCTCACTCAAAGACCTCCGATACTTCATAAAAAACGGAATAAATTATTAATACAATTCACAAGACTGAAAATTTCTTTCTTTCATGTATCGAGATAGAAATGTACAAAAAGACTCAGTATACTATGCTCCCAATGTATACTTCACTACAGACAAGGAAGCCGGTATTTATTATCGCCCCATGTGAACATGGTTCAAACAATAGATAAGATCCAAATGAAAGAAATTTTGAACAGAGAAGAAGCAACCAGAAAAAAAAGTATTGAAACGGCACAACAGACAAAGAGCTACACAAGAAATCCACAATCCATATGCAAATTCAGCCAGAAATTATACATAGCTTTGAAAAACGTATTCACATGCTGCCACATAACGCATGTTTCATTTCTGTATGCTGCAACATGTGAACATGTGTCTAAATCAAACATTCACAGGTGCAGTATGATTACTTACTCTCCTTTCCTGTTGAATGACCAAGATACGTACAAGAATTACAAACAAAGTTACTTGACGTACAATGTGAATGCACATGAAAAAAAACATTCACATATTTCTCTCTATAGTATAAAGCCAAATCATATCCAAAAAGTTTGTTACACAAAAGAAAACTCCAGAAACATACACAGCATAAAAACCCGCGTTTAAATTACTGCACAATGTGAAAACACGTCAAAGTGTAGACTCTATGATGAAACATTCCTTCAGTAATGTACGTTTCCATTTGTTTCTTGCAAACTTATGATCAGCTTGTTGAGTCTTCTTATGCCCCTCACTCAAAAACCTCTGATACTTCATAAAAAACGGAATACATAATAAATACAATTCACAAGATTGAAAATGAATTTCATTCATGTATCGAGGTAGAAATGTACGAAAAGACTCAGTATACTATGCTCCCAACGTATACGGAAAAAAAAAAACCTTCATACATTTGTCTCTTGAGTTTTCGGCCAGTACATCCAGCATACTGTAAATTGCAATCGCGACAGATGACGCAGTATATCGCATGTTCACTGTCACAATTAATGAAACTTTTTATGGGGTATGCTGTCCCCGTGGCCATAGATACTATCTGGCGTGATACCAACATCATAGAACACATGTTACACCGTTAGTTATGACACTTGTGGTTTCCAACAGTATGTAACCATGTAGATGTTTTATTTTCCGCCGGAAAGTCACTGGGTGACAACATGCTACCCAGAGATTTCGCTTTTTTTTTTTTTTTTTTGCCACACATTGTATCCCACCATTCAGTATTTTAGCCAGCATATCATCCTGCAATAAAACAGGAATATGTTTTTTAATAATTGTTTTAATCTTTTAATTACAACTGAATGGAGTAGCAAAAGTGGATTCAGATGTTTTTTGTTTAACGCCAGAGACGTCTAAATATTGTTCTCTAGTTTTAGCATCTTCTATAGATTTAGCCCTTTTTAACACAGAGTTGCTACAACCTCTTCTTTTTAGTCTATTTGTAATATCCATGCTGGCTTTTTCATAGAAGGAATCTTTAGATGATGCCCGTTTTGCTCTTATATATTCTCCTATTGGGAGATTCTTTGTGGTATGAGTAGGATGACCACTATTGGCATGTAAAATGCTATTTCCAGCAGTGGATTTACAAAACATCTTGGAATCTATTTTTCCCGTGGCACCATCTCCTATCAAGGTGACGTCCAAAAAAATCTATTTATCTATTTGTTTTTTTCTCTATGTGAGATGTATCATTACAAAAAGAAATGAAATCACCCAAGTGTTGTTCCAGTACATGGCACACTAGGAGGAAGTCATCTATACATCTCCCGTACCATATGATGTTGGATTGGTATGGGTTGATGTCAGAGTACAGACGTTCCTCCTCCCAGTATGCCATGAAGAGATTTGCCAAAGATGGGGAGAACTTAGCTCCCATAGGACAACCAATAATTTGAAAGAAAAAAAGAAACCATTAAATGTGAAAACATTAAACCTTAACAGTAAAGCCAGCACATCCGAAATAAATTCATTCAACACCTCACTATAATTAGAATACACATTTTTTGTTCTCTGCAAATGTGTATTTAACCCCTTAAGGACGCAGCCCTTTTTCACCTTAAGGACTGAGCCCTTTTTCGCAATTATGACCACCGTCACTTTATGAATTAATAATGTGAAAACGCTTTTACCGTTTATTCTGATTCTGAGATTGTTTTTTCGTGACATATTCTACTTTATTTTGGTGGTAAATTTTTGGCGTTACTTGCATTCTTTTTTGGTGAAAAATCCCCAAGTTTCATGAAAATTTTGAAAATTTTGCATTTTTCTAACTTTGAAGCTCTCTAATTGTAAGGAAAATGGATATTCCAAATAAATTTAATTTTTATTCACATATACAATATGTCCATTTTATGTTGGCATCATAAAATGGACATATTTTTGCTTTTTGAAAAAATTAGAGGGCTTCAAAGTAGAGCAGCAATTTTCAAAAATGTCATGAAAATTGCTAAATCTGAAGGGACAGATGTTACAGAACTAGAACTCCCAGCATGCCTGGGCAGTCGAGGCATGCTGAGAGTTGTAGTTTGGCAACATCTGGAGGGCTACTGTTTGGGCATCACTGTAACAGTGGTCTCCAAACTGTGACCCTCCAGATGTTGCAAAACTACAACTCCCAGCATGCCCAGACAGCCTTTGGCTGTCTGGGCATGCTGGGAGTTGCAGTTTGGCCCCCCTAGTGGTTGCCACAGTAAAGATCGATTTACTTTCATTTTCAATTCCCCCCCCCCCCCCCCCACTGTCAATTCCCTACCTGATCAGGATCCAGCAGGCTCCAGCGAAGATCCCAGGTCCCCAGGCATCTTCTCCTGCAGGTACGGCCTCCATCTTCTTCCCAGAGCCCCTCGACATCCAGGGGCGGGCAGAATGGGGGGTTGCCATGGCAACCCCCTGTCCTGCGCTGCCATTGGTCAGAACTCTGTTGTGAGTAATGGCAGGGGATAGGAGTAGATCGCAGCTTTGCGACCTCACTCCAATCCTTTAGGCTGATCGGGGCTGTTGCTGACAACTCCGATCAGCCCTATTTTCCGGGTGATCGGGTCACCAGAGACCCGATCAGCCCGGAATTGGAGAAAATCGCATGTCTGAATTGACATGCGATTTTCTCCGATCGCCGACATGGGGGGGTCTCAGAATGATTTCAGCAGGCATCCGGCTAGTGGTGGGGACCGGATTTCCCACGGGCGTATGGATACGCCCTCGGTCCTTAAGGACTCGGAATGCAGGGCGTATCCATACGCCCTCTGTCCTGAAGAGGTTAAACCCCTCAGTACACTAATATCACTGCCATGACAGAAAGCCATACTCAAAAGGGCGGTGACCAGTGACGTAGAGGAGTGCAAGAAGAAAGGTGGGGCTTATAGGGAGAATGACAGCCTCTTCTCCAGAAACATAATGTAACTCACGTCAATCACACTTCTGTGAAATCACACTGTCCACTCAGGAAGCAACACTGTAAAGACTAAAGTATTTCATACAATTAGTTCATTCGTTCAGATCTAGGATGTTATCTTAGTGTTCCCTTTATTTTTTTGAGCAGTGTGTATATATATATTTATATATATATATATATATATATATATATATATATATATACTGTTTGAAATTGAGTATGTTTATAGTACCTGCATACACAATGTGGTATGCAGTCATGGCCATAATTTGTTGGCACCCTTTTCTCACAGAAAAGGATTGCAGTACCACATATTTTGCTATACACATGTTTATTCCCTTTGTGTGTATTGGAACTAAACCAAAAAGGGAGGAAAAAAAAGGAAATTGGACATAATGTCACCCCAAACTCCAAAAATGGTCTGGACAAAATTATTGGCACCCTTAACTTAATATTTAGTTGCACACCCTTTGAAAAAAATAACTGAAATCAGTCACTTCCTATAACCATCAATAAGATTCTTACACCTCTCAGCCGGAATGTTGGACCACTCTTCCTTTGCAAACTGCTCCAGGTCTCTTATTGGAAGGGTGCCTTTTCCCAACAGCAATTTTAAGATCTCTCCACAGGTGTTCAATGGGATTTAGATCTGGACTCAGTGCTGGCCACTTCAGAACTCTCCAGCATTTGTTGCTATCCATTTCTAAGTGTTTTTTGATGTATGTTTGGGGTCATTGTAATGCTGGAAGACTCAAGATCTCTGACGCAAACCCAGCTTTCTGACACTGGGCTGTACAGTGTGACCCAAAATCCGTTGGTAATCCTCAGATTTCATGATGCCTTGCACACATTCAAGGCACCCAGTGCCAGAGGCAGCAAAACAACCACAAAACACCATATTTCATTGTAGGTACTGTGTTCTTTTCTTTGTAGACCTCATTCAGTTTTCAGTAAACAGTAGAATAATGTGCTTTACCAAAAAGCTCTATCTTGGTCTCATCTGTCCGCAAGACGTTTTCCCAACTTACTCGAGTTCATTTTGGCAAAGTGTAGTTGTCACGATTCGGCTGGCTGGAGGTGGATCCTCTGTGCCAGAGAGGGATTGGCCTGGACCGTGTCGGTGGACCGGTTCTAAGTTGCTACTGGTATTCACCAGAGCCCGCCGCAAAGCGGGATGGTCTTGCAGCGGCGGTAGCAACCAGGTCGTATCCACCGGCAACGGCTCAACCTCTCTGACTGCTGAGATAAGCGCGGTACAAAGGAGTAGACAAGAGCAAGGTCGGACGTAGCAGAAGGTCAGGGCAGGCAGCAAGGATCGTAGTCAGGGGCAACGGCAGGAGGTCTGGAACACAGGCTAGGAACACACAAGGAAACGCTTTCACTGGCACAATGGCAACAAGATCCGGCCAGGAAGTGTAGGGGAAGTGAGGTAATATAGCCAGGGAGCAGGTGGAAGCTAATTAGGCTGATTGGGCCAGGCACCAATCATTGGTGCACTGGCCCTTTAAATCTCAAAGAGCTGGCGCGCGCGCGCCCTAGAGAGCGGAGCCGCACGCGCCAGCACATGACAGCCGGGGACCGGGACGGGTAAGTGACTTGGGATGCAATTCGCGAGCGGGCGCATCCCGCTATGAGAATCGCATCCCCGCCGGCAATGTCAGTGCAGCGCTCCCGGTCAGCGGGTCTGACCGGGGCGCTGCAGAGAGAGAGACGCCGTGAGCGCACCGGGGAGGAGCAGGGACCCGGAGTGCTCAGCATAACAGTACCCCCCCCTTAGGTCTCCCCCTCTTTTTGTCTCCTTGTCCCTTCAAAAGAGATGACAACATAGGGGACGTCTCTTGAGTCTCCTTCTGAAAAAAGAAGTCCTGGGTAGCTATACCAGCTGCCGGTAGTTCAGAAGAAGTGGGAATGGGGAGGGGGGGCAGAGGGTGAAGCTTGTCACGGGGCAGAGTGTCACCAGGACGGGGGCTATGAGGAGGCACGGCACAGTCCAGATAGGCCTTGGGGAGGCCAGGCACAGGAGGAGACACTGAGGCCCGACAGACGGGACTGGGAGCCGATGTGAGGCATCTCTTACGGCAAGCAGGGCCCCAATTCTTGATCTCCCCGGTGGTCCAGTCAAGGGTGGGAGAATGATGCTGGAGCCATGGCAGACCGAGGAGGACTGCAGAGGTGCAGTTGGGAAGGACGAAAAATTCAATCTTTTCTTGATGGGGCCCAATGCACATTAAGAGGGGTTCAGTGCGGTAACGCACACTACAGTCCAAATTCACTCCGTTGACCGAAGAAATGTAGAGCGGCTTGACGAGACGGGTCAGCGGGATGCAGAACTTATTCACCAAGGAGTCCAGAATAAAATTTCCAGAAGCACCAGAGTCCAAGCAGGCCACGGCTGAGAGGGAGGAGTTGGCAGAAAGAGAAATCCGCACGGGCACAGTGAGACGTGGAGAAGCAGACTTCGTACCAAGGGACGCCATACCCACATGAGCTGGGTGCGTGCGTGCGTTTCCTAGACGTGGAGGACGAATAGGGCAATCCACCAAGAAATGTTTAGTACTAGCGCAGTACAGTCATAGATTTTTTTCCCTACGGCGAGTCCTCTCTTCATGGGTCAGGCGAGACCGATCCACTTGCATAGCCTCCTCGGTGGGAGGGACAGGGGTAGATTGCAAAGGATACTGTGAGAGAGGTGCCCAGAGATCAAGGTCTTTTTCCTGGCGGAGCTCCTGGTGTCTCTCAGAAAAACGCATGTCAATGCGGGTGGCCAAATGGATAAGTTCTTGCAGGTTGGCAGGAATCTCTCGTGCGGCCAGCACATCCTTCCAACCTCTCTGACTGCTGAGATAAGTGTGGTACAAGGGAGTAGACAAGAGCAAGGTCGGACGTAGTAGAAGGTCAGGGCAGGCAGCAAGGATCGTAGTCAGGGGCAACGGCAGGAGGTCTGGAACACAGGCTAGGAACACACAAGGAAACGCTTTCACTGGCACAATGGCAACATGATCCGGCCAGGAAGTGTAGGGGAAGTGAGGTAATATAGCCAGGGAGCAGGTGGAAGCTAATTAGGCTGATTGGGCCAGGCACCAATCATTGGTGCACTGGCCCTTTAAATCTCAGAGAGCTGGCACGTGCGCGCCCTAGAGAGCGGAGCCGCACGCGCCAGCACATGACAGCCAGGGACCGGGACGGGTAAGTGACTTGGGATGCGATTCGCGAGCGGGCGCGTCCGGGCGCTTGATTTAATTTAAATGTCGACGGATAGCTTGTGCTGACACTGATGCTCCCTGAGCCTGCAGGACAGCTTGAATATATTTGGAACTTGTTTGGGGATGCTTATCCACCATCCGGACTATCCTGCATTGACACCTTTCATCAATTTTTTTCTTCTGTCCATGCCCAGGGAGATTAGCTACAGTGCCATGGGTGGCAAACTTCTTGATAATGTTGTGCACTGTGGACAAAGGCAAATCTAGATCTCTGGAGATGGACTTGTAACCTTAAGATTTTTGATATTTTTCCACAAATTTCAAGTTCTCAGACAGTTCTCTTCTCCTCTTTCTGTTGTCCTTGCTTAGTGTGGCACACACAGACACACAATTGAAAGGCTAAGTGAACTTCTCTTCTTATTATCTGCTTTCAGGTGAGATTTTATATTGCCCACACCTGTTACTTGCTCCGAGTGAGTTTAAAGGAGTTTAAAGGAGCACATGTGTAACTGCAGTCCATTTCTGTGAGAAATACTTCATTTTCTAGATAAATTTTAGGGGTGCCAACATTTACGTCCATGACTGTACCTATACATTCTATATTAAATTTATTTGAATAACATAAATTTTGAGTAAATAACTTTATAATGATAATTTAGTGTAACATGAAGATGCTGAAAAAGAAGACCGTCTTTTGGTAGCTTTGCTACTCTCAGAATATGATTGATTGTCTTGAATTTATGAGGTTAAAAATTCAAGAGCCATGATAGGATATCAGAGAATCCATGGTTAACGCTGAGTTGTAAATGTAAGCTTGCTCCAAGTGATGCAAAGATCTAATGCATAAGGCAGGCTATATGGGGACCACACGCAGAATAAAGTTCTACTTCAATAAACCAGGCGATCTGAGCTGGTGGTTCAAAAAGTAGGGTTGAAGATATTCACTGAGATGTGTAAGTTGGCTAAAGGTAAGACATAATGAGTATGGGTACACTTTTGTTACCGCCCACAAGTATGGATCTATTGGAGTTAAGGTTTTCTTGAATCCTTGGGCAAACCAATCAAAATGTAGAATCTGTAGTTTGTAATTCAAGTGTTCAAAGTCCTAGAGCTGCCAGAGAAGGTGGCCATCATAAAGATCATACCCACATGAAGGAAACAACCCCCAGAAGCCAAGGGGACTTGATGGTGGAGAAGGCTGCCAAGTTTGCAGTGCTCCTGTTTTCCAACATTTATGGTACAGAGTATACAGGTCAATGGGTAGTGTGGAACTGTCTGGTTAGGTCTCTTACAGGAACCAGAAAAGCAGAGAGACCAATGGAAAAAGAAAGAGGTGGTACAGGGCAAAGACAGCATCCGGAGAGTTGGTAAGAAACTGTGTGTGCGCCAACAGCCTTGTACCCCATGGTAACATACATGGCCTCATGCGCTAAGCAGAAGGGAGCTATGTGTGTAATAATATCTGTACATTGGGTGGCCTTAGGATTCAACAATGCAGAAAGAAGGTTTGTACAGACTTCATTATTTGCATCTGTTATTACCTAGGTAAAACATTAAAGGTACCTGACCAACACACTCTTGCCTGTTTCAGAGACTATGAGTAGACTTCATCTAACTGCCTAAGATGGACCAATATAAGGATGTCCTTGTCTGAGTGTACTGATTCCCTAACTATAGATACAGTAAAGAATATAACTAAGACCCTTTTGTAGAGTTGTGCAGAGTTGTGCAGAGTTCAGATTCTGTAATTGTTACCCAGTTCCTTAAACCTATGAGTGTGTGTGTGTCAGGAAATAAGTGAGGGAAGAGACGCTTACATATGATGATCCCATATAGAGTATCTAAGACATATTCTCTGATAACTGTTAAATCTATATCTGTATATACCCATGGTTGTTCCAGAGGGAAAGATAATCACAACAGATTATTAGGATGTGACGTTGTATGAGGAGAATCAGTGGGTGAACATTGGTGTCCTGTACATATAACGGGGGGAAATAAGCATCTTAGTGGGTGATAATGTTATAATGAAAAGGAATACTTGGTGTAAAAATATAGAAAGGATAGGCCTAGCCATTGGGATAAGTAAATGATAACTACCATGAGGTAGGGGATACTTCAGGATATGAAGCCCAGAACCTGATTAGAAGGGAATTGGAATGAATAATGCACATTAGCCAAGGCTCTTATGCCCATACACATTCTCACTACCGAACCTACAGAGGAACCCACACCACACTCCAGAAGTAAACGTGCAGCCCCTTCTGGGAGCCTTCACCCCCATGTGTATATTGATGCTATAGGATAGGAGTCCCAAGGGGGGTCCCAGATAAGTTTAAAGCTAGAGATCAAGTAAACACTGAATTTGAATCTATAATACCCCAGATGTCCATAAATAAAAATGTAGACTGGATTCATTATATGCTACGTTATGCGCTCTGGACGCACATGCTGGCCGTGAGTCCCATTACCTGCTGCTGCCGAAAGGGCTGGGATTCGCATCGTGGGACGCGCCCGCATGTGAGCCCCAGTCCGTCACTCACCGGGTGTTTCTCCTGCCCCTGCTTCTCTGCTTCGGTGCACGTGTCCCCATCCTCTAGGGTGCATGCGCGCCAGAGTTTTAAGATTTAAAGGCCAGTGTTCTCATTAGTGTAATTTACCTGTGGCTCATTGATAAATTTCTCCACCCTCCTAACTTCCCTACCGGATCTTTGTAGCCTTGAGCCTGGGAGAAAGTATTCCTGTTATTGCCTTGCTGTGTATCTGATCCTTTGCTCTGTGATCTGAACTTGCTCCTTCCACCTGCCTACTGACCATTTGCTATGTTCCTGACTACACTACTGTGCCGCCTGCCCTGACCTTCTGCTATCCTGACTACGAGCTGCCTTGTCCCTCCTGTGCCTCGCATCTCCTCAGCCGCCTGTGTGGTCGAGCCGTACCAGGGGTAGCAAACTGGGTGCCGCCTGTCGCAGCAAGGCTATCCCACTTTGAGGCGGGCTCTGGTGAAAACCAGCGGCACCTTAGACTCCGCTTCCTGGTACGGTCCGAGTCATCTGCCACACATGTCCAGCGGATCCACATCTACCGAGGTTCCTGTCTTCTGAAACATGAGTGCTACATTATATCTATTATAACCAGCAGAGATTCATACATTTCTCAGTGGATGCTCTTAAAGGTCAGGCCGAAAAACTAAGTGCCACATCTACTATGACATTGCAAAATCGTATGGCATTAGATATGGTATTAGCGGAAAAAGGGGGTATCTAAAATGTTTGGGGAGACCTGTTGCACATATATCCCAGACAGTACAGGACCCAATGGTAAAGTAACCATAGCCATAAAGAAACTAGAAGACCTATCGGTAGAACTTAGAAAGGATTCTGGAATCTCAGACCCCTGGGATCAGTACTTTGAATGGATGGGAGGGTGGAAATCCTGATAATCCTTGCTTTTGCTGTGTGTTGTGTTTTGCCTTGCTTAAAGAAGATGTGTGAGAAGGCTGTCGAGAATGCCATGCCAGCGGGGACGAATTTGGACTTCAAGACTACTGATGAAGCCTATACCCCATTACAGAGCTTCAATGCCATCTATAAAACCAGTGAACCATAGGGACAACATCTGACTCCTCTAAGGCTAAGGGGGTCCATGGACAAGCCATGGGTTGTCTAAAGTACAGTGAAGCATTTGGGAAAACACATAGGGGCAGAAGAGTTAGGCTGAAAGAAATTAGGGAAAGGTAAAATAGTCATTTTAAGGGGGGACTGTAATGGATGTGTATATATATATATATATATATATATATATATATATATATATATGTATATATATATATATATATATATATATATATACACACATGTCATGTAAGGAGCCGGCCAGAGCTCCCTACATGACCACCACCGGCCGAGGCATGCCAGTTATATGCTGATGGCTCTGTGACGTTACTGTCCCCAGGAAGCAGCAACAGGATCTCAGTGGAGGACCGTGAGGCCAGTACCGGAGCAACGGGGGAACCTAGGAAGGTGAGTTGAAGTTTATTTTGTTTGTTTTTGCAGCCCAGGCACAGGAATATGTAAAATTCATGCAGTACAGGTGTCTTTTAAATCTGATAAAGAAAATAACAAATTTGGCCGGGAGTCAGATATTTACTAGGTCACTGATAAAATCCATATATCCATGATGTTCAGTTGAGGATAGAGACTTTATTAAACGTCAAAAGCAACAAGAAAGAATATTCCAGAACATGCTTCCAAGGAAGCATTTTATGGGCTTGCGAAACATGTGCCACTTCATAGGTTTAGGCAGAAATTTTCTGCTTTACTTACTGGGAGAAGGTCCAGGAAATAAGGGCTGGGGATGACTTGTCACATTACATGTTCTTTCTAAGGGACAGCTGAGCACGACAAGAAAATGTTCCACTATGTAAGCTGCAGAAATTGCTGCTATGCACGGTTACTTCTCACCATCAAGTAAAAGTAAACAGTAAAAAGGTTTCTAATTGTACAAATAACATTTACATACAGCCTTCCTGAAAATCGCCGTAACTTCAGGATGAGCTACAAAGTAACCATGCTACACTGCAGCCATGTGTTTATACTGATTTTTTTTCTTAATCCCTTAAAAGTGTACCTGTTGTTTGCAAAAACTTATTATATAGTGTAAATAATAACATTATATGTATATTTGTAATATACATTAGTTAAAAAAATGTGTATATTTTTAGGTGAAAAAATATTGTCTTGTCCCTGCAGCTATTGCCTGTGTGTGTGGAGACAAAATACAGGAAGTGTGGGGCTCTGTGCAGACTCCTGGCTTGTCAATCAGCCTGCTGTGTGAGCCTAGGGTGGGTCATATAGTCTCAGTGTACAGAGCCCTGCTTGTCCTCAGTGTACAGAGCCCTGCTTGTCCTCAGTGTACAGAACCCTGCTTGTCCTCAGTGCACAGAGCCCTGCTTGTCCTCAGTGTACCGAGCCCTGCTTGTCCTCAGTGCACAGTGCCCTGCTTGTCCTCAGTGTACAGAACCCTGCTTGTCCTCAGTGTACAGAGCCCTGCTTGTCCTCAGTGCACAGAGCCCTGCTTGTCCTCAGTGTACAGAGCCCTGCTTGTCCTCAGTGTACAGAGCCCTGCTTGTCCTCAGTGTACAGAGCCATGCTTGTCCTCAGTGTACAGAACCCTGCTTTTCCTCAGTGTATAGAGCCCTGCTTGTCCTCAGTGTACAGAGCCCTTCTGGTCCACCCACACTATCTGTATTTTGTTTTGTCTCTCTGCACAGAGACATACAGACAATAGCTGCAAGGAAAAGTCATCATGTTACAAAAAAAAGGGAATTTGGCGCCATATTCTTATTGCTTGTTTTTTCTGATTGCAGAGAAGTGTTTCCCCTCTATGCCCCCTGGGTTCTCTGCTATTGGTATCCTATCTGTAGATGTCAGATATGCTAATTAATAAATACATTGACAACTGGGAGGTCTTTATCATTCAGTGTCAATGGGATGTGAGCCTGAAACACTCTGACACTGTCCAGTCAGCTGGAACATCTGTTCTTTATTTCTAATATGTGTCTATTTTCTGAATGCAATTTTACTTTATTTAAATTTTTGTATGTTATTATTGGGGCTGCCATCTTTTCTGAGCATTTAGTAAAATGGTTTACAGCAAGCCCCATGGGC
Source organism: Hyla sarda (assembly GCF_029499605.1). NCBI lineage: Eukaryota > Metazoa > Chordata > Amphibia > Anura > Hylidae > Hyla > Hyla sarda. The sequence goes on along the minus strand of NC_079191.1, from coordinate 71,875,740 downwards.
TTAAGGAACAATAGACAGAATCTGTCCAATTCACATAATTTGGAAATGTAACTGGGCACTGGGCATACAGAGAGCACCAACTAAAACCGAAGGCAAACAAAGAGATAAGCATTATTCAGAAAGACACTTGTTCAGCTTTCTCTTCTTAAACGAAGACCAAATTCTCCCTTTTAGAGACTGAAAAATATGTAGAGCTATAGCCTCACAGGGTGAATGGATCATGAGCAGAAACAATGACTTGACTGTAGGAAAACCTAGTTTAAAGTGGTACTCCACCCCTATACATCTTATCCCCTATCCAAAGGATAGAGAATGAGATGTCTGATCGCGGGGGTCCTGCCGCTGGGGACCACTGCAATCTCGGCTGTGTGAGGGAAGTCATCTTGTTATAAGTTTTTATATACGTTTTCAAATACTCCTTTTATATTTTATACTCCATCTTGTATATCATCAGCCATGTTGTGTATAAGCCGCCATCTTGTCTGTATTTCTTTCATTATGAACTGATTATGAATTTCATTAGTAATTAGTAAGCCAGGAAACTTATATTCAAGGTTGCTGAGCTCACAAGAAAGCTTCAAGGCCATTTGGTTTGAAGCCTTCTCTCCTGCTTAAGAGATGAGAAATATGCTTGTAACTGTGTATAATCTGGCAGTGTGCCATTCTCTCTCTCTTGTGTGCTATAAGAATCTTGGTCTCTGTAAGTAAACTCAGAAGAGTCTGTATACAGCTTTGGAGTCTGTGTCTTTCTTCTCCTAGGTTTGGTCATTTATAACTATTGATTCAGAATCAAACAACATATTGACGGAATCCATTGAATTCCCTATCAGATGTGGCACCCCAGACATCCGGTGCATGGAGCGAACGTTGCTCCTTGCTGGATGACTGGCTATGCGGGATGGAGGCTCATGACCTCACGGTCATGCCCCGTACATGATGTCACAGCCAACCGTCATGCCCCCTCCCATAGACTTTCAAAGAGGGGGCGTGGCCGTGATGTTACAAGCCTCCGATGCTGCACCTGACGCTCTAAGCGAACGCCGGGTGCAGCAGGGAGACATTTTATCCCCTATCCATTGGATAGGGGATAAAATGTGTAGGGGCGGAATACCCCTTTAAGTTGTAGGTATGTCTAACAATAGCAAAACTAGGAGATACACATGTGGCACTGAGCCAGACTGGTTCTTACAGGTTTAGGTCCTCTCCTTCCCCTTGGAGAAAGGTTTTTCTACTATCCATCTCCTGCAATGACTGTCTAGGAATAGTATGTTGCCAAAGCACCAACTCAACTGTGTACAGTATTTGTAAAAAATGTTAACTCTTGACCGTAGTGTATAGATTAAATTGAGTGCAATACTTAAAAATACATGTGCAAAACTCACCGGTACCTGATGCACATTCTGTGCATACAATAAACCTTTAACTCTTATTCGTCTACCAACTTTCTTAGGATGGTAGCTGGACAGCTGTACGCGGACACCCCACTGTACCACACAGGAGAACTGACAGATCATCTGTACTACACCCCACAGGAGCGCTAATGGTTTTTCATTAAATGCCTGGTCACCCGGCAACATTTCATAAATAAACCTCCTGTACAATAACCTCGAGCAAATCTGTATTCGTATTGGGTGTTTTTGCTTTTCCTGTCCACACATCATTTTTGTCCTCTTATCACAGGATCTGCTCTGCTCCAGAGCCCAAACCACCTTTCCCTTTTACCACTTCCATCATTTGAGTTCCTGTTTAGATATATTTGCATCCAGCTGTTCAGGAAATTGATGTTTTGAAGATTAAAGTCCAGCTGTTTCTGGCAAATTATTATTTTTTCCAAGTCCCACAGGTTTCAAATATTTTTTTACTGTTACAATTATTCTTTTTACACTCGGTTTTTGTTTTTATTTGAATGAATAAATGACTAATGTACGTTATCTTGAGTTGTTGCTTGGTGATAAACAGCCTGTTTTTTGGGATATACTTGAAATAAAAGTAAAAAGGTAACTGTGAAATTGTACAAAGTATTAGTTAAATATAAATGTAATAGGAATGTAAAGCATTGTGTTAAAGGGGTACTCTTGTAGAAATTTTTTTTCTTCAAATTAACTGGTGCCAAAAAGTTAAACAGATTTGTAAATTACTTCTATTTAAAAATCTTAAACCCTTCAAGTACTTGTCAGCTGCTGTATGCTACAACGGAAGTTGTGTAGTTCTTTCTGTCTGACCACAGTGCTCACTGCTGACACTTCTGTCCATATCATGAACTGTCCAGAGAGCAAATCCCCATAGAAAACCTCTCCTGCACTAGAAAGTTCCTGACATGGACAGAAGGGGGAGCAGAGAGCTCTGTGGTCAGACACAAAAGACTAGTACAACTTCCTGTGGAGCATACAGCAGTTGATAAGTACTGGAAGGATTAAGATTTTTTTAACAGAAGTAATTTACAAATCTGTATACATTTCTGGCACCTGTTGACATTTTTTTCCACCAGAGTACCCCTTTAAAGAGAAGCCCCCTTGAAACACAGCATTCAGCACTGAAGGGTATGCTGATTCTAGCCATGTGTGACTTATATGGTATTATGTTTTATTTTGGCTGACTAACTTTTAAAATGGCGCCACATGCTACAAGTGTCATGTACTTGGAGTCCTCTCCATTCACCGTCTCCCTCCGCAGCTTTCTTCTTAGGCAGGGCAATTGGTAGAAAGCCGTCATTCATCGTCAAGAGGGTAAGGTCGCTTGCAGATCATGAATATGCCGGACTCATATGCCATATACAGTGCTAGCAGGAAGATGCAACTATTACAATGTAAGTTCAGCCAAAATATAGCATATTTCCTCATAAGTGACACAGTGCTAAAATTAGCATGCCTTTCACCACTGCAGACAGGGCACCATGAAGAAGGGAAGAAATTGTCTTTAGCAGAGTATATATATTTCTGACATTTTCTGCCTAACCCCTCTCTGCGCTGCACCTTATGTCTGCTGATCGTGGCCACAAAGCCAGATCGAAGCAACACAGAATCTGAGGGGTTTGACAGAAAGAATCTCTTTGGCGCCAATGTAATTGCGGGATCCTGTGAGTTCTCACAGCAGCTGGGGACCTATCAATGGCTCCCAGGCTTACCATGGATTTATCCGCAACCTAAAAGACTGCCTCCATCGTATTATACTGTATAAGTGATCCTAAAAATAATCACCTAGTGCCTTGCATAAGTATTCACCTCCTTTGGACTTTTCTACATTTTGTCATTGTACGACAGATTCAAATTTATTTCATTGCAATTTTATGTAATGGACAAACACAAAATAGTCCATCATTGAGAAGTGGGAGAAAATATTACATGGATTTTACAAATAAAAATCGGAACAGTGTTTAGTGCATATGTTTTTATCACCTTTACTGTGAAATCCCTACCAAAGATCTATTGTGACCAAATGCCTTTACAAGTCACTTACTAGTAAAAAGGGCCCACCTGTCTGCAATATAATCTCAGTACAAATACACATGTTCTGTGAAGCCTTCAGAGTTTGTTTGAGAAGATTATTGAACGAACAGCAGCATGAAGACTAAGGAGCTCACCAAACAGGTCAAGGAAAAAGTTTCTGGAGAAGTACAAAGCAGAGTTAGGTTATAAAAAATATTCTAAGCTTTGAACATCTGATGGATAACCATAAAATTCATCATCAGCAAATGATAAGAATTTGGCACAACCGCAAACCTACCAAGACCAGGTCGTCCATCCAAACTGGCAAGCTGGGCAAGGAAAAAGTAAACCAGAGAAGCAACCAGGAGGCCCATGGTAACCCTAAGGGAGTTGCAAAGGTGGGCGAGTGGCAAGAGGAAAGCTGTTGTTGAAAATGAGCCACAAGAAATTCCATTTAGAGTTTGCCCAAAGCCATGTGGGAGACACAGCACAGGTGTTCTAGTCAGTAAATTGAATATTTTGGCCTCAGTACAAAAGCTATAGGGGGCATTTATCAAAATCAGTGCAGGTGTAAATGAATATCTCGTCAGCACACAGGCTCTCTGGCTACACCAGCTCCGAACTTGCGGGGGTTTCAAACACAGATGATGCTTACTTAAATTCAGCGAGCCGAGCAGCCACGTACCTTCATGTGAAGCCATACACCCTCTGCTGCAAGATCTGCCCACTCGATGAGGATGCTGGAGATGATCAAAAAGTCACAAAAATGATGCAGCTTTTTTTTTATTTATTTTTTAACCCCTATTGTAACTATAAATGCTACCCTGAGCACACCATGCCCACAGGGAAACCTGGTGGTGGTGGCATAATGCTGGAGAGGCTTCTTCTCAACAGATAAAGGGAAAGAAAGCAGACATGACTCAAGGATCCGACAATGCAAGAGTATTAAGGTTTATTTTTTTCTCATACAGTGCTTTTATTTTGGAAAACTAGTAGTAAAGCATAAGAAAGAGATTGACATATTTAATCTGATCAAATGGCTCATAGAATAGAAAATCTCCATGTTATTTATGCTGCAAGTCGAAACTTCAAAACTACTAACATCCAATGAAAATTAAATTTTCCATTCTACTGCCCCTCCATCCCCACAAATTATGTCATTAAATATTTTTATAGGTTTTACAAAAAAATCTCCAAACTTAGTCCTGCTGACTTGTATAAATGTAAAAACTAGATAAAGTAAAATCACTCCACCTCTTTGAGAAGACCACTCTGTAATCCAGAGCAGAGGTGGCACAACATAGAAGACCAATATCACAGAACATAATTTTTTAATCCAAATTTGGAGGGTTAGGTCTTTTTAACCCCTTAAGGACTGAGCGATTTCACGTTTTTGCATTTTCGTTTTTTCCTCCTTGCCTTTCAAAAAATCATAACCCTTTCAATTTTGCACCTAAAGATCTGTATTATAGCTTATTTTTTGCGCCACCAATTCTACTTTACAGTGACATTAGTCATTTTACCTAAAAATCCACGGCGAAATGGAAAATAAAATTCATTGTGCGACAAACTTGAAGAAAAAATGTCATTTTGTAAATTTTGGGGGCTTCCATTTCTACGCAGTACATGTTTCGGTAAAGATGACAAGTGGTAATTAGCTGGCACAGTTAATTGAATTTGTGGGAGGGGTTGGGTACCTACATATCACCTGCAGCTTACGGCACAGAGTATCGGCTCCCGATCAGGCTACGCATCACCACTTCCGGTTCCGGCTCCAGTCGTCCAGGAAAGTCTCAGGGCAGGTAAGTGCGTAGCTCTGCTATGTTCCTAAGCTAGTTTTACTCCGGGAAAGGGGGCTTCACACCCGTACCAAGCTCCCTTGAGGCGGCCGCATGCAGGATCTCACTGTCAGCGACGGGCGGCTACACGTGCAGAGCGGCGTCTGCACGTGTACTTTGTTTACCCCACAGTCCGGAGCTAGATGTCAAGAAGCCAGCGTGTACGTATCAGATGTGTCTCATATGCGGGTGCCGGTGCCGGGCTTAATTTTATGCTCACCACGTCCCCCGGGCTGTTGTTGGTTGCTAAATAAAAGGGGGGGGGGGGGGGTTGATCAGCAGGTGCTCCGGTCACGGCCGGCTCTGGCAGTTGGCGCGCCGATCCACTTCCTAGTGATCTCCATGGCAACAGCAGAGCGGCGTAGGGTGCGCTTCCTGCCAGTGCTGGTAGAGGGCTCCATAAGTTCTGAGGGGTACTGCATGATGGGGTAGGAGAGGGGTCCTCACTCCCCCTTTCCTGTGTATGGAGGTCAGTACATGCATCCGAAAAAAAAAAAAAAAAGGGGGGGGGGGTTTCTTCATTAAATTAGTAGAGCAACCTCAACAATCTAGCACAGGGGGGGGGATAAATAGCTAGGTGCAGGAACGATTCTGGCGCATCTGCCCGCCTGTACTTCGCAATATCTTAAATAGGTGTGATAGTCATCATGTATTGTTAGCTTGATGCGTGTTTATGTCATGTTTCTTTAGACCCGGTTGACGGTTCTGGCGCTCCATTCCTTATCCCTTGGTTATACACTACCGTGGTAGGGGTTTTTGAAGTTTTTTTTTTTTTTTTTTCTCTCCTCTTTCCCTTTCGTTATTTTATTATGGTAATGTTGGTTCGGGCTTTAGTATCTCATGCATGTGTTATGTCATTGTCATCTTAGGTTAGTTACCCTAGCGTTTTTTCCTACAGCAAGTTGTCCTACAGCAAGCAGTGAGCCTTGAGTTGTACTTCGGCTCAGTCACCGTGAGTAAAAAAAATAAAATAAATAAAAAACACATATATACTCATATACATTTTGGTATTTAGACACCTTAAGGCACTATTGGCCGCACCTAGTAATCTGGCTCGCTTTTGATAAGTTATGTGTTAGTCACCTGTGCGTTCATGAGCACCTTTTAGGCAGATTGCTAGTCAATCCACGCGCCTTTCCATAGGTCTCTCTCGCGGTGTAATGGTGGAGCAGTTATTTGTTTTCCTTTCTTAGATCTGTCACAAGATGTGAGGCGGACTACCGGGTTAATCCTCGAGTCCTCAGTCTGCAGTTTTTATGTAACAGAAGGGTCACCGGTAGAGGTGGGTTGCCCGTCAACCCCGCGCCTCGTAGTCCGGCTTGCGATTCTTAAGTTATGAATTAGTCACCTGTCTCGTTCATGTGCACTTTTGAGGCAGATTGCTAGTCAATCCACGCGCCTCCTGTTGGTCTCTCTCGTGGTGTAAGCTTTGATAAGTTATGTGTTAGTCACCTGTTCGTTCATGAGCACCTTTTAGGCAGATTGCTAGTCAATCCACGCGCCTTTCCATAGGTCTCTCTCGCGGTGTAATGGTGGAGCAGTTATTTGTGTTCCTTTCTTAGATCTGTCACAAGATGTGAGGCGGGTTACCGGGTTAATCCTCGAGTCCTCAGTCTACAGTTTTAGGTTCTTATGTAACAGAAGGGTTACCGGTAGTGGTGGGTTGCCCGTCAACCCCGCGCCTCGTAGTCCGGCTTGCGATTCTTAAGTTATGAATTAGTCACCTGTCTCGTTCTTGTGCACTTTTGAGGCAGATTGCTAGTCAATCCACGCGCCTCCTGTCGGTCTCTCTCGTGGTGTAATTTAGTAGAGGTGTACAGGTCACAGCCTGATAGCTATTATTCTTTGTTTTAGGAGATGTCGCATATTTCGGAGAATTTTGAAGAGGCAGCTGGTCCCCTGTCACCAGCGAGGTCCTCCGAGCAGGGGAGTGTCCAGTCTCTTAGGACCTGGACCATACCCAGAATTACGGCGGAATTACGTCGTCGAGGCATCCCCTTCCCGGCCACAGCCAGAAAGGCAGAGCTGTATAGGATTTTGTGTTCCCAGGGAACACCCGGCCCGCAGGATCAGGCAGAACGGGATCCCCCCTCCCTGGTGCAGATCCATGCGTTGCTTAATACGCTTTCCTCCTCCATGCATAAGTTGGAAGATAGACTAGCCAACCTCGAGGCTCGCCCTAGTCCAGGGGTCCCCGCAGCTACCCCCGAGGCAGCATCATCTCCCGCGGCTGGCGAGCCTTCTGAGGTTGCGGGGCCGTCCGGAGCTGCGTCCGGTCTAGCTCTGGTCGTCATGTCAGCACCAGGAACCCCGTCTCCGCTGCCGGGCTCCTCAGAAGCTGCCTCAGTACCTTTAGTTTCTACCCCATCAGCTGGGATCGCATGCCCAGGTACGTCATCGTCTCCCATCACGCTCATTCCCGCTCACTTCATCTCTGAGGCCATCAGGAGGGATATATTAGAAGGCAAGGACGTCAACCTGGCCTCCCTTCTGGTGGCCTCACAGGACGTCCTGGACAATAAAACATTTGCATGCGGCGAAGTGTCAGTGGTAGTAAAGGCCAGGGATCCCCGCCTTAACAGGAAGCTCAATATCCCAGAGTTCGTGCTGGCCTTTGGCCTATACAGAGATGTAATCTGCATTAATAGTCCCAACAGGAGGATGGAATTGGATCAATACCTGCATAAATTGGTGGATTTAGGATACAAATACGGCGGGTATGCGTTTTACGATTACCACCGGTCATTTTCCGCAAAAGCCGCAGCCACCTTATTCTAATTCCATCAGACTACTAATTGGGCCATACTGGACACAGAGCTTTTCTGCAGGCATTTTGCCGGCCTCAGAGCACCACTATGCACTATCTGTCAGTCATCCACGCATGCGACCAACTGGTGCTCCAGTGCTATAGCAACACCTTCAGGTTCTGAGCCCGTGCTACCACCCAAGCCTCAGTCAGGTCCTACTGTGGATAAGTTGGGCAGACCCGTGCATTATTTAGGCAGTGCACAGATCTGCAATAACTACAATTTTTCGTCATGCCGTTTTAGTCAGTGTAGACTGTTACACATTTGCTGCACTTGTCATAGGGCCCACCCGAAAAGTCAATGCCCGAAAAAATCGGGACATGAAGCATGACTAGGCGGGGTGAACTCAGAAGTTCTCCGTGTCTATTTGTGTGACCATCCACGCCCGGATCTTGTTGATTTTTTGTGCAATGGTTTTATCGAGGGGTTCAGTACCGGGCTTGTATGTCTACCTCAAGAAACCTTTGAATGTCATAATTTACAGTCAGCTGCAAGTAACCCAGAGGTAGTGGCTGAGTTACTGAGGGACGAAGTTAGGAAGGGTTTTATCATCGGACCTTTTTCTAAAGCACCGTTTAACCAATGGAGGGTCAGTCCCATAGGAGTCGCCTGTGGGAAATTTTCTAATAAATTCAGATTAATTTATGACTTGTCTGCCCCACATTCTTCCACCGTTCCCAGCATAAATTTTTTAATTCCTTCGGAGGAGTTCACACTGAAATATACTTCAGTAGACATGGCTATTCAACGTATCCTACTCCTTGGGCCGGGCGCTTGGCTTTCAAAAGCGGACATTTCCGACGCTTTCAAGTTGTTGCCAATTCGACCAGAACTATGGCAATGGCACGGCATAAAGTGGTTTGGACTATACTATTTTGCTACCAAGCTCACGTTTGGGTCAAAGAGCAGTCCTTGGTTATTTGACACGTTCGCAGCGGCACTCGAATGGATCCTGCAAAATCACTGGTCTTGCTCGAACGTGTTACACTACTTGGATGATTTTCTACTCCTTGAGAGCTCGAGCAGCCTGCCCAAGGATTTAGATACGCTTCTCGCAGTTTTCAGCAATTTAAACATTCCCGTGGCAGACAAGAAGGTGGAAGGTCCAGCCACAACTATTACATTCCTAGGCATTATTCTGGATTCAGTTAATCTGGAAGCTAGGTTACCAAGTGACAAACTGGATCGTATCCGGGCAACCATTCACGGAGTGATTCGTTCACCGGTCTCAAGTAGACGTCAGTTACAGAGTTTATTAGGCATGCTTAATTTTGCTATGCGAATCATACCTCAGGGTAGAGCGTTTGTTTCTAGGCTCCTGGCTCTTTTACCAACAGCTCCGGAGGCCGAGTCCCCGGTGGTCCTTGATCAAACAGCCAAAGCAGACCTTATTATGTGGGATCACTTCCTAGCCGAGTGGAATGGGGTGTCAATGTTCATTCCCAAAGCTTGTGAATACTCGCCTATAGTTATCACCGATGCAGCAGCTTCCACAGGTTTCGCTGCTATTTCAGCACCACACTGGTTCACAGCACCATGGCCAGCAGAGTGCCTAGCACTGCCAGAGTTTTCTACTACATCCGCCCTGTTCGAGATCATCCCCATCGTGGCCGCAGCTATTACCTGGGGTCACATGTGGCACGGGCAAACAGTAGTTTTCTACATGGACAACACAGCCACCCGGGATATTATTAACAAAGGGAGATAGAGGTCTCTCACCATTATGTCATTTCTTCGGAGATTAACGTTTACAGCCTTGATCAGGAAGTTTCATATAGAGTGTGTACATATTGAGGGGGCTAGGAATGTGGCTGCTGATGCGCTTTCACGTTTTAACTTCCAGGTATTTCGCGAAGCAATGCCGGAAGCGGACGAAACTCCAACTCCGGTTCCCGCCATCAGTTCTCTGACACTGGACTGAATAGTTTATACTTGGAGGCAGTAGGCCTCATCGGGCAGTCATTATCTCACAATACGGCCAGGTCATATAAATTAGCTTGGAGAGCATTTCAGAAATTTCAGGCCATCTACCCTAGTCAATCCCCCTTTGATATTCCATACATCCTGGCATTCGTGTCATTTTGCCACACATCACTAAAATTGTCACATAGTTCCATACGCCTGTATCTAGCAGGTGTACAGCATTACCGTTCATTATGTTTCCCTAGCCTTCCCTCCCTTTTTTGTGCTCATCCGGTCAAGGCTGCGTTGAAGGGTATTCTGAAGACACAAAAGCCTAGACCCCCTTCTAGGGTACCTTTGACTGCAGAGAATTTTCAAAGTTTCAGTGGCATACTAGACAGCGCCCCCTTATGGCTTCCTCAGACCAGGTGAGTTCACGAAAACCCAGTATAGTTCACATGTCCTGCTAGTCAAACATTTGTCACCATTAGGCACTGGTTTTGAGCTGATCTTAGAGCACTCCAAAACTCATCAGCTGAGTCCGGTGTCAATTAGGTTTTTCCCCACTGGTAATGCTTGGTGCCCGGTGAGAATTTTCAAAGAGTTGTTGAGCCTGTTACAGGGTCACCCCAGCAACTCACCTTTGCTACCGTTCCCGGTCCTACCTTTGTCATCAAAAGACTTCATCAGACATGTTCGCATTTTGGCCCGTACCATTGGCATTGACCCAGCTATAATTTCAGGACACTCCTTTAGGATGGGAGCAGCATCATCTGCCTCAAAACATGCTGTTCCGTCACATGTTATTAAAAAGTTAGGTCGTTGGAACTCCCCCTGTTTCCAAAGATATATACCCGACCCACAATCCGAGATGGCTAATGCTTTTAGTCATCTGGCTGATGTTTAACATGTGCATATCAGTAATAAAAATCTATTCCTACCAGTTTGTGTTTTGCCCCCTTCTTCATAGGCTACTTCAATCAGCCAACCAGGCACACCTCAGGCTTAGTTATTAAGGTAGGGGTCGCATTACTTAACCTGAACACGTTAAGTTAACCCGACCACAAGTGGTAATTAGCTGGCACAGTTAATTGAATTTGTGGGAGGGGTTGGGTACCTACATATCACCTGCAGCTTACGGCACAGAGTATCGGCTCCCGATCAGGCCACGCATCCCCACCCTCCCTCCCTTAATTTTAGATTTCCCCTCTTATTATTATCCCCTAGGGTAGCCCCCTTCTTCATAGGCTACTTCAATCAGCCAACCAGGCACACCTCATGCTTAGTTATTAAGGTAGGGGTTGCATTACTTAACCTGAACACGTTAAGTTAACCCGACCACAATTTATATTTATTCTGTAGATCCATACGGTTAAAATGATACCCTACTTATATAGGTTTGATTTTGTATTACTTCACAAAAAAATCATAAATACATGCAGGAAAATTTATTCGTTTAAAATTGTCATTTTCTGAGCCCTATTACTTTTTAATTTTTCTGTGCTTTGGGCGCTATGAGGGCTCATTGTTTGCGCCGTGATCTGAAGTTTTTAGCAGTACCATTTTTGTTCTGATCAGACTTTTTGATCACTTTTTATTCACTTTTTTGTGGTATAAAAAGTGATTAAAAATGCGCTATTTTGGACTTTGGAATTTTTTTGTGCGTACGCCATTGAACGAGCAGTATATTTTTATAATTCGGACATTTCTGCACGCGGTGATAACTCATATGTTTATTTTTATTTACACTGTTTTATTTTGTTACTAGGCAATGCCGGGCGATTTTATCGTGATGACCCCGATCAGCCCTACTGAGCAGCCGGGAAGCATTTACTCAGCTTTGAGCGCCGCATCAGAAGGGTTAATAGCGCGTAGCCGAACGATCGCGTTATAGACAGGGACAGGACTTAGGACGTACTCAAACGTCCTAAGTCCTTAAGGGGTTAAAGAGGTTATACTGTATTTCTCTGTTAAAGGGGTACTCTGTCCCTAGACATCTTATCCCCTATCGAAAGGATAGGTGATAAGATGTCTGATTCAGATGTCTCATTCATTTAGAACACAGGGTGCCAGTGGCAGGAGTAGTGACGTCCCGACCATGCCCCTGATGACATCACACCACGCCCCCGTAATGCAAGTCTACGGGAGGGAGCATGATGTGACGTCACAAGGGGCGTGGTCGTGACATTACGACCCCCGCCGCCTGCTCCAAGCATTTGGAGCAAAATGTAGCAGAGTAACCCTTTAAGTAAAGATTCCATTAGCAGAACTCCCTTTCTCCTACACTGGATACCAGGCGAATAGCTGTGGACAGATACTCCCAGCTGCTATGTGAGCAGGACCAGGCCAGAATGAGATTTTATCCACAAAACTTTTACTGGCAGCAATAGGAGATCAAGAAAATTATAAGAAGCTTTTTGCTCTTTTATTGTAGATGGACATCATAAAGGGGACCCCTTCCATCAGATAGAACTGACTGGCAGAAACCATCTATGTTTTTAATGAACATTCATTTAGTCATGTAATACTACAGAAGAAATGTGTGACTGGTCATAAATTGTGCTGCCAAAATCAGCTGTTTGCCAGGGTGACAGGAGCCGGACCCTCGGTAATCAGAGTTCTATGTGTAAGGGGTCTGTCTTTCCTTCACATTGTCCCATAATTCTCTGATACATCGCAATGTGTCAATATGTTGACCATCTGTGTTACATGCTGACATTTTAATATGAAGTTTATCACTGACTAAACTGATGCTATTGGTGGATAATGTGGGGGAGGCAGTGAGTGGCTGGAAAGATTCTTAGGTGCATACTTGAGGAGCACATTGCCAGAGTCAAGTTAGGACAGTACTGACAACTGGGGACAGCTTGCTGAGAGATTCCAAAGACATCCAGGTCATGTTACAAGGCTGTTCTCCAGTATGTGTCACTATGTAGCAGAGCTGAATTTGTCATTTAAAACTTTGGGGCTCCATAGTGGATGAGAAGACTCTGGGTTACTGCTGAAATATTAGAAGGACATTTGTCCTTTTTTCTTAGGATCGGTGGAGAACCAAGTGGTCTGACCCCCACCAGTCTACTAGTTTTCCCCTATAATCTGTATAGGGTATGAAGTAGGGTGTATTCCGCTGTATTATCACAGTATGTTGTTATAGGTGGTCCTCAGTAGTTACTACCTTCTAATAACTAACTACTTAGTCCTTAGTCTTCCATTAAACATGGTTCTGAAATATATATATATATATATATATATATATATATATACTGCTCAAAAAACATAAAGGGAACACTAAGATAGCACATCCTAGATCGGAATGAATGAACTAATCATATGAAATACTTTCGTCTTTACATAGTTGAATGTGCTGACAAAATCACACAAAAATGATCAATGGAAATCAAATTTATCAACCCATGGAGGTCTGGATATGGACTCACACTCAAAATCAAAGTGGAAAACCACACTACAGGCTGATCCAACTTTGATGTAATGTCCTTAAAACAAGTCAAAATGAGGCTCAGTAGTGTGTGTGGCCCCCACGTGCCCGTATGACCTCCCTACAATGCCTGGGCATGCTCCTGATAAGGTGGCAGATGGTCTCCTGAGGGATGTCCTCCCAGACCTGGACTAAAGCATCCGCCAACTCCTGGACAGTCTGTGGTGCAACGTAGCGTTGGTGGATGGAGCGAGACATGATGTCCCAGATGTGCTCAATTGGATTCAGGTCTGGGAAATGGGCGGGCCAGTTCATAGCATAAATGCCTTCCTCTTGCAGGAACAGCTGACACACTCCAGCCACATGAGGTCTAGCATTGTCTTGCATTAGGAGGAACCCAGGGCCAACCGCACCAGCATATGGTCTCACAAGGGATCTGAGGGTCTCATTTTGTTACCTAATGGCAGTCAGGCTACCTCTGACAAGCACATGGAGGTCTGTGCGGCCCCCAAAGAAATGCCACCCCACACCATTACTGACCCACCGCCAAACCGGTCATGCTGGAGGAAGTTGCAGGCAGCAGAATATTCTCCACGGCATCTCCAGACTTGTCTGTCACGTCTGTCACATGTGCTCAGTGTGAACCTGCTTTCATCTGTGAAGAGCACAGGGTGCCAGTGGTGAACTTGCCAATCTTGGTGTTCTCTGGCAAATGCCAAATGTCCTGCACAGTGTTGGGCTGTAAGCGCATTGTGTTGTTTAAGTTTTCCCTTAATTTGTTTAAGCAGTATGTATATATATATCCACTTATTGACAGAAAAAAAACCATAATGCACCAATAAGGAGTTTCGAATGAGACTTAAAGGTGTACTACGGTTGAAAAATATTTTTTTTTCTTCAAATCATCTGGTGCTAGAAAGTTGCACAGATTTGTAAATTACTTCTATTAAAAATTCTAATGCTTTCAGTACTTATGAGCTGCTGTATGTTCCAAAGGAAGTTGTGAAGTTCTATTTAGTCTGACCACAGTGCTCTCTGCTGACACCTCTCTCTCTGTCAAGAGCAGGAGAAGTTTGCTATGGGGATTTGCTCCTACTCTGGACAGTTTCTGACATGGAGAGAGGTGTCAATAGAGAGCACTGTGGTCAGACAGAAAAGAGCTTCTTAACTTCCTGTGGAGCATACAGCAGCTGATGAGTACTGGGAGGAATAAGATTTTTTTAATATAAGTAATTTACAAATCTAGTCAAAATAATAGCTTATACCTCTAGTACCTCACCAACCTTGGTGCATAATGATAGGGGTGGAAATAAATTAAAGTACAACAGCGTTACTCATATAATTTTTTTTAATTAGATATAAATAAAATATATATTATGAACACATTTACACATTTAATTGGCACTGTTAGATGATAATCCCACTGGGCCCTAGTGGGGTATCCAAAAAATTATTAGAATGAATATTAAGATGGATAATGTCCAATAATCTAGTATTCCAGTGTGTATGAAGAAAAAGTCCTTTAATCCGCAAACGAAAAAAAAAAAAAGGCCCGTTTTGTAACAGAGTAAGTCACTTAAAGAATAAAGTCAATCTCCAGATAAAGTATACAAATGGTGTTAAACTATTTCTCACCACTGCTTCTGGCGGCTCGATGATCCTCTATTAAGTATCACAGTCCCGTACTCCTCTCGTGCTCCGATGGCAGGGGGGCATGGCAGTCTCACGTCTCTCTTGCAGCCCCGATGGCAGGGGTGCGCAGAGTGATGGTCCGTGCCGCAAGCTCCGATGGCAGGGGAGAGCGATGTGATGTTCCGTGCTGTAGGCTGCACTTGCTCACGGGCAGCCTACAGCACGGAACATCACATCGCGCTCCCCTGCCATCGGAGCTTGCGGCACGGACCATCACTCTGCGCCCCCCTGCCATCGGGGCTGCAAGGGAGACGTGAGACTGCCATGCCCCCCTGCCATCGGAGCACGAGAGGAGTACGGGACTGTGATACATAATAGAGGATCATCGAGCCACCCGAAGCAGTGGTAAGAAATAGTTTAACACCATTTGTATACTTTATCTGGAGATTGACTTTATTCTTTAAATGACTTACTCTGTTACAAAACGGGCCTTTTTTTTTTTTCCTTTGCGGATTAAATGACTTTTTCTTCATACACACTGGAATACTAGATTGTTGGACATTATGCATCTTAATATTCATTCTAATAATTTTTTGGATACCCCACTAGGGCCCAGTGGGATTATCATCTAACAGTGCCAATTAAATGTGTAAATTTGATCATAATATATATTTTATTTATATCTAATTAAAAAATGTTATATGAGTATATGTTATACTTAAATTTATTTCCACCCCTATCATTATGCACCAAGGTTGGTGAGGTCCTAGAGGTATAAGCTATTATTTTGACTATATTTCTATTTTGCTGCAGGTGGGGTCCGGCTATAGCTTTAATTACCTCGGTCCTTCTGTTGTGAGCTGCACCTTATTTCAAATTTTCTAATTTACAAATCTGTTTAACTTTCTGGCACCAGTTGATTAGAAAAAGAAAAAATAGTTGATTTCCACCGGAGTACCCCTTTAGTGTGTGACCCAATGTGAATACTATAAGTGATTACAGTATTAGAGTAAAAGAATACATTTATTGTGGACTATAGTAAGGCTATGTTCACACAGGCAGAAATTCTGCATAGATTTGTGAATTCCGTGATCGCATTAATGTGTCCGGAATTCCGCATCTTTCAATCATTTGCTGAATCTCTGCAGAAGTTTTGCAGAATTTGTCCACATGAATCCACAGTGCACATTAAAAAAGTGCCTTTATTCATTGAAAAATTTAAATTTCGCACAGGATCCGCACGAGGATGCCGGGGAAGCAGAGGCCTTACCGGAGCGTCGGGGACGCCCCGGGGACGCGGCGATAGCAATGGAAAGTGACATCCAGGGTAGCGGTGACGGTCCGGAGCGGCAGGGACATGTGAGTACAACCTTTAATACCAGTGGTCATCAACCTGCGGACCTCCAGATGTTGCAAAACTACAACTCCCAGCATGCCCGGACAGCCATTGGCTGTCCGGGCATGCTGGGTGTTGTAGTTTTGCAACATCTGGAGGTCCGCAGGTTGTAGATCACTGTCCTATACTTTACATTGCACGGATCCCTCAACATATGATGGTTTCAACAAATGATGGTCCATTTGGAACAGAATACCATCGTATGTTGAGGGACCACTGCATAGGATTGGACCTAAATAACCCTCCCTAACTATTCTATAGATCTTTCCCTAATTCTAAGCTAATAGCAGACACTAACCCTTACTGCCCCTGCAATAGCCCTAGATTATCAGAATGCATATGATATGTATTTCCTGCTGTATACTGCTGCATATGTATATAAGCATGCTCAAAGCCAATATTTCATTTTTTTTCCTTTGCCTCTCTGACGAGGCAATGCATCTATCACCCAAGTGCAAAAAGTGTAAGGGTCTCACAAGAAAAGTTAGCAAGGATGCGGTCTATTGCAACACTTTTCCAAAAGGAGGGGGGACCGCACTAACCTTCCATACCAGGCCAAAAAACACCTGCAAGGGTCCAACATCGTTGTTTCCAATGCCAAAGCTCAGGGGGAACCATGCTGCTTTCTGCATCCACCGGGTTGGCAACCCAAGCATCAACCAACTAGCTGGCATCCCCGTAGGAACAGGGACCTGGAGTTGCAAAGGGAATCCTGATGGCTACACACCTTTCCTAGACCTCCAGGAGGGACCACACCCGGAAAATCATGTGAACAATACAAAGTGCTACAGGTTTTCCACATAATTGCATGCAATGCTTCATTTCACCAGTGATGGCACTGTGAAATAAATGAACACTTGTGGCTGGGTTTACCCATAAATTACAGCTAATTCCTGAGGATCCTATTATTAGGACCCCCTATAATCAGCGAATTATTGCAAAGCCCTTTAACAACAAGCCATTATCCAAAGTGGTAAACCTCTTTAATAAATAGGAAGAATAGCAAATTCACTTTTAACCATAAATGGGGTTTACATAGCAAATAATAAACAAACTGGTTTATCAGCTTTATAATGACTATAAGAGGCACTGTCACAGGCCCCAGCTGTGATTTTCTAAACAACTGTTTCTTAATCCGTTAAGGACGCAGGGTGTATGGGTACACACTTGCATCCTGGTACTTAAGGACGCAGGGTGTATGGGTACACACTTGCATCCTGGTACTTAAGGACGCAGGGTGTACCTGTATGCCCTGGTCCCATTACTGGGGTTTGAAGCGTGCTCACGAGCTGAGCACATTTCAAACCCCGTGGGTCACGACTGCTATCAGCAGCTAGGACCCAGGGTTAATGCGGGGAACAGCTGGCTTCTAAAACGAAAATAAAATAATCCCAACAGCTCAGTGAAGCTGATTGGGACCATGCAGAGGCAGGTAGGGGCCCTCCTGATCAGCTTAGAGGACAGCGGGAGGGCCCTTACCTGCCTCCTTGCCATCTGATCGGTCCTCTGATGCTCCAGCCAGGCCCTGCAAGCTGCAGCAGCAGAGCACCGATAACACTGATTAATGCTATGCTATAAGATATAATTTACATATAAAGTAGTAAAATAAAATAAAACCTACATAAATTGGGTATCCTTGTAGCTATATCGACTTACAGAATGAAGATAAGGTGTAATGTTTACCGAAAAGTGCACTGCATAGAAACGGAAGCCCCCAAAATTTACAAAATGTTTTTATTTTTATTTCACCATACAATTTTTTTTCGTTTCACTGCAAATTATGTGCTAAAATAAGTGATGTCATTACAAAGTACAATTAGTGACGCAAAAAACAAGCCCTTATATGGGTCTGTAGGTGCAAAATTGAACGTGTTAGAAGGGGAGGAGAAAAAAACGAAAGTGCAAAAACAAAAATTCCTTAAGGGGTTAAAAAATGGAAAGAAAATTAAGAAATTAAAATGAATATCAAAAATATATCACATTCTCAGATAAAAGAAAAAGATAAATAAAAATAAAACCCCAAAAACTTGTTTCCGAGGTTGAGGTAAAAATTTCTAATTTTCTTCCTGATGTGTAGGCACTTAGATATCATTTGAGCGCTGCGCACCTTTACATTAATTAGTGACCTCCTGGTGTTCCCATAGCGAGTGGGCTCATATTAGATCATTTGCATAATCAGTATATAACTATGCACTAATTATTCAAATTAGCCGAACAAGGCGCCGCTCTCCATGGCAGCCCTAGGCTTCTAGAAGCAAATAATTAATCTTTTTTGGGATTGTGCTGGGCCGGTGCAGAGAAGGCTTTGCCCATACTAGTGATATTGTATGCGCACGTAAGGGGATGAATTCCGCCTTGTCGAATCTTGGAATGTCACTTGTTAAATCTGCATTGGATGTAACCCCGAGGGAAATTATTATAGCTTAAGTGCCCCTTCTTTTCCACATCTAAATTGTAAATGACTCGCTCCGATTCATTCTTAATAATATCTTGGTGTTTGGAGTTGTTGCTCATATATGGCCAGGACTTTAGCCAACACCTTTGACATCGTCTGTATAGCAGAACAGATTGGATACAGCTGCTTTGTGACTGTCAATTAGTTCTGTTTGTCATAGTAAGCTATGGAGGAGGACAATGCCCAACAATAGCACAGTGGTGGTGGTCTCTTCTCTATTGCATATGCCTGGGATCCATGCCAAATACCATTGGCACATGTTTGGCTTCCTCCATAGTAAGAAGTATCAGACACAGCAGCTTTAATTAATAGATTAAGTGAAAGCAATTGTTGAGGTTCCTGTTTTATTGCGATGTCAGGTCTACAAAGGGACTGAGGGAAATTAATTTTTATTGGGTACAATTAAAGGGGTATTCCGGGATTTTTTTTTATTTGACTGTTACAGGGCCTGTAAAGTTAGTGTAGTTCATAATATAGTGCCTGTACCTGTGTGTGACAGTTTTCTCACAATTCTTCTGTGATTTTTACCCCAATATTTATATTTAACAGCATACAAAATGACGGTTGTCTCAGATTTTTCCCAAGTTGCAATGCGGCCAAGACCTGACTCACTAGTCAGCTGATGACAGGGAACCTGTCTGCTTCAATGGGTGGAGGGATCGCTTGGTGGGAGAGATCAATCTGCAACTAATGCAACAGCTGTAGGCATCCTGATTGAAAACCACAGGTCTTTTGAATGGATGCAGCTCATTTATGTTTCAATGGGTGGGCTGGCTGATGTGTGGGAGGGAGGAAAATGGAATAATGGGATTTGTAGTAAAAAAAAGAAAACTATTACAGGAAATACCAGTTCACAAAAAGCTAGCCACAGTGTTATGGTAATCTCGTAACATAGCCATTTAGCCCCAAGACAAGTGCAGATCCTTCCTAAGCATGTCCATTACTGTCTGCCAGGTATGTACTAAAATCCCCTTATGGTGGATAACCCCTTTAAGTAAATTTCTATATAGCCCTTCATAAACAGAAATATATTATTGGAAAATGGACAAGTGCCAAAATCATGTTTTTATTTAAAACATAGCTATTCTGGAATATTCCAGCAAAAATTGGCCACAGGAACATAGGGAATAATAGCAGACTGCCACTGCATTAAGATTCCACTTGGATGAATTTTTTTGCTGGCGGTGGTAAAATCATGGGTAATAAATCTGGGGTACTACAGATGACAACAATAAGATCCAATCCATATGAACAAAAAACAAGATGGCACTCACCAATAATGTTCACACGGTCAGGTCTTATTCAAAGCCGTATTACATAGCAGGCTCAGTGGAGCACACCTGGCCTATGGCCTTTCTCACAACCCACTGTGCTTTCTCAAAACTCGATAAAGTCTTGAGACAGGACATTAACACAGCACAATGGATTATGTGGAGCTCAGAGACATAATCCAGTCAGGAATGGTCCACACTTGTGGGTAGATTTTTGCATATTCTTCTATAGTAATGTCTCTGAGGACATAACTGCAATGTCCAGTCATTGGCATCCATTGTCACGTAATATAAAACTACACTGGATGACATATCAAAGTAAGGAGCTAGGTACCAACTAAGGGTACACTCACTAAGTACACTAAGGTACACTAAGGTACACTAAGGGTTCACACTCCGTTTTTTTCTCAGTTTCACTGTTTCCTATGCAGTACACGTAATTCTGTTGTATGCAAAAACGTAGTTAACTATAATATTGTGCACAGTAAAGAAAAAGTATAAATTTAAAAAAATTATATAAGTCAATGAGAAACAGATGGCATCCAGCAGCATCTATTTAGCATCCATTAAAGCAGTACTGCAGCCATAGACAACTTATCCCCTATCCATATGGGACCCGGCACTGCTGCAGCTCTGTACGGCTAATGCACGTGTCGTCAACCTCACCTGGAGACACAGGACTACCCCCCCTCAATCAGACACTTATCCTCTATCCTGCGGATAAAGGATAAGTTGTATTAGGCTAAGTTTCCATGCCAAGAAAAATGCAAAAATGCCAATTCTGCCGCATGACGTTTTTTCGGCCAAAAACGCTGCGGCCAGATGTTAGCTGCAAATCAATGAGAAATTGCAAAATTCTTATTCCACTTGGCGTTTTTCACTTTGGCGTTTTTTTTTTTTTATCCTTTTGGTGTTTTTTCACTCTTTTTTGGCATTTTTCAGCTCCTTGGCGGTTTTCCAAAATCGCAGCATGTTAAGCCACTGGCAATTTTTGTGGCATTTTTCTTCCATAGAAGATATGTGGGTTTTAACTCGTTTTTGCAGGTGGTTTTTATTCTTTTTTGGACTTTAGCGATCCAAAAAAGTGATGGAGATACCTTTTTTTTTTCATTAAAAAAAAAAAAAAAAAAAGATACAGTAGTGAAGGAAAAAATTGTATCTAACAAAATGAATCTTTTTTATGACAACATTTTTATTAATTTTTAAAACAGGGATCAATTTATGTGGGCGGCAGGGCACTAAAAATATAGGCAACAATAATAAAAATGTAGTGTGTGTATGTTTTTCACTTTTTTTCTTTATTTTTTAAATTTTTTTAGGTGGTACTACCCACTGTTAAATGATGGGAGTAGTAGTACCTGTACTAATTGACAGATTGCCCATGCGATCCTCCTGTATAATTTATAGATGCGGCCGGCCGCTCTTCTATGGTCCCCTGCCTATTCATATTTCCCGCAGAGAGCTGTGATTGGCCAGATGGTTCCAGCCACTCACAACTCTCTGTGGGAAATATGAATATGTGTATATATTTACGGTAGTGCAGGGGACCATAGAAGAGCGGCCGGCCCCAACTTTACATTATTCAGAAGGATCACAGCGGGTGTCAGGAGTGACATCCACTGTGATATTTCCTTAACTGCAGGTACTACTACTCCCAACATGGAGTACACTCTGCTCCATTCTGGGAGCTGTAGTATCTGCATTAATAGACAGATAGCAACAGGTGTCAGAAGTTACACTAGCTGTGGTCTGTCTATTAATGCCGGTACTACAGCTCCCATCATGGAGCAGAGTATGCTGCATGTTGGGAGTAGTAGTACCTGCAGGTAAGAACAGATCACAGCGGGTATCACTCCTGACATCCTCTGCGATCGTCCTGTCCATAGCAGAGATGTGGAGCGGCTCTATACAGTGCTCCCATCTCTGCACTATACTCCGGCCGGCCACTCACTCATTCATATTTCCCTCATAGCAGTGATTGGCTGCAACCATCCGGCCAATCACCACTCTGGCCGGAAAATATGAATGAGTTCTATTCATATCACTGGCCGGAGTACAGAGCAGAGATGTGAGCGCTGTATAGAGCAGCTCCGCATCTCTGCTATATTATGGACGATCGCATCGGGTGTCACACCCGGGGCAATATGTCTATTAGTACAGGTACTATTACTCCCATCATGGAACAGTCTACCTAAAAAATTTAGAGAAAAAAAGTGAAACACACACACTTTTTTTTTTCTTCTTTACAATTTTGTTATAAAAAAAAATAAATTTCGTTAAATACATTTATTTTCCATCAACAAATTTTGGGTACCAAAAAAAAAAAAAAAAAACGTCAAAGGGGCCAAAAATGCAATTTCCACACAAATCAAAAAATGCCAGGAAAAATGCCAGGAAATTGCCCTGCCGTTTTTTCTGGTGTTTTTTCTTGCGTTTTTTTCAAACCAAAAAATGCAGGACAAAAAAACAAGTAGAAACTTAGCCTTAGGCTGCAGTACTCCTTTAACATATACCTTAAATGGGAACAAAATTGCGGTGTATAGTAAAGGATAATGTTTAGCATGTAGTATGTAGCACAGTTTGTAAAAGGGATCATCAGGCTTAAACATGTTTTCTTAGTAAATGTGAAAAGCTGCCGAATTATTTCTGGAATATTGTTCACATGTTGAGTTCATTTAGCACAACTATTTATGGAAAGAAATACAAAACAGTTTTTATTGAACTTTTTTCCCCCTCATATAAAGGCTCATAATAAAATTAAATGGATTTATAGGCCAAAAAATTCAGTTTGCAAATCACAGAATGTCTGGCCAAGCGTCTAATTCTAGGTTGCAGGAATGAGGAGAAGGTGTGTTTTTTGTTTAACAGAGAAAAATAAAAGAGTTTGGACATTTTACTTTACTTTTACCTCCCCTTGCCTTATTAAATAGTTTTCAAGTGGCAGATCGTACAATTGGCGGTGTCTAGTAATGTCTAGTTGGGCAAAGCTGCAATATCGTGCCCAGATCATATAGCAAAGATAGTACTGTGTCTGGAAAGGAAGCAAAGCTTTTATTTCCTTATCATTTACAATCTTTGTTGTTTAGTAAGTTTTGCTGTTCCTCCCCCTTCTCCATGTCGTACGCTGTAAATACGTTCATACAACATCCACTTTGCTGGAAATCTAGTAATAGGGTCACAGCAACTTCTATAATCAGCAATTCTGCAATTCTCGGGGTTCACATTTTAAAATTTTATTAACATTGTTAACTTTTTTCTGATGGATTTTCAGTTCCACATTTAGGATGGGTTCACACATAACGGATACTTATTGTATATTATGCTGTGGATCCGCCGATGACTCATCATTATTGTGTGCCTCCTGCTGTTCCTGCTCAGAGCAGCAATTTGCCACTTCTGCGAGTCACCACACGCATGCACAGAGTACTCAGGCATTGTGGCCACACTCGGCCTAGCTCAGGGAGCAGTGGGGGCGACCTCAATGTCTGTGAATACACTGCGCATGCATGCGGCGACTCGTAGGTCCCTGTGTGTTTTCAGCAATGGCAGAGCAAGCACAGCAGGAGGCACACAATAGGGGGGGGGGGTCATCGGCAGATCTGAAGCATAAAATACTCAGCGGGGGGGTTGGGGTTGGAGGCTTGGTTGTGGGGCATGGGCTGTGGGGGTGTTGCTGGGGGTCTTTGAGGGGGGGGGGGTGGTGGCAATGGGGGGTCGCTGTGGCCAGATCCCCGTGATCACACATCTTATCCCCTATTCTTTGTCTAGAGCACCCCTTTCATTTCTGAAAATAGCTATAGGGATGGCTGTGTATGTGTGTATGTGGGCTGTATGTGTATATTGAGGCTGTGTATGAGTATATAGAGGCTGTGTACACGGATGAGGCTGTGTATGTGTATCTTCTTAAAGGGGAACTCTGGTGTAAAACAATTTTTTTCTAATCAACTGGTGATAGAAAGTTAAACAGATTTGTACTACAGAAGAAGTTGTATAGTTCTTTTCTGTCTGACAGAGTGCTCTCTGCTGACACCTCTGTCTGTGTCAGAAACTGTCCAGAGCGGGAGAGGTTTGCTATGGGGATTTGTTCCTGCTCTGGACAGTTCCTGACATGGACAGAGGTGTCAGCAGAGAGTACTGTGGTCAGACTAAAAAGAACTACACACCTTCCTCTGTAGTATATTGCAGAAACTTCCTCTGTAGTATACAGCAGCTCATAAGTACTGGAAGGATTAAGATTTTTATATAGAAATAATTTAAAAATCTGTTTAACTTTTTGGCACTAGTTGATAAAAAAAAAAAAAAAGTTTTCCACTGGAGTACCCCTTTAAGGATGCCATATGTTTATTATAGCTGACTGTGGTAAGATCTAGTTTTCTTGTGTAAATTACTGTACATACTTCATACGTGTTTAGTTATGTCAGTCCGCGTGCAGAACGCTGCTTCATAGATGAAGGAAAGGTAAAAAAGTCTGGATGGGTAAATAGGAACAATATAGGCAAAACAAAGAAGAGACTGAGGTTCATCCACATCTGGAAGAAATACAACTGTCAGGATGTGAGAGAACCAATTAAAAACAATCCACAAATGAAAAACTGGAGGCATCCTGGTTGGGAAACACTTCCATATAGACAGTGCTATGAGCAGGAAATCTACCGCACCACTTTAAATGTTTCAATTTTCTCAAGTGAAATCTTTCCTTTTGTATTGGCTAGGTAACGCTTTTAACTCTAAGTGGGTCCTAATAACATAATAGTGACGCTCAGATGACGGCTATGACAGAACGAAGAGCCACCAGTATAGAGTTAGTATAGGGCCAGTGATGGGTTAACTAATCTATTCCCCAGACACCTTTTATCTGGCCCTGAACAGAATCTGCAGCTGTATAAGTTTATATAAATGTGCAGGGCATAGAAACATTTTTTTGTTCTACATTAGTTGGCAAGTATATTTATTTTTCAGGTCAACATGAACCTAGCCTGATACATTGACACCTTACAAGATATCCCAGAAATGTGAGGGTTAAATTGTTCACATTGCTTTTATTTGCACAAACAAAATATGCCTGATTCCTTGCATTACGTGGATTACTTATTACAGTCTTTGACCCCCAGACTCCCCCAAGTAAAATTTCTGGGTGCACCCCTGGCTTTCAGAGTGGTGTCAATGTGATTTTAGTGCTCTCCATGTTGTTTCTCAGCCCCTGAGAGCCCCCTCCATATTGCACAACTACATCATTCTTTACATTTTAGGGAGAAGGACCAGAACTGAGCTTTGTGCCAGTAGTACGCACACAGATACTTCCTCTCTTACTTCTCTACCCAATTACAGAGCATCACATCAAATACTCTGCTATGTCATGAGATAGTGCTGGTAAAAGTGTACTGGACAGGCTTGCACTGTGGTGATGAGTTACACAGTATACAGCTTTAGATGGCATGTGGAGGGGAAAGGGTTACTGATACACAGGGTTTTCGTAAGGTGCTATGTGGTTTACCTGAAGCAATGCTGCTGTCGAGATGAGAGGGAAGCCTTCTTTCTTCTCTCTCCAGCACAGAACACATGGGTAAACCTTACCCAAATTCTTTCATCTGTCTTGTTGTTGTTACTAGAGACAGAATTCCCCTAACAACAGGCTATGGACTTCAGATTGCAATTGCAAAATTGTCCTATTCTATCCCCTATTACTTTTTTATCGGTACAATTTTGTTTAGATTTTTTGATCACTTTAAATGAAAAACTTATTCTGATATGTAATATGAATAAGAATCTGCAATTCTGGCATTTGGTATTTTTTATGTTTGCACTGTTCACCGGGTGGAATATTAAATATTATATTTAAATCGCCTGGACAATTGTATACCCAGCAACACAAAGTATATATATATTTTTTTTTTTTTAAACTGGATGATTTTGATTTTTATT
This sequence comes from Hyla sarda, assembly GCF_029499605.1. NCBI lineage: Eukaryota > Metazoa > Chordata > Amphibia > Anura > Hylidae > Hyla > Hyla sarda. The sequence continues at coordinate 71,849,656 of NC_079191.1, read as the reverse complement.
AGAGTTTTTTTATATAATTAAAAAAAGGTTTTTAATAATTTATTTTAAACTTTTTAAATTCCCCCGTAGAGTTCTATTATAGACAATCATTAGATCGCATTCACTGCACAATGCTATGCCATAGCATAACTTTGTACAGTGAAATTGGCACTCTACTACCACAGTCTGCTGGAAGCAGACTATATTAGATGAGCATTGAATCTGTGGCACAGAGATGAGTACCAGCCAACTAGCTGCTATTTTAGCTTCTTAGACCACGTGATCATACTGAGGGGGGTTTGATGAGCACCCCCAACCCCGTGGCCACTTTTACTTTCCTCCTTTAGATGCCATGATTGGCCTTGATCACAGCATCTAAAGGGGTTAATAGCGGACATTGGTGCGATCCCAACTGTAGTGCAGCTACAAGATACTGCCGCATTTCTTCTTTATTTGCAGGATACATTAAAAGAGAAACATGGCGCAGCTGAAAACTTTAGTATTCATTAACACACAATGCACCACGCTGCTGAACTTGCTGCACGCCGTTCAGTGGTGTATCAGTTAATATGGCCGATTGTGATTGAATTTTGTGAACATAAAATCTAGGTCCACAACATATGACAAGCTCATCTCCATCTGTGCAGCAATGTTATAGCTGTAGGGGGTGCACACATATTGGTCAGACTACGGTGTATTATCATTGGGACCCAGTAGGGGGGAGGCCTGTTGTAGGGGGGAGGACTTTGTACTGTGGCCCAGAAGTTTACACCTCTATAAATAGATATGCATTTATTTGATAAAAATCTACTCCCTATCTGATTTACTAGTGGTAATGGAATAGCAGCACGGTGAACATTTAACCCTTTCCTGCTTAAGCAAATTTTATTTATTTATTCATTTACTTTTTTCCTTGTCCTATATTAGATATTTTTTTTTTCATCAACAGAACCAAAGGTTCTTGTGCGATGTTCACTGCGGCTTCCCGAACTATTCACCTATTCCTGAAAAACAACCACAGGACCCTTCTGCTATTCACAAGCAAGTATTATACAATAAACACAAATTGTTACATGCACATTGTAGCGCATACATAAGTGCCAATAGTAAAACACTATCCCAGCAACTAATATACTGTCACATGATCTGTAATATGGGGCTTATATGTGTTAAAAGAACTAATATTAGTCGACACCGGGTAAGACAAAAGTAATGTTGGGAGTGGAAAACATTATCCTTGCAGGTATCCATTATAGTCTATGGAAGCTTCCCCTCTATAAACCCCTTATCTAACTAAAGACCATTTTTTGAGCAATGTTTTTTTTAAATGTAAACTTCTTTGATAAGACGACACATTGAAATTATATGTGCTCTGAATAATCTGGATGCAGGTTTGCGCTGTGCAAAATCTCTAAACCAGAGAAAAGAGTAGGAGACTAGTAAGGGACATCACAAAATGAAACACTTTATAATTGGATATGGGGCAGGAGGAAAGAGGCTGTCAAAGATAGCCCATGTCCTTCTGCACTGGGGAAAAGAACCATGCTAGGGACCAAGAAAGAGTTGAGGAGCCCTGCTGAGGACCAGAATAGAAATGAAGTGCCATTCTGGGAACCAGAAATGAGATGGTGAGCCACGGTAGGGACCAGCCAACACATGGTGAGGCATGCTGGGGACGTGGAATGACATAGGGGGCCATGCATGGGACCAGGAATGAAATGGAGTGCCATTTGGAGAATTTGGAATGAGTCAGAAAGCCATGTTTGGGATCAAGAACAAGATGTGGAGCTATGTTGTTTCCTAGGGATGAGATGGGGAGTCATGCTAGGACTAAGATTGAAATGGGGGAGTTATGATATGGACTAAGAATTAGATGATGAGCCAGGCTGGAAGCTCTGCAATCATAATATATTGCAGTTCATTTTTTCACCCTGCCAAGGGTGTAACACAAACATGGCAGCTACAGGGGTCTTCAGAAAGCTCCCAACAACCATGACAACCAATGGGAACTCCACTTGACGGATTCTGAACTGGCTATCCTAGGTAACTCTGTAATCCCTGCTGTGCTAAGTCTTCATGCATTCTAGGGTGGTTTCTGAGGCTAAAAGGGGTTTCTCCATTAGAAAAAAAAATGATGTTTTCAAATCAACTGGTGCCATGAAGTTAAACAGAATTGTAAATTATGTCTATTTAAAAATCTCAAGCCTTCTGATACTTATCAGCTGCTGTATGCTCCACAAGAAGTAGTGTAGTTCTTTCCAGTCTAGTACAGTACTCTCTGTGGACACCTCTGTCTGTATCAGGAACTGTCCAGAGCAGAAGAAATTTGCTATGGGGATTTACTCCTTCTCTGGACAAAATAACTTGTGTTTTTGAAACTTTTTTTTTTTTTGCCACAGCATTAGTATTTGCTGTAACCCAAAAAAGGGACAAAAAAGTTGTAAATAAATTGTCTGAATGCAAAAAAAATAAAAATAAAAATAAAAAAAGGCTAAAAAAACATTCACATTGTCTCTAAAATTAATCATGTGATAATCTGGGGTATAACTACTGGGGTGGGGGGAAGAAAAGTAGCAGTGTAAACTCGGCACCAATACCCCTCTGGGACCAATACTATGAATGACACATGGTAATTGAGGTTTATTACAGACTTTAGGTGCTTCCGATTGTGCCTCATGTTCCAGTGCTGCTGAATATTAATATTTTTCTGCTCTTTGACATCATATACAATGTGCATTCATTACTGTGAATACCGCTCTGAAGGCCCCTATAGCACCACTGGATATTATGCTAAAGCTTTTTTTTTTTTTTAAAGGCTCTTATAAAAGCATACGCTTTCTATGAAATGTGTCTTTTGTACCTGCTGGAGCGAGGACCCTGGTAGAATGTACTGCCAGCAGCAAAGTGTGTTTCTCCAGAAGAGGTAAATGTGTTTCACAGCCCAGCTGTCGTATTGTAATCATGCAGAGGTACTTACTCATGGCACTATAGCCTCATAATGCATTATGATATGATAACACCTAAATGAACCGCCACACGGGCTCCATCCTTTTTGTGATGCATATTAATACAAGTTAATAGAAGCTGCAAATGGTGTCTCACATGGTAATATAAAAATTGTCATATCGCATTTGTTATGTGAGATGACCATGAACTGAAGCTAATTGGTTTTGTCTTTCCTAACCAGCACAACATGTCATATTTTATCATGCTACTGGAGATATTAGCACTTGTTCGCTACGCAGGTGTTTGCAGAGGAAGGCACATGCATTACAGGTCTGGGCAGAAGGACATGGACAGTGGCAGCAAATTCACTTCTGAAATAAGTCAATTGACTTTAAAGGGAATGTATCTCCTAGAATTTTTTTTAAGTACCTGTCATGATCTTGTAAAATGTTATGATCCTCCCAGTTCACTCCCCCATTATGACAAACCACCCCCTGCCTTAATTGTTATTATTTTTTAGTTTTCTACCTTGATATTGCTCTGTATTTCTGCTCAGTCAGATTCACAGACAGGGAAAGGGCGTTACACAGCAGGGGTGACATCATCTGAAGCCATACAGGGGAGAACTTCCTCCCTTACTCTGCTACACAAAGCCCAGAACAGTTCAGTGTATGAGATGAGCTCTGATTGATTAAGGCTGCACACACCCCTCAGCATTTCCTGATTTTTGACTTCTGCCAGGCCAGCAGGAGTCCAAAGTCCGCGCAAGAGATGGGGGGAATTGTGCTCTGGACAAGTAGGGAGACACCTAGAGGCAGCTTTTTTAAACACAAATAAAACATAGAAAACATCATTTTTTTTAAACAAAGTACATTAGAAAGATGTTTTATTGACCATAAGGAGTGCAAAAACAAAAATTAGTTTTAATGAGAGTGCCCATTATAATACATTGAAAAAAAAATACTTCTTTGGAATAGCAAAAAAAACCTTCAACAGTACCATTGTTTAATTGAGGGGTTTCGGCATCATAGAGAGTGTACGCTAAGTGTATCATAGTAACATAGTAACATAGTTCATAAGGTCGAAAAAAGACCAGAGTCCATCAAGTTCAACCTATAAACCTAATGAGTCCTTACTGAGTTGATCCAGAAGAAGGAAAAAAAATCTCATACTAGAGGTAAAAATTCCTTCCCAACTCCAAATATGGCAGTCAGAATAAATCCCTGGATCAATGTTCTGTCCCTATAAATCTAGAATCCATAACCTGTACTTTTATTATTTTCCAAAAATGCATCCAGACCCCTTTTAAATTCTTTTACAGAGTTCCTAACTCTGGCGCATACATCTGCCAATCATTTATGGCAGTGGTGACCGGCCTCAGATATGAAGAGAAGGGGGGAATTTGGAGTTATTGCAATGGCAGAGACATGGGGATCATGGCAAGTAGAATTTCTTTTTATATTTTTAAAGCATCCTGAGCCAAATCTAATAAATAAATAAATCTTTAGAGTATTCTGACAAATCACCAGGTCCAGATGACATTCACCCTCATTCTAAGTAACGTGATTAACAGACTTATTTCTAAAAGTCATTGAGGGTTATTTATGAAACATTTTACTCCATAATTTTGGCTTAAGTTTGTCACTTTTTGTCGATAATGTACTGCGCCAAACCAAATAGAACATTTTTTGCAAAGTGACGTTGGAAGTCATGATTTCAGTTGAGATCATGCAGGGGTCAGGCATTTATGATTTGCAACTTTTCAGTTTGTCGCATCATTTGGCACAACTGCGCTAACTGAGTTGATATTCTACACAAATCCTCAGTTGGCTTAGAAACTGACTATGGACAGCATTTTTAAACAATCACACATTTGTCGCACAAAAAGTCACAGAGAAATCACAATACAAAGTGGAATACTCAAGAAAGAAATGTAATCAGCACCAGATTTATCCCATGCCCTGCGCCATTTAATCCATTTGGTGCAGGAACACAGTTTCCACCACGTGACTGTAGGTGACAGGATCTGTTCCCCAGGACTGGCACATAGAAAACATGGAGCAAACATATTCGAAAAGAGGTCAAAGAGTGCCCCAGTGAACTATAGGCCTGTTAGTTTAACCTCCGTGTAAATTGTATGTGTCAGGCAGCTGCCACCATCAAGAGGTGGCCATGGCACCCCCTGCAGCACACTGTGCCCCCCATGTGTGTCCCCAATTAAAATACCCTGTGGGCATCTGAATCCCCAGCCAGACCAGTGGCTGGGGATTCAGATCACCTGCGGAGCCCCCACCAAGGTAATTTAAATGCCGATGCGAAACCATGTATGCATCGCCACTCAGCACTGAACAGATATCCCTGCTCCAGTACTGTACACAGGTGGCACTATTCTTACTGTGCATGCCACGCGCTGAGATGATGTCATGATGTGCAGCGTGCAGGGTAAGTCGAGCGCCACGCAACGCTGCTGAGAGGTTCTGTGCCGGAGGAGGCCTTGTTGTTGGCGTGGGAGCGGAAGGAAAGGTGTGTGGATTTTCCATTAGGGAGGAGGTGGGAAAAAGGGTGTTGTGAACTACCTGCCTGTCTGCACTACTACCTTCCTGCTTGTCTCAGTACACACCTACCTGCACACCCACCTGCCTGCCTGCACACCTACCTTGCTACCTGCTGCACACCTACCTTTCTACCTTCCTGCACAGCTACCTACCTGCCTACCTGCACAGCTACCTACATACCTGCCTGCACAGCTACTTACTTACTTGCTTGCACAGCTACCTACTTGCCTGCACACTTAGCTACCTACCTGCATGCCTGCCTGCACACCTTCCTAGATACCTGCCTGCACAAACCAATGGTTTTACCATGTACAAGTCACTAGTCAGACCACACATGGAATACTGTGTACAGTACTGGGCACCAGTGTACAAGAAAGACATAGTGGAGCTGGAGAGGGTTCAAAGACGGGCAACCAGGGTAACACGGGGAATGGGAGGACTACAGTACCCAGAAAGATTAGCAGAATTAGGGTTATTTAGTATAGAAAAAAATTGTGGCTTTCTGACCTTATTTCTATGTAGAAATATATCAGGCAGCAATACAGGGATCTCGCCCATGACCTATTTATACCCAGGACTGTAACAATGGGGCATCCTCTATGTCTAGAGGAAGGAAGGTTTCTACACCAGCACAGACAGGGAATTTTTACTGTAAGAGCAGTGAGACTGCCAGAGGAAGGGGTCATGGTAATCTCAACAAGAGTTCAAAAGGTGCTTAATTGAGGGGGTCATAATTAGAGATGAGCGAACTTTTAAAAAATTTGATTCGGCCAATTCGCTGAATTTTCCGATAAAGTTTGTTTTGTTCCGAATTTTTTTTTGCGGCGAATCTATATTAAAAAAGGCTATTTCTAGCCTACATACAGCCTCTATAGGGGTATAGAACACTTTGCTGTGTTCTAAAATGCATATGGAGTGTGCTGGGTTAGTGAAATAATACTGTTATTCAGAATAACATGCAGATTACCGGCATCCCTTTTAGAATCACTGCCGCACAGCAGCACAATTACAAAGCCTGGTGGGGGCATCAGTGTCAGGACACCATATAGTTGAAAAAAGAAGAAAAAGACTGGCAACCACAAAAAATGCACACCACCATATGTACAAATGAATATAAATATTACTTTATTAGAAAAACCATAAAGGGAGAGACCATCTTAAAAACACTTAAAACCATGAAATATTGATGTACAGAGAGAAGGGATGTAACCCTACCTCAACCCCCTAGCTGACGCTAAATAGCGTATCGGTGGAAAACTGTCCACAAAATCAATACAGATAAACCCTACCAAGTCCACAAAGAATAAATGCAGCAATGTGCATAGAAAATAGATATAATATAAGCAATACCCTCACACAGAGAAATACCAAAAATGTGACACAAGGGAAATATATGTATAAATAATATATAGATGATAATCCTAGACAATAATTAATACAGTGCCACTATATACTTGACAATACAACACCAAAGTGCAGAAGGCACCAAAATATATATATGTGTGTAACAAGCCTATACGCCTAACCAAAAAAAAAAAAAAAAAGGGATTATGTGGTATTAAATGAGAAAAATATACTCAGAGACTTGGACCCATAGAAAAAATATAAGGGTGCACAGACATAGGACAGTTTCCACCACGAGAAGGGGGACAGCATGCTCCACGCGTTCCGCCACCCACTACGGTGGCTTCCTCAGGAGTAATCACCTACTCCCCCTCAATGCTTTTTATATCCAATCTCAATTAAGTATCACCTGTAATTATACTCAAGTTAAATGTACATACCCCACATGGTGTGTGTTTGTTCCTCCCCACATCGTATACCGGTCTTCCGCCGGAAGTGGGGCAGATCAAAGAGAGTGAGAGCTGCCGGAAGTGTGGCAGACCTCAGTCATAGTCACGTCACGTCTGCGCAAAAAATAGCCTACTGCGCATGTGCAAGGAATAAAGCAGAGCGCATCAAACGTGGCCGCATCATACCTAATGTCTGCGCCGGCGCAGTCAGTAGACCGCACGGACGTAGACTGCAAGAGAGAAAAGCTATCTCATTCCCAGCACCGAGTGTGTGTGCCAGGTCTCAGCACCATGCCTCAATGCTAGGTGCCCAGCGGGTCGACACCATATAGTGACTGAACGACATAGCGTGGAGGTGTTGGCAGCATGAGGAGACCATATAGTGGCTGAATGGCACAGCGTGGAGGTGTTGGCAGCATGAGGAGACCATATAGTGGCTGAATGACACAGCGTGGAGGTGTTGGCAACATGAGGAGACCATAGACCATATAGTGGCTGAATGGCACAGCGTGGAGGTGTTGGCAGCATGAGGACACCATATAGTGGCTGAATGACACAGCATGGACATGTTGTCAGCATGAGGAGACCATATAATGGCTGAATGACACAGCATGGAGGTGTTGGCAGCATGAGGAGACCATATAGTGGATGAATGGCACAGCCCGGAGTTGCCAGCAGCATGAGTAGGCACTAGGCCTTCACAATCCCTAAGATTAAAAGATGAATTAAGAAATTTAAACCGAAGATTTTGGATAGCGGGTGCTACCTATGAGAACATTTTCAATTCCCAGACCCAGGCCCCACAGCGGCATCAGTAACCCATATATTGCCTGAATGACACAGCCTGGAGTTGGCTGATGCACGAGTACACACCAGGGCTTCACAATCCCCCCCAAAAAACACCACAATTTTAGAAATTTTTGAAACATTTTTGGGATAGTGGGTGCTACCTATGAGAAAATTTGAAATTACCAGACCCAGGCCCCACAGCGGCATCAGTAACCCATATATTGCCTGAATGACACAACCTGGAGTTGGCTGATGCACAAGTACACACCAGGGCTTCACAATCCCCCCCAAAAAACACCACAATTTTAGAAATTTTTGGAAACGATTTTGGATAGCGGGTGCTACCTATGACAAAATTTGAAATTACCAGACCCAGGCCCAGCAGCGCCATCATTTTTTTTATTTGAAAATGAAAACAAACTTTGAGTGTCCCGGACCCCATCGTGTGGGTACGAAGGACCAAATCCAACAAGTCCCCACAGGGCTCATGTGGCCGTGAGATTTAGGCGCAACGTCTCCATTGCCCTGACCAGCCATTGTTTCCAAGACTTCTCGCCAAGGCAAACCATGTGAAGAACAACGTGACACCGCCGTGACCTGCACACATGGTATGCTGAAGGGCCACTGAGACTTGTCCGGGCAGTCAAGGCTTAAGACACAGTGGAGGATGTGGAGGCGGAGTAGCTCACTGTCACAGGACCAACGGGCTGACAGAGTGTAGCAGGAAGCAGCATTGAGTACACACCAGGGCTTCAGAATCCCAAAGAAAAAACAACAATTTTTAACATTTTCGAAGAAGATTTAGGACAGCGGGTGCTACCTATATATTGCCTGAATGACACAGCCTGGAATTGGCTTATGCATGAGTACACACTAGGGCTTCGCAATCCCTCCAAAAAAATACAACAATTGTAGAAATGTATGAAGAAGACTTTTGGATAGCTGGTGCTACCTATGAGAAAAATTTGAAATTCCCAGACCCATGCCCAGCAGTGCCATGAGTAAACCATATATTGCCTGAATGACACAGCCTGGAGTTGGCTGATGCATGAGTACGCACCAAAGCTTCCCAATCCCTAATAAAAAAGACAAACATTTTTGACGAAAAATGTTAACGAAAATTTAGGACAGCGAGTGCTCTCTATATATTACCAGAATGACGCAGCCTGGAGTTGGCTGCAGCATGAGGAGACCATTGAAATGTGTGATTTTTTTTATTTGAAATTTAAATCAAAATTTGTGTCCCGGACCCCGCCGTGTGGGTACAAAGGACCTAATCTCACAAGCACCCACAGGGCTCATGTGGCCGTAAGATGTAGGTGCAACGTCTCCATAGCCCTGACCAGCCATTTTTGTTTTTTGTACCTTTGTTTAAGAACAAGCGCATATCCAAGAGTCCAGAAGACTCTAAAAGATATTCTTCTATAAAATAATTTTTTATGAAATAAAGAAGCAGAGTTCATCCCTCTTTGTATTTTTATTTATTTATTTTACTTAAAAAATCACACGCAACAATCGTTCAATGGTGTAATAGTTATTATTGGGGAACATTCAAGTTTATTACTGTGATAATTATCCGAAAATTTGAAAAAACACTACCCAAGAGTATTTAACCCCTTAGCGACAATGGACGTAAATGTACGTCATGGTGACGTGGTACTTAACGCACCATGATGTACATTTACGCGCCAACATGATCGCGCGCACCGGAGCGGTGCTCGCGTCATGCCCGGCAGGTCCCGGCTGATATCAGCAGCCAGGGACCCGCCGGTAATGGCGGACATCCGCCATTAACCCCTCCGATGCCGTGATCAATACAGATCACGGCATCTGCGGCATTGCGGTAGTTTGAATGGACGATTGGATCACCCGCAGCGCTGCTGCGGGGATCCGATCATCCAGCATGGCGGCCGGAGGTCCCCTCACCTTGCTCCGGCCGTCTCCCGGGGTCTTCTGCTCTGGTCTGAGATCGAGCAGACCAGAGCAGAAGATCGCCGATAATACTGAACAGTACTGTGTCCTATACATAGCACTGCACAGTATTAGCAATTAACTGATTGCAATGAATAGTCCCCTAAGGGGACATAAAAAGTGTAAAAAAAAAAAGTAAAAAAATGTAAAATAAAAAAGTAAAAAAATGGAAAAAATCCCCTCCCCAATAAAAAGTAAAACGTCCCTTTTTCCCCATTTAACCCCCAAAAAGCGAAAAAAAAATAATATACACATATTTGGTATCGCCACGTGCGTAAAAGTATGAACTATTAAAATATATTGTTAATTATCCCGTACGGTGAACGGCGTAAACGTAAAAAAAATTTATAAAGTCCAAAATTGCTGCTTTTTTGTCACACTTTATTAAAAAATAATAAAAATAAAAAATGAATAAAAAGTAAAACCTAAGCAAAAGTGGTACTGATAAAAACTACAGATCATGGCGCAAAAATGAGCCCTCATATCGCCCCATATACGGAAAAATTAGAAAGTTATAGGTGGTCAAAATAGGGCAATTTCAAACAAACTAATTTAGTTAAAATAGTTTGAGATTTTTTTAAGCGGTACCATTATAGAAAGCATATAACATGGGTATCATTTTAATTGAATTGACCCACAGAATAAAGAAAACATGTCATTTTTACCGGAAAGTGTACAGCGTGAAAACAAAGCCTTTCAAAATTTGCTAAGTTGCGGTTTTCTTTTCAATTTTCCCACATAAATAATATTTGTTTGGTTGCGCTATACATTTTATGGTAAAATAAGTGATGTCATTACAAAGTACAATTGGTGACGCAAAAAACAAGCCCTCATATGGGTCTGTGGATGGAAATACAAGAGAGTTATGATTTTTAGAAGGCGAGGAGGAAAAAACGAAAAATGCAAAAATAAAATTGGTCTGGTCTTTAAGGCCAAAATGGGCTTGGTCCTTAAGGGGTTAGTAACCCCATACATTGCACCATAAATGTTGAAATTTAAATTAAGCATGTATGTATGTATTTCAAAAATCCTAAAATTAAAGGCCCAAGCCCAGAAGCATCATGAAGTCAAGTAGTTCCTGAAAGACACAGGAGCAGTCAGGAGAAGGCATCAGCAGTACCCAAGAGGCTTTAATAACCCCTTACATTGCACGATCACTCGCGAGATTGAGCAATAACAGGTGTGTTATGCCCTCCGATGTCCGGGGCTGCACGCGCGCTACACTGAACGGACCAGCGTGTGTCTATCTTTCACCCACAGGTACAGGTAACCCGCTGAACCCCGTTCGCGATAGGGATTGCAATTATTTGCCAGGAAAGAAGAATCACAACTAAGCACGGGTCATAAGCTTGGGTTCATTAAGTCCCTGCCCTTTGTACACACCGCATGTCTCTACTACAGATTGGATGGTTTAGTGAGGTACTTGGATCGGCCCCGGCGGGGTAGGAGAAGGCCCTAGCAGAGCACCGCGAATTTAAAGATCATAGTTGAAATTAGCATTAAGGATGTATTTAGCTACTTCTAAACATCCAAAAATTGAAGGCCCAAGGCCTGAGGGCAGGGAGGCAAGTAGTTCCTGAAAGACACAGAATGAGTATGGAGCAGGCATTCACAGTACCCAAGAGGGTTTCATAACCCCTGACATTTAAAGATCAATGTTGACATTTGCATTAAGCATATATTTAGCTACTGCTAAACATCCAAAAATTAAAGGCCCAAGGCCAGAAGCATCAGTGAGGCAAGTAGTTCCTGAAAGACACAGGATGATCCAGGAGCAGGCAATCGCAGTACCCAAGAGGGTTTCATAACCAACCCCTTACATTTAAAGATGAATGTTGAAATTTGCATTAAGCATGTATTAAGCTACTGCTAAACATCCAAAAATTGAAGGCCCAAGGCCTGAGGGCAGGGAGGCAAGTAGTTCCTGAAAGACACAGAATGAGTATGGAGCAGGCATTCGCAGTATCCAAGAGGGTTTCATAACCCCTGACATTTAAAGATCAATGTTGACATTTGCATTAAGCATATATTTAGCTACTGCTAAACATCCAAAGATTAAAGGCCCAAGGCCAGAAGCATCAGTGAGGCAAGTAGTTCCTGAAAGATACAGGATGAGCCAGGAGCAGGCAATCGCAGTACCCAAGAGGGTTTCATAACACAAATTGATAACCCAAGAGGGTTTCATAACCAACCATAATTGGGAAATGTTGGTGTAGCAGCATGGCCAATCTACTCTGAGGCATCTGGCATTGGTGGCTGGAAATCCTAGCTGATCCATCCCCGATTCATCTTGACAAACGCCAGTCTCTCCCCATTTTTAGTGTACAGATGAGTTCGCCTTGGGGTGACTATGGCCCCGGCCGCACTAAACACCCGCTCTGATGGCACACTAGTGGCAGGGCAGGACAGCTTTTCCAGGGCAAACTCTGCTAGTTGTGGCCATAAATCAAGTTTGACTGCCCTGAAGTCCAGAAGATCTTCAATGGTTGTTGGCATGGCCATGTCAAGGTATGCCACCACCTGCTGGTTCAGGTCCTGCTCCATGTCTACCTACTGCTGATGAGTTGCTTCACTATGCGGGTGAAGAAAGCCACTCATCAGCGACTGTAGACTCAGGCTGCTGCTGATTGAGCTGGTACTGCTCCTGCCACCCCTCCCCTCCCCAGCAGCCATGGCAGTGGAAGGTGAGTGCAAAGGGCCCCCCGAGTCAGACCTGCGAGTGGATGGACCATGTGGCCGATAGGCAACAGCCAACTGACTACGTAGAATCTCTCTGTAGTAGGTCAGTTTGTCCTTCCTCTCAGTGGGTGTAAAAAAGGCCCCCATTTTGGGACGGTAGCGAGGGTCTAATAAGGTGGAGATCCAGAAGTCCTCCCGCTGCTGAATTTTGACAATTCGGGGGTCACTACGCAAGCAACTGAGCATGCATCGTGTCATTTGCGCCAGTGACTCGGAGGGACTACCTGCCTCCATCTCCACTGCATACTGCCACGATGTGTCTGGGTCCTCTGCCTCAACTTCCTCATAACCCTCCAGCATTTTTGTAAAACACCAGCCGGTGGATACTATTGTTTGGACTTTGATGGTATGGAGCACCTTGACAGCTTAATAGGTACTAAATGGTATAATACTTGGATGTACCTATGCGGTATGCACTGATGAGGGCAGTTATATATGCGTAACTATACGCAGAAAAAACTATTTAAAAAAAAAAAAAAAGCCGGTGAATACTATTGTTTGGACTTTGACGGTTTGGAGCACCTTGACAGCTTAACATGTACTAAATGGTACAATACTTGGATGTACGTATGCGGTATGCACTGATGAGGGCAGTAATATGCCTAACTATACGCAAAAAAAAATCTGTATTTTTGTAAAACACCAGCCGGTGGATACTATTGTTTGGACTTTGACGGTATGGAGCACCTTGACAGCTTAATAGGTACTAAATGGTATAATACTTGGATGTACCTTTGCGGTATGCACTGATGAGGGCAGTTATATATGCGTAACTATACACAGAAAAAACTATTTAAAAAAAAAAAAAAAAAAAAGCCGGTGAATACTATTGTTTGGACTTTGACGGTTTGGAGCACCTTCACAGCTTAACATGTACTAAATGGTACAATACTTGGATGTACCTATGCGGTATGCACTGATGAGGGCAGTAATATGCCTAACTATACGCAGAAAAAAAATCTGTATTTTTGTAAAACACCAGCCGGTGGATACTATTGTTTGGACTTTGACTGCATGGAGCACCTTGACAGCTTAATAGGTACTTAATGGTACAATACTTGGATGTACCTATGCGGTATACACTGATGAGGGCAATTATATATGCATAACTATACGCAGAAAAAACTATTAAAAAAAAAAAAAAAAGCCGGTGAATACTATTGTTTGGACTTGCACAGTATGTAGCCCCTTGACAGATTATCAGGTACAAAATGGTACAAATGCACTACAGTCCACTGAAAAATCACGTATTTCTGAACAGCAGCAGGACCCAACAGTGTAGCACCACAAAAAAAAATAAAAAATCCAGGGATTAAACCCTAAATTGCACTCTGTCACATAATTCTGAGCAGCAGAAGATTTGTGGAGAAAAAAAAAAAAACTCAATTGGGCTGAAAAATGAGGAGATAAGTTGCTTCAGAAAGTTCAGGCAGCTTGGAGATCTGTATGAGGCAGCTGACAGCTATCTGCCCCTCTCTGCTGCAATGCTCAATAACGTGAATAGGAGGTTTAGCAATCAATGATCCTTCTTAGTGTAACAGCAAAGCACTCTGCACTCCTGCCTTTCCCTAATGCTGATGTGACTAGCAGTTGCAGTGTAACGCTGTGGTATGAGCTATTCACACACACGCAGTCCCGTCCTCTCCATCTGAGTGCATAGATGAAATGAAGAGAGGCAAGATGGCCGCCGATTATATAGGGGATGTGACATCACAGGGGTCAGTCAACACTGATAGGCTACATCTCACATGTGATTCAGGGTCAGCCCGCCTACCTTCATTCCCGCCGCTGTTTCCCACCCTCCCATAATACCCTGCCCCATGTACTCACATGTGGATCTGCCATCTTAGGTCTCCAATAGCCTGAAACGCTGTAAAATGGAGTTTAATGAAGCGATTCGCGTGATCGAATCGCGGCGATATTCGCATTCGTTGCAAATCAAATTTTTCATGAAATTCGTAACAAATTCGGGTTCGTCAACTTCGATTCGCTCATCTCTAGTCATAATATTACAGGTTATGGATACTAGATTTATGGAGACATAAGGTTGATCTAGAGATTTATTCTGCCAGATTTGGAATCAGAGAGGAATTTTTCTCCCTAAAATAAGGAAAATTGTCTTCTACCTCATAGAGTTTTTTGCCTCCCTCTGGATCGACATTATTTAGGGTAATAGGTTGAACCACCTGGATTAATGTCTTTTTTCAGCTTCTCAAACTATGTAAGTTATTTCACAAATAAAAATTGTAGTCAAAAGGCAGTATAGACAATGACAGAATCCAATTACTTACACTTGAATATTCATTCTTTTTTTCCTTGTTGTCCTACATTTTGCATCTAGCCTGAAGTCATTGACAATCTTGTCCACACGTTTTGTATTTGTAGGATATCGGTAAGATGTCTTAGACCACTGGATCTGAATGGACGTTGCACACGTTGGTTTCTGTGGTGGGTTCCACTGGTATTGACCAGTCTGCAAAAGCACCAATCTTTTTCTGTGCAGACCATAGTATCTTGTAAGACACAGGCAAATCATCTTCTAACTGGCACAAGCACCCCGCCTTCATCTGGCATTGTGACGTCAGCGACGCTCATCCGCAGCACTGCTTATGCATATTTATGCCCTCCCTCCACATATCCCTCTCCAACCCCCTCTGACTCCACTGCGCATGTGTCGGCTTACTGCACCTTTACTTACTGCACCCTTACTGCAGCTTCGCTCCGCTGGAATGAAGCTGCGCTGAAGCTGCTTCCAGGTGTACACAGGAAGCCGGCACATGTGCAGTGGAGTCACATACAGAGCGGGGAGGAGAGGGAGATGCGGAGGGAGGGCATGAATATGCATAAGCCGGGTGGTGCTGCGGGCAAGCGGCACTGACATCACAGTGCCAGATGAAGGCAGTAACCCCACCCATGCCAGTTAGAAGATGATTTGCATATATTGAAAAAGGAAGATAATGAGCAAACGGCTGGACAGATTCGTGCATGGTAGGCATCATATTGATCAGCGTTCCCCGCACTACCAGTCGGTACCTGATAAGTGCGGGGGGGGGGTTGTTAGTTACAGTTTTCCTTTAAGGAGGTACTCCACTCCCCAGTGTTCTGAACATTTAGTTCCGAATGCTGGGTGCGGGCTTCAGGGGTCGCCTTGCCCCCTCGTGCATTGAGGTGGCGGGGTGTGATGTCACGAGGGTGTGGGGTGACCCCCGAAGCTTGCACCCAGCGTTTGGAACTAAATGTTTCGAACTCTAGGGAGTGGAGTACCCCAGAGGTACTCCAAGGCAAAATATATTTTAAAATCAATTGGTGCCAGATTTGTAAATTACTTTTGTGTGGTATTTGAGTCATGTTAACCTCTTCAGGACATAGGGCGTATGGATACGCCCTGCATCCCGAGTCCTTAAGGACCGGGGGCGTATCCATGCGCCCGTGGGAATTCCGGCCCCCACCGCTAGCCGGTTGGGGACCGGAGCCGGATGCCTGCTGAAATCGTTCAGCAGGCATCCCGGCATATCGCCCAGGGGGGTCATTATGCCCCCCCATGTCGGTGATCGCCGCAGATCGCTGGACAATTCAGTCCAACGATCTGCGGCGATTCCGGGTCAATAGGGTCTCCAGTGACCCGATGACCCGGAATTACTGGCTGTTCGGGGCCGTCTCTGACGACCCCGAACAGCCAGAGCCTGCAGGGGTGAGGTGGCACTGGTGCCACCTCACGATCGCCCTGATTCGTCGGCCGGATTACCGGCCGACCAATCAGGGCGCCTGCTGCGGGTGTCACTCCCCTCTTCTGGAGGACGTGAGCGGGTGCGGGACGTGCACCCCGGGTGCTGGGGACCCCGATCCCCGGCGCCCCTGTTGGGATCGGGGCCCCAGGAGCAGCTGCGGCGGCGGGACTGACCTGCAGCGTCTGGATCGTTGGAGGTGAGTGACAGCCTCCTGCTGTTGCTTAGCAACAGCTCCCAGCATGCAAAAAGGGCATGCTGGGAGCTGTAGTTATGCAACAGCAGGAGGCAGACCACCACAACTCCCAGCATTCCCTTATGGGCATGCTGGGACTTATGGTTTTGCAACAGCTGGAGGCACATTCTTTCTATGGAAAAGTGTACCTTCAGCTGTTGTATAACTACAACTCCCAGCTTGCACAAACAGCTAAAGTGCATGCTGGGAGTTGTAGTGGTGCATCTGCTGGTTGCATAACTACAACTCCCAGCATGCCCGTTGGCTGTCGGTGACTGCTGAGAGTTGTAGTTTTGCAACAGCTGAAGGCACACTGGTTGTGAAACTCAGAGTTTTTTTTTACCTAACTCAGTGTTTCACGACCGGTGTGCCCCCAGCTGTTGCAAACTACAACTCTCAGCAGTCACCGTACACCATGCACCGTACATGCTGGGAGTTGTAGTTTTGCAACAGCTGAAAGGCACACTGGTTGTGAAACACTGAGTTAGGTCACAAACTCAGTGATACATAACCAGTGTGCCTATAGTTGTTGCAAAACTGCAACTCTCAGCAGTCACCGACAGCCAACGGGCATGCTGGGAGTTGTAGTTATGCAACAGCTGGATGTCCCCCCCAATGTGAACGTACAGGGTACACTCACATGGGCGAAGGATTACAGTAAGTATCTGGCTGCAAATTTGAGCTGCCGCAAACTTTCTGCTGCAGCTCAAATTGCCAGCGAGAAACTACTGTGAACCCCCGCCCGTGTGACTGTACCCTAAAAACACTACACTACACTACCACAAAAAATAAAATAAAAAGTAAAAAACACTACATATACACATACCCCTACACAGCCCCCCTCCCCTCCCCAATAAAAATGAAAAACGTCTGGTACGCCACTGTTTCCAGAACGGAGCCTCCAGCTGTTGCAAAACAACTCCCAGTATTGTCGGACAGCCGTTGACTGTCCAGGCATGCTGGGAGTTTTGCAACAGCTGGAGGCACCCTGTTTGGGAATCACTGGCGTAGAATACCCCTATGTCCACCCCTATGCAAAAGTCGTGAAACACCTGTGGGGTATAAAGGTTCACTTAACCCCTTGTTACGTTCCCCGAGGGGTCTAGTTTCCAAAATGGTATGCCATGTGTTTTTTTTTTGCTGTCCTGGCACCATAGGGGCTTCCTAAATGCGGCATGCCCCCAGAGAAAAATTTGCGTTCAAAAAGCCAAATGTGACTCCTTCTCTTCCGAGACCTGTAGTGCGCCAGCAGAGCACTTTTCACCCCCATATGGGGTGTTTTCTGAATCGGGAGAAATTGGGCTTCAAATTTTTAGGGGTATTTTCTGCTATTACCCTTTTTAAAAATAAAAAATTTTGGGGAAAACAAGCATTTTAGGTAAATTTTTTTTTTTTTTTACATTTGCAAAAGTCGTGAAACACCTGTGGGGTATTAAGGTTCACTTTATCCCATGTTACATTCCCCGAGGGGTCTAGTTTCCAAAATGGTATGCCATGTGTTTTTTTTTGCTGTTCTGGCACCATAAGGGCTTCCTAAAGGTAACATGCCCCCCAAAAACCATTTCAGAAAAACGTACTCTCCAAAATCCCCTTGTCGCTCCTTCCCTTCTGAGCCCTCTACTGCGCCCGCCGAACACTTTACATAGACATATGAGGTATGTCCTTACTCGAGAGAAATTGGGCTACAAATACAAGTAAAAATTTTGTCCTTTTACCCCTTGTAAAAATTCAAAAATTGGGTCTACAAGAACATGTGAGTGTAAAAAATGAAGATTGTGAATTTTCTCCTTCACTTTGCTGCTATTCGTGTGAAACACCTAAAGGGTTAAAATGCTGACTGAATGTCATTTTGAATACTTTGGGGGGTGCAGTTTTTATAATGGGGTCATTTATGGGGTATTTCTAATATGAAGACCCTTCAAATCCACTTCAAACCTGAACTGGTCCCTGAAAAATACTGAGTTTGAAAATTTTGTGAAAAATCGGAAAATTGCTGCTGACCGTTGAAGCCCTCTGGTGTCTTCCAAAAGTAAAAACACGTCAATTTTATGATGCAAACATAAAGTAGACATATTGTATATGTGAACCAAAAAAAAATGTATTCGTAATATCCATTTTCCTTACAAGCAGAGAGCTTCAAAGTTAGAAAAATGCAAAATTTTCAAATTTTTCATCAAATTTACGGATTTTTCACCAAGAAAGGATGCAAGTATCGACAAAAATTTACCACTATGTTAAAGTAGAATATGTCACGAAAAAACAATCTCGGAATCAGAATGATAACTAAAAGCATTCCAGAGTTATTAATGTTTAAAGTGACAGTGGTCAGATGTGCAAAAAACGCTCCGGTCCTTAAGGCCAAAATGGGCTCCGTCCTGAAGGGGTTAAACAAAAATGTCCCCTTTCCCTGATAGAATACACACATCTTAAAAACACAAAGGGTAAATTATTACTCAAGCCTTTTTCAATTGACTTTTTTTTAGAGTGTATTTTATCCTCTATGCAATATCAAACATGCTAACTTTATCTTATTGTTACATCTATTATGCTCTTTTTGATGAATTTTTTCTACATTACTCATCAAAGTAGTAAGACTGTGCAAAAAACGTAGCATAAAGTAAATATGTCTAAAAACATATGTGGATCCACAAAAGGAAATCTGTCAAGCAAGGCACAAATGCACCCACATTTTTTTTTTGCAAATGCATAATAAACATCTCCCTTTGAATTAGCAATTTACTCCAAACACAACATAGGAGCAATAAAAAAAAATTCTCCCTAAAGTGTATTAGATTAGATTGATACAACATATATACTGTATAAAGTTTATGCATATATATATATATATATATATATATATATATATATATATTGTAAGAAAGCCTTCTGGAATAGATAATTTAAGATTCAGCCTCCTACGATTTAGAGCTGGGTCCGGTCTCCATCTCCTGTCAATGGCTGCCGGGACAGGAAGTACTTGAGGGGCGCCTCCAGCAATTCATCTCTATCTGAGTCAAAGTGTGGGATCTGCTCATACACCGCAGCTCTGTTTACCAATAATGTATTCAACCTAGTTTATGGCAGAGATAGAAAAGATTTATATATAGCACCAACCTACTGTGCATCGCTGTACAGAGAACAGATCATGGCGAATCCAGCTACGATCCCAAAGGATCATTTGCATATACCTTGTTCTGCTGCAGCACATTAAATCCATTATTCCTTATCAGTTTAATAGTCCCATAGGAAACACAAGCAACTGTGAACCTGGGACGAATTCCACTCCATGTCAATACATTTCCAGTCTGTAACTTTAATTGCTGCCGCCATTGTCCCGTCAAATGAAGTGAAACAATTAATTAAAAAACGAAATTATATTATATCAGCAGGAGACGGTGTTAATTAAAAGTAGTTGGTATTGTACATTTACCAGGATTCCTCCATTATCTGACATATTAATGGAGTATGAGAATGTTCATCCGAAAGACACTCCACAGAAGCCTGCCTGGATGAGTGCACCTAAAATTAAAAAAGTTAAAGGGATACAGGCAATATATTTTTGATGCACTGCTGATTTTTAGTAATGCTAATATTTAGTAATGAATGTTGTCTATTGATGTATCCTTTTTAGAGAATATGTACTGTAATTTGATTATACAAAAAGTCGTTCCACTTACGGCATTGATGTGAAGGTCTGGGTGATGGTACCTTTGGACGTCAGTTTCAAAGGAGTCTTTGTGCTGTTAGCTTGTAGCGGGTGCCGGGAGACAGCCCCGGCCGATGGCGTTTACAACCGGCAGTTCCGCTGTAAAAAGAGAAAATGACCCGGCTAACCCTAGGCTGGCAGTGACGTCACTACAGTATCCAGTGGGGATCAATTCTAACGTGCTTTGGAAATTAGCGATTTCCTTCCTCAGAGATGGTAGCCGTGGGTTTTTGCCGTCATTTATACTACAGGTCCCAGCGATCTTTCTCACAGGTCATTTCATTTTGCACCGTCCATAGTTATGGTATGTCTATATTGTTAAGGAGATTTGCACATCCGTAAGTGTCCTTGTTGGCTTGGAGTGCGGGTCTTAGTTTATTAGAATATATTACACGTATCGTTAGTCCGAAGGTGCAATGCACATCTGTTAATCCGGAGGTGAAGGCATAGCCATTTAATTTTTATCTCTTTTTGCATCTATGATTTAATTCATTTTTCATGTTATAAAGGTCCATATAGATCCATGATGTATGTTTTTTCGGTTGCAGATTTATTTTATTTTATTATCTTGCATACGCACAAAAACAGCTTTTATTATATCCCTCATCTTATCTGCATGCAATGGGGAGGTGTTATAGAGTCTAGTAATTTCGCCGTCCATATTTATTTATACTAATATCTCAATCAGGCTGAAGGAGATTTTTAGTTGATCTAATGTACGGAAAAATATGTCCAGTATGTTTTAATACATTTAGTATGTATTTTCTTTTCTTATGACCATGTGGTTGTGAATTTTGTTTTAAAAAAGCAAATAATTCAAAGTCCACATTAAGTCCCCCCGGGATACAAAATACCATCGTGTCCAATTCAAAAATGTGTTTGCTTTCTGCCTGTGACATGCGGGAGATATAATCTCCTCCTCACCAATGTTTTTTTTTATTTCCTCAATCCCCCAAAATGTTGATCCTGCAAAATGAGCTAGATGGTGTTCAGTGTAATGTTTAGAGAGGAGGTGACCCTGGAATTTCCTCTCTATGTTACATATGTGCTCCCTAATGCTGTCTTTTAGCATTCTTTTCATGCGACCAATGGACATAAAATACCATACAGTACTATAACCTAAAGGGTTACTGTATGGTATTTTATATCTCCCGCATGTCACAGGCAGAAAGCAAACAAATTTTTGAATTGGACACGATGGTCCCGCGGGGACTTAATGTGGACTTTGAATTATTTGCTTTTTTAAGATAAAATTCACAATCACACATTCATAAGAAAAGAAAAGAAATACTAAATGTATTAACATACTGGACATATTTTTCCGTACATTAGATCAACTAAAAAACTCCTTCAGCCTGATTGAGATATTAGTATAAATAAATAAATACGGACGGAGAAATTACTACACTCTATAACACCTCCCCATTACATGCAGATAAGATGAGGGAAATAGGAAAAACTGTTTTTGTGCATATGCAAGATAATAAAATAAAATAAATCTGTGACCAAAAAAATATACATCGTGGATCTATATGGACCATATAACAACCGAACAATGAATTAAATCATAGATGCAAAAAGAGATAAAAATTAAATGCTTATGCCTTCACCTCCGGATTAACAGATGTGCATTGCACCTTCGGATATATTCCAATAAACTAAGACCCGCACTCCAAGCCAACAAGGACACTTACGGATGTGCAAATCTCCTTAACGATATGGACATATCATAACTCTGGATGGTATGAAATGAAATTACCTGTGAGAAGGATCGCTGGGACCTGTAAAATAAATGATGGCGAAAACCCATGGCTACCATCTCTGAGGAAGGAAATCGCTTATTTCCGAAACGCGTTAGCATTGATCCATACTGGAAAGTGTAGTGACGTCACTGCCAGCCTAGGGTTAGCGGGGTCATTTTCTCTTTTTACAGGGGAACTGCAGTTGTAGATGCCACCTGCCGGGGCTGACACCTGCTACAAGCTAACAGCCCAAAGACTCCTTTGAAACTGACATCCAAAGGTACCATCACCCAGACCTTCATATCAGTTCCGTAAGTGGAACGACTTTTTGTATAATCGAAGTACAGTACATATTATCTAAAAAGGATACATCAATAGACAACATTCATTACTAAAAATCAGCAGTGCATAAAAAATATATTGCCATCACCATATTTGCAATAGTAGTAAACGAATTACTTTTTTTCAAACATTAACCACCATTATTCATATTTTTAGCGCTGACACTCAATATATCTATTTTAGTGGTACAGCAGGGAACCACCAGGGAGTGTCACAGCAGCTTACTGATTCCATAAGCGCCAGTGCTCAGATATTGTTATCTGCGTGTATTGGCTACTTGTTTGATCTTCTAAACAGTGAATAAATAAAATAATAATAAAGAAGCTAATATTGTTCTTGTGTATGCCTTTTGCTTATCTTATTTTTTGCTGATGTGGCAGGCATGGGATAGGCTCTATTTTGGCTTAAAAATCCACAATGATGTGGTCCTGTAATGCCACCTACATCACCTGTGAATTCTCTGGCTGAGGGTAAGGTGTTTAATTAATCCAGCTGGTCTTCTAATCGGCTGCTAGTGCTGGAGGTTACCCACATAAACTAGACTAAAGTGGTTTGGTGTCAATTCACACTACATGCAGATGAGTTTTCTTATTCAAAGTGCATTTTATAGAGAAATATTGCCATGAAGTGAAAGAGATTTGGCTAATAATCACAAATGAGGGATTTTAGTCTGTGTTCCCACCCTGAATTTTCTATGCATTTTTTACACACTTTTACTGCATTTTGGCAGTGTCTATTGTGATATTCCAAAATTGTGGTAAAAATGACATGTTTGTACTGTTATTAGCACAATTGGGGTACAATATTACAGTTTTTGCCACCATGTTTGGAAAATCATAACAAAAACAGGAAAACTGCAACAAGAAATGCTATGTGTGAACACAGCCTCAGAGGAGTTCTACCTTTATATATCCTGATCCCATAGAGAGAGCAGATGGAGCTGGGAGGGTTCTGTAAGTAGTGTTGAGCGGCATAGGCCATATTCGAATTTGCAATATTTCGCGAATATATGGACGAATATTCGTCATATATTTGCTAAATTCGTATATTCGTAATATTCACGTTTTATTTTCGCACATGCGAAAATTCACGTATCCGAAAATGAGCATATTCGAAAATTAGCATATACAAAAATTAGCATAAGTGGAAATTCGCATATGTGAAAATTAGCATATGCAAATGTTCGCATATGTGAAAATTCGCACGCCAGTCTCACACAGTAGTATTAAAGCCTTCTTTAGACCACACAAGCTGTAAGCAGAGAGGGATGATCACTGTGATGTGTACTGTGAAAAAAAATTATGAATATTCGTAATTACGAATATGTAGTGCTATATTCGCGAATATTCGCGAATTTGCGAATATGCGATATTCACAAATAAAATTTGCATTGCGAATATTCTCGAGCAACACTATCTGTAAGCTGCTGGGAGGGATCTGTAAGCTGCTGGGAGGGATCTGACCAGGGACAGGACTGACATCCTGTTCTAACCATTAGGCACTGGAATCTTGAAAAAACAAACCGTCATTCGGCCTTCTTGACTGAATATCCCCCCTTTCATTCATCCATGTTCTCATTTCCCATCCCCTGGTTGAAATATATGGACAAATGTTTTCATTAGGTTATGCCACCAGTTTTAGCACTGCTGTGCAGGAAGAGTTTTTGCAGAGTCATTGATAACACTTTATGAGATTTTAATACCCCTTTAATCTTTGAATTGGGTGAACATGACATCATTAAAGAAGAAGCATCATGTAAAAAAAACATATCCCCTATTCGATGGACACACTGGTTATGTGCAAGCTACACATGCCCCCTCTATATAGCTCTTTGGAGAGCCAAAGATTGCCGAATGGCTCTCCTACAGAGCTATATGGGGGGGGGGGGGGGGCACCACTTCGAGCAGGGGTCGTGATGTGCCACTGTGAAGGAGAGCTAGGGCTCCGAAAAGAAGATAGCAGGGACCCCCAGCATTCTAACACTTATCCCCTATCCTTTGGGTGGGGGATAAGTTTTCTTACATGATACTTCTCCTTTAAAAGAGCTGCTAACAGAATGTATTATTGTTATTTATATCTAGTACACCCTTGTGCCCTCAAAGTATTGAGTAGTGACAAAACATTAACGGGGTACTCCACTGGAAAACATTTTCTTTTAAATCAAGTGGTGCCAGAAATTGAAATAGATTTGTAAATTACCTCTATTAAAAAGCCCAATCCTTTCAGTACTTATCAGCTGCTATATACTACAGAGGAAGTTCTTTTCTTTTTCAATTTCCTTCCTGTCTGACAACATGCTCTCTGCTGACACCTCTGAGTAGGAGCAAATCCCCATAGCAAACCTCACCTGGACAGTTCCTGACATGGACAGAGGTATCAGCAGAGAGCACTATGGTCAGACAGAAAGGAAATTCAAAAAGAAAAGAACTTCCTCTGTAGTATACATGATCTAAAAAAGTACTGGAAGGATTGAAATTTTTTAATAGAAGTAATTTACAAATCTAATACAATGAAAGAGAGGTAGCGTGCACTCACCGCGGGTAAACAGCTGCAGGCCCAAGGTCCGGGATCACCACGGCATAGACGGAGACGGTAAGGGGCGCTCAGAGGCTACGCCGGCTGTTTCGGACGTAGGAACGTCCTTCTTCCGGAAGAAGGACGTTCCTACGTCCGAAACAGCCGGCGTGGCCTCTGAGCGCCCCTTACCGTCTCCGTCTATGCCGTGGTGATCCTGGACCTTGGGCCTGCAGCTGTTTACCCGCGGTGAGTGCACGCTACCTCTCTTTCATTGTATTGGTTGATACTTTATCTAGTGTGTGCACCCCGCAGGTGCTGCGTTGTTACTTATCGGGTCCGGAGGCTGCCAGTGCACACCAGCGGTATTGTATATCTGCATGTTTAGCTGCATGGTGTGCTCTCTCCTCTTCCAGTGGCTTAATTTACAAATCTGTTTAACTTTTTGACACCAGTTGATTTCAAAGAAAATGTTTTCAAGTGGAGTACCCCTTTAAAACCTGATAAGGAAAGTAACTCTACTCACCGACCTTATGTTTGACTTTGTACTTTGTTTACATCCTTGTGTCTACCTGTTCTCCTTTAAGTAGTGCATGTAAAGTTATATATATATATATATATATATATATATATATGAACCAGATACAGGCACAGCACTCCAACAAAAAAGTGATTTAATGTCTCATGTTAGCATTACGTTTCAGCTCCTCCTGGAGCCTTTTTCAAAAGCCTTTTGAAAAAGGCTCCAGGAGGAGCTGAAACGTTGTAATGCTGACATGAGACATTAAATCACTTTTTTGTTGGAGTGCTGCGCCTGTATCTGTCTTTTTTTATCTTGGATGGACTCTGATCAAGTCCTTTGGGACGCTGGCACCAATTCTCTGGTTGGACTGGATAAGTAGTGCTGCTTTATTTTGGGATTATATATATATATATATATATATATATATATATCAATGTTTTGGC
Source organism: Hyla sarda (assembly GCF_029499605.1). Lineage (NCBI taxonomy): Eukaryota > Metazoa > Chordata > Amphibia > Anura > Hylidae > Hyla > Hyla sarda. The sequence continues at coordinate 71,823,654 of NC_079191.1, read as the reverse complement.
TCATCAATGAAGCCTTTTTCAAGCATGCTTGAAAAAGGCTTTCTTGATAAGCCGCAATGTTGCTTTGTAAACAGATGTGTGAATAAATCTTCACGTACCTTTCTACGTATGAATCTTGAGACTTGGTCTGGTCCCGGAGCTAAGCCCCCATTTGGATCAAGAATCCTTTCATGGTGCTTCTCCATTTTGAGATTTTCCTGTATATATGTATATATCTATACACTGTATATATATATATATATATATATATATATATATATATGTTATATAATTTTCAAACTTGCCTCTGTTTTATGTTAAAGCCGTTTTTCAATGCCTCTTGTTTACTGCTGGTTGCCTTGGCTGCGGGCCACCTTTCCTTACTGAAACAGTGGACGGGCTGCTGCTGACATCACATACTCTCTCTGCACAAAGCAGGAGGTGGCATTATTTGCCAGGAACCTTATTTTTATTTATTCATTGTTACTGGCACCAGTGGCGTAGCTATAGAGGTCGCAAAGGACGCCATTGCGACCGGGCCGCATACCACAGGGGGCCCGCAGGGCCCCCCTGCCACTATACTATACTATTGCCGCACTTCGGGCCCCAGGCACAGCCCGAGATCCTGGGCCTGAAGGGGAGGCTTGTCGCCGCAGACGATGCGGCAGCGGCTCTGCCAGTACCAGGCCCGGCGCCAGCCTCAAACCCACCGCCCCTCCCCTCCCCCGCCGAGGTCCCGGGCCTGAAGGGGAGGCGCTGCCAGTTCCGGCGCTAGCCATGATAGGCGGGCCATGGGCAAATTTTTGCACTGGGGCCCTGTGGTTTCTAGCTACGCTCCTGACTGGCACTGACACTTCTGACACAAGGATTTGCTGCTTGTGTGCAAGCTGTGCTGTGTCATTGAGTCACGCAAACTGTTTGTAGCTTGCACACTTGCTCTGAGCTAAAAAAAAAAAAGGCAAACGAGAATCCCTTTAATTGTGTTATGTTCAATGGGAAGCTGTGAATGGGGTTGCTGCAGATTATTGACAGATTTTCTTGGCTTACAGTCAGACTAAAAGATATCAATGTCAGTTTATGTCTAGACAGAGCCTGATGCTTATGCAGGGGCAATGTTGAGGTACTAGGTCTTGCGCCATGTTGTTTTACTGAGACAAAATCAGTAGGCTATATCAGGAGGCAGTAGCAGGAAGTGGGGTGAGTGCAGCTTTACTACTTTTGCTAACAATAGGCTTATATTTTGGATGTAATGGACTCTTGTCTTTTTTAAACTTTCTGAACTATGTAACTATGAAGGCATGTATGTGTGCAGTCCTTAAAGAGATGGTATACTCAGTTGTGTGGTCTTGGACTAGAAATGTGATTGGTTGTAAAACAGAGATCATGTGATGGGCATATTGCACATTTGTGGTCTTGGGAGATGGAAGGTAGTGGGGTATCAGCCACAAGACACGGAGTGATTCCTTTCAAAGTGACTCAAAGTGTACCCAACAAGTGGTGTTTAAGCAGCGAAGACCATAGTACAGGATATTCAGAGACCCATAGTGGCTTGGTTGGACAGTCTACATAGTTGGGAATTCCTTGGAGAGATAGGCTTGTCTCACATGAGTGTGTTACATCCTTTTTTTTTGCATTTGTATTACTGACACAAGACCAGGCCTGACCGCTTTTCTGATGACCCGATGATCAGAAACATGGTCCGGCAGGAACTATGCCCATAATATGGATGCAAAAATATGCATGTGACACGCTTCTGTGAAACCGACCTTACACTGAAAAAAACAACCTTAAAATAAAAGTAAGGCTAGGTTTCCACACAGGTTTTTTCTGACGTTTTTTGGGGATATCTGCCACTGCAGTTTTTGAGCCAAAACCAAAAGTGTATTCAAAAGGAATAGGACATATAAAGGAAAGATGTATACTTCTCCTTCATACTGGATCCACTTCTGGCTTTGGCTCAAAAACTGCAATGGCAGATATCCCCAAAAAACACCAGAAAAAACCTGAGCGGAAACCTAGTCTTATAAAGATATTTTTCACAGAGACCAAATTGTTACATAGCAGAATGATTTATCTAGCCACTGGAAATCAAAGATGGAGGCCCCTTGTAAGCTTCGGTACAATATTTTTTCCACATATATAATGTGTATATATGTATATATATATATATATATATATATATATATATATATATAAACTAGCGCTTCCTAGACGTGGCTCATCTTGTTGCTGATTTTGACTGACGGAAATTTTCTCTGCTGAAATTCTATCAGACTCCGGTAGTTGATTTGATTTTCAGCAGTGTTCGGCTTCATATCTGCATGAATCACAAGATTATTACTCTCCTAATTGAAGTCATTTTTCTCACAAACCATAAAGGTAAAAAAAATAAATAAATAATAAAACAAAAGTGTGAGGCTTGTAAATTCTAAAATGTGCCACTTCTTTAATAAATGAATCCGTAAGTGTCTGATATTTTGAGGGAAGAAAATACATTAAAAATAGCTTATGTTCTCTGAGGTATTGCGAAAAGAAAGTGTCTGCATTTGTAATAGGTTTCTGTGAGGCGGGGGATTATCACAGTTTCAGAAAATGTATTCTATGCCTCTCAGTAATTCTACCTGTATTTAGGCACATCTGACTCCACTGGCAGCTGGTCAAATATGCCATGTTGCAGTAATACCACTATTATGTGCCCCTCGTAAAATACCAAATTTTTTTTGTGACTTTTAAGTGGACTTGCCAGCAGGTTTTAAAGGGGTACTCTGCCCCTAGACATCTTAAGATGTCTGATAGCGGGGGTACCGCTACTTGGGACCCCCGCGATCTAGGCTGCGGCACCCCAGAAATCCAGTGACTGGCGATGCAGGGTGGTGGCTTGTGATGTCATGACCACGCCCGTGACATCACAGCCACACACCCTCAATGCACCACAAGCCACCACCCTGCATCGCCAGTCATCCGCAGCGGAGCAAAGTTCACGGCCATCACGCCCCCTCCCATAGACTTGCATTGAGAGGGCGTGGTCAAGGTGTCACGAGCGGGGCATGGCTGTGATGTCATGAGCCTCCGGTGCTGCACCCGATGCTCTAAACGAATGCCAAGTGGAGCAGGGAGATCATGGGGGTCCTCAGCGGTGCTGTTTTCAGCGGAGTACCCCTTTAAGGGTATAAAGTAAAGGAACAGCTATACAGGGTGGGCCATTTATATGGATACACCTTAATAAAATGGGAATGGTTGGTGATATTAACTTCCTGTTTGTGGCACATCAAACTTATTGAGAATTTCACAAGAAAAACAATGATGTACTTGGTTTTAATGTAACTTTATTCTTTCATGAATTATTTACAAGTTTCTGACCACTTATAAAATGTGTTCAATGTGCTGCCCATTGTGTTGGATTGTCAATGCAACCCTCTTCTCCCACTCTTCACACACTCATAGCAACACCGCAGGAGAAATGCTAGCACAGGCTTCTAGTATCCGTAGTTTCAGGTGCTGCACATCTCGTATCTTCACAGCATAGACAATTGTCTTCAGATGACCCCAAAGATAAAAGTCTAAGGGGGTCAGACCTTGCGGGCCATTCAACTGGCCCACGATGACCAATCCACTTTCCAGGAAACTGTTCATCTAGGAATGCTCGGACCTGACACCCATAGCAAGATGGTGCACCACCACATTTTGGGTGTCAGGTCCGAGCATTACTAGATGAACAGTTTCCTGGAAAGTGGATTGGTTGTCATGGGCCAGTTGAATGGCCCCCAAGATCTCCCGATCTTACCCCCTTAGACTTTTATCTTTTGGGTCATCTGAAAGCAATTGTCTATGCTGTGAAGATACGAGATGTGCAGCACCTGAAACTATGGATACTGGAAGCCTGTGGTAGCATTTCTCCTGCGGTGTTGCTATCAGTGTGTGAAGAGTGGGAGAAGAGGGTTGCATTGACAATCCAACACAATGGGCAGCACATTGAACACATTGTATAAGTGGTCACAAACTTGTAAATAACTCATGAAAGAATAAAGTTACGTTAAAACCAAGCACATCATTGTTTTTCTTGTGAAATTCTCAATAGGTTTGATGTGTCCCATAACCCTCTTCCTATTGAAAAAACAAAAGTTGAATTCAAAATGACCAACTTCAAAATGGCCGCCATGGTCACCACCCATCTTGAAAAGTTTCCCCCCTCACATATACTAATGTGGCACAAACAGGAAGTTAATATCACCAACCATTCCCATTTTATTAAGGGGTATCCATATAAATGGCCCACTCTGTGTAGGAAATTTGTCTCTGAATCTGTACATACCTCTTATTAGTTATTTGACTCCTCCAGCGCTGAAATATCAAAATTAAGAAATATGCATGTTAGGTTTTGGAGTCCACTGGGTGTTCTCCTCAGCTGCTAGAACCCAGAAGAATTCGGCTTCTTTGCCAGACCACTCCCCTCTGTGTGCTGGTCACCCCCTTTCACCCCCCCCCTTTTCAATTGACAGCCCCTAGACTATACTGTAATCTTCACCTCTCCCTTGTAATAGCACTGAGGGGATGGCCCACTGTACTCCAAAGCCTAATTTGCATATTTGTTAAACTCGGATATCTCATTGCTGGAAGGGTCAATTAACTAATGAGAGGCAAGTATGAATGCAGTGTCCTTACCTTAGCAATTTTCCTTTTCACTTTTTTTGTTTTTCTCTTCTTCACAAAAGATTCAAATGCATTTCTTTTGGCCTTGTAAAAAAACAAAAAAGTAAATAAACTATATTTTAGGGCTCTTTTTTTTTTTACACAAAACTCGCATGAACTGGACAACTAAAGCAAGCAAAATAATAAATAATAATTAGAGAGCTAAGCCAACCAAACTTGTTGAACCCAAATTAGGTCAATCTTTGCTAAACGTTCAGTTCGGCTAGAACTCGAACTTTAAAAGGGTACTCCCGTGGAAAACTTTTTTTTTTTTTTAAATCAACTGGTGCCAGAAAGTTAAACAGATTTGTAAATTACTTCTATTAAAAAAAATCTTAATCCTTCCAGTACTTTTTAGCTGCTGAATACTACAGAGGAAATGGTTTTCTTTTTGGAACACAGGGGTCTCTGCTGACATCATGACCACAGTGCTCTCTGCTGACATCTCTGTCCATTTTAGGAACTGTCCAGAGCAGCATATGTTTGCTATGGGGATTTTCTCCTACTCTAGACAGTTCTTAAAATGGACAGAGATGTCAGCAGAGAGCACTGTGGTCATGATGTCAGCAGAGAGCTCTGTGATCCAAAAAGTAAACCATATCCTCTGTAGTATTCAGAAACTAATAAGTACTGGAAGAACTAAGATTTTTTAATAGAAGTAATTTACAAATCTGAAGAAAGCAGGTAGATGCCTGCGATTAAGAAACTTCACCTTTATTGGAACCACGTAAAATCATCGACATGGAGAGACTTCAATAGGACAAACATTTAAAATTCCAGGAATCAGCGCCAAGCATGACGCGTTTCAGGTCATATGACCTTTCATCAGATGCATTTAACTTTCTGGCACCAGTTGAGTACCCCTTTAAGGGGTTTTGTTCAGTAGAACCTGCTAAAATAACATCAACCACATGGCAGGAAGAAGAAGGTAAAAGGATAATATGACCTCAGTGCCTTTTGAACAGCTCCCCAACCAGTCAGGAGGCAGTATAGGGATGATATCAGAGCCACTATAGAGGATAGCATAGAGGATTTTGTGTCACTTTTGTGCAATTTCTAGGATGTCGATCCTGTTGCTATGCCCCGAAATGGGAAACATTTTTCACAGCTTGAGAAAATCCATTGCTGCCTCACTTTCCAGGCAGGAAACCTGTTGCTTCTCCTAAAAAAAGGGAAAATTTTAGACCACATGGAAAAAGCCATTGCTTCCTTACCTCTGTGTGCATATAAACACCGGCAAATATCTTCCTCCAAAAAGGAATAATTTTTGGACATTAATTTTAAAAGCATACAACATATGCAAGTGCACTGTGTTTTTCTTTAACCCCTTAGTTACCACCGGGTGTTATACATTTACCCATAGCCATACATGTTGCCATAACTTTGAAATTTACTTTGCCTTAACAATTCCTCAGAAGTTCATAGATACACTCCTAGGTGACCTATCAGAGCTTGCGGGGCTCTAAGACAGTGCTATATACAAGTTTTGGGTTACTGGGGAAGTACAGGTTCGGACAGAACTTGTTAGTCCAGAACTTTGGGCAAGAGTTTGGCAAACCGGTAGAACCAAACCTTCATTAATAATAATGATAATAATAATAATAATAATAATAATAATAATAATAATAATAATAATAATGATAGTGGTAGTAGTTTTATTTATGCATATAGTGCCCTGGAACCAAGGGTCCTAAACAAATAAGCAGTAATAATAATAATAATCATTCACAATGGTCTCTGTCTCCAACGAGACTCACAATCTTAATTTAATAAGAACCATAACCCTACCAATAATTTGATATATTCATAAATAATTAAAAAATAATAGACTATAGTAGTAATGATTTCTTTTATAGTCTATAAGAAAATATTTGTATTATATATATTTCAATTTACTGTAAATATAATTATAGAAGATTTTTTTATCATTATAATAAAAAATAAAAAATGATTTAGTTTGGCTGATGCTTCTGCATTCCTGTGGCAACACCCAGGCCTATCAGGGGGCTTGGATTACTAGCCAAGCTCATCTTGCCTCAGCATCCACACCTTTCTCAGGTGGATATAAATACCCTGATAGTCTGTTTAATCCTTGTCTGTGTTTGTGGTCTTTACCCTTTAACCCCTTTACTTCTTAGCCTGTTTTGACCTTAATGACCAAGGAAAATTTTCAAAATCTGATATGTTTCCACTTACTTGGTAATAACTTTGGAACACTTTTACTTAAGAAAGCGATTCTGAGATAGTTTGTGACATATTGTACATTATATTAGTGGTAAATTTTGATTGATATATTTAGCATTTTTTGTAAAAAAAAACATCCCAAATTTAGCGGAAAAAAATTAGCATTTTTCTAGATTTTATATTTTCTGCTTGTATGATAAATAGTCATGCTGCACCAAATGAAGGATTAATTCACATCTACAATATGTCTACTTTATGTTCCCATCATTTGATAAACATTATTTTAGTTTTGTAGATTGTTAGGTTTACAAATTTAGCATCAATTTTCCAGATTTTCAAGAAAATTTCAAACTCTGATTTTTCAGGGACCAGTTCAGTTCTGAAATGGAATTGAGGGGCCTGTATGTTAGATACCCCCATACATCACCCCATTTTAACTGAACCCCTAAAAGTAGCCAGAATGACACTAAAGAAGTTTATTAACCCTTTAGGCATTTTACAGAAATGAAAGCAAAGTGGAGGCCGAATTTTAAAATTTTACAGATTTTTCATTTTAATTCATTTTTTTTTCCTGTAACACAGCAGGTGTTGACAAAGAAATAAAACTCAAGATTTATTCCCCAAATTCAGACATATTTAGAAATATCCCATATGTGGCTTTTGTACACTACGTGACACACAGGCCTGCATGAAGGCGTGCTGTTTGGATTTCGGGCCTCCTATTAGTTTAGGATATTTTGTTGGCAGCATATAAAGTCGCAGAGGCCTTGGGGTGTAAAAATTTTTTGGGGGAGACAAGTTGATGCTTTCATTTTTACCATTCTGGGGTACATGTGACACTTTGATCGTTTTTTATTTTATTTTTTATTAGGTGGTATACATAAAAAAATCGATTCAGCGGTTGTTTTTTTAAATAACATTTTTACATAATTCGTCATGCGGTATAAATGACATGTTAACTTTACTCTGCAGCAAGTCCTTCCCGCTTTGCGGCGGGCTCTGGTGAAAACCAGCTGCACCTTAGACTTCGCTTCCTGGTACGGTCCGAGTCATCTGCCACACAGGTCCAGCGGATCCACATCCACCGGGGTTCCTGTCTTCTGAAACGTGAGTGTTACAGAAAGATCCGGCCATGGATCCCGCTGAGGTACCCCTGCCTGAAGTCTCGGATCTTTCCTCCGCTGTGGTACATCAGTCGCAGTAGTTGGCCCGACAAGCGCAGCAACTTTCTCAACTTTCTGCTTTGATGCAACAGCTTTTGTCCTTACAACAGCAGCAGGTACTGCAATCTGGCCCACTCCCCCCACTGGTTCCTGCAGTGTCTTCTGGCTCCCAGCTACGTCTGCTGTTACGTTCCAAGTATGATGGTGATTCCAAGTCATGCAGAGACTTCATTACACAGTGCTTCATGCACTTGGAGCTTGTGTCTGAACAGTTTCCGACGGAACGTGCAAAGGTAGCTTCTCTACCATTGTGCGCCTCTATATATTTAATCAGAGGCGCCCACTGGAGGCGACCCAACCCCTCTCACCTCAACAAGAAAGTTATCTCCATCCCCAATATGGTACACAATGTCCACTTTGCTACTTTGTAGTAATACTTATTATTTTTATTTTATTTTTTTAAATTTTTTACATTTTTCAATCTTAAAATTTTTATTTATTTTCCATTTATATTGTACATATTTTTATTTTTATATTTACATATATTTTTATTTTTATCATTATTTTTTTATTTTTCATATTTATTTTTATTTTTATTATTTTATGTCATCCATTTAATTTATTTTATCTTATTCTTATTTTTATTTTTACTCATATACATTTTTCAAATTCATTTATTTTTATTTTTATTTTCATTTTTTAGTATTATCACTATTAATATATATATCCATTTTATAAATTTTTTATTCAAAACGTGTACAAGAATATATGAATATGCTTTATTACTATTATCTCCTTATTTCCTGATAATATTGTTACATTGTAAATATGTAGGTTTTTTGCATCCAATCAGATGGATGCGGTTCTATAGAAAATATGCAAACCCATAATTGCCCAATTTAGGTTCGCAACCATTTATATTTCTGTGTTTGTAGTAGTACAATCTAAGCTGCTGTTTAACTGCTCTCCTCTAATATAATACACATATATGTGAATAAAAGCGCTATTACCCAGTCTGAATTAGATCAATGGATATTGGATTTAGTTGTGTAATCCAGGCCAGATATTATCTCTGATCTTTTAATGAATTAGCCCCAAATGCGAACCACCATATATAAATGATTCATAAGAGAAGATTCAATACATTGTTTATTTTTCCTACTGAAGAAAGGGTCATGCAATATAGCAAAAGAACCCTGAAACGCGTCTAGGTAAATTACCGCAACTTGCAATATACTGGCGGTGTGAACCTGGCATAGATACTTACAATTTATTGGAAGCACCAACCACCGCAGCTGCAGTCTGGTCCGGATTTCCACCGTTATTTGCCACCAACCCGAACTTGCTGGGAAAGATCTATCTTCCACCCGCCTTGAGAACACATCATTCTCCTGTGCCCGCCCTGCAATATCATCACAGAAGCAGTACGGAGGCCACTGGGGACGTTGTGCCAAACGCACCCCTGCACAAGCAAAACTCTGCACAAGTGACAGCCCTGTGCCAGCGCAGCCGGCGTGTGGTGAACGGAGTTAACATCGAGCGTCAGGAGCGGGTGAGATACATTGTACCAGCAGTACTCAATACAGATCAGTCCAAAGCCTGTATTAGCCAAAAAGACTGAAACAAGTAACCACACAGTGGATATACTATCTGTTCATATATTTACTGCAAAGATATAGTGTATCAGCTGCATCAGAGAAGGACACAATATCTTTTTCCAGACTGGTATTTTTTATATTTTTTTATATATTTTATGGTTGCCAGAATATAAAGTCTTCCTTTTTTAGGCGATTAATACCACTAGGGCCCAGTGGAATATTTACCTTTATTATATCTGTGCCAGGATTAGAGTAATTTTAAATAATTGTTTTATATATGTTTAATAAAATTTATATAAATTGAAGCATCTCTATATTAATTTGGAATTCATTGTGTACCCTTTGGGGTAAAATCCTAGAAGGATTGGTTATATATTCTTTATAGCCTTTGTTATTAGTCTACTGTCTGGAAAAGCATTGGCCTGGGCTACACCCCTTTGGGACCATGGTGATACGGTATCCTCCAATTTGTCGGCCTTCTTGGCAGAATTTCGCAGTGTCTTTGAGGAACCCACACGTGCCTCTTCTGCTGAGATGGCTTTTTAAACTGCACGTTTAATGGCGTACATGCAAAAAAAATTCCAAAGTCCAAAATAGCGCATTTTTGATCACTTTTTATACCCCAAAAAAGTGAATAAAAAGTGATCAAAAAGTCTGATCAGAACAAAAATGGTACCACTAAAAATTTCAGATCATGGCGCAAAAAATGAGCCCTCATAGCGCCCAGAACAAAGAAAAATAAAAAAGTTATAGGGGTCAGAAGATGACCATTTTAAACGTATACATTTTCCTGCATGTATTCATGGTTTTTTTCTTAAGTGATACAAAATCAAACCTATATAAGTAGGGTATCATTTTAACCGTATGGACCTACAGAATAAAGATAAGGTGACATTTTTGCCGAAAAATTTACTGCGTAAAAACGGAAGCCCCCAAAACTTACAAAATAGTGTTTTTTCATCAATTTTGGCGCACATTGATTTTTTTCCCGTTTCACTGTAGTTTTTTGGGTAAAATGACTAATGTCATTACAAAGTAGAATTAGTGACTCCAAAAAAAAGCCATCAGATAGAATTTTAGGTGAAAATTTTAAAGAGTTATGATTTTTTAAAGTTAAGGAGGAAAAATTGAAAATGAAAAAACAGAAAAAGCCCGGGTCCTTAACCTGTTCAGGACCCAAGACGTATGCATATGTCTTGGGACCCTGGTACTTAAGGACCCAGGACGTATGCATATGTCCTGAGTCATTCTGGTCTCTGCCGCTCGCCGGGCAGAGATCGGAACCGGATGCCTGCTGAAATCGTTCAGCAGGCATCCAGGGCAAACGCCAAGGGGGGCCATGTAGGCCCCTCATGTCGGCGATCGCCGCAAATCGCTGCTGAAATCACAACAATCAGCGGCGATACCGGGCTGATCGGGTCTCTGGGACCTGACCGCCCGGTAATTTTGCATGATCCCGATTGTCACAGACAGCCAGGACCATGCTGAAGTATAGGAGCGTGGTGGCAAGCCTGCCACCTTCTCCTATCCCTGCGATTCTTCGGTTAGCTAACCGACCAATCGCAGGGGTGGGGGGGCGGTTACTTCCTCCCGCCCTGCCCGGCCCCTGGAAGTCCGGGGAGAACGGCAGGAAGACTGGAGAATGCGGCAGGGGACAGGGGAGTGCTGGGGCCCGGCCCCGGTACTTACCTCGTCCCTGAAGACCCGTTTCCCGGCGACGGAGACGGCGGCGGTGGCAACAGGTGAGTTGATCTTCGGCGGCGTCGCAGGACCTTTGCAGCAGTCCAGACATGCCGTAAAGCGATCTGGACTGCTCCATCTGGTCCCCTTACACTACAACTTGGCCCTTGGCATCTGGGCATGCTGGGAGTTGCAGTTTTGCAACATCTGGAGGTCCACAGTTTGGAGACCACTGTGCCCTTCCAGATGTTGCAAAAATACACATCCTCAGCATGCCCTTACTGTCCAGGAATACTGGGAGCTGTAGTTTTGCAACATCTGGAGGGGCACAGATTGGGAACCACTGTATTAGTGGTCTGCATGCTGGGAGTTGTAGTTCGGCAACATCTGGCTCTAAAGATGTTGCTGAACTACTACTTCCAGCATGCCTGAGAATGTTTGGGAGTAGTGGTTTTGCAACAACTGGAGGCACACTGGTTGGGAAACATTGTCTGTTTCCTAACTCAGTGTTTCTCAACCCGTGTGCCTCCAGCTGTTGCAAAACTATAACTACCAGCATGCACTGATAGGCTGTGCATGCTGGGAGTTGTAGTTTTGCAACAGCTGGAGGTCCCCCCCTCCCTGTGAATGTACAGGGTACATTCACATGGGCAGGGGGCTTACAGTGAGTATCAGGCTGCAAGTTTGCAATGCAGCAAATTTTGCGCGGCAGCTCAAACTCGCTGTAATCCCCCGCCCGTGTGACTGTATCCTAAAAACACTACACTACACTACCACAAAATAAAATAAAAAGTAAAAAACACTACATATACACATACCCCTACACAGCCCCCTTCCCCTCCCCAATAAAAATGAAAAACGTCTGGTACGCCACTGTTTCCAAAATGGAGCCTCCAGCTGTTGCAAAACAACAACTCCCAGTATTGCCGGACAGCTGTTGACTGTCCAAGCATGCTGGGAGTTTTGCAACAGCTGGAGGCACCCTGTTTGGGAATCACTGGCGTAGAATACCCCTATGTCCACCCCTATGCAAATCCCTAATTCAGGCCTCAAATGCACATGGTGCTCTCACTTTGGAGCCCTGTAGTATTTCAAGGCAACAGTTTAGGGCCACATATGGGGCATCGCCGTACTCGGGAGAAATTGCCTAACAAATTTTGAGGGGCTTTTTCTCCTTTCACCCCTTATGAAAAGGTGAAGTTGGGGTATACACAAGCATGTTAGTGTAAAAAAAACATTTTTTATACTAACATGCTGATGTTGCTCTATACTTTTCATTTTGACAAGAGGTAAAAGGGAAAAAAAGCCCCCCAAAATTTGTAATGCAGTTTCTCCTGACTACAGAGATACCCCATATGTGGGCGCAAAGTGCTCTGGGGGCACACAACAAGGCCCAGAAGGGAGAGTGCACCATGTACATTTGAGGTGTTTTGCACAGGGGTGGCTGATTGTTACAGCGGTTTTGACAAACGCAAAAAAATCAAAACCCCACATGTGACCCCATTTTCAGAAACTACACCCCTCATGGAATGTAATGAGGGGTGCAGTGAGAATTTACACCCCACTGGTGTCTGACAGATCTTTGGAACAGTGGGCTGTGCAAATTAAAAATGTTGTACAGCCCACTGTTCCATAGATCTGACAGACACCAGTGGTGGGTAAATGCTCACTTGTACCCCTTGTTATGTTCCTCAAGGGGTCTAGTTTACAAAATGGTATGCCATATGGGGGTTATTTTGCTGTCCTGGCACCATAGGTGCTTCCTAAATGTGACATGCCCCCCGAGCAAAATTTGCTCTCAAAAAGCCAAATATGACTCCTTCTCTTCTGAGCATTGTAGTTCACCCGTAGTGCACTTCAGGTCCACTTATGGGGTACCTCCATACTCAGAAGAGATGGGGTTACAAATTTTGGGGGTATTTTCTGCTATTATCCCTTGCATAAATGTGAAATTTGGGGGGGGAAACACATATTTTAGTGAAACATTTTTTTTTTTTACGTATGCAAAAGTCGTGAAACCCCTGTGGGGTATTAAGGCTCACTTTATTCCTTGTTACGTTCCTCAAGGGGGGTCTAGTTTCCAAAATGGTATGCCATGTGTTTTTTTTTGCTGTCCTGGCACCATAGGGGCTTCCTAAATGCGACATGCCCCCGAGCAAAATTTGCTCTCAAAAAGCCAAATAGGATTTCTTCTCTTCTGAGCATCGTAGTTCGCCCGTAGTGCACTTCAGGTCAACTTATGGGGTGTCTCCATACTCAGAAGAGATGGGGTTACAAATTTTGTGGGGTATTTTCTGCTATTAATCCTTTCAAAAATGTGAAATTTGGGGTCAAACACACATTTTAGTGAAAAATTATAATTTTTTTTTTACATATGCAAAAGTCGTGAAACACCTGTGGGGTATTAAGGCTCACTTAATTCCTTGTTACGTTACTCAAGGGGTCTAGTTTCCAAAATGGTACGGCATGATGTTTTTTTTTTTGCTGTTCTGGCACCATAGGGGCTTCCTAAATGCAACATGCCCCCAAAAAACCATTTCAGAAAAATGTACTCTCCAAAATCCCCTTGTCGCTCCTTTGCTTCTGAGCCCTCTACTGCGCCCGCCGAACACTTTACATAGACATTACATTACATTTACATTTTCTCCTTTTACCCCTTGTAAAAATTCAAAAATTGGGTCTACAAGAAAATGCGAGTGTAAAAAAATGAAGATTATGAATTTTCTCCTTCACTTTGCTGCTATTCCTGTGAAACACCTAAAGGGTTAAAACGCTGACTGAATGTCATTTTGAATACTTTGGGGGGTGCAGTTTTTATAATGGGGTCATTTGTAGGGTATTTCTAAGATGAAGACCCTTTAAATCCACTTCAAAACTGAACTGGTCCTTGAAAAATAGTGAGTTTGAAAATTTTGTGAAAAATTGGAAAATTGCTGCTGAACTTTGAAGCCCTCTGGTGTCTTCCAAAAGTAAAAACATGTCAACTTTATGATGCAAACATAAAGTAGACATATTGTATATGTGAATTAAAAAAAATTATTTGGAATATCCATTTTCCTTACAAGCAGAGAGCTTCAAAGTTAGAAAAATGCAAAATTTTCAAATTTTTCATCAAATTTTGGGATTTTTCACCAAGAAAGGATGCAAGTTACCACCAAATTTTACCACTATGTTAAAGCTGAATATGTCACGAAAAAACTATCTCGGAATCAGAATGATAACTAAAAGCATTCCAGAGTTATTAATGTTTAAAGTGACAGTGGTCAGATGTTCAAAAAACGCTCTGGTCCTAAGGTGCAAAATGGCCTGGTCCTTAAGGGGTTAAGGGGTTAAAGAGGCACTGTCATTGTTGAAAACTTTTCATATATTGCAGGACTCGTTATAATATGACTTTTCACAATATACACCTGTAAAATTTTTTTTACATTTTCACCTGAAATTAAAGCTCAAAATAGCCACCACTAGGGGTCGCCTGTCTATTAGCCAGATAGATTAGTCTAGATTTTACAGCATACTGGATACCGGCCGTAAAGCATACTGGTATCCAGTATAGGAGATTTATATTGAGTGTATGCGTGGGCACACACTGCCTGTGAACGAGCACAGGGAGCGCGCTCACAAATGCAGCCCCCTCCTCTCCCTCACTGCCTTCAGACATGCATCAAGGTCAGTTCCCAATTCAGCCCCCTGCAGAGCGCTTTGAGAGGCCTTACCTGGTATGTTGCCACTGTGTAAACTACTACATATAAAAGGAAAAATAGTCAGCACAACAACCTAATACACAGGTGCCCGCTGCTGTGGCAAATACACAATGTACAAAAAAGAAAGTTGCAACAGCACTCTAGGTAAAAAAATGGAGGCTCTCAGCGCATTTTTTGATCAAAATGTGTCCCCCCATCCACCACGCGGAGGTGGCCTCATATCGGATGGGACCCTAACATGATAACTCACCTCTGCTGTGCATATAGCCTCTGACTGTGTGACATGTTGGATCAGCCATTGACTAAACCACCTCCAGTGTGAGAGGGGTGGGTGGCACGGCTAAAGAGGGTGTCACACCCCCCAACTTACAAAGGAAAAACAAAAGGAAAAATAGCCAGCACAACAACCTAATACACAGGTGCCCGATGCTGTGGCAAATACACAATGTACAAAAAAGAAAGTTGCAACAGCACTCTAGGTCAAAAAATGGAGGCTCTCAGTGTACTTTTTGATCAAAATGTGTCCCCCCCATCCACCACGCGGAGGTGGCCTCATATCGGATGGGACCCTAACATGATAACTCACCTCTGCTGTGCATATAGCCTCTGACTTTGTGACATGTTGGATCAGCCATTGACTAAAGCACCTCCAGTCTGAGGTCTCAGACTGGAGGTGGTTTAGTCAATGGCTGATCCAACATGTCACACAGTCAGAGGCTATATGCACAGCTGAGGTGAGTTATCATGTTAGGGTCCCATCCGATATGAGGCCACCTCCGCGTGGTGAATGGGGGGACACATTTTGATCAAAAAGTGCACTGAGAGCCTCCATTTTTTGACCTAGAGTGCTGTTGCAACTTTCTTTTTTAAACTACTACATATGCCTGTCCTTTGCTTATGTGGAGCTGGCCCTGGAGGATCGTCACTGCTCCGGCCGCGATTCCTGCTTTCTCCTGTGCTGCGGCCTGTGCTGCAGCCTCTAATGCGTCCTGTGCTCCGGCACCTTCCCGTGCTCCGGCCCCTGCTCTCTCCCGTGCTGCTGCGCCTGCTCTCTCCCGTGCTGCGGCCCCTGCTGGTTCTGTAAGTGTCTTAGCTATCCTCCCAGCCAGGGCCTCTGCACATGGGGCTAGGTGCACTGCAGAACATTGCACCCTAGGGTCTTCCACAGATCCAAGGGTGCAATGCTCTGCAGTCTACACATACCCCCCCATGTGTCTGTACAGGTGAGGATATGTGCAGGCACCTGTATAGACACATGTGACATATGTAGGCATATGTGCAGATATAGGAATGTTCCTACACACACTGTGAAGGAGACAGACTGACATGCCCCCTCCAGCCAGCACAATGAAAAAGTTACTCACCAGCATATAAATGCTTATATTTCTGGATATATAGGTCTGAGACACATAAAAATTATATGCACATGATCAGGATTGGGTACTGAGTAACATATCACTTTTTTCCTTTTTTTTGCACTATGACAGGTACGCTTTAACTATTTCTGTACAAATCTTCATTTCAGCTAAGTCTTCCTTCAGCTCTACAGCATTTTCGGATTCTGGATCAGCAGGTGACTTTATTGATGCTTCTTTGGTCCACAAGTATCTATCTTCCCCTTACTCGGCTTGCCAAGCCCTTGCTCATCTCCTTGGTTAATGGACAAAATCTGGACTGTATGGATCACTTCCATACTGAATCTCTTGTCATGCAAGTGGGAGTGTTGCACAAAGAAAAGATTGAATTCTATGTTCTGCCACACTGCACTTCAGAGATTCTTCTTGGTCTTTCTTGGCTGCAACACCATTCTCCCCAATTGGATTGGAGAACTGGAGAGATTATTAGTTGGGGACAATCCTGTCAAAATCTTTGCCTCCAATCAGTTCATTCTAAAATTGTTTCTCGTCCTCCTCCTTTACCTGGCCTGCCACCACCTTATCAAGATTTCTCTGACGTTTTCTGCAAGAAACAGGCTGAGCCTCTGCCTCCACATCATCCTAACGACTACCCTATTGATCTTCAGCCTGGTACCAATCCTCCTCGTGCAAGGATATACCCTCTATTGGTTCCTGAGTCCTCTTCTCCTGCTGGAGCTGGTTTCTTCTTTGTTGGAAAGAAGGATGGCTCACTCTGTCCATGCATTGACTACAGGGGACCTAACAAAATCACGGTCAAGAAACGTTACCCTCTCCCTCTTATCTCTGAACTTTTTGACTGTCTACGTGGTGCCAAGGTCTTTTCCAAGTTGGATTTACGTGGAGCGTATAACCTCATTAGTATCCTCAAGGGGACATGAATGGAAAATGGCCTTCAATACTCGTGACTCGGGCCTACGTGCTATTCAACACTTTCTGGGATTCGCAAACCATTATCGTCAATTTATCCAACATTTTTCATCCTTGGTTGCTCCAATTGTGGCTCTTACTAAGAAGGCATCTAATCCTAAGTCTTGGCCTAAAGAGGCTGAAGAGGCATTCTCCCGTTTAAAATCTGTGTTTGCCTCTGCTCCCATGCTTACAAGACCTGATCCGGAGAGGCCCTTTGCATTGTAGGTTGATGCCTCATCTATTGGAGCGGGTGCCGTTCTTACTTAGAAAAACGCTAAGGGCAAGACTGTTACTTGTGGGTTCTTCTCCACGACCTTCTCTCCTGCTGAGAGGAATTATTCCATTGGAGATCATTAACTTCTCGCTATCAAGCTAGCTTTGGAGGAATGGCGACATTTATTGGAAGTTTCTTCTCATCCGGTCAGCATCTACTCCGACCATAAGAATCTTCCATACCTTCAGTCTGCTCAGCGTTTGAACCCCCCACCAGGCAAGGTGGTCACTGTTCTTTTCAGGGTTCAACTTCTTCATTCACTTCTGTCCAGCAGACAAGAACATCAGGGCTGATGCTGTCTCCATGTCCTCTGATGTCATTGGTTTGGACTCCACGCCTAGGCATATTATTCCTCCTGACCGTTTGATTCCTGCCGCTCCTGCCGAGATTCAGCAAGTTCCTCCGGGAAAATCCTTTGTGCCCGCCAGATTGAGATGCAAGGTACTGAAATGGGTTCATTCTTCCTTGACAGCAGGACATCCTGGAATATGCAAGACTCTACTTCTTATCTCCCGGCACTACGGGTGACCCCATCTTGAATGTGATGTTTCTGATTTTGTTCTTTCCTGTGAAACTTGTGCCCGTGACAAAACTCCACAACAGAGACCTGCAGGACTCTTACACCCTTTACCCATTCCAGAGACTTCCTGGTCCCACATCGCCATGGATTTAATCACCAATTTGCCACCATCTCATAATAACTGTCACGATGCCGGCTGGCGGGTAGTGGATCCTCTGTGCCAGAGAGGGATTGGCGTGGACCGTGCTAGTGGATCGGTTCTAAGTCACTACTGGTTTTCACCAGAGCCCGCCGCAAAGCGGGATGGTCTTGCTGCGGCGGTAGTGACCAGGTCGTATCCACTAGCAACGGCTCAACCTCTCTGGCTGCTGAAGATAGGCGCGGTACAAGGGAGTAGACAGAAGCAAGGTCGGACGTAGCAGAAGGTCGGGGCAGGCAGCAAGGATCGTAGTCAGGGGCAACGGCAGGAGGTCTGGAACACAGGCTAGGAACATACAAGGAACGCTTTCACTGGCACAATGGCAACAAGATCCGGCAGGGAAGTGCAGGGGAAGTGAGGTGATATAGGGAAGTGCACAGGTGAAGACACTAATTGGAATCACTGCGCCAATCAGCGGCGCAGTGGCCCTTTAAATCGCAAAGACCCGGCGCGCGCGCGCCCTAGGGAGCGGGGCCGCGCGCGCCGGGACAGGACCGAGGGAGAGCGAGTCAGGTACGGGAGCCGGGGTGCGCATCGCGAGCGGGCGCTACCCGCATCGCGAATCGCATCCCGGCTGGAAGCAGAATCGCAGCGCCCCGGGTCAGTGGATCTGACCGGAGCGCTGCAGCGGAGAGAGTGTAGCGAGCGCTCCGGGGAGGAGCGGGGACCCGGAGCGCTCGGCGTAACAGTACCCCCCCCCTTGGGTCTCCCCCTCTTTTTAGGGCCTGAGAACCTGAGGAGCAGACTTTTATCTAGGATGTTGTCCTCAGGTTCCCAGGATCTCTCTTCAGGACCACAACCCTCCCAGTCCACTAGAAAAAAAGTTTTCCCTCTGACCTTTTTAGAGGCTAAGATCTCTTTGACAGAGAAGATGTCCGAGGAGCCGGAAACAGGAGTGGGAGGAACAGATTTGGGAGAAAAACGGTTGAGGATGAGTGGTTTAAGAAGAGAGACGTGAAAGGCATTAGGGATACGAAGAGAAGGAGGAAGAAGAAGTTTGTAAGAGACAGGATTAATTTGACACAAAATTTTGAAAGGACCAAGATAGCGTGGTCCCAACTTGTAGCTAGGGACACGGAAGCGGACAAATTTAGCGGAGAGCCATACCTTGTCTCCAGGGGAAAAAACGGGAGGAGCTCTTCTTTTCTTATCCGCGAACCTCTTCATGCGTGATGAAGCCTGTAGGAGAGAATTTTGGGTCTCTCTCCATATAATGGAAAGGTCACGAGAAATTTCATCCACAGCGGGCAGACCAGAGGGCAAGGGGGTAGGGAGGGGGGGAAGAGGGTGACGGCCGTACACCACGAAAAATGGGGATTTGGAGGAAGATTCAGAGACTCTGAAGTTATACGAGAATTCGGCCCATGGAAGGAGATCTGCCCAGTCATCCTGGCGGGAGGAAACAAAATGTCGCAAATAATCACCCAAGACTTGGTTAATTCTTTCTACTTGTCCATTGGACTGGGGATGATATGCAGAAGAAAAATTTAATTTAATCTTGAGTTGTTTACAGAGAGCCCTCCAGAATTTAGACACGAATTGGACGCCTCTATCCAAGACGATCTGCGTAGGCAATCCGTGAAGACGAAAAATGTGTACAAAAAATTGTTTAGCCAACTGAGGCGCTGAAGGAAGACCAGGAAGAGGGATGAAATGTGCCATTTTGGAGAATCGATCAACGACCACCCAAATAACAGTGTTGCCACGGGAAGGGGGTAAATCAGTAATAAAATCCATACCAATCAGAGACCAAGGCTGTTCGGGGACAGGCAGGGGATGAAGAAAACCAGCGGGCTTCTGGCGAGGAGTCTTATCCCGGGCACAGATAGTGCAGGCTCGCACAAAGTCCACAACATCCGTCTCCAGAGTCGGCCACCAATAGAAGCGGGAGATGAGTTGCACAGATTTCTTGATGCCCACATGACCAGCGAGATGGGAGGAGTGACCCCATTTGAGGATTCCGAGGCGTTGGCGTGGAGAAACAAAGGTCTTTCCTGGAGGAGTTTGCCTGATGGAGGCTGGAGAAGTGGAGATCAGGCAGTCAGGTGGAATGATGTGTTGCGGAGAGAGTTCAACTTCTGAGGCATCCGAGGAACGAGAGAGAGCATCGGCCCTAATGTTCTTATCGGCAGGACGAAAGTGAATCTCAAAATTAAATCGGGCAAAGAACAGAGACCACCGGGCCTGGCGAGGATTCAGCCGTTGGGCAGACTGGAGGTAGGAGAGGTTCTTGTGGTCGGTGTAAATAATAACTGGAAATCTTGATCCCTCCAGCAGACGCCTCCATTCCTCAAGTGCTAATTTAATGGCTAGAAGCTCTCGATCCCCGATGGAGTAGTTCCTCTCCGCCGGAGAGAAGGTCCTAGAAAAAAAACCACAAGTGACAGCATGCCCGGAAGAATTTTTTTGTAAAAGAACAGCTCCAGCTCCCACTGAGGAGGCATCAACCTCCAATAGGAAGGGTTTGGAAGGGTCAGGTCTGGAGAGCACGGGAGCCGAAGAAAAGGCAGACTTGAGTCGTTTAAAGGCGTCTTCCGCTTGAGGAGGCCACGACTTGGGATCGGCATTTTTTTTGGTTAAAGCCACGATAGGAGCCACAACGGTAGAAAAATGTGGAATAAATTGCCTGTAATAATTGGCGAACCCCAAAAAGCGTTGGATAGCACGGAGTCCGGAGGGGCGTGGCCAATCTAAGACGGCAGAGAGTTTGTCTGGATCCATTTGTAGTCCCTGGCCAGAGACCAAATATCCTAGAAAAGGAAGAGATTGGCATTCAAACAGACATTTCTCAATTTTGGCATAGAGTTGATTGTCACGAAGTCTCTGAAGAACCATACGGACATGCCGGCGGTGTTCTTCTAGATTGGCAGAAAAAATTAGGATATCGTCCAGATATACAACAACACAGGAGTATAGCAGATCACGAAAAATTTCATTGACAAAGTCTTGGAAGACAGCAGGGGCGTTGCACAGGCCAAAGGGCATGACCAGATACTCAAAGTGTCCATCTCTGGTGTTAAACGCCGTTTTCCACTCATCCCCCTCTCTGATGCGGATGAGGTTATAGGCGCCTCTTAAGTCCAATTTAGTAAAGATGTGGGCACCTTGGAGGCGATCAAAGAGTTCAGAGATGAGGGGTAGGGGGTAGCGGTTCTTAACCGTGATTTTATTAAGACCGCGGTAGTCAATGCAAGGACGTAGGGAGCCATCTTTTTTGGACACAAAGAAAAATCCAGCTCCGGCAGGAGAGGAGGATTTACGGATAAAGCCCTTTTTTAAATTTTCCTGGACATACTCAGACATGGCAAGAGTCTCTGGGGCAGAGAGAGGATAAATTCTGCCCCGGGGTGGAGTAGTACCCGGGAGGAGGTCGATAGGGCAATCATAAGGCCTGTGAGGAGGTAGAGTCTCAGCTTGTTTTTTGCAGAAAACATCCGCGAAGTCCATATAGGCCTTAGGGAGACCGGTTACTGAGGGAACCACAAAGTCACGGCAAGGGTTACTGGGAACCGGTCTTAGACAGTCCTTGGAACAAGAGGGCATCCCAACTCTTGATCTCCCCAGTGGACCAATCCAGGGTTGGGGAATGAAGTTGAAGCCAGGGAAGTCCAAGGAGAATTTCCGAGGTGCAATTGGGGAGGACCAAAAGTTCAATCCTCTCGTGATGAGATCCGATGCTCATTAGAAGGGGCTCCGTGCGGAAGCGTATGGTACAGTCCAATCTTTCATTGTTTACACAATTGATGTAAAGGGGTCTGGCGAGACTGGTCACTGGGATGTTGAACCTGTTAACGAGAGAGGCCAAAATAAAATTTCCTGCAGATCCAGAGTCCAAGAAGGCCACGGTAGAGAAGGAGAAGGCAGAGGCAGACATCCGCACAGGCACAGTAAGACGTGGAGAAGCAGAGTAGACATCAAGGACTGTCTCGCCTTTGTGCGGAGTCAGCGTACGTCTTTCCAGGCGGGGAGGACGGATAGGACAATCCCTCAGGAAGTGTTCGGTACTAGCACAGTACAGGCAGAGGTTCTCCATGCGGCGTCGTGTCCTCTCTTGAGGTGTCAGGCGAGACCGGTCGACCTGCATAGCCTCCACGGCGGGAGGCACAGGAACAGATTGCAGGGGACCAGAGGAGAGAGGAGCCGAGGAGAAGAAACGCCTCGTGCGAACAGAGTCCATATCTTGGCGGAGCTCCTGACGCCTTTCGGAAAAACGCATGTCAATGCGAGTGGCTAGGTGAATAAGTTCATGTAGATTAGCAGGAATTTCTCGTGCGGCCAGAACATCTTTAATGTTGCTGGATAGGCCTTTTTTAAAGGTCGCGCAGAGGGCCTCATTATTCCAGGACAATTCTGAAGCAAGAGTACGGAATTGTACGGCATACTCGCCAACGGAAGAATTACCCTGGACCAGGTTCAACAGGGCAGTCTCAGCAGAAGAGGCTCGGGCAGGTTCCTCAAAGACACTTCGGATTTCCGAGAAGAAGGAGTGTACAGAGGCAGTGACGGGGTCATTGCGGTCCCAGAGCGGTGTGGCCCATGACAGGGCTTTTCCGGACAGAAGGCTGACTACGAAAGCCACCTTAGACCTTTCAGTGGGAAACAGGTCCGACATCATCTCCAGATGCAGGGAACATTGGGAAAGAAAGCCACGGCAAAACTTAGAGTCCCCATCAAATTTATCCGGCAAGGATAGGCGTAGCCCAGGAGCGGCCACTCGCTGCGGAGGAGGTGCAGGAGCTGGCGGAGGAGATGACTGCTGAAGCTGTGGTAGTAACTGTTGTAGCATAACGGTCAGTTGAGACAGCTGTTGGCCTTGTTGCGCTATCTGTTGTGACTGCTGGGCGACCACCGTGGTGAGGTCAGCGACAACTGGCAGAGGAACTTCAGCGGGATCCATGGCCGGATCTACTGTCACGATGCCGGCTGGCGGGTAGTGGATCCTCTGTGCCAGAGAGGGATTGGCGTGGACCGTGCTAGTGGATCGGTTCTAAGTCACTACTGGTTTTCACCAGAGCCCGCCGCAAAGCGGGATGGTCTTGCTGCGGCGGTAGTGACCAGGTCGTATCCACTAGCAACGGCTCAACCTCTCTGGCTGCTGAAGATAGGCGCGGTACAAGGGAGTAGACAGAAGCAAGGTCGGACGTAGCAGAAGGTCGGGGCAGGCAGCAAGGATCGTAGTCAGGGGCAACGGCAGGAGGTCTGGAACACAGGCTAGGAACATACAAGGAACGCTTTCACTGGCACAATGGCAACAAGATCCGGCAGGGAAGTGCAGGGGAAGTGAGGTGATATAGGGAAGTGCACAGGTGAAGACACTAATTGGAATCACTGCGCCAATCAGCGGCGCAGTGGCCCTTTAAATCGCAAAGACCCGGCGCGCGCGCGCCCTAGGGAGCGGGGCCGCGCGCGCCGGGACAGGACCGAGGGAGAGCGAGTCAGGTACGGGAGCCGGGGTGCGCATCGCGAGCGGGCGCTACCCGCATCGCGAATCGCATCCCGGCTGGAAGCAGAATCGCAGCGCCCCGGGTCAGTGGATCTGACCGGAGCGCTGCAGCGGAGAGAGTGTAGCGAGCGCTCCGGGGAGGAGCGGGGACCCGGAGCGCTCGGCGTAACAATAACACTGTCATTTGGGTCATTGTAGATCAATTTTCCATGAAGGCTCATTTCATACCTTTACCAGGTCTTCCTTCTGCCCCGCAGCTGGAGGTGTGCAGTTTGTCTCTAAATTCTGACGAGCCCATTGTAACCGTCTGGACATCAATCTGGACTTCTCCTCGGCCTACCACCCTCAGTCCAACGGTCAGATGAAGAGGGTTAATCAAATCCTTGAGACTTATCTTCGGCATTTTCTTTCAGCTTGCCAAGATGATTGGGTCGACCTTCTCCCCTGGGCTGAATTCTCATGTAATAATAAGGATTTAGAGTCCGCGAGGTTGTCCCACTTTTTTGTTGTCTACGGACATCATCCCCATCCTCCTCTTCCTCTCCCAGTTTCCTCCAGTGTGCCTGCTGTTGATGAGCAGGTCCATGACTTCTCTACCATCTGGCAATAGACCCGACAGTCATTATCCCAGGCTTCTTCACGCATGAAGGCGCAAACGGATAAAAGTAGAAGACCTCCTCCGTCCTTCTCTCCTGGTGACATGGTGTGGCTTTCATCCAAGTACATCCGCTTCAAGATCCCTTGTTACAAGCTCGGTCCTCGCTACCTTGGTCCCTTCCAAATTCTACAAAAAATTAACCCTGTCTCCAACAAACTTCGTCTACCTGCTACGTTACATATTCCCAATTCCTTTCTAGTCTCTCTCCTCAAGCCTCTTGTCATAAACCGTTTTTCTCAGAAGAATCTTGTCCCCATACCTGTCTTCGGCTCTTCTGACATCTTCAAGGTTAAAGAGGTTCTTGCTACAAAAACTGTAAGTGGTAAAAAAAAATTTGGGTTGACTGGGAAGGTTACTGTCCTGAGGAGAGATCTTGGGAGCCTGAGGAAAATATCCTGGACATCCTGGACCGTGACCTTCTCAGGAGTTTTCTGACTCATAAAAGGAGGGGGGACTAAAGGGGGGGGGGGGTACTGTTATGTTATGAGCTCCGGCTGCACACACTGGGCATGAGTGCATGGTCCCGTTACCTGCTGCTGTCGGCGGGTACGTGCCCGCATTCGAGCCCCAGTCCATCATTCACCTGGTGCTGCTCCTGCCCCCTCCTCTGCCTCTCTGCTCCGACAAGTGCGTCCCCATCCCCTAGGGCACGCATGCGCCGGAGCTTTAAGATTTAAAGGGCCAGTGTGCTCATTAGTGTAATTTACCTGTGGCTCATTGATAAATTCCTACACCCTCCTCTTTTCCCTGCCGGAAGCCTGAGAGAAAGCATTCCTGTTTTTGCCTTGCCGTGTATGTGATCCTTTGCTCCCTGACCTGACCTTGCTCCTTGCCGCCTGCCTACTGACCATTTGCTACATTCCTGACTATGCTACTGCGCCGTCTGCCCTGACCTTATGTTATCCTGACTACGAGCTGTCTTATCCCTCCTGTGCCTCGCATCTCCTCAGCCGCCTGTGTGGTCGAGCCATGCCAGGGGTAGCGACCTGGGTGCCGCCTGCTGCAGCAAGTCCTTCCCGCTTTGCGGCGGGCTCTGGTGAAAACCAGCAGCCCCTTAGACTCTGCTCCCTGGTACGGTCCGAGTCATCTGCCACACAGGTCCAGCGGATCCACATCCACCGGGGTTCCTGTCTTCTGAAACGTGAGTGTTACAGTCACCTTATTCTGTGAGCCATAACTTTTTTATATTTTCACTGACTCAATTGTGTGAGGACTCTTTTTTTGCGGGACATGTTGTTGTTTTTGGCGGGAATATTTTTTATGTGTTTGGGGTAAAATATTTTATAATTTATTTTTAGAGATGAGCAAATTTTTGAAAAATTTGGTTCGGCCGATACACCGAATTTTCTGAATATTGCTATTAAAAAAAGGCTATTTCTGGCCTACAGAGATTGAGATCCTCAATAGGGGTGTAGAATACTTTGCCTTACTGTAACACGCATAGGGTGTGTGCTGGGTTAGTGAAATAATACTGTTATTTAGTATGACATGCAGATCAGAGGCGTCACTATTGGAATCATTGCCGCAGAGCGGCACAATGACAGAGCTTGGAGGTGGCATCAGTATAAGGAGACCATATAGTGGCTGAATGACACAGCGTGGAGGTGGCTGCAGCATGAGGAGACCATATAGTGGCTGAATGACACAGCGTGGAGGTGGCGGCAGCATGAGGAGAACATATAGTGGCTGAATGACACAGCGTGGAGGTTGTGGCAGCATGAGAAGAACATATAGTGGCTGAATGGCACAGCCTTGATGTTGCAGAAGCATGAGGAGAGCATATAGTGGCTGAATGACACAGAGTGGAGGTGGTGGCAGCATGAGGAGAACATATAGTAGCTGAATGACACAGCCTGGAGTTCACGGCAGTATATAGTGGCTGAATGACACAGTGTGGAACTAGCGGCAGACAACATTATGGCTGAATGACACAGCCTGGAGTTGGTGGCAGCATATATAGTGGCTGAATGAGACAGCCTGGAGTTTGCGGCAGCATAAGGAGAACATATAGTGGCTGAATGACACAGCGTGGAGGTGGCAGCAGCATGAGGAGAACACATGGAGGCCGTATGAGACAGCTTGGAGTTGGCATCAGCATGAGTAGAACATATTGTGGCAGAATGAGGCAGCCTGGAGGTGACAGCAGCATCAGGAGTACTGAAAGTGACCCGGTGACAGATTGGTGCGGTGGGTGGCAATACCAGTACCTGGTGACGAAGGTGGGTAAAAAATTGAGAACTTGGCATCAGATGTGTGGCATCAGGCGGGTGGCAGGATCAGAATAGTAGCTGAGGCAGAAGAAAACTGTCTCTTTTGTAAAAGTGTGAGTGTGCACAAGTAAGTATTGAGGATATGCATTACGTAAAACTAAACTTTTAATAATATGTGTAGGATAAAATGTATGGACACAATTTTTTTTTTTAAATCAAACAAAATGAAAGGTGTGCAAAAAATACCATGTGCCACCTACACCACCAAATATTGATGTGATGCAAAGACCTCTAAAAGGTGGAAGGGAACAACATATGGTCCATTGTAGCAGGTGGGGGTAAAAACTTCCCCTGTAAGGCCCTACTCTCACATTATTAATTCCCTTCTTGGCAAGTTTTACTTACCCTAAAAAAGGTGGCCCCACAAAGGAAAATCTCTTCATTTCCACCTAAAATCCCTGGGAAATGGCAGTGTTTGTAGGGGGGAAATAGGGAGAGGTTCCTGTGTGGGGTCGCCCTTTTTAGGGCGAGTAACACTTGCAAAGAAGGGAATCAATAATGGTAGAGTAGGGCCTTACAGGTGAAGTTTTTACCCCCACCGGTTATAATGGAACATACAGTACGTTGTTCCCTTCCAACTTTTAGAGGTCTTTGCATAACATCAATACTTGGTGGTGTAGGTGGCACATGGTGTTTTTTGCACACCTTTCCTTTGTTTGATTTAAAAAAAAAAAAATTGAGTACATATATTTTATCCTAAGAAAACTTAAGCTTTAGCTAATGTATATCCTCAATACTTACTTGTGGTCTGATGGCGATGAATGTCTGTAACTGGGGAGCAGATTGTGAAGTGTTGGTGTGGCACCATGGTCAATATTCTGATGCATCAGGCATTGGTGGATGGAAATCCTGGCTGATCCATGCCTGACTCACCTTCACAAACATCAGTCTCTCCACTAAACTCCCGCTCTGATGGAACACTACTGGCCGGGCAGGACAGCTTTTCCAGCAAACTCTGCTAGTTGCGGCCACAAATCAAGTTTGGCTACCCAGAAGTCCAGCGGATCTTCAAGGTGTGTTGGCATGGCCATGTCAAGGTATGCCACCACCTGCTGGTTCAGGTCATGCTCCATGTCTACCTGCTGCTGATGAGTTGCTTCACTATGCGGAAGAAGAAAGCTACTCATCAGCAACTGTATACTCAGGCTGCTGCTGATGGAGCTGGTACTGCTCCTGCCACCCCACCCCTCCCCAGCAGCCATGGCAGTGGAAGGTGAGCGCAGGGGGCCCCCCGAGTCAGACCTGTGAGTGGATGGACGATGGCACAGATGGGCATCAGCCAACTGACTACGCAGGATGTCTCTGTAGTAGGTCAGTTTGTCCTCCCTCTAAGTGGGTGTTAAAAAGGCCCCCTTTTTGTACCGGAGGTGAAGGTCCAATAAGGTGGAGAGCCAGAAGTCATCCAGATGCTGAATGGTGACAATTCGGCAGTCATTACGTAAGCAAGTGAGCATGCATCATGCCATTTGTGCAAGTGCCTCAGAGGGACTCCCTGCCTCCATCTCCACTGCATACTGCCACGGTTTGTCTGGGTCCTCTGTCTTGCATTCCTCATAACCCTCTAGCTCCTCCTGCTCCTCCTCTTCTGTCAGATGACTAGAAAAACCCGCCCATCTCGCAAAACCTAAACTGTTCTCCACTTTGCCCCTCCTCCTCCAGTCCAGCCCCCACAGGGCTCATGTGGCCATGCAATTTAGGCATGGCACCTAAATGTCTCCAGTGCCCTGACCAGCCATTGTTTTCAACACGTGTTGTAGTAGTGGCAGTGGAATGAGTCGTTCATCCCGTAATCCTGGCGACTGATTAATAATGTGGCTTCCTCAAAGGGCCTGAGCAAACGGCAGTTGTCACATATGAGCTGCCACTGGTTGACATTGAAGTTATACAGGGGATTCCCCCTATCCGCTTGGATCATCAAAAAATCGGTTGTGGCTTATCTTTGTTTGTATAGTCGGTACAACATATGAGAGTGGAATTCCAATGTGTGGAAACGTTGCAAATCAGACTATGTTGGGGGATGCAGTTCTGACGCTGCAGCTCAAGGAGGGTGTTTGTGGTGTACGAGTGGCTGAAGTGCATGCAAAGTTTCCTTCCCATTGTTAGAATGTCTTGCAGATGGGGGGAACACTTCAGGAGCCACTTGACAACCAAATTGAACACATGTGCCCTGCAGGGCGCATGGCTCAGGCTTCCTTGTCGCAGTGCAGACAAGATGTTCTTTCCATTGTCATTAATCATGGTTCCCATTTCCAGTTTTCGTGGAGTAAGCCATGATTCGATTTCTTTATGAATCACTTTTAGCAGACTTTGGGCCGTAAAGAACATCTATTGTTCCTGACCGTAGTGACAGCTCCACACTTCAGCGCTGCCGTACACTTTGGTAAACACCAACAGGCTCAAGGACTGGCCCACCTTCTTGGCCACAAAATTGCAGGGCTGGTACTGCCTTCTTTGCAAAGAAATGACGGCTTGGGATTCTCCATCTTGGCTCGGCACAAGCCATCAGTTCTCTGAAAGGTGCAGAGTCCACCACTTGAAAAGGGAGGCACTGCAGCACCAGTGTCAGGATCCGGACTGGTATGCAGCGAGGACACTGGAGGTGGATCCTCTGTGTCAGTGGGTTGATGGCGTGGGCCGTACCAGGGGAACGGAGTCTATGGGGTTACTGGTTTTCACAAGAGCCCGCCGCAAAGCGGGATGGACTTGCAGCGGCAGGTAATCCCCAGGTCGTTCCACCCGATAGCGACTCAACCCCAACTGACAGCTGAGACAGGCGCGGTACGCAGGGACAAAGCAAGAGCAAGGTCGGACGTAGCAGAAGGTCAGGGCAGCCAGCAAGCGTCGTAGTCAGGGGCAACAGCAGAAGGTCTGGGTACACAGGCTTGGGAACACACTAAATGCTTTCACAGGGCACTAAGGCAACAAGATCTGGCATAGACAGGAAGGGGAAGTGATGTTTTATAGGGAACACGGTAATTGGGCCAGGCACCAATTAATGGTGCACTGGCCCTTTAAATTTAAGAGCGCCGGCGCACGCGTGCCCTAGAGAGCGGGGCCGCTCATGCCGGGAGGACACAAAGGGCAGAGGGAGGTAAGAGGAACGGGATGCGACCCGCGGGCGGACTTGTGCCGCCACGCGGATCGCATCCCCGCCGGCAGCACTGTGACAGCGCTCCCGGTCAGAGGGACAGACCGGGGGGCTGCAGAAGGAGATACGCCGTGAGCGCTCCGGGATAGAAGCGGGACCCGGAGCGCTCGGCGTTACAACCAGCATCTTGGACAGGAGCACATTTAGTTTCTGCGCCGTTGGATGAGTGTGCACATACTGTTGTCTCTCGGACATGGCTTCGCCGATGGATTGCTGGCGGAATGACTAAATCAATGTAGGAGGAGCATGAGAATCTGGAACAACAGAACATGGGTATGACACACAGTTCCCATCGGCTGAGGTGATGGAGCCTTGGCTGGCTGAAACAGGGAGTGGCGTGCCACTGTGTGATGCAGCAGGCTGGACCAAAACATCGGAGCCATGGTTGTCCCAGGCCGCTTTATGGTGATACTGCATATGTTGACGCAGGGCCGTGGTGCCAGCATTGGGTCCCTGGACACGCTTCACCTTCTGCTAACACATCTTGCATGTGGCCATGTTAACCTCCTCTGGATGCTTGATGAAAAACTGCCACACCGCCGAGTAGCTTATTTTCCCACCAACAGTCCGCACTGATTGACTGCTACTGCTGCCCACTCCAGGAACCCCTGTTTCACTACTTCCCGGGAAGGTAGGCTGCCGCAAACCAGGCGGTCTACCCCGGGCAGGTTTGGCTCCAGACTTCCCACTTCTGCCACCATGCTGACTACCAACCATGCTACCACCTTGCTGGCTCAGCTGCTACCTCAAGGGCAACCTGCAACCCTCTTTTCCTGATAATGATGAAGCCCCTTCTGCACCCGACTCCCAAGTGCGATCGGCTTCATCATCATCATCATCATCATCATCATCGAGTTGTGTCTGCATGTCACGGATGTCCTCCTCTGGTTCCTCAACAGTGTCTGCTTCAGGAGCCTGAACGCTCGCAACACCACCTCCCACGCCACTCTCCTCGTCGCTACTTTTTCCACCTAGCGGAGGAAGCGGCGGATGTCTCCTCCACTTCTTGGCTGGGCAGTAGCTGCTGACTTTCCTCTAGATCGTCCTCACTAAATAGTGGAGCTGAACCCACAGCATAAGATACTTCTGTGGGGGAGGGAACAGAATAGGACAGAGGCAATGGGAGGACAGGCACTGCTCCCGAGCCATGCCAACTGAGGGCTGTGTCTGAGGAACCCGCCAACTGTTGACTAGGGGTGTCAGATGTCACTTGTGATAAAGTGGATGACCGTGTTAACCAATCGATGACGGCAGATGGGTTGCTGGTCGAGACACGACCGTTAGGTGATACGGGAAGCTCAGGCCTTTCACTGCGACTCCTATTGCCACTTGCCCCCAGTTTTCTGGGGGCCTCTGCCACTCCTCTTTGCATGTCCTGGCACTGTCTGACATACTTACTGCGTATATAAGGGGAGTACAACACGCTCCACTGCGCTTAAAAAAGTATTTGTGCACAACACCAGCCGGTGAGTACTTTTGCCTGGCCTTTCACAGTATCTAGGCCCTTGAGACTTTAACAGGAACAAAATAGTACACCACTTAGATGTACATATGTGGTATGCACGTATGAGGGGAGGACAATGTGCTCCAGTACACTTAAAGGAGTACTCCCGTGGAAAACTTTTTTTTTTTTTAAATCAACTGGTGCCAGAAAGTTAAACAGATTTGTAAATAACTTCTATTAAAAAATCTTAATCCTTTAAGTACTTTTTAGGGGCTGTATACTAAAGAGAAATCCAAAAAAGAAATGCATTCCCTCTGATGTCATGACCACAGTGCTCTCTGCTGACCTCTGCTGTCTATTTTAGGAACTGTCCAAAGCAGCATATGTTTGCTATGGGGATTTTCTCCAGCTCTAGACAGTTCCTGAAATGGACAGCAGAGGTCAGCAGAGAGCCCTGTGGTCATGACATCAGAGGAAATGCGTTTCTTTTTTGGATTTCTCTTTAGTATGCAGCCCCTAAAAAGTACTGGAAGGATTAAGATTTTTTAATAGAAGTGATTTACAAATCTGTTTAACTTTCTCCCACCAGCTGATTTAAAAAAAAAAGTTTTCCATGGGAGTACTCCTTTAAAAACGTATTTGTGTACAACACCAGCCGGTGAGTACTTTTGCCTGGCCTTTCACAGTATGAAGGCCCTTGAGACTTTAACAGGAACAAAATAGTCCATCACTTACATGTACGTATGTGGTATGCACTTATGAGGGGAGGACCATGAACTACAGTACGCTAAAAAAAGGATTTGTGTACAACACCAGCCAGTGAGTAATTTTGCCTGGCCTTTCACAGCATCTAGGCCCTTGAGACTTTAGCAAGAACAAAATCGTACACCATTTGGATGTACGTATTTGGTATGCACTTATGAGGGGAGGACAATGCACTCCAGTACGCTTAAAAAAGTATTTGTGTAAAACATCAGCAGTACACATTAGTGCTGCACCACACAGTCGCTGTGTGCTACACCCAAAATTGCACTTTCTTTCTCAATCTCACCCCCCTTCCCTATCAGTGCTTTTAGGCCGGATATGTGCTTGAGCTGAATCACTGCTGTACTGTGCAACGTACTGCTCTCTGTCCCTCTCTGTAATAGAATGCAGTAGTGACTGGGAGGTGAGTCGCTGCAGTAATAATGCTTTTCTGTGCAACACACACTGCTCTCTGTCCCTCTGTGGACTAGGAAGTGACTTGCTGCTGGAAAAAATCTTTTCTGGCCAACACACAGCGCTGTCTGTCCCTATCTATCTCTTTGCTATGAAAGGCTGAAGTGACTGGCTGCAAGATGGCTGCCGATTATAAAGGGCTGTGACATCACAGGGGTGACTGGTGATGCTGGCTGGTGTGGCTGCATGCTGCATGTGATTCAGGGTCATCCCACCTACCCTTGTTCCCGCCTTCCCAGGATTCCTTGTCCCATGTCCTCACATGTTGTCAGGATCCGGACTGGCGGCTTATGAGGACACAGGAGGTGGATCCTCTGTGCCAGAGAGGTAATGGCGCGAGTCGTACTGGGGGATCGGTTCTAAGTAGTTACTGGTGTTCACCAGAGCCTGCCGCAAAGCGATATGGACTTGTGGCGGCGGTAACTACCAGGTCATGTCCCCCAGTAGCATCTCGACCTCTCTGGCAGCTGAGACTGGCACGGTACACAAGGACTAGACAGAGGCGAGGTCAGATGTAGCAGAAGGTCAGGAAAGGCGGCAATGGTTTGTAGTCAGGGGCAACAGCAGAAGGTCTGGATACAAAGGCAAGGGAACACACTAAACGCTTTCTCAGGGCACAAGGCAACAAGATCTGGCAAGGACAGGAAGGGGAAGTGGGTATTTATGAGTTAGGGAGGTGATTAGACTGATTGGGCCAGGCACCAATTAGCGGTGCACTGGTCCTTTAAATCTCAGAAAGCCGGCTTGCGCGCGCCCTAGGGAGCGGGGCCGCGCGTGCCGGGACGAGACCGACGCCGGAGGAGGAGGGTGAGTGGAATGGGGCGCGATGCGAGAGCGGACTTGACCCGTCACGCGGATCACGTCCCTGCCGGCACGAACACAGCAGCTTTCGCGGTCAGAGACAGAGACCGGAGCGCTGTTGTCAGCAGAACGCCGCGAGCGCTCCGGGGGGACAGAGGGACCCGGAGCGCTCGGCGTTACACATGTGGACCCGCCATTTTAGATTCCCTGAAGCCTGGACCGCATGGAGCCTGGAGTTTAATGAACCACGCTGATATTCGCATTTGCTGCAAATCAAATTTTTTCTGAAATTTGTAACGAATTCGGAATCGTCAGATTTGATTAGCTCATCCCTATTTATTTTATTTTTTATATTTTTTTATTTTTTTTTCCAATTTGTTTATTTTTTTCTCACTTTTTTTTACATTATATTATGATACACATAATTCAACGGAGAACACATCTGTTCTCCATCGAATTATGCCTATGCCTGTCAGTTTTAAACTGACAGACATTGGATAGATAAGTCTCTACCTAAGGTAGAGACTGATCTGCTCCTGTTGCCATGGCAATTATCGGTGTTCTGCTTTCACTTTGCAGAGCGCCAATCGGTGACAGAGGGAGCTCCCTCCCTCTGTTACCCTAATAGATGTTGCGGTCACAGAGGGAGGGCTTATATGGGGGAGACTAGGAGGGGTCCCATAGGTCACCCTTAGGTCTAATGGTCACGAATACCTCACTGGGTTACAATCACATGACAACTGGTTAATCACATGACAACTGGTTTGAACCCCTTAAGGACCCATGATGTACCGGTACGTCATGAGTCCACTCCCGTTTTATAACGCAGGGCCACAGCCCGGCTTCTAACAACGGCCAAGACCCGTGGCTAATAGTGTGCGGCACTGATCACGGTGCCGTGGGCTATTTTCCCTTTAGACGCGGCATTCAAAGTTGAACTCCGCGTCTAAAGTGAAAGTAAATCCTTGCCGGTTAGCTCAGGGGGCTTTTCAGGATGTCCGCGGTGAAATCGCAGAATCCCGAACAGCTGTGAGACAGCAGGAGGGTCCCTTACCTTGCCTCCTGGTGTTCGATCGCCGAATGACTGCTCAGTGCCTGAGATCCAAATGTCTGAATTATAAAAATCTATTGTTAATTAAACCACACGGTCAATGGTGTACGCGCAAAAATTTTCCAAAGTCTAAAATAGTAGATCAATAAGTTCTATCAATACAAAAATGGTACCGATAAAAACTTCAGATCACAGTGCAAAAAATGAGCCCTCATACCGCCCCATACGCGGAAAAATAAAAAAGTTATAGGGGTCAGAAGATGACAATTTTTAAACGCATACATTTTCCTGCATGTAGTTATGATTTTTCCAGAAGTACGACAAAATCAAACCTATATAAGTAGGGCATCATTTTAATCATATGGACCTACAGAATAAAAAGAAGGTGTCAATTCTACCTAAAAATGTACTGGGTAGAAACGAAAGCCCTAAAAAGTTACAAAATGGCATTTATTTTTTTCAATTTTGTTTAACAATCAAGCCCCTATCTCACTGATCCCTGCAAAGCTATGGCTTTGCAGGGATCAGCATAAGAGATCAGTGTGTGCAGTGCTATAGCTCACTATGGGAGCTATAGCTCTGCAAAAAAAAAGTGAAAAAAAAAGTTAACAAAGGTCATTTAACCCCTTTCCCATTAAAAAATAAACGGTGTAAATAAAAATAAAAATTTACATATGTGGTATCGCCGCGTGCGTAAATGTCTGAACTATAAAATTATATCATTAGTTAAACTGCACGGTCAATGGCGTATGCGCAAATAAATTCCAAAGTCCAAAATAGCGTATTTTTGGTCACTTTTTATATAATAAAAAAATGAATTAAAAGCGATCAAAAGAGTCCGATCAACACAAAAATGGTACCAATAAAAACTTCAGAACATGGAGCAAAAAATTAGCCCTCATTCGGGCCCGTACGTGGAAAAATAAAAAGTTACAGGGGTCAGAAGATGACAATTTTAAACGTATACATTTTCCTGCATGTAGTTAGGATTTTTTTCAGAAGTGCGGCAAACTCAAACCTATATAAGTAGGGAATCATTTTAACCGTATGGACCTACAGAATAAAGATAAGGTGTAATTTTGACCAAAAAATGCACTGCGTAGAAACAGAATCCCCCAAAAGTTACAAAATGAAATTTTTCCTTCAATTTTGCCGCACAATTATTTTTTTTCCATTTCGCCGTGGATTTTTTTGTAAAATGACTAATGTCACTACAAAGTAGAATTGGTGGTGCAAAAAATAAGCCATCATATGGATTTATAGGTGCAAAATTGAAAGCGTTATGATTTTTAGAAGGTGATGAGGAAAAAATAAAAATGCAAAAACGGAAAAACGCTGAGTCCTTAAGGGGTTAAAGCTAAAGAGGAAAAAACAAAAATGCAAAAACGGAAAGCCCCCGGGTCCTTAAGGGGTTAAAGGCATAACACATTTCAGGTATAATACATTATATAACAGGCATATAAATGAATAGACAATGAAACAGATACAGACGGGGCAGGGGACACTGTATGGAGGCTGCCTGACAGGGCAGCAAGGGTATAGGGGTGCAAATCCTGTACTGGGCCATCACAGTTTCCTGTGTTACCCCACTTACACGATTACTGGTTGCCATGGCAACTGTGGGCTTCACAAAGACACAATACATTGCGGTTCAGGAGTATTGTGATATATTATATGAGGGATTAAAAAATGTAACATTTTCTAGATCCTTGTGCTTTAGAAATGTTTGACATGTTAAAAGCTTTGATGGCTCTGAGTCTGAGGGGGAGATTCATCAAAACCCGTCCAGAATAAAAATTGCTGAATTGCCCATAGCAAACAATCAGATCTCTTCTTTACATTTTTCAGAGGCCTTTTTAAAAATGAAAGAAGCGATTTGATTGGTTGCTATGGGCAGCTCAGTAACTTTTCCTTTTGACAGGTTTTGATAAATCTCCCCAAGTGTCCAGATTTTGTCAGGGGAGGTGCACATTGCTCCCCAGCTGGGGAGTAGAGTGCATTACAATACAGGAATTTAGGTGCACTACTGTGGTAGATGTATACAGTGACATTGGCTATCACTCAACACTGATGTTAAAATTGAGACATTCGCTAGTATATCCTTATATGAAGGACATACCAGAGCCCGCACACCAACGCCAAGGTTTGTCAAATAGCACAGGACCTAGCGTTAAACCTACCTGTGCGTGATAAGCAAAACAGGGGCCAGTGGGCAATTACGGCAGCATTAAGTCGACTCACAGAGTCCTCCCAGGTACCCTCCAGCGTGGCTAAACACACATACAATGGGGGGAGGGAGGCAAACTGCAAGCCCCCTGAGTCGGCTAATATAGTTGCCGGCCTCACAGGTGCTACCTCAATGCTGCCTGGAAAAGGTTCAAGGCGCATTACATAAGGAGTTTACACACCTCCAAGTATAAAATTTAAACAACAACAAAGAACATGGTCTCAAATGGCTGGAGGTGCTCAACCCCAAATGCGGTTGTGCATTTATACTGGGGGAGCAGATCCTGCCCTTGTAGTCCGTTGCTAGGGGCGATCCCCAGCATAAAAATGGATACAATGGAGGATGCCTGCAGAGGACTACAAGTGCCACAATAGAATCCTACACCAGATACATGAGAGTAGAGTGCATTACTGGCAGTATCTAGAGATAGGTTGGGGTCTGAACACTCAGACACTGAGCGATCAAGGTTCTTGACATGTCTGCGCTCGCTTCATAGACGGTGAGTGACGTCTGCATTCATGGAGATGTCTGCCATTAACCCTTTAGATGTCACGATCAATGCAAATCACTGCATCTAACTGATAAAATGACAGGTTTTGATGGGTTCGTAGACTCATTGGACCGTCTGTAGTGTGATTGCGGGGCTGAGGGTCTTTATAATAAAATAAATAAAAAAAGTACCAATGATTTGCCAGAGCCGTCACGCCCACATTCACAGAAAACAGAGCTTGACGCAGAGAGCTCCGTACGTTGTGTTGTGGCTGTGTTGGGTTACTGCAGCTCAGCTCCCGTTACACAATGTAGGGATCCATTTCCGATTTTGTTCTCTTGAATATACAGTACCTGCACTGACAAAAAGCTGATAAGCAGGGGAACCCCACCTATCCACAGTGATGGGGTAGGTCATGAATACATTTTGCCTAGAAAACCCCTTTACATTTGGTTGTACAATAGGTGAACATACACATTGATGTACTATTTAGCAATGTATTTATGTGTGTGTGTAGAAATATTAAAGCAAGATGTTGCATTTCTTCCAGGCTTCACATTATATATGGTCACATTTTGAAAATAGATATTTAAAAACATGGTTTATTGACCGACCTTAAAGACCTTGCAAAAAAGGGACTGGAAATACACTCAGGGGAATGAATGCCTTATGAAAAGTAATTGCCCCATCATGTTAGCAGATGACAGAATATGTGTATAGAGCCATACTCATATTATGCTCCATATAACATGTGTCCTATGTTTTGAATAAATGTCTGTTGTTTTACATTTTCCAGAACTTTGAAATGAAAGAAATAAAATTTTACGTTTCGTCTATAAATATTTTCTCCTACAGATGACAAAAAGAGTTCTATAAGCTAAAGTGGGTCCTGACTGAGCGGAAGCTTTATATGTGTTCTTTATATATGATGGATTTGTCTATTCTGGTTTATTAAATCTAGTATGGGAGTCATGGGAGGAGGAGAGGGGGGGGGGGGGTCATATATTATTTGGGGCCATATAACTCCTCTTACAATCCTCGGATTGCACTGAGACATCATTGTGGAATATTCACCATGTGCACTGAATGCTAGTGGTACAATATATTGGTGCTACTGAAATCATAATGATTCCCAATGGATCACATGAAGTCACATATATAGTCACTGGATCATAAGGAGGGTTGATAAACCTTCAGTGTCAAAGTGATCTGTAAAAATATAAAAGGAAATGCCACAGAACAGGGATCTTTGAGGTAACTACTTATAGTCCTAATAATTTATAGTAGGTGATAAATGATTCATCATGGCCTTTCCTCCTTATATTCTTTGTAAACACCTTACCTGCTGCAGATTCCTGCATTCTCTTAGTTCATCTGATTCTGTCTGCATAAACTTAGGTGTGTATTATGATGTTCTGCAGCATCTAATGTATGTATTATGGAGTTTAGTAACAGCTGACGTGTGTACTTTGATGTTCTGAAGCAACTGAGGTACAAAGTATGATGGTTTACAGAAGCTGTAGTGTGTATTATTATATTCTGCGGAAGCTGAGGTGAGTATTATGGTGTTTTGCTGTAGCTTAGGTTTGTACTATGATAGTCTGCAGCAGCTGAGGTATGTATTGTGATATTCTGCAGCATCTGGATGGTGTGTCATAATATTCCGCAGAAGCTGAGGTGAATATTATGACATCTTGCAGTATTTGTTGTGTGTGTTATGACATATTACAGCAACTGAGGTGTCTGTTAGCTGAGGTGTGCATTATGCTACTTTACAACAGCCGAGGGGGGTTTTACGATATTTTGCATCAGTTGAGGTGTGTGCTATGATATTCTTGAGCACAACCTCCCAACTTTTGTTGCTGAGAGCAAGAGGGACAACCCTAACCACACTCTTAGCCACGCCCTAACCACTCCCCCAACCACGCCCTAACCCCACGCACATGTGGAATTGTCAGCCTGTCATGTGAGTTTAGGAGGACCTCCATTTCAGACTGCCATTAATCACCATCGTTACCATGAAGAAACAAAGAAACAGAAAGGCGTTTGTGAATCAATAATCTGACACTTCATTAATATACCATAGTACGAAAAAAGGACATACATTTAAAATACATAAAATACATATACTGGTGGAAAACCGAACAGAAATGGAAGCATATATGGAAAATGTGACCACAATGTTGGAAATGCTATTGTAAGCCAAAGCTGTGTACCCCAAACACAATCTACATGCTACAAAATAGTAAAGGCAAAAAGTCCCAAAAGTGCATAGCAGGGAGTGAAAAGCAAAAGTTGCCTCTCACATGAGTAAGCATACAGATACAAAGAATATTAATGCAATATAGGTAGTAGCAGTCATTACCAAGTGGACCGGGTACAGACAGTATGCTTCCATCACGCCCCGGAAGAAGCCTTGAGCGAAACATTGGGTGGTGGAAACATACTGTCTTTTCCCGGTCCACTTGGTAATGACTGCTACTACCTATATTGCATTAATATTCTTTGTATCTGTATGTTTACTCATGTGATAGGCAACTTTTGCTTTTCACTCCCTGCTATGCACTTTTGGCACTTTTTGCCTTTACTATTTTGTAGCATGTAGATTGTGTTTGGGGTACACAGCTTAGGCTTACTATAGCATTTCCAACATTGTGGTCAGATTTTCCATGTATGCTTCCATTTCTGTTCGGTTTTCCACCAGTCTTAGTCTTCCCATATATGTATTTTATGAATTTTAGATGTATGTCCTTTTTTCTTACTATGGTATATTAATAAAGTGTCAGATTATTGATTCACAAGCAACTTTCTGTTCCTTTGTTTCTTCATATCAGTGCTAGGTGTGGATCAGTGACACATGGGGATTATTTATGCTTAGCGTTGTTACCATGATAGACCGTATAAGTGATCACATACAGTTACATCTGGTGACTCACAGGTGACGTCTTCTCTGTTTGGAGGCCTTCACTTTCTTTTTTTCTTCTCCATCTAGCTCAGTCTGTCATGGCGATTACTTCCAGCTACAACTTGTCTCTGCAGAACCTTAAAAAATGTTTAGGCTCTGCACTTTTCCAAGATCTATAGTGCCCCAAATTGTAACAACAACCCCCTGCATGTCCCGCAAAGTATAGTGGGTAGAGTAAATGGGTAGGGGAAGAATAGGCAGGCCCCCCCTTTAGATCGCACCAGTAGGTCCCTTCTTGTAGCTTCCCCCCATCACCTAGGTGCCCAAATAGGTAGACCCCACTAAATAACTGCCCCCTGTAGGTAGAAACCCCCCCCCCCAGATAACTGCCCCTATGGGCAGAACCCTTTCGTCAGTCCCCTGTAGGTAGCAATCCACCTGTAAATAGTTGCGCCCCTGGAGTGGGGATGAGTGTGTGTGAGTGTGTGGGATCCCATTTTGGTGTCATGTTCCACCAGATCCGGGTGGTTGGGAGGTATAGTAGCTGAGGTGCATTTTAGGATCTTCTTTAGCAGCTCAGGTGTGTATAATGATGCTGTTCTACAACAGCTGAGGTGTGTATTCAGATGTTCTGCAGAAGGTGAGATGTAAATAATTTTGTTTTGCAGCAGCTGAGGTCTATAATATGATGTCATGCATGCAGAAGCTGAGGTGTGTATTATAATGTGATGCAAAAGCTGAGGTGTGTTGTGGTGGCCCAGTACGGAAGGTTTTGCCCCGTACCCTTGCTGCCCTGTCCGGCAGCCTTCCTTCAGTGTCCCTTAGGCTCCCTTGTACACTGCTCCAAAAAATTTAGGGAACACTAAGATAACACATCCTAGATCTGAATGAATTAAATACTTTCGTTTTTACATAGTTGAATGTGCTGACAACAAAATCACTCAAAAATTATCAATGGAAATCAAATTTATCAACCCATGGAGGTCTGGATATGGAGTCACACTCAAAAATCAAAGTGTAAAACCACACTACAGGCTGATCCAACTTTGATGTAATGTCCTTAACACAAGTCAAAATGAGGCTCAGTAGTGTGTGTGGCCTTCATGAGCCTGTATGACTTCCCTACAACGCCTGGGCATGCTCTTGATGAGGTGGTGGATGGTCTTTCGAGGGATGTCCTCCCAGACCTGGACTAAAGCATCCCCCAACTCCTGGACAGTCTGTGGTGCAATATGGCATTAGTGGATGGAGTGAGACATAGTACATAAGGTTGAAAAAATCCATCAAGTTCCACCTATAACCCTAATGAGTCCCTACTGAGTTGATCCAGAGGAAGGCAAAAAACCCTCATATTAGAGGTAAAAATTCCTTCCCGACTCCAAATATGGCAGAATAAATCCCTGGATCATCGTTTTGTCCCTATAAATTTAGTATACATAACCTGTAATGTTATTATTCTCCAAAAACGCATCCAGCCCATTTTTGAACTCTTTTACAGAGTTCACCATGACCACCTCCTCAGGCAGAGAATTCCCCAGTCTCACTGCTCTTACAGTAAAGAACCCCCATCTGTGCTGGTGTAGAAACCTTCTTTCCTCTAAATGTAGAGGATGCCCCCTTGTTATAGACATAGTCCTGGGTATAAATAGATCATGGGAGAGATCTCTGTACGGTCCCCTGATATATTTACAAAGTTATTAGGTCGCCCCTAAGCCTTCTTTTTTCTAAACTAAATAACCCTAATACTGGTAATCTTTCTGGGTACTGTAGTCCCCCCATTCCCCGTATTACCCTGGTTGCCCGTCTTTGAACCCTCTCCAGCTCCACTATATCTTTCTTGTACACTGGTGCCCAGTACTGTACACAGTATTCTATGTGTGGTCTGACTAGTGATTTGTACAGCGGTAGAATTATTTCCTTGTCGTGGGTGTCTATGCCCCTATTGATGCACCCCATGATTTTATTTGCCTTGGCAGCAGCTGCCCGACACTGGTCACTACAGCTAATTTTACTTTTAACTAAGACTCCGAAGTCCTTTTCCATGTCAGTCGTCCCAAGTGTGCTCCCATTTAATACATAATTCAAGCCCGTTTTTTTCTTCCCCATGTGCATTACCTTACATTTATCTGTATTGAACCTCATCTGCCACTTCACAGCCCAAACCTCCAACCTATCCAGATCCATTTGTAACAGTGCATTGTCCTCTATTGTGTTTTCTGCTTTACAGAGTTTAGTATCATCTGCAAAGATTGCTACTTTACTATTCAACCCCTCTTCAAGGTCAATAATAAATATATTAAATAGAACAGGACCCAATATGGACCCCTGTGGTACCCCACTAGTAACAATCACCCAATCAGAATAAGTACCATTAAAACCACCCTCTGTTTACTATCACTGAGTCAGTTACTTACCCACTTACACACATTTTCTCCCCCAGCCCCATCCTTCTCATTTTATGCACCAACCTTTTATGTGGTACCATATCAAATGCTTTGGAAAAATCCAGATATACGACATCCAGCGATTCCCCCTGGTCCAGTCTGGAGCTCACCTCCTCATAAAAGCTGATCAGTTTAGTTTGACAGGACCAATCCCTCATAAAGCCATGCTGATATGGAGTCATGCATTTATTTTTATCAAGATACTTCAAAATAGCATCCCTATGTTACTCAGGAGGTATTAGTGAACAGATGACTCCAAGAGTGACCTATGGGCTCCCTGCTAGTCTCCCCCATATAAGCCCTGGGTGGACATAGCTTCTCTCTCTCGGAGCTTAGAGCTCTTGCTTCCTGCTGAGATCCAGTGCAGTCGTGCCTAGTGTGTGTGTCCAGAGTGTTGGAGACCTCAAAGTCCAGTCCTGCAGCCACCATCAAGTCAAGCAAGCTAAAGTCACAGCTTTATGAGTCAAGCCAAGTCAGTCTCTGTCATCTGTCAAGTGAGCGTGGTCTGCATTCAATTGTCCAGTCCTACTACAATTCCCAGCAAGCCCTTAAGATCTCTGGTTCACCGGTCACCTCCTTGGGCCCTGGCTGAACTGTTTAGACTTTACCAACTGTCTACCCTCAGTAAAGCTACCATTGCCCGTAACGGCATATGAGTCTTTATTGCCCTGGTGTCACGAATCCAAGGGGTCAATGCCATCTGCCCCTAGGATAATAACATCTTCCCTCATCACACCTCGCTACCACAGTGTATTATAATGTGATGCAGAAGCTGATGTATGTTTTATGATGTGATGCAGAAGCTGAGGTGTGTATTATGATGTGATGCAGAAGCTGAGGTGTGTATTAGGATGTGATGCAGAAGCTGAGGTGTGTATTATGATGTGATGCAGAAGCTGAGGTGTGTATTATGATGTGATGCAGAAGCTGAGGTGTGTATTATGATGTGATGCAGAAGCTGAGGTGTGTATTATGATGTGATGCAGAAGCTGAGGTGTGTATTATGATGTGATGCAGAAGCTGAGGTGTGTATTATGATGTGATGCAGAAGCTGAGGTGTGTATTATGATGTGATGCAGAAGCTGAGGTGTGTATTATGATGTGATGCAGAAGCTGAGGTGTGTATTATAATATGATGCAGAAGCTAATGTGTGTATTATGATGCGATACAGAAGCTGAGGAGTGTATTATGATTTGATGCAGAAGCTGAGGTGTGTATTATGATGTGATGCAGAAGCTGAGGTGTGTATTATAATATGATGCAGAAGCTGAGGTGTGTATTATGATGCGATGCAGAATCTGAGAAGTGTATTATGATGTGATGCAGAAGATGAGGTGTGTATTATGATGTGATGCAGAAGCTGAGGTGTGTATTGTAATATGATGCAGAAGCTGATGTGTGTATTATAATGCTCTGCAGCAGCTGAGGTATATATTTTGTGATGCATATGTGGTGTCCCAGCACCAAAGGCTGTCCTGTGGGCTGCAGATTTCCTCAGGCAGACCTGCGGCACAGGTGTTAGGCCTATTAAAAGATTGGTTGTTATAGTTAATACACGACTCAAAAAAAATAAAGGGAACACTTACACAACACAATATAACTCCAAGTCAATCACACTTCTGTGAAATCACACTGTCCACTCAGGAAGCAACACTGATTGACAATCAATTTCACATGCTGTTGTGCAAATGGAACAGACATCAGGTGGAAATTATAGGCATTTAGCAAGACACCCCCAATAAAGGAGTGTTTCTGCAGGCAGGGACTACAGACCACTTCTGGCTGATGTTTTTGGTCACTTTTGAATGCTGGCGGTGATTTCACTCTAGTGGTAGCATGAGACGGAGTCTACAACCCACACAAGGGGCTCAGGTAGTGCAGCTCATGAAGGATGGCACATCAATGCGA
The DNA here is from genome assembly GCF_029499605.1 of Hyla sarda. Lineage (NCBI taxonomy): Eukaryota > Metazoa > Chordata > Amphibia > Anura > Hylidae > Hyla > Hyla sarda. Next base: position 71,779,332 of record NC_079191.1, on the reverse strand, counting down.
GCTGTGGCAAGAGGTTTGCTGTGCCTGTCAGCGTAGTGTCCTGAGCATGGAGGTGCTACCAGGAGACAGGCCAGTATATGGGACATCATGTCTTGCATCATCCACCAACGTGTGCCACTTTGCACCACAAACTGTCCAGGAGTTGCCAGATGCTTTAGTCCAGGTCTGGGAGGTCATCCCTCAGGAGACCTCATCAGGGATTTTGTTGTCAGCAGATTGAACTATGTAAAGACAAAAGTATTTCATATGATTAGTTCATTAATTTAGATCTAGGATGTGTTATCTTAGTGTTCCCTTTATTTTTTTGAGCAGTGTATGTTTGAACACTTTACCAAATGTTATTTATATTTCTAATGTACACTGTAAAATTTGTTATTTATCTGTGTTGCACAGGAATCAAGTCCTGCAGGAACATGTGGGAACTGAGTTCCTGCACTTTTTCTACAGCAGGAACACCATTCCCATTAGCAGGAGTCCTGCAGAACCAGGCATTGAGTGCAAATCATGGGTGAGTTCCCTCACCTTTTTTTTTGTTGCACCTTTAAGAGCGGTGGAGTAGTGTAGAGTCATGTGACCCTGCCTGCCCAATGGGAACCCCAAAATTGTGAGCTATATAGTGCAATGGGGGAGGAGTTGCCCCAGTTCCAGTTGAGTTTAGTCCGAGCTGAAGTGTGGTGAAGGAGTGAGTTGTGTGTAAAGAAGCTCTGAAGGAAGTCCAAGAACAAATATCTTCTCAAATCCTATCCAGCTATTCTGCAAGTGATCCCCCACACAGTGGAAAGTCAAGCCCTTGTGGAGAAAGTAACAGGACCTTGTCAGAACCCTGAAAGAATCTTCAGTCTCAACAAGTCAGTATTAATTAACTGGGTGAAAAGCACCATAAGTCCCAGCAAGGCAATAGGGCTCCCAAAAGGTTACACTTCATCCTCTCCACTCTGCACCATACTGTTGGCATGTTATAACATCTGCACCCTGCTCAGTAAAAGACAGTTATCCATAACCTGACACCGTGTGTTTCTTTACTCCCCGTGTCTGGCCCAGGAGAAGCTGTCTCCAACCTCAGACCTTTTATAGGCTAACGGTGCCCTGGCATCACAAACTGATCAGGTATTCCTAGCATTATAAACTTCTGCAGCAGCTGAGGCATGTACTATGATTTTTTATGTATTCATCAGGCATCGACAGTATGCCCTGGTAGCTTGCAGCTATAGAGCACCATTTACACACTGAAAGAGACACTGAACTGCTCCAAGAAAATATGTGACTCCATTTGTAGTGCCGGTTGTTGTAAAAATTAATTTGTTCCGCATGAAGTCTCTTTATGGTTATTTTCCAATAGGTGATAGCTGAATGGGCTGTTTACTTAACTCCTCCACACATGTTTAAAATAAAGATTAATCTTCCCTTTCTTACTTTGGAAACGTTGAGTTTTATGACATATTTTGACATTCTGTAACTTACCGAGCATTTGGGAATCATTAGAGAGGACCTTGATGGGGCGCTGTAAATTTGAGGGCCTGTGTTCTGAGCCTTCTGAGAGACTTCAAAGACCAGAAACAGACAACATTAATCTGACTACATACCAAAACACATTCCCTTATTTACTGGGATGAAGAGACATTCATCATCCCGCTACCGACGAACAAGAGGATTTAGTACGACATTTCCTAAAAGAGATGTATATGGAAAAAATGATTATAGCTCATCTAATAAAGCAAGTGCATATATATATATATATATATATATATATATATATATATATATGCACAGTATTATATTTTCGGAGTTTAAAGGGGAAAAGGGGATATAAAGTAAAGTGGATAGAACTCACCCAAAGTGTAAGTTTATTTAATGTAAATTCCCACAGTGTAAAATAACAAAACAAAAAAATGACAGTAAATTAATAATGTCCATAGTGCACACTTGTTTAAATATGGCAGTAATGCCGAAGTTGGAATTACTGCAGTTTTATTTTATACAATTTGTGCACTGATGGCCGCTTTTCCATAGACCACTGTACATCCAGCTGTTATAAAACTACAATTCCCAGCATGCCCGGACAACCAAAGGCATACTGGGTGTTGTAGTTTTGCAACAGCTGTTGGAACACTGGTTGGGAAACACTGGCATGGCTTTAGGCTATGTTCACACACCGTTCACACTTTTCAGAGCAGGAGCAAATCCCCAAAGCAAACCTCTCCTACTCTGGACAGTTCCTAACACAGACAGAAGTGGCAGCAGAGAGCACTGTGATCAGACTGGAAAGAACTACACAACTTCCTCTAGGGCATACAGCAGTTGATAAGTACTAAAAGGAATTTACAAATATGTATGGGGGAGATTTATCAAAACCTGTCCAGAGTAAAAGTTGCTGAGTTGCCCATAGCAACCAATCAGATTGCTTCTTTTAAATTTCAGAGGCCTTTTCAAAAATGAAAGAAGTGATCTGATTGGTTGCTATGGGCAACTCAACAACTTTTCCTCTGGACAGGTTTTGATGAATCTTCCCCTATAACTTTCTGGCCCCAGTTGATTTATAAACATTTTTTTTTCCACCAGAGTACCCTTGCGATGGATCCTAGAGTCACCCTACCTACTTGGATGGACTTTAGGACATCACTATTTGTACCCCTCAGTTGATGTTGTCCAGTGACATAAAGCTCAGAGTTAAAATACTTGTATTTACTGTTTTCATACACTTTCCGCACACGGTCCACTTTCTGTGCACAATACACCTTTTTGCACATGGTCTGCCTTTTGCACACTGTCGACCTTTTGCACACTGTCCACCTCCTTTACACAATACACCTTTTGCACATGGTTCACATTTTGCACATGGTTCACATTTTGCACACGGTTCACCTTTTGTACAATACACTAATTCTACACATGCTTCTCCTTTTTGCACACAGTCCAACTTCTGCACACCTCCAACTTTTGCACTCAAGGCACTGTATAGGGAGAGCTAATCGCGTTTATTGGATTATCTCCCAGACTCACTGTCACCTGTATTGTCTTTACTGACCCTTCCCCCTGTGATGTCCTTCCTATAGAAGAAGACACTTGTTCCACAATAAAGTGTGCTGGTTTTATACCTGAAGACTGGTGTTGCCTGGTTCTTTGGGTACAAGGATGCAATTATCTCTAGTTCTGCCTGGGGATATTGCCTGTGATATGCTGGGGCTTGTCATCCGAAAGGAGAAGTATCTTTTGGCGGAGTCAGTCCGTCACAATTGGTGGCAACGGTGGGATCGGACTTCTCCAGGATTCACACTGAGACCAGCCTAGCTGGGGGAGATACAGTCACTGGCTTGACCCTGGCGAGGAAGAGCCTGTAAGGATGGAGGATTTCCAAAGAGAGGTGCAATGGTTCCTGGGACTCTTCAAAGATCTTCCACGAGAGAGAGTGTGAACAGGGTCCTTACACAGCTGACACAACTTCGTATAGCGAAGCTGCAGTATGCCATCGAAGAGATGTCCATGCATGAGAGAGCCTTAATTCGCTTGCAGATTTGGGAAGTTGTTCTTGAGGAGTCGGTGAGAAGCCGAGCACAAGTCCTGCCCACCCCAGAACAGCGCTTCAGGGAACAGGTCCATTTGCAGCTTCGCTACCTCAGAGAGCAACCCACGGGCAGAGAAATGGTTGATTTGCACAGATTGGTGCAAAAAGAAATGGAGCTCGAGGCTCATTACTGTGCCCTGTACTGGTGGGCAAGCTGCAGGCAGTCGGAGCCAAACACAGCCTGTTCTCCACAAGGGACAGACTTCGGCTGGCCTGGTCTATTGTGGGATGCATTCGAGGAACGGTACGACTTTAGCCGTACCGAGGCATACAGACTCTGGGACATCCAGGATAAGCGGAGAGAGATGCTGCCGCAGTCGGAAGTGCCAGACCTGGAACCGGATCTATCTTGGCTGACGTATGAGGAATGGTACCTCCAGGAAGACTACCTGTCCTTGTTTTAGGGGGAATTCTAACGTCACGAGCCATGTACAGCAGAGGAAACCAGCACAGATGAGAGGGCTGGTCTCTGTCTCCCCCTTCCCCTGGATTGCACACCGCACCGCGACGCTCTAGCAGTATCCGGTCAGGACACCAGGGTGGAAACGCCGGCATGAGGGCTGAGTTCTGCTACACTCTTTCCATCATCAGACACCAGTGCCAGCTCTACAGCTACAGAGGGGTCAATGATCCCTGTACCAGTCCACCCGGGTTTTCTACAATCCGGCTAGCACTGAAGATTGCCGGCAGGTCTGCAGTTACAGATGGGACTTTGGTCCCTGCATTGGTCCAGTCAGGATCCCAGAAGGTTTACCCGGATCCCCAGCAGCTGTGGAACATTACAGGGGCTGGCTCAGTCGGTGCGGCTCCCCAGTGGCAGATATTGCAACCGAGCGAGGAAGCAGTCGGCCCTCTGCCCCTTCAACTGGTGACAGATGGAGTTTTCCTTTGGGAAATGTTGCTTGGGAGGGGCTCGGAAGCTAGCCTCCTTCCCACAGACTATGGGCCAGGCCAGGCCTTCCCCCTCCCTTGGCCGGGAAGGGGAGAAAAATCAGAAACATATTTTTAGGGGAGCCCCAGTAAGCTTCATACAGGGTTTGCTGGTATTGGATTACATTGTTGCCGTACACCCCAACCAAGAGGAGGACCAGGACAACTGTGTCTGGTGGTTGAAGCCCGGACAGCCCCAAGTGGATCCGTTGGGATCGCACCGGGTCTGCCGTTTTATTAGGGGGAGCACTGTGATGGATCCTAGAGTCACCCTACCTACTTGAATGGACTTTAGGACATCACTATTTGTACCCCTCAGTTGATGTTGTCCAGTAACATAAAGCTCATAGTTAAAATACTTTTATTTACTGTTTTCATACACTTTCTGCGCACGGTCCACTTTCTGTGCACAATACACCTTTTTGCACATGGTCTGCCTTTTGCACACTGTCGACTTTTTGCACAATGTCCACCTCCTTTACACAATACACCTTTTGCACATGGTTCTAATTTTGCACATGGTTCACATTTTGCACACGGTTCACTTTTTGTACAATACACTAATTCTACACATGCTTCTCCTTTTTGCACACAGTCCAACTTCTGCACACCTCCAACTTTGGCACTCAAGGCACTGTATAGGGAGAGCTAATCATCTTTATTGGATTATCTCCCAGACTCACTGTCACCTGTATTGTCTTTACTGACCCTTCCCCCTGTGATGTCCTTCCTATAAAAGAAGACACTTGTTCCACAATAAAGAGTTCTGATTTTATACCTGAAGACTGGTGTTGCCTGGTTCTTTAGGTGCAAGGATGCAATAATCTTTAGTTCTGCCTGGGGATATTGCCTGTGATATGCTGGGGCTTGTCATCCGGAAGGAGAAGTCACTTTTGGCGGAGTCAGTCCATCACAACCCTCTTAACCACTTAAGGACAAAGATCCTTGAAGTATAGATATAAAAAAAAAACATCCTGGCAGCTCAGCGGAGATGATCGAGACCACCAAAGTGAAGATGCGTTGTCCCGATCAGCTGAGGGGATGGCAGGAGGGCCCTTACCTGTCCGATCCCCTCAACCATCCGATCAGTGACTCGATGCTCCAGGAAGCCTCAGCAGGCTGGAGCAATCGAGCACCGATAACACTGATCAATGCTATGCTATGGCATAGCATTGAACAGTATATGCAATCAGAAGATTGCATATTATAGTCCCCTAGAAAATGGTGTACCAAAAGTAAAAATAAAAGTTAATAAATGTGATTTAACCCCTTCCCTAATAAAAGTTAGAATCATCCTCCCCTTTTCCCATTTAAAAACAAAAACAAATATGTAAACAAAAACAAGCATAAACATATGTGGTATCGCCGCGTGTGTAAATGTCCGATCTATAAAAATATAATGTTAATTAAACTGCTTGGTCGATGGTTTATACATAAAAAACAACAAAGTCCAGAATTGCATATTTTTGGTCACTTTGTATACCCTAAAAAAAAAATGCATTTAAAGCAATCAAACAGTCTCATAGAAAAAAACATAGTACTGGTAAAATCTAGAGATCATGGCGCAAAAAAAACAAAAACCTCATATAGCCCTATATACGGGGAAAAAAAGTTATAGGGGTCAGAAGAGGACATTTTTAAGCATGATAATTTTGGTCCAAAAAGTAACACTTTTTTTTTTTTTTTAAAAGAAGTAAAACAAACAAAAAAAAAAAAAACATATATCAGTTGGGTATCTTTTTAATTATATGGACCTACAGAATGAAGGTGTCATTTTTCACAAAAAGTTTTTTGCATAGTATCCAAAGCCCCCAAAAGCTACAAATTTTTTTTTTTATTTACATTTTTTTTCAATTTTGCCCAACAAAGATTTTTTGTTGTTGTTGGTCTCACAGTACATTTTGTGGTGAATCTATTGATGTCATCACACATTAAAATTGGTGGCGCAGAAAACAAGCCCTCGTATGGGTCTGTAGGTGGAAAATTAAAAGCGTTATGATTTTTAGAAGGTGAGGCCCAAAAATGGAAAAAAAAAAAAAATTCTGATGGGTTCAAGGTTGTATAGATAGCCAGTCTTTCTAAAGTGCTAATAACTTTGGGAAGCTTTCATTTATTCAAGTGATTCTGAGATAGTAACCTTCCTGCTATGACGTGTAGACATGTCATATAGTGAGAAGGGGTTAATGTGTGCCTAAACTTTCACGTAAACTTTTTTTTAAATGCTCTAAGTTCCCAGCAATGTCACCAGGTCAGTCTCATTTATAGCTTTTTTTACTCATACATCCCTTTTTGCCCTTGTTATTTGGCCATGAATGCACCTCACTAAGATTTGCTCACTTTCTGGATAAAGTATGTTTAGTGGGTATTTCTCTGGAAGTGTGACGCCAGCCACCACTTTATGTCTGTTTCCTGTCTGCCCATACTACCCATTAGGCTACTGCAATGTTTCCCAACCAGGGTGCCTCCAGCTGTTGCAAAACTACAACTCCCAGCATGCCTGGACAGCCGACGGCTGTCCAGGCATGCTGGGAGTTGTAGTTTTGCAACAGCTGAAGGCACCCTGGTTGGGAAACACTGGGCTACTGTATCAGGAGTGAACTTACAGCGACAGCCTCTCTATACTTGCTCTCTAAATGCACTCTTTTACTATTGGGGTATGTTCACACATACTGTAGTAAAGACGCTGTGGATTTTATTCTGTGTGAAATTTTTGTTCCACATTTCACATCTAGGGTGCGGTCCCACGTAGCGATAATGCAGCGTATTTCATGCTGCACAAAATGTGCTGTGCAGCTGGAAATATGCTGCATATTTTCCAATCAGCATCACACAGGGCTACCCGACAGCAGCAATGTGTGTTCAGTGAGGTTTTGGGACGGGGCCGTGCGCCAGAGTACCTGTGACACGTGGCCCTGCCCGGCATGCCTGGACAGTCTCAGCATGCTGGTAGTTGTAGTTTTGCAACATCTGGAAGGGCACAGTTTGGAGACCACTGGTGTCCAAACTGTAGCACTCCAGATGTCAATTCAAAGCATGCCGAGACTGTCCAGGCATGCTGGGAGTTGTAGTTCTGTAACATCTGGCCCTTCAGATGTTGCCGAACTACAACTCCCAGCATGCCTGGGCATTCTTGGAGTTGAAGTTTTGCAACATCTGGAGGGCTACTGTTTGGAGACTACTACACAGTGGTCTCCAAACTGTTCTCCTCCAGTTGTTGCATAACTACAACTCCTAACATGTCCTTTGGCTGTCTGGGCATGCTGGGAGTTGAAGTTTTGCAACAACTGGAGGCACACTAGTTGGGAAACACTGAGTTAGGAAACAGACAGTGGTGCTGAAACACTGCGGTAGTCTGTTACCTAACTCTGTGTTTCCCAACCAGTGTGCCTCTAGCTGTTGCATAACTACAACTCCCAGCATGCATGGTCTGTCAGTGCATGCTGGGAGTTGTAGCTTTGCAACAGCTGAAGGTTTACCCCCTCCCCCCCCCCAAGTGAATGTACAGGGTACATTCACATGGGCAGGGGTTTACAGCAAGTTTCCTGCTTCAAGTTTAAGATGCAGCACATTTTCCGCTGTAAACTCCCGCCCGTGTGAATGTACCCTAAAAACACTAAACTAACCCTAAATAAAGAGTAAAACACTACACCCTTACACTGTGACCCCCCCCCCCAATAAAAATTTAAAACGTCTGGTACGACAGTTGTTCCAAAACGGAGCCTCCAGTTGTTGCAAAATAACAACTCCCAGTATTGCCAGACAGCCATTAACTGTCCAGGCATGTTGGGAGTTTTGCAACAGCTGGAGGCACCCTGTTTGGGGAAAACTGACGTACAGTACTTTTGGTGGAGGAGGCAGTTGTAACGCTTGCATCTGGGTACACCCCTATGAAAATCCCTAATTTAGGCCTCAAATGCACATGGTGCTCTCTCACTTCGGAGCCCTGTCGTATTTCAAGGCAACAGTTTAGGGCCACACATGGGGTATTTCTGTACTCTGTAATTGCATTACAAATTTTTTTGGGGTCTTTTTCTCCTTTTACCCCTTATGAAAAGGTAAAGTTGTGGTCTACACCAGCCTGTTAGTGTAAATTTTTTTTTACATTTTTTACACTAACATGCTGGTGTTGCCCCATACTATTTCATTTTCATAAGAGGCAAAAGGAAAAAAAGACCCCCAAAATTTGTAACACAATTGCTCCCAAATAAGGAAATACCCCATTTGTGGACGTAAAATTCTCTGCGGGCGCACAACAATGCTCAGGAGTGAGAGCACAGAAAAAAACAATCACCTCCAAGGAAGGGTGGAACTCAGGCGCTGAAGGACCAGGCAATTCTCAGGAGAACATAACATTTATTCCCAGTATGCAACGCGTTTCGTGCATACTGGGAATAAATGTTATGTTGTCCTGAGAATTGCCTGGTCCTTCAGCACCTGAGTTCCACCGTTCCTTGGAGGTGATTGTTTTATCTGTGCCCTATTTGTGGAGCGGCAGCAGTGGATCATTACTACATACGTTTACCCATGTTGTGCTGGCCCTTGCACAACCTCCTCTGGTAAGCGCACATTTACATTGAGCGTCTTGCACGATTTGGCGTTATTATACCATGGAGCGCTCCTTTTTGTCTTTTTCCAGGAGTGAGAGTGCAATATGTACATTTGAGGCCTAAACTGATGATTTGCACAGGGGTGGCTGCTGGTTACAGCGGACATAAAAGCAAAAAAAAACACCCACATGTGATCTCATTTCAGACATTACACCCCTCATGCAATGTAACAAGGGGTGCAGTGAGCATTTATGCCCCACAGGTGTCTGACAGATTTTTGGAACAGTGGTCCGTGAAATGAAAAAATGAATTTTAAATTTGCACAGCCCACTGTTACAACGATCTGTCAAACGCCAGTGGGGTGTAATTGCTCACTATACCCCTTGTTATGTTCCGTGAGGGGTGTAGTTTCGGAAATGGGGTCACGTGTGTGTGTGTGTGTGTGGGGGGGGGGGGGGGGGTTTCCACTGTTCTGGCACCATGGGGGCATTGTAAACGCACATGGCTCCAGACTTCTATTCCAACCAAATTCTCTCTCCAAATTTTCATTGTTGCTCCTTCCCTTTTGAGCCCTCTAGTGCACCCACAGAGCACTTTACATCCACATATGAGATATTTCCTTACTCGAGAGAAAATGAGTTACGAATTTTGGGGGACATTTTCACCTATTACCCCTTGTAAAAATGAAAAATTTGGGGTAACATCAGCATTTTAGTAAAAAAATATCAAATTTTTCATTTTCATGCCCAACTTTAACGCAAAGTCGTCAAACACTTGGGGGTTGTTAAGGCTCATTGTACCCCTTGTTATGTTCCTTGAGAGGTGTTTTTCGCTGCTCTGGCACCATGGGGCTTCCTAATTGAGACATGCCCCCCAAAAACCATTTCAGCAAAATTTGCTTTCCAAAAGCCCAATGTCACTTCTTCCCTTCTGAGCCCTCTAGTGCAGTGCTCCCCAACCTTTTTATCGCCGCAGACCGGTAAATGTTTGATACGCTTATAGACAGCAGGCCCCCCTTATATAGACAGCAGCCCCCCCCTTATATAGACAGCAGCCCCTCTTCCTTTTATAGACCGCAGCCCCCCTTATATATAGACAGCAGCCCCCCCCCTTATATAGACAGCATCCCCCCCACTTATATAGACAGCAGCCCCCCCACTTATATAGACAGCAGGCCCCCCTTATATAGACAGCAGGCCCCCCCACTTATATAGACAGCAGGCCCCCCTTATATAGACAGCAGCCCCCCCTAATTATAAAGACAGCAGCCCCCCACTTATATAGACAGCAGCCCCCCCTCACTTATATAGACAGAAGACCCCCCCCCCCCTTATATAGACAGCATGGTCCCCCTTATAGACAGCACTCACTCTGCTGCTAGATCAGTGGTCTCCAAACTGTGGACCTCCAGCTTTTGCAAAACTACAACTCCCAGCATGCTGGGAGTTGTAGTTTTGCAGCATCTGGAGGTCCACAGTTTATAGACAGCAGCCCCCCCCCCCCTCCTCTTGTAGACTGCTCACCACCTGCAGTTGTCCTCGGGTGCTGCCGCTCCACTGCCCCATTCTCCTGTCCTCATCATGGATGTGACATACACGTCACTCTGCTTTCTCTGCAGCGTTACTCTGGACGCAAGGGAGGAGGAGTGACGTGTGTGTCACATGCTCTTCCATAGGACGCAATGATGCGATCGGGAGAACAGGACAGCAGCACCTGCTCCTTGATTGGCCAGCAGGAGGATCAGTGTAACAATAGCGAATTTTCATTCACTATTGTCACACAATAGGGGGGCTCGGGAGAGCGCAATGCTCTGCGTCTCGGCCGCCACAATGGAATTATTTAAAGTTTCTCGGGCGGCCCGGTACCGTTTGATCCATGGACCGGTACCGGTCCGTGGCCCGGGGGTTGGGGAACAGTGCTCTAGTGCACCCGCAGATCACTTTACATCCACATATAAGATATTTCCTTACTCAAGAGAAATGGGGTTTACATTTTTGGGGGACACTTTCACCTATTACCCCTTGTGAAAATAAAAATTTTTGGGTAACATCAGCATTTTAGTGAAAATGTTTATTTTTTATTTTCACTTCCAACTTTATTGAAAATTCGCAAAACACCTGTGGGGTGCTAAGGCTCACAGTACCACTTGTTATGTTCCTTGAGGGGTGTAGTTTCCAAAATAGAGTTCCAGGTGGGGTGTTTTTTGCTGTTCTGGCACCATGGGGGCTTCCTAAATGCGACATGCCCCGCTACAACCATTTCAGCAAAATTTGCTCTCCAAAATCCCATTGTCGCTCCTTCTCTTCTGAGCCCTCTAGTGCTCCCAGAGAGCACTTTACATCCACATATGAGGTATTTCCTTTTTAATGGCTGTTTCTCCTTTAACCACCTTTTACAAAAACATGTTAGTGTAAAAAATCAAGATTTAGAATTTTCGCCTCCACTTTGCTGCTATTCCCGTAAAACATCTAAAGGGTTAACAAACTTTCTGAATGTCATTTTGAATACTTTGAGGGGTGCAGTTTTCATAATGGGGTCCATTATGGGGTATTTCTAACATAAAAACCCTCAAATTCACTTCAAAACTGAATCGGTCCCTGAAAAATTCAGATTTTGAAATTTACGGGAAAAATTTTAAAATTATTGCTCTACGTTGAAGCCCTCTAATGTCTTCAAAAAGTAAAAACATGTGAACTTTATGATGTCAACATGAGGTAGACATATTGGCCCACATTTATCATTGTCTTTAGACTGTTTTTTGTGTCTAAAAAGGGGCAAAAAAAAGAGCAAGCAGGGTTTTTGCACCTTTTTTGCGCCTTTTTGTTTACACATTTCTGCTGATTTTGAGTTGCAATCCACTGATTTTGGTAATACACATGATATGGAAGGGTTTTATCAACTGCGCCTTTTTGTGAAAAGGAGCAAAAAAAGGCACAGAGCCACTGAAAAGTCTCTAAAACGACACCAGCCCAGACTTAGCTTTTTTGTGTACGTGAAGACAGAAATTTCAGAAAATGTGACCTGCACAAAATTTATCAAATGCTCTTTGACCATTTAATAAATTTGGTGCTCCTAGCCATTACCAGCACACAAAAAAAGTGTAAAAAATGCTTCACTTACACCTACAATGATAAATGTGGGCCAATGTATATGTGAATCAATATATAATGTATTTGGTATGTCTATTTTCCTTACAAGCAGAGAGCTTCAAAGTTATAATAATTCAACATTTTCAAATTTTTCATGATATGATGCAAGTATTGTTGAAAATTTACCACTAATATCTAGTCAAAAATGCCACGAAAAAACTATCTTGGAATCAAATTCATAAGTAAAAGCATCCCAGAGTTATTAACTCCTTAAGGTCCGAGCGTTGTTCCGTTTTTGCATTTTCTCCTCCTTATCTTTTAAAAATCATAACCATTTAAATTTTGCACATAAAAAGTCCTTTTATGGCTTATTTTATGCGCCACCAATTCTACCTTGTAATGACATCAGTCATTTTACCCAAAAATCCACGTAAAAAATAAATAAATAAATAAATACATTGTGCGACAAAATTGAAGAAAAAACAAAATGTTTTAACTTTTGGGGGCTTCTGTTTCTATGCACTGCATTTTTCGGTAAAAATGATACATTAATCTTTATTCTGTAGGTCCATACGATTAAAATGATACCGACTTATATAGGTTTGATTTTGTTGTACTTCTGGAAAAAAAACATAACTACATGCACAAAAATGTACATGTTTAAAATTGTCGTCTTCTGACCCCTTTAACGCTTTTATTTTTCCACATATAGGGCGTTATGAGGGCTCATTTTTTGCGACGTGATCTGAAGTTTTTAGAGGTACCATTTTTCTATTGATCTGACTTTTTGATCGCTTTTTATTCATTTTTTCATGATATAAAAAGTGACCAAAAATAAGCTTTTTTGGACTTTGGAAATTTTTTGCGCGTACACGATTGACTATGTGGTTTAATTAACTGTATATTTTTATAGTTCGGACATTTACGTACGCGGTAATACCACATATGTTTATTTTTATTTCCACATTTCAAACTTTTATTAGGGGAGGGGTTAAATGATCTTTATTTACTTTTTTTTATCACTTTTTTTTTGCAATCTTATAGCCCCCATAGAGGACTATAGCATGTACTACCTTGATTTCTCATACTCTTCAATGCTATGCCATAGCATAGCATTGATCAGTGTTTCTGCCGCCTGACTGCTCCTGCCTGGATCTCAGGCACTGAACAGTCATTTGGCGATCGGACAGCAAGGAGGCAGGTAGGGATCCTCCTCGTGTCCTGCAAGCTGTTCGGGATGCCGCAATTTCACCGCGGTGATCCCGAACAGCACCACTGAGCTAACCGTCAATGTTTAATTTAGTTTTAGATCAAGTTTGATCTCCACATCTTAATGGTTAATGCTGGGCATTAGCCCGATCGGCGATGTCCGACAATAGCTGTGGGTCCTGGTTGCTTATAGCAACCGGGACCCACCAGGTATGATGCGCGCTCACCTGCTGAGCGTGCTTCATACCTCGGGAGCCGCAGATGAACATTAATGAACGTCCATTTGCTGTAAGGGGTTAATGCTTAAATTGACAGTTGTCAGATGTGCAAAAAATGCTCTGGTCCTTAAGGTGAAAATGGGTTATTCACAGCTGCCTCTTTTCCTTGTCTGCCCTGTGGCAGGTTCAGTGCAGCTTCCTGGTTTGCCCATAAAATGTGTGTGCGGTCCAGAGGCATACACATAGTCATATACAAATTCCTTAATATACACAAACATTTTTTTGCAGGGCTGTCCTAAAGACAAACAGACAAGGTGGGCAGCACTTTCCTTTGAAGTGCACAAAGAGGAAGTGATGTGACCAGTCTGACCACGGCTTCAGAGCAGAGCAGTGGTCTGCATCCTAGACAATGAGCAGTCAACAAGGGAAGGTGAAAAAAACGCCATCTCTAGTAAAGAGAGAGTCTAAGGGGTATAGAACCCCTTTCCCCCTGTTATCCCACTATGCACTTGTATTTGTATTTCTCTATTTTTTTGGACCAGAATCCTATTGCAAGGGGCTGATATTTTGGACAAGCATTCTTTTTGCTTTTCATGCCATGTTTGGTTGTGTTTTATTTAATGATCAACAAAAGTGATGTTTTAGCTTGTTTTTCTTGTATTTTTTATTTTATTTAAATCTCCAATGTGCCTAGACAGGTATAACATTCCAACTTTATTCATGTCATTGAAGTAATAAGTAAAGCGTAGAACAAGTAACGAGTTTCGGGCCTTCCTAATTCCTCTGAACTTTCACACAATTGACTGCAATTGTAATAATTTGCTTTTTAATTAAAGTTGTTGCTAACTGTGTGATTAGTTACTGTATAATCGTCTTGGTGCCACACAACCCCTGTCTAGTAACTTGTTATACAGTTCTAAATTTGGGGCATGTTGTGAGTGCTTGTAATGAACTTAATGGAGTGTAAATCTGTTTTTATGCAGATTCATTAAAAGGAGCTGCGTGCGAAACAAAGAAAGGTTGTGCAGGTTCTGTAACGTCATATCTGAGATGTGTACAGACAACAATGCCTGCATTATGGAGATTTGTTTGGGCATTTCTTTGGGAGTGTAGATAACATTTTAAGTTGGAATAAGTAATAAAATGTCGTTCTTTTTTCATATGAAAATTTTGTTGGCATCAACATGTGACTGAAATCATATTGTATGTGCTTTCAATCCATACAATGAAGGAAAAAGTATTTGACCCGCTGCTGATTTTGTACGTTTGCCCATTGACAAAGAAATGATCAGTCTATAATTTTAATTGCTTAGCAGTAAAAAAAAATCCAGAAAAAGACATTTCAAAAAAAGTTATTAATTGAAATAAGTATTTGCCCTCTTTGCAAAGTTTGACTTAGTACTTGGTGACAAAACCCTTGTTGGCAATCACAGAGGTCCGAAGTTTAGTGTAGTTGGCCACCAAGTTTGAATAGGAGGGATTTTGTCCTACTCCTCTTTGCAGATGCTTTCTAAAACATTAAGGTTCCTAGGCTGTCTTTTGGCAAACCTTCAGCTCTCTCCACAATTTTGCTGTGATATTAAGATATGGAGACTGGCTAGGCAACACCAGTGGTCTAGCACATGTTCACATGTGCTTCTTTTTGAACCTCTCCTTTTTTGCTTTGGCCGTGTGTTTTGGGTCATTGCCATGCTGGAATACCCATCCATGACCCATTTTCAATTCCCTGGTTGAGGGAAGGAGGTTTTCACTCATGATTTGAATGTACATGGCCCCATCCAGTGTCCCTTTGATGAGGTGAAGTTGTCCTGTTCACATAGCAGAAAAACACCCTCAAAGCATAACGTTTCCACCTCCATGTTTGATGTTGGGTTTAGTGTTCTTGGTGTCATAGACAGCATTCCTTCTCATTCAAACACCTTACGAGTGGAGTTGAGCTTGATTTAGGTCTCATCTGACAACAACACTTATGGTCCCAGCTTCCTTGAGATAATTGACAAGATACTCCCATGTAGTTCTGGGCTGATTCCTCACTGTTCTCATGACCTTTGAAACTCCATAAGGTGAGCTTTTGCATGGAGTCCCTGACTAAGGGTGGGTTCACACCACGTTTTTGCAATCCAGTTCCCGTGTCACGTTTTTTTTTAAGGAAACGTATAGCTAAAAACCATACTAAACCGTATACAACCGTATATGCCGGATTCCGGTTAAAAACTGTATTATAATAAAAAACGGATATACGGTTGCATACGGTTTTACACTAAAAACACTCCCAGATAGAAGATTCTAGAAGCTGGTGGAACTTCAGAAGCCTACTGCCCATGTGCAGATTCGTAAACGTATTGTAAAAACCGAATGTAATCATAAGTGTATCCGGTTGAATACGGTTCTCATAGACCACCATTATATAAAAAACGGATACGGTTTAAATACGGTTTTTCAAACGGACTTCAAACCGTAGTAGACTACGGTTTGAAGTATGGGAAATTAAACGCTTTTAACCGTAACGGATACAAAATGTATGCAACCGCATGATAGGGTTAACATATGGTTTGCAATACAAAGTCAATGAGTACGGTTTGCAATATGGTTCCATACGGTTTTGACGCTAAAACCGTATACGGGAACTGTATTGCAAAAACGTGGTGTGAACCCACCCTAAGGGAGATTGACCTTTTTTAAATTTTTTTGTGTGTTTCTACCATTTGAGAATAATTTCATTAACCCCTTAAGGACAATGGACGTACTCCTACGCCCCCTTTTCCAAGTCCTTAAGGACCGA
Source organism: Hyla sarda (assembly GCF_029499605.1). NCBI lineage: Eukaryota > Metazoa > Chordata > Amphibia > Anura > Hylidae > Hyla > Hyla sarda. The sequence continues at coordinate 71,762,995 of NC_079191.1, read as the reverse complement.
GGACGTAGGAGTACGTCCTGTCTATTCCCGGCCCCCCGCCGCTAGCCGGAGGGGAGACGGTGCCCGATGCCTGCTGAAATCGTTCATTAAGGTGAAAATGGGTTATTCACAGCTGCCTCTTTTCCTTGTCTGTCCTGTGGCAGGCTCAGTGCAGCTTCCTGATTCGCCCATAAAATGTGTGTGCGGTCCAGAGGCACACACATAGTCATATACAAATTCCTTAATATACACAAACATTTTTTTGCAGGGCTGTCCTAAAGACAGACAGACAAGGTGGGCAGCACTTTCCTTTGAAGTGCACAAACAGGAAGTGATGTGACCAGTCTGACCACGGCTTCAGAGCAGAGCAGTGGTCTGCATCCTAGACAATGAGCAGTCAACAAGGGAAGGTGAAAAAAACGCCATCTCTAGTAAAGAGAGAGTCTAAGGGGTATAGAACCCCTTCCCCCCTGTTATCCCACTATGCACTTGTGTTTGTATTTCTCAATTTTTTTGGACCAGAATCCTATTGCAAGGTGCTGATATTTTGGACAAGCATTCTTTTTGCTTTTCATGCCATGTTTGGTTGTGTTTTATTTAATGATCAACAAAAGTGATGTTTTAGCTTGTTTTTCTTGTATTTTTTATTTTCTTTAAATCTCCAATGTGCCTAGACAGGTATAACATTCCAACTTTATTCATGTCACTGAAGTAATAAGTAAAGCGTAGAACAAGTAACGAGTTTCGGGCCTTCCTAATTCCTCTGAATTTTCACACAATTGACTGCAATTGTAATAATTTGCTTTTTAATTAAAGTTGTTGCTAACTGTGTGATTAGTTACTGTATAATCGTCTTGGTGCCACACAACCCCTGTCTAGTAACTTGTTATACAGTTCTAAATTTGGGGCATGTTGTGAGTGCTTGTAATGAACTTAATGAAGTGTAAATCTGTTTTTATGCAGATTCATTAAAAGGAGCTGCGTGCGAAACCAAGAACGGTTGTGCAGGTTCTGTAACGTCATATCTGAGATGTGTACAAACAACAATGCCTGCATTATGGAGATTTGTTTGGGCATTTCTTTGGGAGTGTAGATAACATTTAAGTTGGAATAAGTAATAACATGTCGTTTGTTCTTTTTTCATATGAAAATTTTGTTGGCATCAACATGTGACCGAAATCATATTGTATGTGCTTTCAATCCATACAATGAAGGAAAAAGTATTTGACCCGCTGCTGATTTTGTACGTTTGTCCATTGACAAAGAAATGATCAGTCTATAATTTTAATTGCTTAACAGTAAAAAATCCAGAAAAACACATTTCAAAAAAAGTTATTAATTGAAATAAGTATTTGACCCCTTTGCAAAGTTTGACTTAGTACTTGGTGACAAAACCCTTGTTGGCAATCACAGAGGTCCGAAGTTTAGTGTAGTTGGCCACCAAGTTTGCATAGGAGGGATTTTGTCCTACTCCTCTTTGCAGATGCTTTCTAAGACATTAAGGTTTCTAGGCTGTCTTTTGGCAAACCTCCAGCTCTCTCCACAATTTTGCTGTGATATTAAGATATGGAGACTGGCTAGGCAACTCCAGTGGTCTAGCACATGTTCACATGTGCTTCTTTTTGAACCTCTCCTTTTTTGCTTTGGCCATGTGTTTTGGGTCATTGCCATGCTGGAATACCCATCCATGACCCATTTTCAATTCCCTGGTTGAGGGAAGGAGGTTTTCACTCATGATTTGAATGTACATGGCCCCATCCAGTGTCCCTTTGATGAGGTGAAGTTGTCCTGTTCACATAGCAGAAAAACACCCTCAAAGCATAACGTTTCCACCTCCATGTTTGATGTTGGGTTTAGTGTTCTTGGTGTCATAGACAGCATTCCTTCTCATTCAAACACCTTACGAGTGGAGTTGAGCTTGATTTAGGTCTCATCTGACCACAACACTTTCACCCAGTTCTCGGAATTGTTCAGATGTTTATTGGCAAATATCAGCTGGGCCTGTACATGACTTTCTTGAGAAGGGGAACATTGTAGGTGCTGCAGGATTTCAGTTCTTCACGGAGTTGTGTGTTACTAATTATTTTCATTGTGTTTATGGTCTCAGCTTCCTTGAGATAATTGACAAGATACTCCCATGTAGTTCTGGGCTGATTCCTCACTGTTCTCATGACCTTTGAAACTCCATAAGGCGAGATCTTGCATGGAGTCCCTGACTAAGGGTGGGTTCACACCACGTTTTTGCAATCCAGTTCCTGTGTCATGTTTTTTTGAAGGAAACGTATAGCTAAAAACCGTACCAAACCGTATACAACCGTATATGCCAGATTCCGGTTAAAAACCATATTATGATAAAAAACGGATATACGGTTGTATACGGTTGCATACGATTATACACTAAAAACACTCCCAGATAGAAGATTCTAGAAGCTGGTGGAACTTAAGGAGCCAACTGCCCATGTGCAGATTCGTAAACCGTATTGTAAAAACCGGATGTAACCGTAAGTGTATCCGGTTGAATACGGTTCTCATAGACCACCATTATATAAAAAACGGTTTTTCAAACGGACTTCAAACCATAATAGACTACAGTTTGAAGTACGGGAAATTAAACGCTTTTAACCGTAACGGATACAAAATGTATGCAACCGCATGATAGGGTTAACATACGGTTTGCAATACAAAGTCAATGAGTACGGTTTGCAATACGGTTCCATACGGTTTTGACGCTCAAACCGTATACGGGAACTGTACTGCAAAAACGTGGCGTGAACCCACCCTAAGGGAGATTGACCTTTTTTTAAAAATTTTTGTGTGTTTCTACCATTTGCGAATAATTGCATTAACCCCTTAAGGACAATGGACATACTCCTACGCCCCCGTTTCCGAGTCCTTAAGGACCGAGGACGTAGGAGTACGCCCTGTCCCTTCCTGGCCCCCCACCGCTAGCCGGAGGGGAGCCGGTGCCCGATACCTGCTGAGATCGTTCATGATGACCCCCCATGTTGGCGATGGCCGCAGATCGCTGGACAATTCAGTCCAGCGATCTGCGGCGGATTCCGGGTCAATCGGGTCATCAGTGACCAGGTGACCCGGAATTACTGGCTGTTCGGGGCCGTCAGAGACTCTGACGGCCCCGAACAGCCATAGCCAGCAGGGGTGAGGTGGCACTGGTGCCACCTCACGATCGCCCTGATTTGTCGGCCGATTAACCGGCTGACCAATTATGGCACCTGCTGCGGGTGTCACTCTCGCAACCCGCTCCGCCCCTCTTCCGGAGGACGTGAGCGGGAAGAAGACCCCGGGAGCTGGGGACCCCGATCCCCGGCGTCAATGTTGGGATCAGGGCCCCAGGAGCGGCAGCGAGGAACTGACCTTTGTCCCGGAGCAGCAGTAGGAGGTGAGTGACAGCCTCCTGCTGTTGCTTAGCAACAGCTCCCAGCATGCCCTTTTTTGTAGTTATGCAACAGCAGGAGGCAGACCACCACAACTCCCAGCATTTACTTATGGGCATGCTGGGACTTATAGTTTTGCAACAGCTGGAGGCACATTTTTTCTATGGAAAAGTGTACCTTCAGCTGTTGTATAACTACAACTCCCAGCTTGCACAATCAGCTAAAGTGCATGCTGGGAGTTGTAGTTGTGCATCTGCTGGTTGCATAACTACAACTCCCAGAATGCCCGTTGGCTGTTGGTGACTGCTGAGAGTTGCAGTTTTGCAACAGCTGAAGGCCCACTGGTTGTGAAACACTGAGTTAAGTAGCAAACCAGTGTGTCTCCAGCTGTTGCATAACTACAATCCCCAGCATCCCCAGCCAAAGTAATATGCCTCCAGCTGTTGCATAACTCTAAGACCCAGCATGCCCTTCCTATGTCCGTACATGCTGGGCGTTGTAGCTTTTGCAACAGCTGAAGGCACACTGGTTGCAAAACACTGAGTTTGTTACCAAACTCGGTGTTTCACAACCTGTGTGCCTCCAGCTGTTGCAAAACTACAACTCCCAGCATGCACTGATAGACCGTACATGCTGGGAGTTGTAGTTTTGCAACAGCTGGATGTTTCTCCCCCCCAATGTGAATGTACAGGGTACACTCACATGGGAGGAGGTTTACAGTAAGTATCTGGCTGCAAGTTTGAGCTGCGGCAAATTTTCTGCCGCAGCTCAAACTACCAGCGAGAAACTACTGTAAACCCCCGCCCGTGCGACTGTGCCCTAAAAACACTACACTAACACACAATAAAATAAAAAGTAAAAAACACTACATATACACATACCCCCACACAGCCCCCCTCCCCTCCCCAATAAAAATGAAAAACGTCTGGTACGCCACTGTTTCCAAAACGAAGCCTCCAGCTGTTGCAAAACAACTACTCCCAGTATTGCCAGATAGCCACTGACTGTCCAGACATGCTGGTTACATATAGTTACATAGTTAGTACGGTCCATCAAGTTCAACCAGGGAATTAAGGGGTAGGGGTGTGGCGCAATATTGGGGAAGGGATGGGATTTTATATTTCTTCTTAAGCATTAATGTTATTTTGTTCCAGGAATGTATCTAATCCTGTTTTAAAGCTGTTAATTTTTCCTGCTGTGACCAGTTCCTGAGGTAGACTGTTCCATAAGTTCACAGTTCTCATGGCAAAGAAGGCGTGTCGCCCCTTGAGACTAAACTTTTTGTTCTCCAGACGGAGGGAGTGCCCCCTCGTCCTTTGGGGGGTTTAACCTGCAACAGTTTTTCTCCATATTTTTTGTATGGGCTATTAATATAACTTATATACGTTTATCATATCCCCCCTTAAACGTCTCTTCTCAAGACTAAACAATTGTAACTCCTTTAATCGCTCCTCATAGCTAAGATGTTCCATGCCCCATATTAGTTTTACAACAGCTGGAGGCACCCTGTTTGGGAATCACTGGCGTAGAATACCCCTATGTCCACCCCTATGCAAGTCCCTAATTTAGGCCTCAAATGCGCATGGCGCTCTTTCGCTTTGGAGCCCTGTCGTATTTCAAGGCAACAGTTTAGGGCAACATATGGGGTATCGCCTTACTTGGGAGAAATTGTGTTACAAATTTTGGGGGGTATTTTCTGCTATTACCCTTTTTTAAAATGTAAAATTTTTGGGAAAACAAGCATTTTAGGTAAAAAAATAAATATTTTTTTACATATGCAAAAGTCGTGAAACACCTGTAGGGTATTAAGGTTCAGATTACCCCTTGTTACGTTCTCCGAGGTGTCTAGTTTGCAAAATGGTATGCCATGTGTTTTTTTTTTTTGCTGTTCTTGCTCCATAGGGGCTTCCTAAATGCGGCATGCCCCCAGAGCAAAATTTGCTTTCAAAAAGCCAAATGTGACTCCTTCTCTTCTGAGACCTGTAGTGCGCCAGCAGAGCATTTTTCACCCCCATATGGGGTGTTTCTGAATCGGGAGAAATTGGGCTTCAAATTATGGGGGATATTTTCTGCTATTACCCTTTTTAAAAATGTTAAATTTTTGGGAAACCAAGCATTTTAGGTAAAAATGTTTTAATTTTTTTTTACATATGCAAAAGTCGTGAATCACCTGTGGGGTATTAAGGTTCACTTTACCCCTTGTTATGTTCCCCGAGGGGTCTAGTTTCCAAAATGGTATGCCATGTGTTTTTTTTTTGCTGTCCTGGACCCATAGGGGCTTCTTAAAGGGGACATGCCCCCCCAAAATTGTCGCTCCTTCCCTTCTGAGCCCTCTACTGCGCCCGCTGAACAATTAACATAGACATATGAGGTATGTGCTTACTCGAGAGAAATTGCGTTTCAAATACAAGTAAAATTTTCTCCTTATTACCCCTTGCAAAAATGCAAAAATTGGGTCTACAAGAACATGCGAGTGTAAAAAATTAAGATTTTGAATTTTCTCCTTCACTTTGCTGCTATTCCTGTGAAACACCTAAAGGGTTAAAACACTTACTGAATGTCATTTTGAATACTTGCAGTTTTTATAATGGGGTCATTTGTGGGGTATTTCTAAGATGAAGACCCTTTAAATCCATTTCAAACCTGAACTGGTCACTGAAAAATAGTGAGTTTGAAAATTTTGTGAAAAATTTCACAATTGCTGCTGAACTTTGATGCCCTCTGATGTCTTCCAAAAGTAAAAACATGTCAATTTTATGATGCAAACACAAAGTAGATATATTGTATATTTGAACAAAAACATTTTTTGTTTGAATATCCATTTTCCTTACAAGCAGAGAGCTTCAAAGTTAGAAAAATGCAAAATTTTCTATTTTTTTCATAAAATTTGGGGATTCTTCACCAAGAAAGGATGCAAGTTACCATAAAATTTTACCACTATGTTAAAGTAGCATATGTCACGAAAAAACTATCTCGGAATCAGAATGATAACTAATAGCATTCCAGAGTTATTAATGTTTAAAGTGACAGTGGTCAGATTTGCAAAAAACGCTCTGGTCCTTAAGGTGTAAAATGGCCTGGTCCTTAAGGGGTTAAAATCAACTGGTGCCAGAAAGTTAAACAGAGTTGTAAATTACTTCTATTAAAAAAAATCTTAATCCTTCCTGTACTTATTAGCTGCTGAATACTACAGTGGAAATTATTTTCCGTTTGAAACACAGAGCTGTCTGCTGACATCATGAGCACAGTGCTCTCTGCTGACATCTCTGTCCATTTTAGGAACTATCCAGAGTAAAAGGAAATCCCCATAGCAAATATATGCTGTTCTGGACAGTTCCTAAAATGGACAGAAGTCATCAGAGAGCACTGTGCTTGTGATGTCAGCAGACAGCTCTGTGTTTCAAAAAGAAAATCATTTCCTCTATAGTATTCAGCAGCTAATAAGTACAGGAAGGATTAAGATTTTTTAATAGAAGTAATTTACAATTCTGGCACCAGTTGATTTAAAAAAAAAAAAAAAGTTTTTCACTTGAGTACCCCTTTAACTGTTTTAAAGTTCTCACCAAGCTGCTTGGTGATGGTCTTGATGGTCTTATAGCTAATTCCAATCTTGTGTAGGTTTACAATGTTGTCTCTGACATCCTCTGGCGAAGTAGAGACACTAGCTATGACTGCTAACCTGGATGAAATCTGGATGACAATTTAACGGAAGTGGATCTTTACTTAAGAAACTTCAGGTGAATTTTCACAATCATGTGACTGTAAAATACATGAATTATAGATAAACTGTCGCACAAGTAACACCAGCAACCATCAGACCCATCAGGGACCAAGGGTTAATCAGGAAACAGGTCAGGGTACAAAACAAGGAAGACAGCAAGGAAGACAAACAAACAAGCAGAGTTGTGCAAGCCAAGGTCAGAGCCAGGAGAGCCACAAGCTAAAAAATAGGCAAAGAATAGTCAAGGGCTAGCAGAAGTCTGATACACAAAGCAAATGGGCAGAAACAAATGGTGGTGAAAGAAGTATGAGCCAACATCACAAGCAATTCCAGAGGGCAGTGAAGGGATTCTAAATATCCTTATTCTAGGGCTAGGTGATTGGCCTGGCTCCTGCACCTCCTTAGTGGCCAGAGAGCAACATGTGATGCATGGCCAGATGTGTTCTTTACATAAAACCCTAACGGGGACATTCATCATCGTTGCTTTGGTAAGCAAGTTCTGTAGGCATTTTTTTCTTGCTTTGGTTTTTGCTTATGTGTGACATATTTATCATACTATCACAGGGGGTTGATAAATTTGGCTTAGGCTGACTTCACATAATATTTTAGGCAATATGGGACCGCATACAGCTGGGGGGAGCTAAAACCGGGTGCTCCTGTATTCCTGCCGTGTGCAGCCCGTATGTAATGTATTTCAATGAGCCGATCGGAGTGACTCCGGTCGGCTCATTTATGCCCCGTATGCGGTTTTCCCACCGGACCTAAAACTGTGGTCTACATCAATAATTTCCCCACAAGATCAATGGCAAAACAAAAAAAAAAAAAAATGTTGTGCAACAAAAATGGAAAAACAAACAAACACTATTTTGTAACTTTTAGGACCTTCCATTTCTACCCAGTGCACTTTTATGTAAAAATGGCACATTCCATGTATTCTGTATGTCCATACAGTTGAAATTATATCAAACTTAGGCTTCTTTCACAGTGCAGTTGTGACACAACAGTGTGATGTCCGTGGGGGAACCCGGGGAGAATAGAAGGAGGAAAAATACATAATGCAATGTTTTTTCCTCCCGTTACTCCCATCAAAAAACAAAGGCGACTTACAGACCCCATAATAGTGAATGGCATCTGTCGGGACCCATTGTTTCCCATTGTGCCCAGTCAAAAATAACGTCTGTTAAGGCATAAAAAGAACAAGTGGCTGATGGACGTTTGCGGCAGTATGAAAGGGGCCTTATATAGGTTTGATTTTGTTTTACTTAAAAAAAAATAATAATAATAATAATATATATATATATATATATATATATATATATAAATAAATATTTATATGAAAATTAGCACGTTTAAAATTGTCCTCTTCTGACCCCTCTAACTTTCCTACTTTTCTGTATACGGGGATGTGTGAGAGCTCATTTTTTCATCACGGGAGTTGTAGTTTAGAAACAGCGAGACTCCTGTTGCTAAATTACAACTTATATCTTTCCCAGACAGCCAAAGGATGTCTGGAAATGATGGAGATTGTAGTTTAGCAACAGCTGGAGGCTCCCTGTTTGGAAACGCTGGTTTATGGGCGTTTTCTCTAAGGGAGGGCACCATAAATGTACTAAACAATTTTTTCTTATCATTTCAGATCCGTGTATGCAGAGGACTTCTTCAGATTTAGTAGAATATGTCGATGACCAGCGTTTTTTTTCTTTTATATTAATAAAATGGTTAACAAGGGCTTGTGGGGGAGTGTTTTTTGGAATAAAAGTTTTTAAAAAGGGTTGTGTTTTTATTCATTTACTTTACAGGCTTAGTAGTGGAAGCTATTTTATAGACGAAATCCATTACTAAGCCAAGGCTTAGCGCTAGCCACAAAAACAGCTAGCGATAACCCCCAATTACTACCCCAATACCCACCGCCACAGGGGTGCCGGGAAGAGCATGTACCAACAGGCCCAAAGCATCAAAAATGGTGCTCCTTGGCCTAGGCTGTAACAGACTGGCGTTGCTTAGGCTGGGGAGGGCCAGTAACAATGGTCCTCGCCCACCCTGGTAATGTTAGGCTGTTGCTGCTTGGTTGGTATCTGGCTGAGAATGAAAATATGGGGAACCCCCACACATATTTTGCATTAAAAAAACAAACAAAAAAATAACGCATAGGGTTCCCTGTATTTTTATTCTCAGCCAAATACCAACCAAGCAGCAACAGCCTGATGTTACCAGGGTGTACAAGGACCATTGTTACTGGCCCTCCCCAGCCTAATTACCACCAGCCTGTTACCGCCTAGGTCCAGGAGTGACTTTTTGAGGCTCCCGGCCTGTTGGTACCATCTCTTCCCGGCACCCCTGTGGTGTTGGGTCCCGGGGTGATAATTGGGGGTTAGCGCTAGCTGTTTTTGTGGCTAATGCTAAGCCCGGTTTAGTAAAGATCTCTGTCTATCAGACAGCTTCCACTACTAAGCCTGTAAAGTAAATTTAAAAAAAAGCAACAACACTTTTTAAAAACATTTATTCCAAAAAACACTCCCCCACAAGTCCTTCTTAACCATTTTATTAATTAAAAAAAAAAAAAAAAAACAAACGCTGGTCATCGACGAAGTACCCAATTCTGAAAAAGTCCTCTGCATATATGGATCTGAAATTAGAAGAAAAGAACACAGAAAATTGGTTAGTACATTTATGGTGCCCTCCCTTAGGGGAAAACGCCCATAAATCTGCATTTCCAAACAGGGAACCTCCAGCTGTTGCTAAACCACAACTCCCATCATTTCCAGACAGCCTTTGGCTGTCTGGGAAAGATATAAGTTGTAATTTAGCAACAGCTGAAGTCTCGCTGATTCTAAACTACAACTCCCGCCATGGGAGTTGTAATTTAGCAACAGCTGAAGGCACCCCGTTTCTAAACTACAACTCCTGTCATGTGAGTTGTAGTTTGGCAACAGCGGGAGGCACCTCTATTCTAAACTACAACTCCTGTAATGGGAGTTGTAGTTTAGCAACAGCTGGAACCACCAGCCACTCACCGGCCACCCGCCCGCACCTACAACCCGCCCGCTAGCTGTTGCAAGACTACAACTCCCAGCCTGCCCTAACAGTGAGTACATGCTAACCGTGAGTACATGTAGTCGCAATGGCTAGCGGGCGGGTGGCCGGGTTGCGGAGCCGATCGGCTCCCAGGAATATGAAACTACACTGTAAGTTCATATTTCCCGGGCAGTGCCATAATTGGCTGGTTGGTCTCGGGCAATCACGGCACCGCCCAGGAAATATGAAATTACAGTATAGTTTAGTATTTCTGGGAGCTGTCTGGCTCCGTTGATCCAGCCCCTCATCTCCCCCCCCTCCGCTCATGTCCCCCGCTCCTCTCATGTCCCCTGCTGCTCTCCCCCCCCCCACCCTCCTCCTCCGATCATATCCCCCTCCGTTCTCCATATCTCCATCTGCCGGTTACCTGAGTTGTTACAGGACTACAACTCCCAGCATGCCCTTTCAATGAGGACATGCTGGGAGTTGTAGTTGCAATGGCTGGTAGTTGCGGGTACCAGATATATGAAACTACACTGTAATTTCATATTTTCCAGCCTTAGCTGTGATTGGCCGAGATCAAGCAGCCAATCACAGCCCAGGCTGGGAAATATGAAATTACACTGTAGTTTCTTATTTCTGGGAGCCTGCCGTCTCTACTGCCCCGGCCGCTCATCTGTCCCCGCCATCACCGCTCATCTGTCCCCCGCTGCCGCCACTCATCTGTCTGCTGCCGCCGCCCATCTCTCCCGTGCCACCGCCGCTCATCTCCCCCTGCTGCCGCTCATCTCTTCTCCGCCACCGCCTCCCATCTCTCCCCACCGGCCGCCGCCCATCTCTCCCATAACCACAGCTCATCTCTCCCCTGCCGCCGCTGCTCATCTCTCCCCCTTCGCCACCCATTTCTCCCCTGCCACTGCCGCTCATCTCTTCCCGCCACCGCCTCTCATCTCTCTCCTGCCGCCGCTCATCTCCCCCTGCGGCGGGGGAGGAGATGAGTGGTGGGGGGGATATGAGCGACGGCGGGGGGAGATGAGTGGTGGCGAGGGGAGATGAGTGACGGCGGAGGAGAGATGAGCGGCGGGGGGGGAGGAGAGATGACCACCGGTGGGGGGGAGATGAGCGGTGGCGACCTTTTAAATTTGGTCACGTATGGGAGTTTTGTACTCCAGGTCAAACCTGGGGAGGACTTGCAAATTTTTTAATTGAGTTTGCAACTTTTTTTTGCCTGCATGCGACTATCGCACATCATTAATACCTGACCACTGCAAAGTTAAAACATACATTTTCTTAGGTAAGGCTTTTTGTAACTTTTTGCTTACCCACAAAAGTGAATTTTGTGGGTAAGACTTTTGTAAGCCAAAAAAAAAAGTCTCTAAATACCTTGATAAATGTCCCCCTAATTCTTTATTAGTTCAATAAGTTCTTATCGCTCAACTGCCATTGATCTGGTAGAGGAGCGAGCAGAAAGGACTATACATTTCTACAAAACCAGTGACTAAAGACCCTACGCTGGCAGATGCATATTCTAAATCAATGCCAATTACGCCAAATGATTGAGCCAATTGCAAAGTTTGGCTTAGTGGGTAGGGGCGTTAGAGGGATCGCTCAATCGTTTGTGTGGCTCTTTGTCGCCATCATTCGTTGGCTGGGCGATTAAAACCAAGAAATCAGCGGATGAACAAGCGTTTGCTCATTTGTTGGCTGATCACTGGCAATATTACACAGAGTGATGTCAGCTTCTTCAGTCATTAATCGCCCAGATGATAGTGCCCTAAATACTTGCTCCATAGCTACCAAAAATGACCACTGTAATTTAATGGAGCTAATCACAACCAGAAGGGGAGGTAAAGAGCTGGTTCCTAGCTGACATCGGAAAAGAACACAGTTATAGACAAAAAGAGTTATTAGCACATATCATTCACTTGCTTTTTTTTCTTTTTACCATTTTGATTCACAACAATTGATCAACCCAAGCATTTTGCACTTTCTAGACACATTAAACCATTCGTAAGCCTGTGCGAACAAGAGCAATCCCTACAAAACCTAGCAGCATCTAAATAGGTGTTTGCATTTTTTTTGTTTTTTAACAACGTTGAATATGATGGAAATGGAAAGTGTGATCATAGTATTAGCAGTCGCTATTCCTGCTGCATCCTAACACCTGCATCTGACACATCAGTAAATGATATAACTGCGCACGTAGGATCCGTTTAATAGTAATGGCCCTTCACATATTGTCATATAGCGGAAGAAGAGGAAACACAGGAGCCGCATCGAGAGTGATACAAAAACATATTTGCTACCATACTCTTTTACTATATTTCTGTCTCTGAATTTGATACTGCTATATTGGACTTATAGGGTGTGACAGTGTCTGGAGAAGTAGTGGACGGGGTCTATATGTGCCCTAGGTTCCTCACTTCTGTCATTTAAAAGCAACCATGGAAATGTTCAGCAGAGGTATATGCAGATGTCTCTGCAATTTGGGTTAGCATAAAACCCGTTTTTTTAGGGCCTGTGTTGCTGGAGTGGGGAGAGAAGGGTGGGCCGCTACTCCTTCTGGACAGTCCGGGTTTTTGGCTGTCAGGTAATCACTCCTCAGGTGTGCTAGCCTGATATAAGGCTGAGAATGAAGACACAGCTCTCTCATCCTGGGAACAAGTTATCTGCATGGAGCCTGGAAGAGCACTTCAAGAGATATAGGGGCAGATTTATCAAAACCTGTGCAGAGGAAAAGTTGCCCAGTTGCCCATAGCAACCAATCAGATCAGTTCTTTCATTTTGCAGAGGCCTTGTTAAAAAATGAAAGAAGTAAGCTGATTGGCTGCTATGGGCAACTGGGCAACTTCTCTGGACAGGTTTTGATAAATCTCCCCCATAGACTTTGCTATTTTGTTGTGCTTGGTATTAGGTTGGTACTCCGTCAGTGAGGTTTCCTGCTGTTTAGTTAGAGCCGGACAGGCTTAGGATTTTTGTTTGTTAAATTTTATGTTCTGTACCTCAACTTGACAATAAAACTGGCTGAGGTCAGTTCAACAATTTCCTGCTGTTTGGACTGCAATTTCTCGGTGTGCCTGCTAAACTGTGCCTGTCTACCCAGGAGACGACATGCCCATTAACTAATCCCTTACAAGGGGTACTCCGCCCCTAGACCTCTTATGCCCTATCCAAAGGATAGGGGATAAGATGTCTGATCGCAGAGGTCCCACCGCTGGGGAACCCTGCGATCTCTCCTGCAGCTGCATGGGTTGCGGAGCCGATCAGCTCCCAGGAATATGAAACTACACTGTAAGTTCATATTTCCCGGGCAGTGCCATAATTGGCTGGTTGGTCTCGGGCAATCACGGCACCGCCCAGGAAATATGAAATTACAGTGTAGTTTAGTATTTCTGGGAGCTGTCTGGCTCCGTTGCCCCAGCCCCTCATCTCCCCCCCCTCCGCTCATATCCCCCGCTCCGCTCATGTCCCCTGCCGCTCTCCCCCCCACCCTCCCCCTCCGATCATGTCCCCCTCCGTTCTCCATATCCCCATCTGCCTGCTACCTGAGTTGTTACAGGACTACAACTCCCAGCATGCCCTTTCAGTGAGGACATGCTGGGAGTTGTAGTTGCAATGGCTGGTAGTTGCGTGTACCAGATATATGAAACTACACTGTAATTTTATATTTTCCGGCCTTAGCTGTGATTGGCCGAGATCAAGCAGCCAATCACAGCCCAGGCTGGGAAATATGAAATTACACTGTAGTTTCTTATTTCTGGGAGCCTGCCAGCTCTACTGCCCCGACCGCTCATCTCTCCCCGCCATCACCGCTCATCTGTCCCCCACTGCCGCCACTCATCTGTCTGCTGCCGCAGCCGCCCATCTCTCCCGTGCCACCGCCGCTCATCTCCCCCTGCTGCCGCTCATCTCTTCTCCGCCACCGCCTCCCATCTCTCCCCACCTCCCGCAGCTGTCCTTGTGGCTTCCTCTACACGATGGTGGGGGTGAGATGGGAGAGAGGAGATGGGGGAGGAGTGGACAAGTAACAGCGAAGTATGGAGTCTTCATCCTAAATGGGCATATTACATATACAGTATATAAAATTTATATATACACACATATACATCTATCACAGGCCCCCTTAAAATGACCATTTTCCCTTTCCCTAATTTCCATCATCCTAACTCATCTGCCCCAATGTGTTTTCTCAAACAATTCACTGTACTTTAGACGGCCCATGGCTTGTCCATGGACCCCCTTAGCCTCAGACTTTACACATATGGAGTCAGATGCTGTCTCTATGGGTCACTGGTGTTATAGATGCCATTAAAGCTCTGTAATGGGGTATAGGCTTCATCTGTAATCACAAAGTCCACATTTGTCATCACTGGCATGGCATTCTCAACGGTCGTCTCACACTTCTTCTTTAGGCAAGGCAAAACACAACACACAACAAAGCAAGATTATTAGAATTATGAGTATGATTATTTTACCGGTCCTATATTGGCTGAGATATATGCGCAACAAGTCCCCCAAACATTTTATATACCCCCCTTTTTCCTCTTACACCATACATCATATCTAATGCCATACCATTTTGGAATGTTATAGCGGATGTGGCTCTTAGTTGTTCAGCCTGACCTTAAAGAGCATTTACAAAGAAATGTATTCATCTTTGTTGGTTATAATAGATATAATTAATTTTACTCATGGAAATCTGGGATATTATTGACTCAACTCCGTCTTTTTACTTGACCTATAACTCTAAACTCATCTGGGACCCCCCTTGGGACTCCTATAACATCAATATATATACAAAGGGATCAAAACTCCCAGCAGGGGCTGCACGTTTACCTCTAAAGTATGGTTTGGATTCCTTTGTTGATTTGGTAATGGAAGTGTGTACGGGCAGACGTGTCTTGACTAATGTGCGTTCCCCAGTTTAATTCCCTTCTAATTTGACTCTAAGATTCATATCCTCAAGTATCCCATACTTTACGATAGTTACCATTTACTCATCCCACTATTTGTACATGTTCACCTACTGATTCTCCTCATACAATGTCACCTCCTTACAATTCGTTGTGATTATCTTTCGCATGGAACAACCATGGTTATGCACAGGCATTGATTTAACAGTTATGAGAGATACATCTATACGGGATCATCATATGCAATCGTCTCTTTCCTCACTTATTTCCTGCATTCGTTTTGAAGAAATGGGTGACAATTACAGAATCTGACCTAGGCAAAATTTTACAAAAGGTTCTTAATTGTATACTTTACTGTATCTATGGTTAGGGATCAGTACAATTAGGTAAGGTAAGATGTTTATGGAGCGTGTTGGTCAGGTACCTTTATTGTTTTTACCGAGGTCATAACAGATGTAAATAATGAAGTCTGTACAAACCTTCTTTTTGCATTGTTGAATCCTGAGGCGACCCAATGTACTGGCATTAATACACACATAGCTCCCCTTTGCTTAGTGTTTGGGGTCATATATGTTACCATGGGGTACAAGACTGTTGGCACATACATTTTCTTACCAACTCTCTCCAGATGCTGTCTTTGCCCTGTACCACCTCTTTCTTCTTCCATTGGTCTCTCTCAGCATGCATAGCTGGTTCCTGCAAGAGACTTAACCAGAAAATTCCACATTGCCCATTCACCTGTACACTTTTTACCATCATTGTGGGGGAACAGGAGCACGGCAGCCTTGGCAGCCTCCTTCACCATTCAGTGCCCTTGGCTTCTGGGGCTGTTTCCTTCATGTGGCTCTGATCTTTACGATGGCCACTTTCTCTGGCCGCTCTTGAACTTTGAAAACTTGAATTACAAACTACAGATTGGTTCGCTCAAGGATTCAAGAACACTTTTACTTCAACAGGCCCATACTTGTGGGCGGTAATTAAAGTGTACCCGTACTCATTGGAGGACATTTACTAATCTACTCTATTCTGGGTATGCTTATAGACCAGCATATGTAGTAGTCTCCTGTCTATTGTGCTCCTAATTTATCAAAGGTCTCACAGCCCTTGATAAATTCTGTGCTCAGACTTCAGGGTCTACAGTTTAAACTGCATTTAGACCTGCTGCAACATGGTCTGACATTTCAGTGTATTTTGGGCAGATGCGACTTGTCGCACAAAAGTTGCACTTGATAAATTCAGCACCAATGCATTTTCCAATGCATTTCTGTCTAAAATAGACTTGCATGCATCATATTCTAAAAATCCTCTACAGCAAAAGTCGCAGAAAAGTCGCACATATTTAGACTGCGACTTTCTGTGCGACAAATTTAGACAGGAAAAAACAGTCTAAATCCTTTGATAAATCTCCCCCATTGTGTCATAACTTTAGATATCTTACAGATCTCAGTGAATACCTTCAACTCTACTTCTCTGAACCACCAGCTCAGATCGAGTGGTTTACTGCAGTAGAACTTCATTCTGCATGTGGTCACCATATATCCTGTCTTATGTATTACATCTTTACATTACTTGGAACAAGCTTACATTTATAACTCAACATCAACCATGGATTCTCTGATATCCTATCATGGCTCTTGAATTTTTTACCTTATAAGTTTAAGACAATCAGCATCTTCGTGTTACACTAAATTATCATTATAAAGTTATCCACTAAAAATTGATGTTATTCAAATAAATACAATGTAGAATGTATAGGTATACCACATTTTGTATACAGGTACTATATATAACACATTCAGGTTTAAACAGTAGATATGTATGTTACGCCGAGCGCTCCGGGTCCCCGCTCCTCCCCGGAGCGCTCGCTACACCCTCGCTACTGCAGCGCCCCGGTCAGATCCACTGACCGGGTGCGCTGCGATACCGCCTCCAGCCGGGATGCGATTCGCGATGCGGGTGGCGCCCGCTCGCGATGCGCACCCCGGCTCCCGTACCTGACTCGCTCTCCGTCGGTCCTGTCCCGGCGCGCGCGGCCCCGCTCCCTAGGGCGCGCGCGCGCCGGGTCTCTGCGATTTAAAGGGCTACTGCGCCACTGATTGGCGCAGTGGTTCTAATTAGTGTGTTCACCTGTGCACTCCCTATGTATACCTCACTTCCCCTGCACTCCCTCGCCGGATCTTGTTGCCATCGTGCCAGTGAAAGCGTTTCCTTGTGTGTTCCTAGCCTGTGTTCCAGACCTCCTGCCGTTGCCCCTGACTACGATCCTTGCTGCCTGCCCCGACCTTCTGCTACGTCCGACCTTGCTTCTGCCTACTCCCTTGTACCGCGCCTATCTTCAGCAGTCAGAGAGGTTGAGCCGTTGCTAGTGGATACGACCTGGTTACTACCGCCGCAGCAAGACCATCCCGCTTTGCGGCGGGCTCTGGTGAACACCAGTAGTAACTTAGAACCGGTCCACTAGCAAGGTCCACGCCAATCCTTCTCTGGCACAGAGGATCCACCTCCTGCCAGCCGGCATCGTGACAGTAGATCCGGCCATGGATCCCGCTGAAGTTCCTCTGCCAGTTGTTGCCGACCTCACCACGGTGGTCGCCCAGCAGTCGCAACAGATAGCGCAACAAGGCCATCAGCTGTCTCAACTGACCGTGATGTTACAGCAGCTACTACCACAGCTTCAGCAATCATCTCCTCCGCCAGCTCCTGCACCTCCTCCGCAGCGAGTGGCCGCTTCCAGCCTACGACTATCCTTGCCGGATAAATTTGATGGGGACTCTAAGTTTTGCCGTGGCTTTCTTTCACAATGTTCCCTGCACTTGGAGATGATGTCGGACCAGTTTCCTACTGAAAGGTCTAAGGTGGCTTTCGTAGTCAGCCTTCTGTCTGGGAAAGCTCTGTCATGGGCCACACCGCTCTGGGACCGCAATGACCCCGTCACTGCCTCTGTACACTCCTTCTTCTCGGAAATTCGAAGTGTCTTTGAGGAACCTGCCCGAGCCTCTTCTGCTGAGACTGCCCTGCTGAACCTGGTCCAGGGTAATTCTTCCGTTGGCGAGTACGCCATACAATTCCGTACTCTTGCTTCCGAACTATCCTGGAATAATGAGGCCCACTGCGCGACCTTTAAAAAAGGCCTATCCAGCAACATTAAAGATGTTCTGGCCGCACGAGAAATTCCTGTTAACCTGCATGATCTCATTCATCTAGCCACTCGCATTGACATGCGTTTTTCCGAAAGGCGTCAGGAGCTCCGCCAGGATATGGACTTTGTTCGCACTAGGCGTTTTTTCTCTGCGGCTCCTCTCTCCTCTGGTCCTCTGCAATCCGTTCCTGTGCCTCCCGCCGTGGAGGCTATGCAAGTTGACCGGTCTCGCTTGACACCTCAAGAGAGGACACGACGCCGCATGGAGAATCTTTGCCTGTACTGTGCCGGTACCAAACACTTCCTGAAGGATTGTCCTATCCGTCCTCCCCGCCTGGAAAGACGTACGCAGACTCCGCACAAAGGTGAGACAGTCCT
Organism: Hyla sarda; assembly: GCF_029499605.1. Taxonomy (NCBI): domain Eukaryota; kingdom Metazoa; phylum Chordata; class Amphibia; order Anura; family Hylidae; genus Hyla; species Hyla sarda. Next base: position 71,744,455 of record NC_079191.1, on the reverse strand, counting down.
TGATGTCAACTCTGCTTCTCCACGTCTTACTGTGCCTGTGCGGATATCTGCCTCTACCTTCTCCTTCTCTACTATGGCCTTCTTGGATTCCGGATCTGCAGGAAATTTTATTTTGGCCTCTCTCATCAATAGGTTCAACATCCCGGTGACCAGTCTCGCCAGACCCCTCTACATCAATTGTGTTAACAATGAAAGATTGGACTGTACCATACGTTACCGCACGGAGCCCCTCCTAATGTGCATCGGACTTCATCACGAAAAAATTGAGTTTTTGGTCCTCCCCAATTGCACGTCCGAAATTCTCCTTGGACTACCATGGCTTCAACGCCATTCCCCAACCCTTGATTGGTCCACTGGGGAGATCAAGAGCTGGGGTACCTCTTGTTTCAAAGACTGCCTTAAACCAGTTCCCAGTACTCCCTGCCGTGACCCTGTGGTTCCCCCTGTAACCGGTCTCCCTAAGGTCTATATGGACTATGCTGACGTATTTTGCAAAAAACAAGCTGAGACTTTACCTCCTCACAGGCCTTATGACTGTCCTATTGACCTCCTCCCGGGCACTACTCCACCCCGGGGCAGAATTTATCCTCTGTCCGCCCCAGAGACTCTTGCTATGTCTGAATACATCCAGGAAAATTTAAAAAAGGGGTTTATCCGCAAATCCTCCTCTCCTGCCGGAGCTGGATTTTTCTTTGTGTCCAAGAAAGATGGCTCCCTACGTCCTTGCATTGACTACCGCGGACTTAATAAAATCACGGTAAAGAACCGCTATCCCCTACCTCTTATCTCTGAACTCTTTGATCGCCTCCAAGGTGCCCACATCTTTACCAAACTGGACTTAAGAGGTGCTTATAATCTCATCCGCATCAGGGAGGGGGACGAATGGAAAACTGCATTTAACACTAGAGATGGACACTTTGAGTATCTGGTCATGCCCTTTGGCCTGTGCAACGCCCCTGCCGTCTTCCAAGACTTTGTTAATGAAATTTTTCGTGATCTCTTATATTCCTGTGTTGTTGTGTATCTGGACGATATTCTGATTTTTTCTGCCAACTTAGAAGAACACCGCCAGCATGTCCGCATGGTTCTTCAGAGACTTCGAGACAATAAACTTTATGCCAAAATGGAGAAATGTCTGTTTGAATGTCAATCTCTTCCTTTCCTAGGATACCTGGTCTCTGGCCAGGGACTACAAATGGATCCAGATAAACTCTCTGCCGTCTTAGATTGGCCACGCCCCTCCGGACTCCGTGCTATCCAACGTTTTTTGGGGTTCGCCAATTATTACAGACAATTTATTCCACATTTTTTCACCATTGTGGCTCCTATCGTGGCTTTAACCAAGAAGAATGCCAATCCTAAGTCCTGGCCTCCTCAAGCGGAAGACGCTTTTAAACGGCTCAAGTCTGCCTTTTCTTCTGCTCCCGTGCTCTCCAGACCTGACCCATCTAAACCCTTCCTATTGGAGGTTGATGCCTCCTCAGTGGGAGCTGGAGCGGTCCTTCTACAAAAAAACTCTTCCGGGCATGCTGCTACTTGTGGTTTTTTTTCTAGGACCTTCTCTCCGGCGGAGAGGAACTACTCCATCGGGGATCGAGAGCTACTGGCCATTAAATTAGCACTTGAGGAATGGAGGCATCTGCTGGAGGGATCAAAATTTCCAGTTATCATTTACACCGATCACAAGAATCTCTCCTATCTCCAGTCTGCCCAACGGCTGAATCCTCGCCAGGCCAGGTGGTCTCTGTTCTTTGCCCGTTTTAATTTTGAAATTCACTTTCGCCCTGCCGGCAAGAACATTAGGGCCGATGCTCTCTCTCGTTCCTCGGATGCCTCGGAAGTAGAGCTCTCTCCGCAACACATCATTCCTCCTGACTGCCTGATCTCCACTTCTCCAGCCTCCATCAGGCAAACTCCTCCAGGGAAGACCTTCGTTTCTCCACGCCAACGCCTCGGAATCCTCAAATGGGGTCACTCCTCCCACCTCGCAGGCCATGCGGGCATCAAAAAATCCTTGCAACTCATCTCTCGTTTCTATTGGTGGCCGACTCTGGAGACGGATGTTGTTGATTTTGTGCGGGCCTGCACTGTCTGTGCCCGGGATAAGACTCCTCGCCAGAAGCCTGCTGGTCTCCTTCATCCTCTGCCTGTCCCCGAACAGCCTTGGTCTCTGATTGGTATGGACTTTATTACAGACTTACCCCCATCCCGTGGCAACACTGTTGTTTGGGTGGTCGTTGATCGATTTTCCAAGATGGCACATTTTATTCCTCTTCCTGGTCTTCCTTCAGCGCCTCAGTTGGCAAAACAATTTTTTGTACACATTTTTCGTCTTCACGGTTTGCCCACGCAGATCGTCTCGGATAGAGGCGTTCAATTCGTGTCTAAATTTTGGAGGGCTCTCTGTAAACAACTCAAGATTAAATTAAACTTCTCTTCTGCTTATCATCCTCAATCCAATGGGCAAGTAGAAAGAATTAACCAGGTCCTGGGTGACTATTTACGGCATTTTGTTTCCTCCCGCCAGGATGACTGGGCAGATCTTCTACCATGGGCCGAATTCTCGTACAACTTCAGAGTCTCTGAATCTTCTTCCAAATCCCCATTTTTCGTGGTGTACGGCCGTCACCCTCTTCCCCCCCTCCCTACTCCCTTGCCCTCTGGTTTGCCCGCTGTGGATGAAATAACTCGTGATCTTTCCACCATATGGAAAGAGACCCAAAATTCTCTCTTACAGGCTTCATCTCGAATGAAAAAGTTTGCCGATAAGAAAAGAAGAGCTCCCTCCATTTTTTCTCCCGGAGACAAGGTATGGCTCTCCGCTAAATATGTCCGCTTCCGTGTCCCCAGCTACAAATTGGGACCACGCTATCTTGGTCCTTTCAAAATTTTGTGCCAGATTAATCCTGTCTCTTACAAACTTCTTCTTCCTCCTTCTCTTCGTATTCCTAATGCCTTTCATGTCTCTCTTCTTAAACCACTCATCATCAACCGTTTCTCTCCCAAACTTGTTTCTCCCACTCCTGTTTCCGGCTCTTAGGACATCTTCTCCGTAAAGGAGATACTGGCCTCCAAGAAGGTCAGAGGGAAAACTTTTTTTTTGGTCGATTGGGAGGGCTGTGGTCCTGAAGAGAGATCCTGGGAACCTGAGGACAATATCCTAGACAAAAGTCTGGTCCTCAGGTTCTCAGGCTCCAAGAAGAGGGGGAGACCCAAGGGGGGGGGGTACTGTTACGCCGAGCACTCCGGGTCCCCGCTCCTCCCCGGAGCGCTCGCTACACCCTCGCTACTGCAGCGCCCCGGTCAGATCCACTGACCGGGTGCGCTGCGATACCGCCTCCAGCCGGGATGCGATTCGCGATGCGGGTGGCGCCCACTCGCGATGCGCACCCCGGCTCCCGTACTTGACTCGCTCTCCGTCGGTCCTGTCCCGGCGCGCGCGGCCCCGCTCCCTAGGGCGCGCGCGCACCGGGTCTCTGCGATTTAAAGGGCCACTGCGCCACTGATTGGCGCAGTGGTTCTAATTAGTGTGTTCACCTGTGCACTCCCTATGTATACCTCACTTCCCCTGCACTCCCTCGCCGGATCTTGTTGCCATCGTGCCAGTGAAAGCGTTTCCTTGTGTGTTCCTAGCCTGTGTTCCAGACCTCCTGCCGTTGCCCCTGACTACGATCCTTGCTGCCTGCCCCGACCTTCTGCTACGTCCGACCTTGCTTCTGCCTACTCCCTTGTACCGCGCCTATCTTCAGCAGTCAGAGAGGTTGAGCCGTTGCTAGTGGATACGACCTGGTTACTACCGCCGCAGCAAGACCATACCGCTTTGCGGCGGGCTCTGGTGAACACCAGTAGTAACTTAGAACCGGTCCACTAGCACGGTCCACGCCAATCCCTCTCTGGCACAGAGGATCCACCTCCTGCCAGCCGGCATCGTGACAATGTAGTTTCCTCAATCTAATGTGACTGTGTTTCAGTAGACCAAGGCTGTTCTGTCAATCTTCCTATAAGCCCCACCTTTCTCCTCCCACTCCTCTATGTCACTGGTCACCACCCCCTTTGAGTCTGTTTTTTTTCCTCCCTTCGGTATATTCATTCCTCAACAACTTTTGAGCATCCAGTGTCTCACTGGATTTCTGCGTTATTTTACAACAAGAGACATACAAGACATATGTAACATGTAACAATACAGACATACAACACACAGGGCCCACATTCTCACCAAAAACAAAATGTAAAAGAATAAAAATATACAGAGCTCTTTCAAAATTTGGGAAAAATCCCCTTCAATGCACATTATTTATAATCAATAAACCATTAGCTGATTTTAAATGTTTAAGGTAATATTCATTAATTAAATAGTGATTACTTTTTAATTTATTTTACGTTTTATTTTATTCTCCTTAGCCACACTTCCCTCGTTACTCCTATAATATAATCAAACCATTAATTGCATTTCCTTATAAATTTATTTTCCTTTTTTTTAGTCATCTTGCACTCCTGCGAAAACAAACTTATTAAGAAATTAATAAAATATCATCAAATAGGTTCATTATGACATAAACATGTACATACACAGCTTCACCAGAAACCATTCACTGGTCATACTCCATGTATTCCTAATTCATCATACATGCTTCACTAGACTCGGTGTGTTAAAATGGCTGCCGGGGAGTGGAGGTGGGAACTAATTGGGTGAGCTAAAATGGCTGCTGGGGGAGGAACTTAACTGCTGGGGGGGGTAACATGGCTGCCCCCCATACAGAGTGAGCATGTGGCAGAGACTAGCAGCCTCAAGGCTTTCTCCAGAGAGAGAGAGAGAGAGAGAGAGAGAGAGAGAGAGAGAGAGAGAGAGAGAAAGCATGGGATGAAGAAAGGTAAAATCTTAACAATGTCTGGGGTTGTGATTTTAGGGTGTCACTCTATAAGGGATTCTTAGATCCGTAATGATAGCATTATACAGACAGTTCAATTTTCACACTCCCTCTCCCCCCCCCCCCTCAATCAATCTCCATTTTCCATTCATGGCATCCCCACACCCTAAAACAAAGGCTCTCTTCATTGAATATATGATAATTATCACTATCCTATCACCAGTTTATAAAGAAGATGTATGTCTGTACATTGGTGTTAATTTCATTACCTAAATATTTTCATCATACTTTCAGCCAACAACTTCTGCCTATCTATATCCATTCAGATGACTACATTATAACTAAGTCAAATCACAATTGTTCTCAAGAATCACACTGTTGTATATTACCCTGCTATATATAGATAAACCTTTTTATCCTATCAACAATCAATATATTTCAAACTTGCAACTGCCTTAATATCTATAATTCATCAATTCTACTCTGAACTCAACACATGTTTTCCATCAAAACTTCATTTTTCCCCCTATACAACTCTGTGCAATTCCCTTCCCCCACTTCCTCTCATCGATTCTATCAGTGAAGTCAGGTTACATCTGCAAACTCCATAGCCCCCTCACAGTCTTACAGCTGTGTAACTTCAGCCCTGCACTCACATTCTCCCTGTCAGCCCACAAGCCCCCCCCCCCCTTACCTTGGTGGGACCTATATTCATGTACCTCCAGTTGTTGTACAACTAAAACCCTCTCATAACCCTCCTGTACTTTTAGGAGATATCTTTAAAACATTAAAGGGGTACTCCGCCCCTAGACATCTTATCCCCTATCCAAAGGATAGGGGATAAGATGTCAGATCGCCATGGCCCCGCTGCTGGGGATCCCCGGGATCCCCGCTGCGGCACCGAGCTCTCATTACAGCACAGAGCGAGTTCACTCTGTGCGTAATGACTGGCGATAAGGGGGACGGAGCAGCGTGACATCTTGGCTCCGCCCCTCGTGATAACCGCCACGCCCCCTCCCATAGACTTGTATTGAAAGGGGCGGGCCGTGACATCACGAGGGGCGGAGCCGTGACGTAACGATGCTCCGGCCCCTGTACTGCCCGTCATTACGTGCAGAGCAAACTTGCTCTGTGCTGTAATGAGAGCGCGGTGCCGCAGCGGGGATCCCAGGGCTCCCCAGCAGCGGGACCACAGCGATCTGACATCTTATCCCCTATCCTTTCGATAGGGGATAAGATGTCTAGGGGCGGAGTACCCCTTTAATGCATTAGATCTAGTATTAGAAGGGAAGTTTCCCCCCCCCCCTTCTCTTTGTCTTAATTAGCTAATTTAACAATAATCCATGGACACATTAAAAACGAAACATAACACATATACAATCAGTTATAATGGGACAAGGTCCCGAGGATATGTTATTTTTGGGGAGTCCCTGGAAATATGTTATTTTAAGACACACTGTCCTAGATGATAGTCTACCCCAAAAAGTCAATTCCCCCAAGGGACATTGGCCCGTTTAATCGGCGTCCTGCGGCAAAACTCCACTGATACCCTCTCTTTGGATCATCAGCTCACCCCAAACAACTCAATCCTCCAAGGTGACCAAGGAAAGAGTCCCGAGAATCTGTAATTTTTGGGAAGTCCCTGGAAATCCCCCAAGAGACATCATACCCCAAACAATGCAATTCTCCCAGGCGACCCAATCAACTCCTCTCCTCAACAGGATCCTGCTTATTCACTCACTCACATTTCATACACACCCGGGCAGTAGATAGCTACTTTTATGACAGGTACATGGGTAATTGGCTCTGGGCGAGACCTGTCTCTGGTAGGTCACGTGTAAGTCGACTAGATCAGCAAGACAAAACAAAGAGGAGACATGGGTATTTTTGGCTAGGTACAATTATGTCCTACCGTACGCCTGGAGTTGATCAAATCCCTTCTGAATCCGCCTTTGTTCAATCCATCTGGTCTGGGTATTGAGACTTGCACATGAGGCCTATAGCCCAGGCCCCATGGTGATTGGTGCCACCTGACATGGATTATATCAGTGCTCTTTTAACTATCTTACTCCCGGCCAAATCCGTATACAGAATCTATATACCGAAGTAAATCAAACAGAGCTATGTCGTTTTCAAATGCTTCTCTGCCTTTATTCAGTCCTTCACTTGGCTATATTACCTCTGTAATTAGCATAAGTTCCCACCCCCTACTAGGAGGAAAGATATGCCTTTCATGAGCAGTTGGTGGGCTTCTTTGTTCAAAGACTTCACACGATGGGAGGGGTGATACCGGAAGGAGCAGATGGGGAAAGGATTGTCCTCGTGGCTTCCTCTACACAATGGTGGGGGCGATGGGAGAGAGGAGATGGGGTTGGAGTGGACAAGTAACAGCGAAGTATGGAGTCTTCATCCAAAATGGGCATTTTACATATACAGTATATAAATTTATATATACACACATATACATCTATCACACAACTTAAAAAAAGAAAATGAAAGTGAAAGTAAAGCATGCCGTCGGGCAAAGCGCCGGCAGGTCCAGACAGGTAAGGGACACCGGGGAAGGGGGACAGGGAAGGGGGACACTGGGGTCTCCTAGCAGAGCAGTGTGTGTGTCCCGATCCCCGTGATTGGGACACACACACCGCTGCTTAGGATTTTTATGTGTGAAACGCTGCCATCAGCTAATCAGATTTGACTAGCTGATAGGAGCGATCGCTGTGAAGGGGGGGGGGGGGGGGACGAAACCCTATTAGGTCCAGAGGCAAGATAGCTGGCTATTAGTGATAGCCACCATCTTACCGGGCGCAGCGAGATGCCGCAAGTAGCGGCCAGTATCAGCATGATGTACATGTACCTCATAGGTCGGGAAAACCTTCCCGGTCATGATGTACATGTATGTAATAGGTCGGGAAGGGGATAAAGGGGTATTCCAGGAAAAACTTTTTTTTTATATCAGCTGGCTCCAGAAAGTTAAACAGATTTGTTAATGACTTCTATTAATTTTTTTTTAATCCTTTCAATAATTATCAGCTTCTGAAGTTGAGTTGTTGTTTTCTGTCTGGCAACAGTGCTCTCTGCTGACATCTCTGCTTGTCTCAGGAACTGCACAGAGTAGAAGAGGTTTGCTATGGGGATTTGCTTCTAAACTGGGCGGATCCCGAGACACGTGTCATGAGGAGCACTTAGACAGAAAAGAAGAACTCAACTTCATCTGCTCATAAGTACTGAAAGAATTAAGATTTTTTAATAGAAGTAATGTACAAATCTCCGAGAACTGTACTACAGCTGTGAGAAATGTGCAATAAAATCTGCTGAATTGGAAATCCGGTGAGTGCCGACTTTTCTTTGTTTCCTCATGCTCCTCATGCACTAATGTACAAATCTGTTTAACTTTCTGGAGCCAGTTGATATATAAAAAAAAAGTTTTTTTTCCTGGATAACCCCTTTAATAACTCTGGGATGCTTTTACTTTTCTGATTCTGAGATAGTTTTTTCAGGACATATACTCTATGTTAGTGGTAAATTTTTGTCGCTACTTGCATAATTTCTTGGTGAAAAATTCCAAAATGTTATGAAAAATTTGACATTTTTGGATTTTAGTTTTTTTTACTTTGAAACTCTCTGCTTATAAGGAAAATGGACCTTCCAAATAAATTATATTTTGATTCACATATACAATATGTCTACTTTATGTTTGCATCATAAAGTTGACAGGTTTTTGCTTTTGGAAGACACCAGAGGAGTTCAAAGTTCAGCAGCAATTTTCCAATAAAAAAAAAAAAAAATTCAAAATCTGAATTTTTCAGGCACCAATTCAGTTTTGAAGTGGATTTAAAAGGCCTTCATATTAGAAATACCCCATAAATTACCCCATTGTAAAAACTGCACCCCTCAAAATATTAAAAATGACATTCAGTAAGTGTGTTTACCCTTTAGGTGTTTTACAGGAAGAGCAGCAAAGTGAAGGAGAAAATTCAAAATCTTCATGTTTTTTACAGACCCAGTTTTTAATCTTTAAAGGGGTAAAAGGAGAGAAATCACACGCTACTTCACACGCTAGTAACTAGGAGCGGGTTTCCGCGGACAGTCTGAAAATCTGACACTATTGCGGACTGTCTATGGACCCATTTAAATCAGTAGTTGCGTAACTTGCAGCAGGATTCCCACAGCGGGGAACCTGCTGCTAGTTATAGTGTGCGAACGCACCCTAAATTTGTAACCCAATTTCTCTAGAGTAAGGAAATACCTGAAATGTGGATGTTAAGTGCTCTGTGGGTGCACTAGACGGCTGAGAAGGGAAGGAGCGACAATGGGATTTTGGAGAGTGAGTTTTTCTGAAATGGTTTTTGGGGGGCATGTCACTTTTATGAAGACCCTATGGTGCCAGAAGAGCAAAAAAATAAAAAAATAAAAACTCATGGCATACTATTTTGGAAACTACACCCCTCAAGGAATGTAAAAAGGGGTACAGTGAGCCTTAACACCCCACAGGTGTTTGATGACTTTTAGTTAAAGTCGGATGTGTAAACCCATTTTTTTCACTAAATTGCAGTTTTTCCCCCAAAATGTTACATCTTTACAAGGGTTAATAGGAGAAAAAGCTAATTTTGTTGAAATGATTTTTAGGGGGCATATTGCATTAAGGGGATACTCCGGTGAAAACCTTTTTTCTTTTAAATCAACTGGTGGCAGAAAGTTAAACATTTTGTAATTTACTTCTCTTAAAAAATCTTAATCCTTCCTGTACTTTTTAGCTACTGAATACTACAGAGAAAATTATTTTCTTTTTGGAATCCTCTCTGGTGACATCACGAGCACAGTTCTCTCTGCTGACGTTATTATAATAATAATAATAATAACGCTTTATTTACTGTTGTGCTTAGTGGGATTTGAAGCCAAGTCCCCAGCACTGCAAGGCAGCAGTGCTAACCACTGAGCCACCATGCTGCCCTTAGCATAAATCTGCAATACATCTGCTATGCATGGTTGTTAAAATGGACAGATATGTCAGCAGAGAGAACTGTGTTTGTGATGTCATCAGTGTTCCAAAAAGAAAGGAATTTCCTCTGTAGCATTCAACAGCTAATAAGTACTGGAAGGATTAAGATTTTTTTAATAGAAGTAATTTACAAATATGTTTAACTTTCTGCCACCAGTTGATTTAAAAGAAAAAAGGTTTTCACCGGAGTAACCCTTTAAGGACAAAGCCCATTTTGACCTTTAAGGGGTACTCCATTAGAAAACTTTTCATTTAAAATCAACTGGTGCCAGAAAGTTAAACAGATTTGTAAATGATGTAACAATAAAAGGATGTAGCATTCACTCACCGCTACAATGGTATCGATGTTCCCGGCTAGAGGGGATCGCGGGTTGGCGTCTTGTGGACTTCAGGAGCGCTCAGAGGCTACAACCGTTTTTTTTCACGCGCTGTTGCGCGCTTCGTCTGGCCTGTACATCTACGTCATCGCACTACCCACCTTATATCATGTGACCTAGGGGGTAGTCATGGGGATCGTAAACAGTGATCTAATCAGCACAGGTAACGCTCGTGCATAGGTAGTATACAAAGAATGAATATAAATAGGAGCTAACCTTTATTGTGTCACTTATGACTATTAAAATGTAATCTATTATTATAAAGACAAAAAATATTACCATTAAAAACAAGATAGTAATACTAATATGTAACGAGTGTAGACTGTAAAGAAATGTATAACTATACAGGTTTATATATTAGATAGAAAAGGTGATAAATCTAGTTTATCATTGAACCCAAGGGGTCCCTGTGCATTACTTTTTAGGATCCATTTGGATTCTCTTTGTAGCAAGATGGCGTGCCTGTCGCCGCCATCTTGCGTGTTCTCAACGCGTTCTAGTCCACCAAATTTAAGGACTTTCCAGTGATTCGCGTGAACGTCAGCCATATGACTGGCTAAACGGGGAATCCCTTTCCCATTTTTTAAGGGTATATAAGTGCTCCCTGAATCTGAAATTAAGTTGACGTTTCGTTTTGCCGATGTAGAACATCCTGCATGGGCACATGATGTAATAGATTACAAAAGTGCTCCTGCACGTAATCAACTGATCAATTCTATGGGATATGCCACCTATGTTACAGAAATTATTATTAGCATTAAAGGAGCAGAATTTGCAGCTGCCACATTTACGGTACTCTGATTTTCTTTTCTATTCTTATTTTTCTTAATGTAGTCTGAAATGGTACCGCTCTTCCTATAGGTAATCACAGGGTTTCTGGATGCGACCTCTTTCAGGTCTGGATCGTTTCCTATGATGTACCAGTGGCGTCTCAGTGTGTTATTGATTGTGGTGTTCCTCTGGCTGTTAGCAAAGGCAAAGGCAAATCTTTTGTTCTCTTCTTTTTTTCTACTTTTATATAATATTTCTCTGTGATCCATGTTTTCCACTTTTTTGTATGCACTTTCAATTACTTGTTTAGGATAGTCTCTCTCTGTTAGGCGTTTCTTTAACTCTTCTGCTTGCTGTTCATACTTTTCTCTGCTGGAATTGATCTGTTTCAATCTGATAAATTGACTCAATGGTACCCCTTATTTTTACGTGCATCGGATGAGAGCTCTTGAAGTGGAGCAAGGAATTCCTTGCTACACTCTTCCTATGGCCCTCTGTAGTGTCTTCATTACCTTGGGCTATCAATTTCATGTCCAAAAACTCTATTTCTTTTCCACCATAGACACTAGTAAAATTCATATTCATATCGTTTATGTTGTTTAGGTGTTCAGCAATTTTTTTTTAATCTTGTTCCGTCCCCTCCCAGACCATTAAGATATCATCGACATATCTTTTATATGCCTTGAAATGCTGAATATAATGATTCTGAGTGGAATAGATATATTTCTTTTCAAAAGCTGCTAGGAATAGATTTGCCTATCTACACGATATGGGCGTACCCATAGCCGTGCCTGTCCTTTGTCTAAACCACTGTTTTTCAAATGTGAAGGTATTGTTGGTGAGTTTGAACTGTATGGCTTCTGTAACAAAATTGATAAAGTGTGTAATAGAGCTTGATGGATGGCCTGTACACCCACATTATGTGGGATGCGGGTGTACAGGCTCTCAACATCAATAGACACCAAATGGTAGGAGCTCTGCCAGACAAAGGTGTCAAAAAAACGTAATACGTCTTTAGAATATTTTGAATATGACTGAGTATTAGGAAGGAGTGGACTTACCAACCAGTCGAGAAACTGGGAGAGAAACTCGGTCGAGGATCCGATCACGGCCACAATGGGGCGGCCTGGGGGATCGGTCTGCGACTTATGTATCTTGGGCAATAGATACCAGTTGGGCTTTTTAGGTGAGGATGGAAAGAGTTTCTCTGCTGTGTTCTGACTTAATGCTCCCTGTTCTACATGTCTCCTAAGTAAGGATCTTAATAATTCAGTAATTTTATGAGTAGGGTCTTTTTGGCAATTTTTCATAGACCATCTCGTCCGATAACTGCCTAAGTTCTTTTAAGGTTTAGACAAAGGACAGGCACGGCTATGGGTATGCCCATATCGTGTAGATACGCAAATCTATTCCTAGCAGCTTTTGAAAAGAAATATATCTATTCCACTCAGAATCATTATATTCAGCATATCAAGGCATATAAAAGATATGTCGATTATATCTTAATGGTCTGGGTGGGGACGGAACAAGATTTCAAAAATTTTGTTGAACACCTAAACAACATAAACGATATGAATAGGAATTTTACTAGTGTCTATGGGGGAAAAGAAATAGAGTTTTTGGACATGAAATTGATAGCCCAAGGTAATGAAGTCACTACAGAGGGCCATAGGAAGAGTGTAGCTAGGAATTCCTTGCTCCACTTCAAGAGCTCTCATCCGATGCACGTAAAAAAAGGAGTACCATTGAGTCAATTTATCAGATTGAAACAGATCAATTCCAGCAGAGAAAAGTATGAACAGCAAGCAGAAGAGTTAAAGAAACGCCTAACAGAGAGAGACTATCCTAAACAAATAATTGAAAGTGCATACAAAAAAGTGGAAAACATGGATCCCAGAGAAATGCTGGTAGAGAAGTTGGCTGCGTGATTTCAAGATGACAGGAAACCGTAAATGTGGCAGCTGCAAATTCTGCTCCTTTAATGCTAATAATAATTTCTGTAACATAGGTGGCATATCCCATAGAATTGATCAGTTCATTACGTGCAGGAGCACTTTTGTAATCTATTACATCATGTGCCCATGCAGGATGTTCTACATCGGCAAAACGAAACGTCAACTTAATTTCAGATTCAGGGAGCACTTATATACCCTCAAAAATGGGAAAGGGATTCCCCGTTTAGCCAGTCATATGGCTGACGTTCACGCGAATCATTGGAAAGTCCTTAAATTTGGTGGACTAGAACGCGTTGAGAACCAGCAAGATGGCGACGTCAGGCACGCCCTCTTGCTAAAAAGAGAATCCAAATGGATCCTAAAAAGTAATGCACAGGGACCCCTTGGGTTCAATGATAAACTAGATTTATCACCTTTTCTATCTAATATATAAACCTGTATAGCTATACATTTCTTTACAGTCTACACTCGTTACATATTAGTATTACTATCTTGTTTTTAATGGTAATATTTTTAGTCTTTATAATAATAGATTACATTTTATTTAATAGTCATAAGTGACACAATAAAGGTTAGCACCTATTTATATTCATTCTTTGTATACTACCTATGCACGAGCGTTACCTGTGCTGATTAGATCACTGTTTACGATCACCATGACTACCCCCTAGGTCACATGATAAAAGGTGGGTAGCGCGATGACGTAGATGGACAGGCCGGACAAGGCGCAACAGCGCCTGAAACAAACTGGTTGTGTTACGCCGAGCGCTCCGGGTCCCTGCTCCTCCCCGGAGCGCTCGCGCCGTTCCTCTCTCTGCAGCGCCCCGGTCAGACCTGCTGACCGGGAGCGCTGCACTGACTCTGCCGGCGGGGATGCGATTCGCATAGCGGGACGCGCCCGCTCGCGAATCGCATCCCAAGTCACTCACCTGTCCCGGTCCCCGGCTGTCACGTCCTGGCGCGCGCGGCTCCGCTCCTTAGGGCGTGCGCGCGCCAGCTCTCTAAGATTTAAAGGGCCAGTGCACCAATGATTGGTGCCTCGCACAATTAGTCTGATTAGCTTCCACCTGCCCCCTGTCCATATAACCTCACTTCCCCTGCACTTCCTTGTCGGATCTTCTTGCCATTGTGCCAGAGAAAGCCTTTCCTTGTGTGTTCCTAGCCTGTGTTCCAGACCTCCTGCCGTTGCCCCTGACTACGATCCTTGCTGCCTGCCCTGACCTTCTGCTACGTCCGACCCTGCTCTTGTCTACTCCCTTGTACCGCGCCTATCTCAGCAGTCAGACAGGTTGAGCCGTTACCGGTCTACCGGCACGGTCCACGCCAATCCCTCTCTGACACAGAGGATCCACCTCCTGCCTGCCGAATCCTAACAGGTAGTAGCCTCTGAGAGCTCCTGAAGTCCACAAGATGCCGACCCGCGATCCCCTCTAGCCGGGAACATCGATACCATTGTAGCGGTGAGGGAATGCTACATCCTTTTATTGTTACTTTTTTGATACTTTACCTAGTTGCATGCACCCCGCAGGTATTACGGAGTAACTGGATCCAGACAACTGCCTCAGATCCCTCATATCGGTACCACTCCTGTACAGAGTTGCTCTCCTTCTGTTTCTTTCTTCTGTGGTGTGATAAATTTGTAAATTACTTCTATTTAAAAATATTAATCCTTCCAGTACTTATCGGCTGCTGTATGCTCCACAGGAAGATTTTTCTTTTTGAATTTCTTTTTCTGACCACAGTGCACTCTGCTGCCATCTCTGTCCATGTCAGGAACTGGAGAGGTTTGCTATGGGGATTTGCTTCTACTCTGGACAGGTCCTGACACATACAGAGGTGTCAGCAGAGGTGTCAGCAAAATAAAATAAATAATAATAATAGCAATAATAATAATTTCCACCAGAGTACCCCAATAAGGACAAGGCAAATTTTCACTTTTGCGTTTTAGTTTTTTCCTCCTCTCCTTTTAAAGTCCATAACTCTATTTTTTTTTCACCTACAGATCCATATGAGGGCTTGTTTTTTGCAAGACCAATTGTACTTTGTAATGATCTTTCATTTTTCCATGTACCATGAAACAAAAAATTAATATTTGCAGGTGGAAATTAAGAAAACTGCAATTTAGCTAATTTTGTGGGGTTTGTTTTTACGCAGTGCACTTTATGGTAAAAATGATTTATTATCTTTATTCTGTAGGTCAATGCGATTAAAACCATACCGAATGTATATAGTTTTTCTGTTTTTGTACTACTTTAAAAAAATGGAAACTTTGTTTTAACAAAACTCATATGCATAAAATTGTCCTTTTCTGACCCCTATAACTCTTTTATTTTTCTGGCAACAGGGCTCATTTTTTGCGCCAAGATCTGTAGTTTTCTTCTGTATCATTTTTGCTTTGATGGGACTCTTTGAGCACTTTTTATATATTTTTTCTGATATATGTGATTGATAATCTGTTTTGGTGTTTGATTTTTTTTTTTATGTACCAGTATGCCCTGTGCCTGGTTCAGGTCTATAACGCGGGGTCACGCAGGGGGTCATAGCGGGTCGGTCCCGGCAGCTAATTAAAGCACTGATCGTTGAGCCGCACACTATTAACCCTTTGGACGCGGCGTTCAAAGTTGATTGCCGCACCTAAAGTAACAAAAATACACTCCCAGCAGCTCAGTTGGGCTGATCAGGACCATCGCGGAAAAAGCGCAATGTCCCAATCAGCTAGAACGCGAGCAGAGGTTCCATCACCTGCATTCGGCACATCAGCACTGGTGTCACTGGGGGGGTGGGGGCAGAGGGGGCCATGTCCCCCCCTAAATCAGGCCGTGTCCCCCCCAATTTAAAATAAACTAAGTTATATTCTAATAACTCAGCCGGTGCCTCTCTGGCAGCATTTGCAGCCTCGCCAGCGCCAGCGCTGCAAGGGAGTACTGCTTCCTTTTCCTCTCCCTCTCACCTCGCGGCTGATTATTTTGATGTGGCTAAGCGGCACCAGTGTCACATGCGCGCAACCCGTGTTTTTTGGCAGTCGGACTCGGCGAAGAGGAGCGGGAGCGCACATTGCGGATGGCGAAGAGACAGAATGTAAGCAGGTTTACTCAGGTAACTGTATAGAATGCCACTGCCTAATACAGTGTTTCCCAAGCAGGGTGCTTCCAGCTGTTGCAAAACTACAACTCCCAGCATGCCTGGACAGCCTTCGGCTGTCCAGGCATGCTGGGAGTTGTAGTTTTGCAACAGCTTGAGGCACCTTGCTTGGGAAATGCTGCCCTAGTATATAACTTATCAGAATAATTCATTATTGGATTTTTTTTTTTACAATTATTTATCAATTATCCTTATTGACTCGTCTTGCGGCTCCGAATCCACCGCCAAGAGGCGATCGCACAGTCCTCCGTCTCTGTTTTCAATCACCTGGTGAAGAACTGTAACGAATGGATGTAACCGAATGGAAAACACAATGAAAGACGACCATCGCTGCCTTTCTCCTTCATTATGCAGACCTTGAGTAATTCTAAGAGAAATCAATTACTTTGAAGACAGGTTCCCTACCCCAGAACAGCTCTTTCCCTGAAGTCAGGTCTCCGGTTTCATTGTGATACAATTCTTATCTGTGCGCCCGCAGCGTCACTGTGAAAGTAAAGCGATGTTGTAACGGCGATATATTAATTGCTTTAATTGCCTCGGGTGCGGAACGTTAGCGTCCTGCCGACGCACAAGAACATACTTAGCGAGGAGAGAATTTACAAATCTTATCTGTCTTTTTGTGGATCAACACGCAGAAATGTAGCAGAGCTGAGAAGGTAAGAAGCAGCAAAGCCGCCTTTGGCACTGCTGATTGTGGGATATTACAATGTGTCTGACATTGGCCTATTATTATGGCCAAAAACAACCTCCAGCAGTGAAATCATGTACTAACCTAATACTGTAGAAACGAAGTCACACAGCTCACCTTCGCTCCCCGTGGAGTGCTTGGATCTGCGTCAGGCCAGACGCATACTTGGAATGCCAATTACTGTAAGATCCTCAGAACCAGAAGTATTAGGGAACAGGTAGTAGAATTAAAGGGGTTATCCAGGAAAAAACTTTTTTTTTATATATATATCAACTGGCTTCAGAAAGTTAAACAGATTTGTAAATTACTTCTATAAAAAAAAATCTTAATCCTTTCAGTACTTATGAGCTGCTGAAGTTGAGTTGTTCTTTTCTGTCTAAGTGCTCTCTGATGACACGTGTCTCGGGAACCGCCCAGTTTAGAAGCAAATCCCCATAGCAAACCTCCTCTACTCTGTGCAGTTCCCGAGACAAGCAGAGATGCCAGCAGAGAGCACTGTTGCTAGACAGAAAACAACAACTCAACTTCAGCAGCTGATAATTATTGAAAGGATTAAGATTTTTTAATAGAAGTAATTTACAAATCTGTTTAACTTTCTGGAGCCAGTTGATATAAAAAAAAAGTTTTTTCCTGGAATACCCCTTTAAGATAATCACAAAGAAAGGAATTGTCAATCCAGCTCGTCTTTAAATCTTGCTTTTCTTCGGTGCGCATTAAAATGATTTCACACACTGCAACACTACTGTAAGTTCCACATCTCGGGAGTCTCAACACGTTTCACGCGCAGGTGGGTACTGTGACTTCCCATGTGTGCACCTTGCTTAACCCCTTAACGACCACGGATGTAAATGTACGTCCTGGTTTGGCGGGACTTCCCACACCAGGACGTACATTTACGTCCTGTGTATGACCGCGAGCATCAGAAGGGTGCTCGCGTCATACACGGCAGCTTCCGGCTGCTAGCAGCAGCCAGGGACCCACCCGTAATGGCCGACATCTGCAATCGCGTTGATGTCCGCCATTAACCCCTCAGATGCCGTGATCAATAAAGATCACGGCATCTGCGGCATTGCGGTACTTTGATTGGATGATCGGATCGCCCGCAGCGCTGCCGCGATGATCCGATCATCCAGCATAGCGGCCGGAGGTCCCCTCACCTGGCTCCGGCCATCTCCCGGGGTCTTCTGCTCTGGTCTGCGATCGAGCAGACCAGAGCAGAAGATCACCAATAATACTGATCAGTGCTGTGTCCTATGCATAGCATTGCACAGTATTAGCAATCAAAGGATTGCTATAGATAGTCCCCTCCCCCAATAAAATGAAAATTGTCTGTTTTTCCCATTTTACCCCCAAAAAACGTTTAAAAAAATAAAATAAACATATTTGGTATCACCGTGTGCGTAAATGTCCGAAATATCAAAATATAATGTTAATTATCCCGTACGGTGAATGGCGTAAACGTAAAAAATAAGAAAAGTCCAGAAATGCTGCTTTTTTGTCACATTTTATTCAAAAAAGAAATTAATAAAAAATGATCTAAAAGATTTATATATGCAAATGTGGTATCTAAAAAAAAGTACAGATGATGGCAAAAAAACATGAGCCCTCATACCGCCCTATATATGGAAAAATGAAAAAGTTATAGGTGGTCAAAATAGGGCGATTTTAGATTACTGATTTTGTACAAAAAGTTTTAGATTTTTTTTAAGGGGTATAAAAATATAAAAGTATCTAGCCATGGGTATCATTTTAATTGTATTGCCACACAGAATAAAGAACAGATGTCATTTTACCGTAAATTGTACAGTGTGAAAACAAACCCCTCCAAAATGTGCCAAATTTTGGTTTTCATAAAAAAAAATTTTGGGGTTTGCCGTACATTTTATGGTAAAATGAGAGGTTTCATTACAAAGTACAATTGGTCACGCAAAAAACAAGCCCTTATATGGGTCTGTAGATGGAAATATAAAAGAGTTATGGATTTTAGAAGACGAGGAGGAAAAAACGAAAACGCAAAAATAAAAATGGCCTGGTCCTTAAGGTGAAAATGGGTTTGGTCATTAAGGGGTTAAAGGGGTACTCTGCTGGAACACATTTTCTTTTATAAATCAACTGGTGCCAGAAAGTTAAACAGACTTGTAAATTACTTCTGTTTTAAAATCTTAATCCTTCTAGTACTTATCAGCTGCTGCATGCTCCACAGGAAGCAAGTACTTTTTCTTTTTGAATTTCATTTGTCTGACCACATGTCAGGAACTGTCCAAAGCAGGATACGTTTGCTATGGGGATTTGCTCCTACTCTGGACAGTTCCTATAATAAACAGAGGTGTCAGCAGAGAGCACTGTAGTCAGACAGAAAGGAAATTGGAAAAGAAAAGAACTTCCTCTGTAGTATACAGCAGCTAAGTACTGGAAGGATTACGGTTTTTAAATAGTAGTAATTTAAAATCTGTTTAACATTCTGGCACCAGATGATTAAAAAAAAAAAAAAATTCCAGTCGAGTACCCCTTTTATACGCCCTCCAACAACAGGTAAGTAATTTAACTATCATTGACTAAAATATCATGTTCATTACAATGTTTGAATGCACTGCTTGTACCATATTAAACCTTCATAACAAATAGTACAATCCATAATATAATAACAAGTTTGTATAGAAAAAAAACACACTGGCAATGTTGTAAACATACATAATTCACAATAAAGGGGTACTCCCCTGTTAGACATCTTATCCCCTATCCAAATGATAGAGGATAAGATGTCTGATCAGGGTGGGTCCCGCTGCTAGGGCCCCTCCAAGCTCTCCCTCAGCGCCGGGCGTTCTAAACAAACGCCGGGTTCCTGTGGTTGTGTCGTCACAGCCACACTCCCTCCATTCATGTCTATGGGAGGGGTGTATCTGCCAACATGCCCCCTCCCATGGACACGAATGGAGGGGGCGGGACGCAACATCACGAGGGGTGTAGCCGTGAAGTCACCGTTCTGAATAAATTGTTCAGAAAGCTGGAGCACCAGAATACCCTTTTAAAGGGGTACTCTGGCATTAAGACATCTTATCCCCTATCCACAGCTGTAACGCCCCCTCCCATAGGCCCCCTTTGGATAGGGGGTAAGATGTCTTAGCGCCGGAGTATCCCTTTAAGCCAAATATTGTAGGCTTGAATGTTTACAACATTGCCGTTGTGTTTTTTCTATACAATTTGTTACTATATCATGGATACAATTGTAGTATTTGTAAATAGGTTTTAATATGGTACAAGCAGTGCATTTGAGCATTGTAATGGACATGAGATTTTAGTCAATGGAGAGGTAAAATACTTGGTGGGGGGCGTATTAAGCAAAGTGCACACATGGGAAGTCACTCTTGACAAAGCACGTGCATGCGCAAGAAACGTGTTGAGACACACGAGATGTGGGACTTACAGTAGTGTTGCAGTGCGTGAAATAATTTGAATGCCCCCCGAATAAAAGTTTGATAGATGAGCTGGATCGATAATTCCTTAATTTGCGACTAACCTAATACTACCTGTTCTGAGGACCTACAGTCATCTCCAGCTATTAAATTATGTATTAACCTAATACTTCCAGTTCTGAGGACCTACAGTCCTCTCCCATAATGTAATAAAACAGGCTGGTCACAAGAAAAACGAAGTAGATCTTCAGGGAAAAACACCCAGCACTCCAAGAGCCTCAATATTAAAATGTTCCAACTTTATTGAAGAAAAAGATTAAAAAGGATCAGGCGAAATACAGATTACAGCACATCTAAAACCTACATGTTTCGGAAAGTTTTTTTTTTTTTTCGTACCTTGATGAAGGACTTTCTGAAATGTAAGTTTTAGATGTTCTGTTACCTGTATTTTTCCTGGACCTTTTTTTTTTAATCTCTTCAATAAAGTTAAAACATTTTAGTATTGAGGCTTTGGAGTGCTGAGCGTTTCTTCCTTGAAATCTGTTTTGTGTTTCTTGTGACCAGCCTGTACTATTACATTAGGGGAGAGGACTGTAGATCCTCAGAACATCCGCGGCATTCCAGCTCTCGGGTTTGCTAGTGTATATACCCGGGAGCAGTCACATCAGGAAAGCTGCTCTTCAGGCAAGTTGCGACGTAACTTATTCACCAAAGTCCATCCCAGAATTCCGTCAGGCAAGAGGAGCGCAGCACTGGAATACGGGATAAGAGGCAGTTGGGAATATCCCTTTAGGTCCTCTTAGATGATTACCCCTAAATCCCTTTCCTCAGATACTGAGGTTAGGACTGTATCACATATTCTATATTCTTCCCAAGGGTTTTTATGCCCCAGGTCCATTATCTGCACTTATCCACATTAAATGTCAATCTCCAGAGTTCTGACCATTTTTTTAGTTTACCTAAATTCTTTTTCATTTGGCGTATCCCTCCAGGAAAATCAACCCTTTTACATGTCTTTGTGTCACCATCAAAAATACCAATATCTTATCATAAAGACCTTTTGCAATATCACTTTTTTTTTTTTTTTTTACAGATCCCTGAGGTCCATATTGGTAACAAGACCTTGCTCTGAATATTTTCCATTGATTACAATCCTCTAACATCTATCCTTCAGCCACTGTCTAATTAAGTCAACACTATAGGAGTCCAAGCTCAGACTGTAGCTTATTGATAAGTCTTTGACATGGAACAGTGTCAAAAGCCTTACATAAATCTAGATATGTGATGTCTACTGCACCTCCCCCATCTATTTATTTTAGTCACCTAATTAGAAAAATCTATAAGATTAGTGATATGATCTCCCTGAAGTTATTTTTCATTCTGTAATCCATGGGATTTTAGATGTTTCACAATCCTATCCCTTAATAGGGTTTCCATTCATTTCCCCACTATTGATATCAGGCTTACTGGCCAATAGTTACCTGATTCCTCCCTACTATGTTTTATTTTATTTTTTTTGAATATGCACAATATGTGCTCATTTCCATTTTTCTGGGATGACTACTGTTAACAATGTCTGGTTAAATAAATCTGTTGGCTGTTTTACACGTACACAGCTAGGCTCTTTTAACCCCTTAAGGACGAAGCCCATTTTCACCTTAAGGACCAGGCAATTTTTCATTTTTGCAATAAAATTTTTTACACCTCACATTCTAAAAATCATAACGCTTTAAATTTTGCACCTACATACCCATATAAGGGCTTTATTTTTGCGCCACCAATTGTACTTTGTAATTACATCAATCATTTAAGAACAATCTACCGCAAAACAAAAATAAATATATGTGTAAGGGGGAAATGGAACAAAAAACACCAATTTGTACAGTGCAATTTCCAGTAAAAATGACACCTGATCTTTAATCTGTAGGTCCATACGGTCACAAGGATACCCAACTTATATAGGTTTTACTTTATTTTACTACTTTAAAAAAATCCTAACTACATGCACCAAAACTAGTATGTTTAAAATTGTGATCTTCTGACCCCTATTTTTCCACATACAGGGCTATATGAGGGCTCATTTATTGTGCTGTGGTCTCTAATTTTTATTGGTTCCATTTTTTTATGGGACTTTTTTTATTGCTTTTTATTAATATTTTTATGGTTTATAATGTGACAAAAAATGCACAATTTTGGACTTTAGTATTTTTTTACGTGTACGCCATCAACCGAACAGTTTAGCTAACCTTATATTTTAGTAGTTCAGACATTTATGCACGAGGCGGTACTACATATGATTATTTATTTATATTTTATATTACATTATTTTATTTTAAAAATGGGAAAAGGGGATGATTTAAAGTTTTGTTAGGGAAGGGGTTAATTCACCATTAACTGTTTTTTTTGCACATATTGATCTGTGCTCTGCCATAGCAAAGCACTGATCAGTGTAACCGGCAATCTGCTGCTCTAGCTTCTGCGCAGGCTAGGAGCAGCAGATCTCCGAACGGACCACGAAGAGGCAGGTGAGGACTCTCTCGTCATCTGGTAAGCTGATCGGGACATCAGGATTATGTTGCGATAGTCCTGATCAGCTCCGCTGAGCTGTCGGGATAATGTTACTTTCTTTTTAGATGCCGCAATCAGCTTTGATTGCGGCGTCTAAAGGGTTAATGCCAGCCATTGGCGGTGGGTCCTGGCTGCCCGTAGCAACCGGAACCCATGGGGTTTACCCCGTTCTCTGCTGGTGAGAACAGTTTAAACTCCGTTAATAGGACCATGGCATACAGGTACTCCCTTGGTCCTTAAGTACCAGGGTCTGAGGGTGTACCTGTATGCCCTTGCTCCTGGACAGGTTAACAATTTTGGGTGTATCCCATCACAAGTTAAGTCCCCTTTAGAGGTACAATCACTTGTCAGGTGTAGGTAGGTTAGAGCCTATAAAAGACTCTGATCACCTGTTCTTAGTCGAAACTGAATTGAGAACACAAGGAGAACCAGAGAAAGAGAGAGACCAAGTATGTAACCTAGCCTTTTCCACCCTGATAGGGTGAATAGGTGTAGGCTCACTATAGGTTCAGAAGTACACAAAAGAGATTCCTGGACTGTGAGCAGGGTACAAGGATGACATTAGACTATGGAATATACTGTGGTAGTCTCTACAGGAGGAAAGGTCTAAGAGTAAATGGATCGATGGGGCATAGAACCAACTTACTGACACAATCCTTTTCATGAGTTTTTGGAACCAAGTTATATGGAAGAGTTATTTTTTGTGACCTTGTAAGTGTTCTGCAAGTTATTGCTGTGAAATTCCTGTTATCTTCCAACTTAAGTAAGATTCCTGTGCGGGCCATAAAGAGAGGGTACACTGTGTTGTTAGGTCTTGGACTAGAACTGTTATAGCCCTGTTTAGCCTGGGGCCGTTCTCTTGATGGCTGCCAAGGTTGACACGAGCTGTTGAATTGCAACAACTATCTTAGTGCGGAGCTTCTTTTACAAGAAAATGGAAATGTGAAAACAAAGAATGGGTCAGAAGTTCTGATTCTTAAAATTTGTCTTGAAGATAATATTTGCAATATGGAAAGTTTTAAAGGCGTTCACATTCAAGAAGTAAATTCACTCATACAATGTTTTTCAGCAATAAGGAAGCAGCATGATAGCCAGAGGGCAAATAAACCTTGATCATTTCATGCTGCCAGGACAAAGCAAATTCTGTTTTTTCCTACTATCGGCTGTTAACATCTATTTCCCTTCTGAATAAATTAAAATTGCTGATTAAGGTCAGAGAGGATGATAAGTCAAAATTTAAGAAATGGCTTTGGAAAAATTCAGAACACTAAAGAAAATAAAAATAAGAATATGAATAAAAATATATTTAAAACATTACATTTTGAGCTGTGTCCCTTCTGCCATACGTTTGCAATGGAGGCACCCACACAGTCTCAATATGGCAATATGCGGTATGTGTAATCTTACAACTCCACTTATGTGCACAAATTAGCAGTCACATATAACAGGATTACACATATAAGATCCCAGTTTACACTTTGTTAAATTTATTTAAATTTATTTTTTGTCGCATATGACAGAAATACCAGGAAAAGCCACTACAGAGCTTGAATTCTGTCTGGTAAACAAGAATGGGGATTCGAGAACAATAATGGGGATTTGGTAGTTGTTAAGAGTTCCACAACTCCTTTGAACAGCTGGTTTGTGGGGTTTTAACAGCTAAAGCCCTACAGATTTAATATTGATGGCCTATGAAAGCATAGGTCATCAATATCTAATCAAGTCCACAAAAAGTATTCGATTTTACACAAAGCGTATTTAGGATTATTTATACCTTTTGATTCAGATAACTTAGTTTTACAATAAGCTGTCCTATGTGTGTACATGAGGAGCAGCTCTATTTCTGGCCATTATATAACTCATATATGGCAATTTTCAATCAGTTTTCCCTTCTGCAGGCATTATCTCAAAATTTCAGTTCTCCCAGAGCTGGTGGGTGGCACCTAGCATCTACGAAATTTAACATACACTGCACACACACTCACACACACACACACACACACACACACACACACACACACACAGAAGAGGAGATACTACTCTTCCATCTCTTTACAGTACAACCTAAGAAGCAGCCTCAGCGGCATGGAGGACATTATATGTCAGTACTAAGCAGTCTAAGCTGTAAATTGAGCTCAGTGGTAAAGTATAATGCTCACAGTAAACTCTCTTTGCAGTCTCTGTTTGCTTCTGGCTCTTTCCAAATACTCCCCTTCTCACCTCCTCCCTCTCTCCTTTATACACTTGTATAGGTAGCATGTAAA
The DNA here is from genome assembly GCF_029499605.1 of Hyla sarda. NCBI lineage: Eukaryota > Metazoa > Chordata > Amphibia > Anura > Hylidae > Hyla > Hyla sarda. Next base: position 71,719,408 of record NC_079191.1, on the reverse strand, counting down.
ATGGCAGCATGTAACAGGAGAAAGAAGCATTTTTTTCTGATTTGATAAAAGTTTCCCATATGCACTTGTACTATTGGTTCATGCACAATTTATTAAAATGTAATGAAAAATATAATTTGTGTTATAAAGAATAATAGATATGTATAGATATCCATCTATGACCTATAAGAGCCCTCGCTTTATATAGTTGACATGGCAATAATATTCTAGAAGCTAGAACTGTGTAGTGATAAATGTTAACTTTTTAGGAATACAATGATACATTTATGTTCACAGCCACCTGCAGATTATTGACATATTCTTTTTAATCATCTCTATTCTTAATGAGTTGGTGACAGTGTTCTTCCCATCTAAATAGTAACATTCTCAGACCAGTCACCTCTGTCGTGTAGACAATTTATGTTTAATGTGAATTCAAATAGAGAAAAAAACAGACCTAGTCGCACATCTACAACATGCATCTTGATCTAATGCTTCCCAGCAAAATTTATTAAACTAACAGGTCGTAGGTGTACTTGAAAATCTTGAAATGCAAGCCCGCTAGCCACGTCACTGCCACCTGTAAGTAGCGGGTCCATAACATATCTAGCTTAAAATGGTGCTGCACTGAGAGGTGACCACCACATGCCCACAGGGTGAATGACCCACTGTAAGAGCAGCCCCAATGCCACCCAAACCAGACCCTGGGCCGTGCCCCCCCCCCCCCCCACAGACATGCTGCCGTGGCAACAATGGATGCCACACAGCGCAGAACCAAAGTGAACAGATAACAAAGCTCACTTACCATGTGCTCCTAGTCAAGACTGTGAGACTGCCAGAAAAAATAGGGCCCTTTGCAGCTTCCTGTCAATTTATACAGGCCTGGGCTGAGGGGGAGGGGCAGAGTGCTGACCAAGTAAAAACTAAAGAAGAGGGGGATAGAAAACACAATGTGAATTCAAATAGAGAAAAAAACAGACATGGTTGCACATCTATAACATACACATAGATCTAAGGCGTTTCAGCAAAATATATTAAACTAACATGTCGCTAGTGTACTTTTATGATCATGAAGTGCAAGCCCGCTAGCCACGTCGTCACGGCCACCTGTAAGTAGTGGGTACCTAACATCCCTAATTTATGTGTAATGACTGATAAATAAGTGAAATGATTTTAAGGACAGAGAATGAATGAACCATACATCGATTTAAGGCTTGGAGTTTTTTCATTAGAGGTTCCTCTTTGACCCTTTCCCATCAACCATGAAAAATTAAATGGACATTGTCAGATAATATTATGGTATGTAGAGCTCATAATTTGGGAATCCCTTACAATCTATAGCACAAAGGGATTGCTTTATTTATGGGACATCTCATAAGTTGGAAATCCCTCCCCCCCCCCCCCCTTGAATCAGTAATCAGTATCTTATCTATATACTGTAACTTCTCTAAGTGTAAGTATTGATTCAGATAACTTTTTTAAGAATAAGCTGTCCTGTGTGTGTACATGAGAAGCAGCTCTTCTTCTGGCCACTCTATTTCTGGCTCTAAGTAACAAATGGAATTTTTCATCAGTTTTCCCCTCTGTAAGCTCCGCAGGCCTAAAGACTTTCAAATACCTCAGTTGTCATTATGGGTCAAAGCACTCTTATCTCATGGCAAAATTTCTCAAAAAAACAAACAAAAAAAACACTTGCTGTGCCTCGCTCCTCTACTGTGAAATAGTTTCGCCATGCCTTTTCCAATGCAAGCACCTTTAAACAAGAGGATGTACATTTTTACAACATATGGTTGAGGGGGGGGGGGGGGTGCCCTAAAAAAGCTGTAATGGTGCACATATCAACCAGCTTGTCCCGACATCAATGTTTCAACTTGACAGGAAAGGAAGACAAATTAAAATTATAATATGTGGCCACTGTATGATAGTATTGACTTTAGGTGGCATTGGAATATAAGGCTGCATACTGTATAGTGCAAAGAATTATATGGCATGGTTATTTGCACACTGTATCACATAGGTGGGTAAAAAGAAGGTACCACACAGAGCCCCATCCAACATTACCCTAGCCCTGACTCTTGGCTATGTCTATATTGAGATAAGTTTCTAGCAATTGGTTATTAGTGGAAAATATGACAAATGTCATACCTATACAATTCAACTTACAATGGCCTGAATATGAAATATTTTCAACATACAATGGTCTTTTCTGGACCACTGTAACTTTAAACTATACATGATATTCAATGCTATGGACAGTCCAGATCTGTGAAACGTGTCAATGGCTAAAATATCTGACCAATCAGAATGGGCATTTCACTGGAAAAACACCTAAATTACTGAAGTGCATGTAGTGACTGGCTGTCTGGCAGCGCCCCTACAGTGCAGGGAGGTACTACATTCTCTGTACTAATCTTAACCTGTGTCAGGGTTAGCTGCTCTTTTGGACACAAGGTAAGGGCAGTATCATTAGTTTTTTGGGACACTGTGTGTACTGTACAGGACCCTGAAGAAGCTCCTGTCCTCTACATAGACAGTGATTTACAGCTCCCAGTAGATATTTCTTACATTTGTATGTAAGGAATTGCTTTATCTATATTAGTTATCTACTTAGTTTTCTTTGATCCTCACTTTTTCCTATTTTTGGGGGCTTCAGAACCAATTACCAGGTTTCTATAGAGTTATGGTCTTAACATACAATGGTTTCAACAATGGCCATCCTAGAACCAATGAATATTGTAACTTGCGGGACCACTGTATATGCCAAAAAAGCCTTGTAGATAATTGGTCTGAGAATATTAATGACTTTAATGCTAGTGAGCGTAAAGTGGTTGCCTATAATATCAAAGAGTTAACATGCTGTTTGGTGGGGGTCCAACCACTGATCCTGAGAACAAAAGGGAAATGCACCCTGGAATAGTGGAGTGGAGTGGCCAGTGCTTCATTCATTCTCTATGGGGCTATCGAATATCGCTGAGTTTTGAGCTGTTGATAGGGAGATATTTATTTGAGATAGAAAAACCCTTTGAAGTGATTTCTCTTTATTGATAAAAAAAAAAAAAAAATAATAATAATAATAATAAATACTTTTTTCTAAACTGTAGACAGTCGACGACAAGAATATTATTGTTTGCTAAGAACCATTTTTTTCCTGCACTCTTTTTCAAACACATTTTACCAGTGTGTGAAGCAACTCATCAAAAAATATTTAGGAAATAGTCATTCTGATCACTTCCCGATTCTCACTAGGTGTCTATCATTATGATGTTCTGATTATAATGTTCTTACTCCCTTTCAAAAATAAATTGCGTGCAATTATTTTAAGAGTTTTTTTTAAATTTATTCTCCACTGAGTTTACCTCGAGTACCCTCAAGTCAGAAAATACTGTATTTGATAAGAATTTTGCTTTGCTGAAAATAATTCTGTAAAAATACTCCCAAATATTTGTTTCAAGACCATTATTAGCTAAAAACCTTTTTAATATCAAGGAATATAACAGGTGAAGTCCAGGGTTTATGACTGAACTTTGACCTAGAGTACTTTCTGGTTAGATCTTTATTTATAGGGTTGTGTATAATATTAACAAAAGTGAAGAAATTCATATTCATGTAATGTGTATTGAGGCTATTCCCAGTCCCATAGACAATGAAATGTGTGCAGCTTTATGTTCCTCTCTCCAAGCAGGACATCATAGCAAAATATCAAGCAATAAATATTTACTGAATCCCCCCTCCCCCACTTTACTCTTTTTCCTTCTTGTATTTCTACTCTTTCGCTCTTTTTCCCTCCTACAGCTTCTTTCCTGGCCTACACTTCTCTCTTCTTCCTTCTGACCTCACTTAACATAACATTCAACAAGCCCACTCGCCACGTCAAGGCCACCTATCCAGAGTGGGTCCCTAACGCATAAAATGGCGCAACACCGGGCGGCGACCACCACCGCCGCGACACCAATGCCCACAGGGGGGAACGACCCACCGGTAGAGCGGCCCCAATGCCACTCAAACCAGTCTATGGGCCGCACCCCCCCCCCCCCCCGCAGACACGGCGCCACGGCAGCAACGGACACCGCACACACCACACCAGTGTGAACAAGGTGTAATAGCTCACTTACCATGCTCTCCCAGTCAGACTGGGAGGCTGCTAGGAAAGAAATGGCACATGTGTAGCTAACTACTACTTATATAGGGTTGGGCTGAGGGGGTGGGGAAGAGTGCAGCACATGTTGAAACCAAAAAAAAATGTAGGGGATAGAAATCACAGTGTGAATTCGGGTAGAAAAACAGACATGGTGCACATCTACAATCTTGTATAATGATCTGATTGCTTCTCAGCATAATATCAAAAACTAACAGGTTGTTAGTATACATTTTTGATCAAAAAGTACAAGCCCACTCGCCACGTCAAGGCCACCTATCCAGAGTGGGTCCCTAACGCCCTTAGCATAAAATGGCGCAGCACCGGGTGGCGACCACCACCGCCGCGACACCAATGCCCACAGGCAGAGCGGCACCAGTGCCACTCAAACCAATCTATGGGCTGCACCCCCCCCCCGCAGACACGGCGCCACGGCAGCAACGGACACCGCACAGCACCACACCAGTGTGAACAAGGTGTAATAGCTCACTTACCATGCTCTCCCAGTCAGACTGGGAGGCTTCACTCTTCCCCACCCCCTCAGCCCAACCCTATATAAGTAGTACTTAGCTACACAAGGGCCATTTCTTTCCTAGCAGCCTCCCAGTCTGACTGGGAGAGCATGGTAAGTGAGCCATTACACCTTGTTCACACTGGTGTGGTGCTGTGCGGTGTCCATGACTGCCGTGGCGCCGTGTCTGCGGGGGGGGGGGGGTGCGACCCATGGACTGGTTTGAGTGGCATTGGGGCCGCTCTGCCAGTGGGTCGTTTCCCCCCCGTGGGTGCTGGTGTCGCGGCGGTGGTGTTCGCCGCCCGGTGCTGCGCCATTTTATGCCAGGGACGTTAGGGACCCACTCTAAATTGGTGGCCTTGACGTGGCGAGTGGGCTTGTACTTTTTGATCAAAAATGTATACTAACAACTGTTAGTTTTTGATATTATGCTGAGAAGCAATCAGATCATTATACAAGATTGTAGATGTGCACCATGTCTGTTTTCTACCCGAATTAACATAATGTTCTGCTGGAGTAGATCCTTTGGACCTGCACTTTTTATTCTGTAGTTTTTTACCATGTTAGTTGTTACCGGTTCCATCTTGCATACGTGATAGATTTGGCTTTGCCAATTGTGGCCGCATTATATTTATGTATGGTATCTGAAATATTAGAATGCTTAAATAAAAATTTTAAAATACATGTTTTCCCCATTTTGCACTCAATACCCCATTGAAGACAAAATGAAAACCTAACTTTAGAAATATTAGCAAATTTATTAATAAGGAGAAGCGTACGAAAATATCTGCTGCACTGAAAGTTCCCAAGAGCACAGTGGTCTCCATAAATAATTAATTGGTGAATTTGGAAAAACTAGGACACTACCTTGAGCTGGCTGCCCCACTAAAGTGAGTGATCAAGAGAGATGGGCCTTGGTACAAGAGGTGATCAAGAACCCAATGATCACTCTGGCTGAGCTCCAAAGATTCTTTTTGCAGATGGGAGAAACTACCGGAAGATCAACCATTCCTGCAGCACTTCACCAATCTAGACTTTATAACAGAGTGGACCGAAAGAAGCCTGTCCTCATTTAAGACACATGAAAGCCATTTGGAAGGTCTCTCAGACTGTGAGAAACAAGATTCTCTGGTCTGATGAAACCAAGAGTCTCATTTTTAGACATAATGGGGGAGAGTTACCTAAACCTGTGCAGAGGAAAAGTTGACCAGTTGCCCATAGCAACCAACCAGATAGCTTCTTTAATTTATATAGAGGCCTTAAAAAAATGAAAGAAGCGATCTGGTTGCTATGAGCTCAACCTTTCCTCTACACAGGTTTTGATAAATCTCCCCCAATGTGTCATGTCAAGCAGTGATATGTGCAGTCTTGAGATCACCCACAGACACTTTTCCTGACTACTTGAATACCCACCCTAAGTGATTCTAAACTGGACAGTGGTCCCTACTCTGAGTAACTGCAGGGCATCAGAATGGCCAGAAAAATCAGATCAGTGATATCAAGCACAGCAGACATGGGGTTAACCAAAGAAAAGTCAAAGTCCAAATAACCAGGAAAGCAATCCCAGAACAGACAACAAAAAGAGAAACACACAAGCTAGCTAGTGAGATAGGTCAAGATTACAACCAGAAAGAACAATGAGTACAAATTCACAAGACAAAGGGATAGACACACTGAATGGCCTGGCTCTCCTGTAGCTGATAGGACAAGAGGTGCTGCCAATCAACTGCACATAGCTATACTTAGTGCAGAGCCATTGTCACGGTGACAAATGATGCTAATGGCTCTGGGTCTGGACAGTGCAAGCTGCACAGAAGATCTGGACTGGATGGTGACGTCATGTCTGAAGGAAAATAAGCACTGCACCTCACCTGCCCAATACCATTTCTACAGTGAAGCATGGTGGTGGCAGCATCATGCTGTGGTGGTTTTTTTCAATAGCTGGGACAAAGAGAGAAAGCTTAATGGAACAAAACAGATATATTCTTAATCAAAACCTGATCCAATACTTAACCAAAACTCTGGACCTCAGACTAAGCTGCAGGAGTAAGAAAATGCTGTGGATGTCCTAGAGTGGCCCAACCAGAGCCCTGACTTGAATCCAATGGAACATCTCTGGAGAGACCTAAAAATTGTTTCCACACATGGTTTCCATCCACCCTGCAGAGAAGAATGGCAGAAAATACCAAAATCTAAGTTTGCAACCCATGTGGCATCATACCAAAGAAGACTGGAGGCTGGAATCTCTGCCAAAGAGGCGTCAACCTGACTAAAGGGTCTGAATAATAATGTCACTGTAATAGTTTAGATTTTTCTTGTCAATAAATTAGCAAAAATGTGTAACATTCTGTTTTCACTTTGTCATTATGGAGTATTGAGGGCAGAATAAGGGGGGGAGGGGACTAGATTTTTTCTTTTATGTTAGCACAGACCGCAACATAACAAAATGCGAGAAAAAAAAGTGAAAAGGTCTGGAAAGTTTCCGAATGCACTGTAACCAAACACTTGCCTTTATTTCTGAAAATAAGGATATCTTTTTATTGGGGTGTCCCAGCACCAATAGCTGTCTTGTGGCTTTGGACTGTCTCGGGCAGCTGGGCAGCACAAGGTGTTGGGTCCACCAGAGTTTCACAGTTAAATCAATTATGTGTATATTATAACATCAGATAATATATTTTCTTAAATTAATTCTATTATTGTTATACGTATATATGTTTTTATATTTTACTGTACCCTTACGTGAGAGCAATGAACCCCATGTGACCCTGCCTGCCAATGGGAACCCCTAAATTCTCCGCTGTATAGTGTAGTGGGGGAAGGAGTCTTTCAGTCTAGTTACTGCTGAGCTACAGTGTGGATCAGGTGTGTGTGTTGTGTGCTCTGAGGCCTAGCTCAAATCTTATCTCTCAACTGGTCATCCTGCTAAGATGTTTTGCAAGGAAGAAGTTCATGCCCCTCTTCAGTACGTTGACAGGACCCTAGCTACCAGGATTCAATCTTCTGTCTCAAAAGTCAGTATAAATCTGTTTGGTGTAAGCACCACCAGTCCCAGCAAGGCAACAGGGCTCCCAAGGGGTTACGCTGTACTCTCTCACCTAAAGCTAGCTGTAGTATTCCATCTGCACCCAGCTCAGTAAAGACAGTTATCCATAAACTGACATAGGTGTGTTCCTTTACTCCCCGTGTCTGGCCCAGGAGAAGCTGTCTTCAGCCTCAGACCATGTATAGGATAACGGTGCCCTGGTATCACAAAGTGATCAGGTATTCTTACTAACACCCTGTGGACACCACAATTACCTTCCACAAGAAAAAGAGATGTCCTAAATTAGGGCATTTTGGGATCATATAGGGGATTTCCTTGTCTTAGGTCTCCCTGCTGTAAGTTACAGCTGAAAGCCAGTAGGTAAGATGTCCTCCGACTCTGGCAAATCTGGTCACCTACATTAAGCTTCTGTGATCACAAGAGAATTTAATATTTTCAGTAGACCTGGAATACAGCCACTGGGGAACACCACTTGAAACAAGACTTGCTGACTTATTGAACCTAGAAGTGCCACAACTAGTCACGGTCAGATGGACCCAAGGATGGTTATGAAGGACATTCCACATTCTAAGAGGCTGATGCAGGACAATGACTTTAGGTGAGGGTCTTCTCGGACATTCCCTGATGCTGGTTCCAGGTATAGTAGAAACTGGGGGGCCCTGATGTTAACTAGTGGAATAAAAATCCAGACATAGAGGTTGAAATAAATAAAGCCAGTCTCTCTTTACTGGATCCAGCTTGACAGAAGCAAAACACAGTTTTGACACTTAGCCAGCAGTCAACCAGAGAAGGGGAAAGAACTACGATAACGCAGGGATGTAAGACAGGGGTCCCTCTCTTACTTTGGTCTATATCTGACAGGTTTAGATAATCATATCATTCAGGTCAGAATGAATAATTCAATAACATCACTTAATCTATTGGATGTGTGAGATATCCTGCCCATTACTGAATGTAGTCACCAGATATAAGAATAATTGAATCGGGTGCTGTCTGCCGAGTATATAGCCATGCTACAAGACAATCATTATGTCATTTTTCATCTTGAGGTGGCATCCCCATGACAGCATGCAATTATTTTTGACAAATTATGTTGTTGCTGTGTTATTTTTTTCTTTTATTTAATTCTTTAAATATATTAGAAACACAGGATATTGTCGGCAGATAATGACTACATGGTCCATCTGATCTACCCTTATATTATTTCTTTTTTTATTTTTATCCCTTTTTTTTATTTTTTACAAGTACAGATTGTTGAGATTGTTTGGATAGTCGAGGATTAGTGGCCAGTACGGCGATAATCTTAATTTGTTTAGGTGTTGTGTGTACACTGCCAAATCACTTCAGTAGTTTCTGACATCTGACTTGCTATTATTATCTTCCTGCTGTATCCTTTATGGCCACAGGCAATTTTTTGTTCTAAATTGTATTATCCTCTACTGGGTATCTGAAGCTCACACATCCCATGAAATAGGAGGTCGGTTTAGAGATCTAAACATTATAGATATTTAGACTTGGTCAATTTGGTATAAAAAAGGAGAAAATAAACATTTAAATACATAGAAATACATATAAATAAATATCTATCTATCTTTTTTAGATAGATAGATGTAGAAACATAATTATATATTTATAAACAAATAATTTATACAAGATTGGTATAAAAAAAAAAAAAAAAAACATCCAGAATTGAAGAATAAAATAAACAGAGTGAATGTCTGGGGATCTATACGTTTTCAGCTTTTCCATACAGTCATAACCTTTGTGTATATCCACAGAGCTTTGCTGTGCTAGACAGACCTTGAGTTTTAGAGATGAAACAAAGATCAAGATGTTTAGATTTCTTTTATTTTTTTTTATTTGAAAGATGTTATAATGGTATTGCAGAAATGTGCTTTGATTATTGGTGGAAAAACTACATTACAGCTGAGCAGGATGTATTGGGTCACTGGGCTTTAACTGAAAGGGTAAGTTTACCTTTGGTGAATCTGTAAGAATATGTTAGAGAACTGCAAAAAACATTAAGTCTGAGATACACCGACATGGCTGGAACTGGTTCCTCTTCCCATCCACAAACTGTAGATTACTGTAAAGTGCTGTAATTAATCAGTGGATCTGTAAGATAAAGCCTATCATCAGTGTGCATATATTATACATATATAAAACTCATGTGGATTAGTGGATCACTGTGAGACACAAAGCACCAATCATTGGCCCTTGTATCACTGAAGTGTCTGTACTGATTGGCTGCCTAGTATCGCCTCTCTACAATGTAGTATAGTGCTACATGCCCTGTACTGCTATCCTAGACTGCCTCTACTGTACATGTAGAACGAGAACTGTACTGCTCTCTATATGTACTGTTCTGCTCTCTACCTGTACTATGTATATTATACTGTACTGCTCTATCTGTATATCATGCACGGTACTTCTATCAACCTGTGCAGTAGCCTAGAGGGAGTACAGGATCATTGGGTGCAGGCCTTTAGGATGGCTGAAGCTTGTATTTACTATGCTATTATGGCTCCAGGTCTTCCGCAGAGACTTCTCACCCTCCTTTTTCCGGAATAGTGAAAGGGGATTCGAATAGGAATGGACTAACTCGTAGTTCCCCCTGAGGTGTACACAGCATAAGTCTCCTGACTGGATGTGTTTCAGGCTTCCCTTGATGGTTTTGTTCAATGGTAACTAAACAACAACTCACAGTTTGCTTTATTAGAGTTCAACAAAATCATTCGCCATGGAGGTACAGTCCTTGAAGATTTCATTTCCACAGGTTTTAGGCTGTAGCATGGTACTCCAAGGTGTTAGCGTTTCTGAGGTCCCTGAAGCTTGTTCTCTTCCACACGGAAGTGGTCAGACTACCACACGAAAGTGGAAAGACTATGGGGGGCATTCACTAAGATATGTGTGATGTAGTTAATATATATTTTATTTTTGTTGCATGACTTCGCCAAACTTATTAAATGGTTGCAGGGCACTTGATACATTTTGTGGAGGATACACATTTTCTGAAATTTTGCTCTTCACATACTCCAAAGAGCTATGCTAAGTCTGGGCTGGTGAAAAATGTTGACTTTTTGGTGTTTTTTTTCAACTTTTTTGTGAAAGTCGCAGTTGATAAATTCATTAACACTGCACAAGACTAACCCTTAACAGCTGGTCTGTACACTCTTTTTTTAAAAAAAAGGTGTAAACCAAAATGTCACAAAAAATTGCCTGAGGTGCAGCGCTGCACCCAAATAGTGACAAATCTACACACAAATAGTGTTGCTCGCAAATATTCGCAATGCGAATTTTTATTCACGAATATCGCATATTCGCGAATTTGCGAATATAGCACTATATATTCGTAATTACGAATATTCGTATTTTTTTATTTTTTCACAGCACACATCACAGTGATCACCCCTCTCTGCCTCCAGCTTGTGTGGTGTAAAGCAGGCTCTAATACTACTGTGTGAGACTGGCGTGCGAATTTTGGCATATGCAAACATTTACATATGCCGATTTTCGCATATGCGAATTTTCACTTATGCTAATTTTCGCATATGTTACTTTTCGCATATGTTAATTTTCGTATATGGTAATTTTCGCATACGCGAATGTTCACATATGCGAAAATAAAACGAGAATATTACGAATATGCGAATTTAGTGAATATGTGCCGAATATTCTTCCATATATTCGCGAATATTTGCAAATTCGAATATATCCTATGCCGCTCAACACTACACACAAAAACCGCTCTAAACACAATGATAAATGCCTTTCCACTTTCCACTTCCGTGTGGTAGTCTGCCCCAAAGAGAATTATCCTTTTATTTAATTTGAACTGCAGTTCCCAATGGCAGGGTGCACATCCTTATTGTTCATGGCTTGAAAGGTATGCCACACTAGTCCTGACCAGAAGACTTAGTATTCTGCCATGGGGCTCTTGTTCAGATAGTCTGGAACTCACTTTTCTTCTTTCCTGCCCTCAATTCTTCTTTCCTATCCTCAACTTAGTTCTAGGTGTAACAGAGTGAAAAGTAAGCAAAAAAAAAAAAGGCTTGTGGAAAAATAGTTGTGTTTTTTTTTAAACGTAATAGTACATAAAAGTACAAAGCAAAAATAACATAAGAAAAATAATAAGGCTGTCCAATGTAATCACTTCTTTGACATGATCGACTTTTATTTCACCATTCAAGCAAGTTACAGCTAGAGAATGCCCCCATCCTAGGAATCCTGTCACACAACATTTAGGGGAGCCAAATCCGGATGTATGGAGGCAAGGATCACTTGGCAGCATAATATGCCTAACTCGCCATATTATATAGGCAACATTAATCAATTGCTTCACAGCATGATATCACATTCAAATAACATGAATATGTAAATGGTACCATGAATATAACAACAAAACCGTGAAAATAACAACATAACACTATAGAAAACTATAGTGGCAATGCTCCATAATATTATCGTTGAACATGCCACCTATTATTTTCTTACGGATTCCACATAAATCTATGAGAAAAAAAAATACATATAAAAAAAGACAAAAACAAGAATGAAAAAATACAGGATAGTTACATTAACCTACTGTCACGATTCGGCTGGCTGGAGGTCTGACCGGGGCGCTGTGAATAATAGAACGCTGCTAGCGCTCCGGGGAGGAGCGGGGACCCGGAGCGCTCGGCGTAACAGTACCCCCCCTTGGGTCTCCCCCTCTTCTTGGAGCCTGAGAACCTGAGGATAAGACTTTTGTCCAGGATGTTGTCCTCAGGTTCCCAAGATCTCTCCTCTGGGCCGCAATTCTCCCAGTCAACCAAAAAGAATCTTTTTCCTCTGACCGTCTTGGATGCTAGAATCTCCTTCACCGAAAAGACGTCAGATGACCCGGAAACTGGAGTGGGAGAAACAACTTTGGGAGAGAAGCGGTTAACGATGAGTGGTTTAAGGAGAGAGACATAGAAGGCATTGGGGATACGGGGAGAAGGAGGAAGAAGGAGTTTGTAAGAGACAGGGTTGATCTGGCACTTGACTTTGAAAGGACCAAGATAACGTGGTCCCAGTTTATAACTGGGGACACGAAAGCGGACATACTTAGCGGAGAGCCATACCTTGTCTCCGGGAGCAAAAATGGGGAGAATTCTTCTTTTCTTATCAGCATATTTTTTCATCCGGGATGAAGCCTGTAAAAGAGAATTTTGGGTTTCTTTCCATATGGTGGAGAGGTCTCGAGTCACTTCATCAACAGCGGGCAAACCAGAGGACATGGGAGTGGGGAGGGGAGGAAGAGGGTGACGGCCGTACACCATGAAGAATGGGGATTTAGCAGAGGATTCGGAGACTCTGAAATTGTACGAGAATTCGGCCCATGGTAGAAGATCTGCCCAGTCATCCTGGTGGGAGGAAACAAAATGTCGCAAATAGTCACCCAGGGCCTGATTAATTCTTTCTACTTGCCCATTGGATTGGGGATGATAAGAAGAAGAGAAGTTTAATTTGATCTTGAGCTGCTTACAGAGGGCCCTCCAGAATTTAAACACAAATTGTATGCCTCTATCCGAGACGATATGCGTGGGCAACCCGTGAAGGCGAAAAATGTGTATAAAAAATTGCTTCGCCAACTGAGGCGCCGAAGGAAGGCCTGGAAGAGGGATAAAATGTGCCATCTTGGAGAATCGATCAATGACCACCCAAACAACTGTGTTGCCATGGGATAAAGGCAAGTCAGTAATAAAGTCCATACCAATCTGTGACCAAGGTTGTTCAGGAACAGGCAGAGGATGAAGGAAACCAGCAGGCTTCTGGCGAGGGGTCTTATCCCGGGCACAGACATTACAAGCCCGCACGAAATCAACAACATCAGTCTCCAGAGTAGGCCACCAATAAAATCGAGAGATGAGTTGGATGGATTTTTTGATGCCAGCATGGCCTGCGAGGTGGGAGGAGTGTCCCCACTCAAGAATCCCAAGGCGCTGGCGTGGAGAAACGAAGGTCTTCCCTGGAGGAGTTTGTCTGATGGAAGCTGGAGAAGTGGAGATCAGACAGTCCGGAGGAATAATGTGTTGCGGGGAGGCTTCCACTTCAGAGGCATCTGAAGAACGAGAGAGGGCATCGGCCCTAATGTTCTTGTCAGCAGGGCGAAAATGAATTTCAAAGTTAAAACGGGCAAAGAACAACGACCACCTAGCCTGGCGAGGGTTCAGCCGTTGGGCAGACTGGAGATAAGAGAGATTCTTGTGGTCAGTGTATATAATAACTGGATATTTGGATCCCTCCAGCAGGTGCCTCCATTCCTCAAGCGACAATTTTATGGCCAGTAATTCTCGATCGCCAATGGAGTAGTTTTTCTCCGCCGGAGAGAAGTTCCTAGAAAAAAACCACAAGTGACAGCATGCCCGGAAGAATTTTTCTGTAGAAGAACTGCTCCAGCTCCCACCGAGGAGGCGTCTACCTCCAATAAGAAGGGTTTAAATGGGTCAGGTCTGGAGAGTACGGGAGCAGAAGAAAAGGCAGACTTGAGATGTTTAAATGCGTCTTCCGCTTGAGGAGACCAGGATTTAGGATTGGCGTTTTTTTGGTTAGAGCCACGATAGGAGCCACAATAGTGGAAAAGTGTGGAATAAATTGTCTGTAATAATTGGCAAACCCCAAAAAACGTTGGATAGCACAAAGTCCGGAGGGGCGTGGCCAATCCAATACGGCAGATAGTTTATCTGGGTCCATTTGTAGTCCCTGGCCAGAGACTAAGTATCCTAGGAAAGGAAGAGACTGACATTCAAAGAGACATTTTTCCATTTTGGCATATAATTGATTGTCCCGAAGTCTCTGAAGAACCATGCGAACATGCTGGCGGTGTTCTTCTAGGTTAGCAGAAAAAATCAGAATATCGTCCAGGTAAACCACAATACAGGTATATAGAAGATCACGAAAAATTTCATTTACAAAGTCTTGGAAGACGGCAGGGGCGTTGCAAAGGCCAAAGGGCATAACCAGATATTCAAAGTGTCCATCTCTGGTGTTAAATGCAGTCTTCCATTCGTCCTCCTCCCTGATGCGGATGAGATTATAAGCACCTCTTAAGTCCAGCTTGGTAAAGATGTGAGCGCCTCGTAGGTGGTCAAAGAGTTCCGAGATAAGAGGTAAGGGGTAGCGTTTTTTTACAGTGATTTTATTAAGTCCGCGGTAATCAATGCAAGGGCGTAGGGAGCCGTCTTTTTTGGAAACAAAAAAAAATCCAGCTCCGGCAGGGGAGGAGGACTTGCGGATAAACCCCTTTTTTAAGTTCTCTTGGATGTACTCCGACATGGCTTGAGTTTCCGGAGCAGACAGAGGATAGATTCTGCCCCGGGGTTGAGTAGTACCCGGGAGGAGGTCAATAGGACAGTCATAAGGCCTGTGAGGAGGCAAAGTCTCTGCTTGTTTTTTGCAAAAAACATCAGCATAATCCAGATAGGCCTTGGGAAGACCAGATACCGGGGGAACCACAGGGTCTTGACTGTGAGTACAGGGAGCCGGTTTAAGACAGTCCTTGTGGCAAGAAGTACCCCAGTTCTTGATTTCCCCTGTGGTCCAATCAAGGGTTGGGGAATGGCGTTGAAGCCACGGTAATCCAAGAAGAATTTCTGAAGTGCAGTTAGAGAGGACCAAGAATTCAATTTTTCGTGATGGGGTCCGATGCACATTAAGAGAGGTTCCGTACGGTACAGTCCAATCTTTCATTATTAACAGAGTTGATGTAGAGGGGTCTGGCGAGACTGGTCACCGGGATGTTGAACCTGTTGATGAGAGAGGCCAAAATAAAATTTCCTGCAGATCGGGAATCCAAGAAGGCCATAGCTGAGAAGGAGAAGGTAGAAGAAGAAATTCGCACAGGCACAGTAAGACGTGGAGAAGCAGAGTTCACATAAAGAGCTGTCTCACCATTGTGCGGAGTCAGCGTGCGTCTTTCCTGGCGAGGAGGACGGATAGGACAATCCTTCAAGAAATGTTCGGTACCGGCACAGTACAGGCAAAGGTTCTCCATGCGGCGTCGTATCCTCTCTTGAGGTGTCAAGCGAGACCGGTCAACTTGCATAGTCTCCACGGCGGAAGGCACAGGAACGGAGTGCAGAGGACCAGAGGAGAGAGGAGCCAGGGAGAGAAACCGCCTCGTGCGAGCAAAGTCCATATCCTGGCGGAGCTCCTGACGCCTTTCGGAAAAATGCATGTCAATGCGGGTGGCAAGATGAATAAGTTCATGCAGGTTAGCAGGAATTTCTCGTGCGGCCAGCACATCTTTAATGTTACTGGATAGGCCTTTTTTAAAGGTCGCGCAGAGGGCCTCGTTATTCCAGGATGATTCGGAGGTGAGAGTACGGAATTGGATGGCGTACTCGCCAACAGAAGAATTACCCTGGACCAGGTTCAGCAGGGCAGTCTCGGCAGAAGAGGCTCGGGCAGGTTCCTCAAAGACACTTCAAATCTCTGTGAAGAAGGAGTGTACAGAGGCAGTGATAGGATCATTGCGGTCCCAGAGCGGTGTGGCCCATGACAGGGCTTTCCCAGACAGAAGGCTGACTACGAAAGTCACCTTTGACCTTTCAGTTGGAAACTGGTCCGACATCATCTCCAAATGCAGGGAACATTGCGAAAGAAAACCACAGCAAAACTTAGAGTCCCCATCAAATTTATCCGGCAAAGATAATCGGAGGCTGGATGCGGCCACTCGCTGCGGACGAGGTGCAGGAGCTGGCGGAGGAGATGATTGCTGAAGCTGTGGTAGTAGCTGCTGTAGCATCACGTTCAGTTGAGACAGCTGGGGGCCTTGTTGCGCTATCTGTTGCGACTGCTGGGCGACCACCGTGGTGAAGTCGGCGACAACTGGCAGCGGGACCTCAGCGGGATTCATGGCCGGATCTACTGTCACGATTCGGCTGGCTGGAGGTGGATCCTCTGTGCCAGAGAGGGATTGGTGTGGACCGTGTCGGTGGACCGGTTCTAAGTTGCTACTGGTATTCACCAGAGCCCGCCGCAAAGCGGGATGGTCTTGCAGCGGCGGTAGCAACCAGGTCGTATCCACCGGCAACGGCTCAACCTCTCTGACTGCTGAGATAAGCGCGGTACAAGGGAGTAGACAAGAGCAAGGTCGGACGTAGCAGAAGGTCAGGGCAGGCAGCAAGGATCGTAGTCAGGGGCAACAGCAGGAGGTATGGAACACAGGCTAGGAACACACAAGGAAACGCTTTCACTGGCACAATGGCAACAAGATCCGGCGAGGGAGTGCAGGGGAAGTGAGGTATAAGTAGGGAGTGCACAGGTGAAGATACTGATTAGGCCTGCTGCGCCAATCAGTGGCGCAGTGGCCCTTTAAATTGCAGAGACCCGGCGCGCGCGCGCCCTAAGGAGCGGGGCCGCGCGCGCCGGGACAACACAGACGGGGAACGGGTCAGGTACGGGAGCCGAGATGCGCATCGCGAGCGGCGCGCGTCCCGCATCGCGAATCGCATCCCGGCTGGGAGCAATATCGCAGCGCACCCGGTCAGCAGGTCTGACCGGGGCGCTGTGAATAAGAGAACGCTGCGAGCGCTCCGGGGAGGAGCGGGGACCCGGAGCGCACGGCGTAACACCTACCCCCTTACGTGAGAGTTTTTTGTCCCATTCAAGTTCATGGGACTTATGGTATCTTGTTTCATAAGCTTTGTTCTGCATCTCCGGGTGAGTACGTCAGTCTGGCTTGCAAGCCACACCTCTCCTGTAAGCCACGCCCCTATCCAAAAGTCATTCCCCTTCTGTTTTTAACCCTTTTTGTGTGTCTGCCCATCTTGTATGTCACCCCCACGAAGCCCCGCCCCCTCTATTTTTCGGCCTATAATCTCTTCATCACAACTCAGCCCTTCCTTAAGGATGGGAAATGAGGTCGGCACATGAGGTTGGTATATGAAGATGTGATGTAAGGATGGCATACCAGGATGGGATAAGAGGGCGGGATACTAGGTTGGGATTTGAGGATGGGATATGAGAATGGGATATAAGATCAAGAGCTTCTTAAAACATTGCTTTTCCTCCCTCAGAAAGATAAGGTACTAAAATCCTGGCAACGCCGGGGATAATTAAGGAAACACTTTGTGGATAATTGTCACGATGCCGGCTGGCAGGTAGTGGATCCTCTGTGCCAGAGAGGGATTGGCGTGGACCGTGCTAGTGGACCGGTTCTAAGCCACTACTGGTTTTCACCAGAGCCCGCCGCAAAGCGGGATGGTCTTGCTGCGGCGGTAGTGACCAGGTCGTATCCACTAGCAACGGCTCACCTCTCTGGCTGCTGAAGATAGGCGCGGTACAAGGGAGTAGGCAAAAGCAAGGTCGGACGTAGCAGAAGGTCGGGGCAGGCAGCAAGGATCGTAGTCAGGGGCAACGGCAGAAGGTCTGGAAACACAGGCAAGGAACACACAAGGAACGCTTTCACTGGCACTAAGGCAACAAGATCCGGCAAGGGAGTGCAGGGGAAGTGAGGTGATATAGGGAAGTGCACAGGTGAACACACTGATTGGAACCACTGCGCCAATCAGCGGCGCAGTGGCCCTTTAAATCGCAGAGACCCGGCGCGCGCGCGCCCTAGGGAGCGGGGCCGCGCGCGCCGGGACAGAACAGACGGGGAGCGAGTCAGGTAGGGGAGCCGGGGTGCGCATCGCGAGCGGGCGCAACCCGCATCGCGAATCGCATCCCGGCTGGCAGCGGAATCGCAGCGCCCCGGGTCAGAGGAAGTGACCGGAGCGCTGCCGCGGGGAGAGTGAAGCGAGCGCTCCGGGGAGGAGCGGGGACCCGGAGCGCTCGGCGTAACAGTACCCCCCCCCTTGGGTCTCCCCCTCTTCTTAGAGCCTGAGAACCTGAGGAGCAGACTTTTGTCTAGGATGTTGTCCTCAGGTTCCCAGGATCTCTCTTCAGGACCACAACCCTCCCAGTCCACTAAAAAAAAATTTTTCCCTCTGACCTTTTTGGCAGCTAAAATTTCTTTGACCGAGAAGATGTCCGAGGAGCCGGAAACAGGAGTGGGAGGAACAGATTTGGGAGAAAAACGGTTGAGGATGAGTGGTTTGAGAAGAGAGACGTGAAAGGCATTAGGGATACGAAGAGAGGGAGGAAGAAGAAGTTTATAAGAGACAGGATTAATTTGACACAAAATTTTGAAAGGACCAAGATAGCGTGGTCCCAACTTGTAGCTAGGGACACGGAAGCGGACATATTTAGCGGAGAGCCATACCTTGTCTCCAGGGGAAAAAACGGGGGGAGCTCTTCTTTTCTTATCCGCGAACTTCTTCATGCGTGATGAAGCCTGTAAGAGAGAATTTTGGGTCTCTCTCCATATGATGGAAAGGTCACGAGAAATTTCATCCACAGCGGGCAGACCAGAGGGCAAGGGAGTAGGGAGGGGGGGAAGAGGGTGACGGCCGTACACCACGAAAAATGGGGATTTGGAGGAAGACTCAGAGACCCTGAAGTTATACGAGAATTCGGCCCATGGGAGGAGATCTGCCCAGTCATCCTGGCGGGAGGAAACAAAATGTCGCAAATAATCACCCAAGATCTGGTTAATCCTTTCTACTTGTCCATTGGACTGGGGATGATATGCAGAAGAAAAATTTAATTTAATCTTGAGTTGTTTACAGAGAGCCCTCCAGAATTTAGACACGAATTGGACGCCTCTATCCGAGACAATCTGCGTAGGCAACCCGTGAAGACGAAAAATGTGTACAAAAAATTGTTTAGCCAACTGAGGCGCAGAAGGAAGACCAGGAAGAGGGATGAAATGTGCCATTTTGGAGAATCGATCAACGACCACCCAAATAACAGTGTTGCCACGGGAAGGGGGTAAATCAGTAATAAAATCCATACCAATCAGAGACCAAGGCTGTTCGGGGACAGGCAGAGGATGAAGAAAACCAGCGGGCTTCTGGCGAGGAGTCTTATCCCGGGCACAGATAGTGCAGGCTCGCACAAAGTCCACAACATCCGTCTCCAGAGTCGGCCACCAATAGAAGCGGGAGATGAGTTGCACAGATTTCTTGATACCCGCATGACCTGCGAGATGGGAGGAGTGACCCCATTTGAGGATTCCGAGGCGTTGGCGAGGAGAAACAAAGGTCTTTCCTGGAGGAGTCTGCCTGATGGAGGCAGGAGAAGTGGAGATCAGGCAGTCAGGTGGAATGATGTGTTGCGGAGAGAGTTCAACTTCTGAGGCATCCGAGGAACGAGAGAGAGCATCGGCCCTAATGTTCTTATCGGCAGGACGAAAGTGAATCTCAAAATTAAATCGGGCAAAGAACAGAGACCACCGGGCCTGGCGAGGATTCAGCCGTTGGGCAGACTGGAGGTAGGAGAGGTTCTTGTGGTCGGTGTAGATAATAACAGGAGAACTTGATCCCTCCAGCAGATGCCTCCATTCCTCAAGTGCTAATTTAATGGCTAGAAGCTCTCGATCCCCGATGGAGTAGTTCCTCTCCGCTGGAGAGAAGGTCCTAGAGAAAAAACCACAAGTGACAGCATGCCCGGAAGAATTTTTTTGTAGAAGAACAGCTCCAGCTCCCACTGAGGAGGCATCAACCTCCAATAGGAAGGGTTTGGAAGGGTCAGGTCTGGAGAGGACGGGAGCCGAAGAAAAGGCAGACTTGAGTCGTTTAAAGGCGTCTTCTGCTTGAGGAGGCCAGGACTTGGGATCAGCATTTTTTTTGGTTAAAGCCACGATAGGAGCCACAATGGTAGAAAAATGTGGAATAAATTGCCTGTAATAATTGGCGAACCCCAAAAAGCGTTGGATAGCACGGAGTCCGGAGGGGCGTGGCCAATCTAAGACGGCAGAGAGTTTGTCTGGATCCATCTGTAGTCCCTGGCCAGAGACCAAATATCCTAGAAAAGGAAGAGATTGGCATTCAAACAGACATTTCTCAATTTTGGCATAGAGTTGGTTGTCACGAAGTCTCTGAAGAACCATACGGACATGCTGGCGGTGTTCTTCTAGATTGGCAGAAAAAATTAGGATATCGTCCAGATATACAACAACACAGGAGTATAACAGATCACGAAAAATTTCATTGACAAAGTCTTGGAAGACGGCAGGGGCGTTGCACAGTCCAAAGGGCATGACCAGATACTCAAAGTGTCCATCTCTGGTGTTAAATGCCGTTTTCCACTCGTCCCCCTCTCTGATGCGGATGAGGTTATAGGCGCCTCTTAAGTCCAATTTAGTGAAGATGTGGGCACCTTGGAGGCGATCAAAGAGTTCAGAGATGAGGGGTAAGGGGTAGCGGTTCTTAACCGTGATTTTATTAAGACCGCGGTAGTCAATGCAAGGACGTAGGGAGCCATCTTTTTTGGACACAAAGAAAAATCCGGCTCCGGCAGGAGAGGAGGATTTACGGATAAAGCCCTTCTTTAGATTCTCCTGGACGTATTCGGACATGGCAAGAGTCTCTGGGGCAGAGAGAGGATAAATTCTGCCCCGGGGTGGAGTAGTGCCCGGGAGGAGGTCGATAGGGCAATCATAAGGCCTGTGAGGAGGTAGAGTCTCAGCTTGTTTTTTGCAGAAAACATCCGCGAAGTCCATATAGGCCTTAGGGAGACCGGTTACTGGAGGAACCACAGAGTTACGGCAAGGGTTACTGGGAACCGGTTTTAGACAGTTCTTGGAACAAGAGGACCCCCAACTCTTGATCTCCCCAGTGGACCAATCCAGGGTAGGGGAATGAAGTTGAAGCCAGGGAAGTCCAAGGAGAATTTCCGAGGTGCAATTGGGGAGGACCAAAAGTTCAATCCTCTCATGATGAGATCCGATGCTCATAAGAAGGGGCTCCGTGCGGAAACGTATGGTACAGTCCAATCTTTCATTATTTATACAATTGATGTAGAGGGGTCTGACGAGACTGGTCACCGGGATGTTGAACCTGTTGACGAGGGAGGCCAAAATAAAATTTCCTGCAGATCCAGAGTCCAAGAAGGCCACTGTAGAGAAGGAGAAGGCAGAGGCAGACATCCGCACAGGCACAGTAAGACGTGGAGAAGCAGAGTAGACATCAAGGACTGTCTCACCTTTGTGCGGGGTCAGCGTACGTCTTTCCAGGCGGGGAGGACGGATAGGACAATCTCTCAGGAAGTGTTCGGTACTAGCACAGTACAGGCAGAGGTTCTCCATACGGCGTCGTGTCCTCTCTTGAGGTGTCAGGCGAGACCGGTCGACCTGCATAGCCTCCACGGCGGGAGGCACAGGAACAGATTGCAGGGGACCAGAGGAGAGAGGAGCCGAGGAGAAGAAACGCCTCGTGCGAACAGAGTCCATATCTTGGCGGAGTTCCTGACGCCTTTCGGAAAAACGCATGTCAATGCGAGTGGCTAGGTGAATAAGTTCATGTAGATTAGCAGGAATTTCTCGTGCGGCCAGAACATCTTTAATGTTGCTGGATAGGCCTTTTTTGAAGGTCGCGCAGAGGGCCTCATTATTCCAGGACAATTCTGAAGCAAGAGTACGGAATTGTACGGCATACTCGCCAACGGAAGAATTACCCTGGACCAGGTTCAACAGGGCAGTCTCAGCAGAAGAGGCTCGGGCAGGTTCCTCAAAGACACTTCGGATTTCCGAGAAGAAGGAGTGTACAGAGGCAGTGACGGGGTCATTGCGGTCCCAGAGCGGTGTGGCCCATGACAGGGCTTTTCCGGACAGAAGGCTGACTACGAAAGCCACCTTAGACCTTTCAGTGGGAAACAGGTCCGACATCATCTCCAGATGCAGGGAACATTGGGAAAGAAAGCCACGGCAAAACTTAGAGTCCCCATCAAATTTATCCGGCAAGGATAAGCGTATCCCAGGAGCGGCCACTCGCTGCGGAGGAGGTGCAGGAGCTGGCGGAGGAGATGACTGCTGAAGCTGTGGTAGTAACTGTTGTAGCATAACGGTCAGTTGAGACAGCTGTTGGCCTTGTTGCGCTATCTGTTGTGACTGCTGGGCGACCACCGTGGTGAGGTCAGCGACAACTGGCAGAGGAACTTCAGCGGGATCCATGGCCGGATCTACTGTCACGATGCCGGCTGGCAGGTAGTGGATCCTCTGTGCCAGAGAGGGATTGGCGTGGACCGTGCTAGTGGACCGGTTCTAAGCCACTACTGGTTTTCACCAGAGCCCGCCGCAAAGCGGGATGGTCTTGCTGCGGCGGTAGTGACCAGGTCGTATCCACTAGCAACGGCTCACCTCTCTGGCTGCTGAAGATAGGCGCGGTACAAGGGAGTAGGCAAAAGCAAGGTCGGACGTAGCAGAAGGTCGGGGCAGGCAGCAAGGATCGTAGTCAGGGGCAACGGCAGAAGGTCTGGAAACACAGGCAAGGAACACACAAGGAACGCTTTCACTGGCACTAAGGCAACAAGATCCGGCAAGGGAGTGCAGGGGAAGTGAGGTGATATAGGGAAGTGCACAGGTGAACACACTGATTGGAACCACTGCGCCAATCAGCGGCGCAGTGGCCCTTTAAATCGCAGAGACCCGGCGCGCGCGCGCCCTAGGGAGCGGGGCCGCGCGCGCCGGGACAGAACAGACGGGGAGCGAGTCAGGTAGGGGAGCCGGGGTGCGCATCGCGAGCGGGCGCAACCCGCATCGCGAATCGCATCCCGGCTGGCAGCGGAATCGCAGCGCCCCGGGTCAGAGGAAGTGACCGGAGCGCTGCCGCGGGGAGAGTGAAGCGAGCGCTCCGGGGAGGAGCGGGGACCCGGAGCGCTCGGCGTAACAATAATGTCCTAGTATAGCCCCAGCTATGGACCTTGGTGGTAGTACAGAAGGATGTATTAGCAATATTAAAAACTTTGAGTCAGTTCACGCACCACCCACAGGGTGCTGCTGGGACTGAGCTAAAAATTCCAGAGGACCTTTTGATACTAATCAATAATAACGGGTCAATTACAATAATTGGGAAAACATTTTTCCCCAGAAAGTCAATGAAAACAATTATTGTAATAATTGAGTAATTATTTTTTAATGCCATTCCTGCCTCTGAGTACAGCCATTTTCTCTTATTGAGTACCTCTAAACATATTCCAATGACATCCCCTTTAATTTTATGTTCCTGTTTTATTAATAGCTAGTTTAAAGAAAAATAAAAGATTTTTAGTTACAAAGTCAATGAAATTCATTGGCTTAAATTTAAGAAATATAATAAAAAATATTGTTTGAGGACATTTCACCACATTTAATAAAAAGAACAGGCTTTTAAATGGATTATCTGGGCTTAAGTTTCTTTCTTTTTTTTTTTTTCAAAATTCTGCTCTGGTTTGTGGTAAATAGAAAGAAAAAACATACACTTACCTGTCTCACTGCCACTGGTATCATGAAGCCCTGGTCCCTGCTGCATGGTGCATCTCGTTTGGGGGATGTGACGTCATAGGCTTGCCAAGGGAATCAACAGCCACAGGGTCCTGACAAGCATAAACCTATGACGTGACAATGTTCACTTGTATTTATTAATTTACTACCTACCAGAGCCGAATTATAAACACAAAAACTGATGCCTGGATAACATTTGGTGCATTTTGGACTATCCAAAAGTCTTTAGCGTTACATTTTAATAAAATCACCGAAAAGTTTTAGACTATGCCCACTCCCAGTAAACCCCACCCCCTTTTCCATAGCACTTTTTAAAACTGACAGTTGGCAAGAACATTCACATTTGGATGGCAGGATAGGAAGTGTTAAGTTTCAGTTGTAACACACCTGGTGTGTCATACTTGAAACGCGTCACTTTCTCACTTTCTGTTTTGTCATTCCATTGTGTATTTTGTTAATGGAATAAATCTGCAAATTTTCATGCTACATTGCTGTGCTGGATTTCCTTCTTTTTCCTTAGTTACAATAATACATCTTAGTTATTATGTTTTATTCGGGGACTTTAGTGTGTTAATTGACATGAAAAATTAACCTAGAACCATTGACAACTTTATTAGAGAAAACATATCTTTCAAACAGTAATTTACAGAAAGTGTAAATACATTGTCCCTTTAAAAATTCATGCTTTACGTATCTTGTACTAAATGTACGTTTTCCGTTCACATTCAAAGTTAAAAACCTTAGTTCTACCAGAATTTCTATAATGCACTGCTATTTGGTAAAAGAAAACAAGCAGAGTTTGGGTGGGAATGTAGATTTTGGGTGGTAATGTAGACTAACTATAAAACCAGTCAGTATACTTTGTTTAATGCAAGATAACAAATATAATAAAATTTTGTTTTACATTTTATTTGTTGACTGTTTTAAAATGTGTAAGATTTTCAATTTCCTCCTGGTTTTATGATCATCATTTAATATAAAGAAAATAATTAAGGAAGTTCTTTATTCTGACATCAGTGATATATTTTTATTTGTTTACCAAAGTTAGTCAAGGCTCACACATAGACAAATCCTGCTTTACATCAGTTTTAGTTTTTATCCCAATTTCTATCTGTTTTAGGAACTGCCTGTATTTACCAATTTTCTCTGGCTTGGATGATTATTTTTAAATAATTGTGAATAATTATAGTAATTGGAATGTTACCATGAGTATGCACAGAAATAGTTATTATAAATTCTTCTGTTATCAGGCAGAAAACAGATGTTCCAAAGCATCTTGTATGCCAGAGTTTTTAACATGAAGCCAATCTTATTATACAGGTTTTTTAGGATAATAATAGTGATAGGATATATGGTACATTAGATAAAATGCAACAATGCTCCCATTTGAGTTAACTGTAACCATCTGCATGCACCTTTGGCTATTAAAAGGACAAATTGGACTCAAGGTGTTCATGAAAAACATTGGCTGGACATATTATTTGGTGGAGGGTGCACAGAAATGGAGTTACCTGCCATTGTTAAATTGCAAACACTCAATTTACTCTATCAAAGTTGTCTCATCCTCATCTAAACATATACTCACAGCAAGGGACCTTTCAGAGGGAAAAAGGTGCTTACTTCAAACAAGCCTCTCTACTGAGAGGAAAAGGAAGTTTTATTGGTTTAGGAAAGCCTTTCCACATTATTGGGGTTGTTAGAGGAGAGGGGTCCAGGACAGCCTGTAGCAAAAAGCTCCTGCTAAGAAGTCATTTTAGGACACAATCCAAGCCTAGTCCTAATTTGAGAGCCAGAGGTAGGAAAGAGAAGTTCAGCTTGTGTGGATGTTACGCCGAGCGCTCCGGGTCCCTGCTCCTCCCCGGAGCGCTCGCGGCGTTCCTCTCTCTGCAGCGCCCCGGTCAGACCCGCTGACCGGGAGTGCTGCAATGACCCTCCCGGCGGGGATGCGATTCGCATAGCGGGATGCGCCCGCTCGCGAATCGCATCCCAAGTCACTCACCTGTCCCGGTCCCCGGCTGTCACGTCCTGGCGCGCGCGGCTCCGCTCCTTAGGGCGCGCGCGCCAGCTCTCTAGGATTTAAAGGGCCAGTGCACCAATGATTGGTGCCTGGCCCAATCAGTCTAATTAGCCTCCACCTGCTCCCTGTCTATTTAACCTCGCTTCCCCCTCACTTCCTTGCCAGATCTTGTTGCCTTTGTGCCAGAGAAAGCGTTTCAGTGTTTGCCTTACCAGTGTACCTGACCTCTTGCTGTTGCTATTGACTACGAACCTTGCCGCCTGCCCCGACCTTCTGCGACGTCTGACCTTGCCTCTGCCTAGTCCTTCTGTCCCACGCCTTTTCAGCAGTCAGCGAGGTTGAGCCGTTGCCGGTGGATACGACCTGGTTGCTACCGCCACAGCAAGACCATCCCGCTTTGCGGCGGGCTCTGGTGAATACCAATAGCAACCCTAGAACCGGTCCACCGACACGGTCCACGCCAATCCCTCGCTGACACAGAGGATCCACATCCAGCCTGCCGAATCCTAACTGAAGATCCGGCCATGGATCCCGCTGAGGTCCCGCTGCCAGTTGTCGCTGACCTTACCACGGTGGTCGCCCAGCAGTCTCAACAAATAGATCAACTTGGACAACAGTTCGCCCAACAAGGACAGCAGCTGTCGCAGTTGACCGCCATGCTACAGCAACTTCTGCCACAGCTACAGCAGCAACCATCTCCTCCGCCAGCTTCTGCACCTCCTTCGCAGCGAGTGCCCGCTCCTGACCTCCGCTTGTCCCTGCCGGACAAATTTGATGGGGACTCTAGACTTTGCCGTGGTTTCCTGTCACAATGTTCCCTACATTTGGAAATGTTGTCGGACCAATTTCCTACAGAATGGTCTAAGGTTGCTTTCGTGGTCAGTCTCCTGTCTGGGAAGGCCCTGTCATGGGCCACACCGCTCTGGGACCGCAATGATCCTGTCACTGCCTCCGTACAGTCCTTCTTCGCTGAGGTTCGTAGTGTCTTCGAGGAACCAGCCCGAGCTTCTTCTGCCGAAACTGCCTTGCTGAACCTGGTCCAGGGAAATTCTTCTGTAGGCAAATACGCCATCCAATTTTGTACCCTCACCTCAGAACTATCTTGGAACAATGAGGCCCTCTGCGCGACCTTTAAAAAAGGCCTATCCAGAAACATCAAAGATGTGCTGGCCGCACGAGAAATTCCTGCCAACCTGCATGAACTTATCCATTTGGCCACCCGCATTGACATGCGTTTTTCTGAAAGACACCAGGAGCTCCGCCAGGAAAAAGACCTTGATCTCTGGGCACCTCTCTCACAGTATCCTTTGCAATCTACCCCTGTGCCTCCCGCCGAGGAGGCTATGCAAGTGGATCGGTCTCGCCTGACCCATGAAGAGAGGACTCGCCGCGGAGATAAAAATTTATGTCTGTACTGCGCTGGTACCGAACATTTCTTGGTGGATTGCCCTATTCGTCCTCCACGTCTGGGAAACGCACGCACGCACCCAGCTCACGTGGGAGTGGCGTCTCTTGGTCTGAAGTCTTCTTCTCCACGTCTCACTGTGCCCGTACGGATTTCTCCTTCTGACAACTCTTCCTTCTCAGATATGGCCTTCTTGGACTCTGGTCCTGCGGGAAATTTTATTTTGGCCTCTTTTGTTAATAAGTTCAACATCCCTGTGACCCGTCTCGTCAAGCCGCTCTACATTTCCTCGGTCAACGGAGTTAAATTGGACTGCACCGTGCGTTACCGCACAGAACCCCTGCTCATGAGCATTGGACTGCATAACGAAAAAATTGAATTTTTTGTTTTGCCCAACTGCACACCTGAAGTCCTCCTCGGTCTGCCATGGCTCCAACGCCACTCTCCTACCCTTGACTGGACCAACGGGGAAATCAAGTGCTGGGGTACTTCTTGCCACAAAAAATGCCTCACGTCTGCTCTCAGTCCCGTCAGGCAAGCCTCAGTGCCTCCTCCTACACCTGGTCTACCCAAGGCCTATCAGGACTATGCTTTGCCTCCTCATAGCCCCCGTCCTGGTAACACTCTGCCCCGTACCAAGCTTCACCCTCTGCCCCCCCTCCCCATTCCCATTCCTTCTGAACTGCCTGCCGTTGATGACCATACCCAGGACTTCACTGTCCTCCAGAAGGAGACTCTACAATCGCTCCCAAAGTCCTTGTCCCTGGTGGACAATCGGACAAAAAGAAGGGGAGACCTAAGGTGGGGGGGGGGGTACTGTTATGCCGAGCGCTCCGGGTCCCTGCTCCTCCCCGGAGCGCTTGTGGCGTTCCTCTCTCTGCAGCACCCCGGTCAGACCCGCTGACCGGTAGCGCTGCAATGACCCTGCCGGCGGGGATGCGATTCGCATAGCGGGACGCGCCCGCTCGCGAATCGCATCCCAAGTCACTCACCTGTCCTGGTCCCCGGCTGTCACGTCCTGGCGTGCGCGGCTCCGCTCCTTAGGGCGCGCGCGCGCGCCAGCTCTCTGAGATTTAAAGGGCCAGTGCACCAATGATTGGTGCCTGGCCCAATCAGTCTAATTAGCCTCCACCTGCTCCCTGTCTATTTAACCTCACTTCCCCCTCACTTCCTTGCCGGATCTTGTTGCCTTTGTGCCAGAGAAAGCGTTTCAGTGTTTGCCTTACCAGTGTACCTGACCTCTTGCTGTTGCTATTGACTACGAACCTTGCCGCCTGCCCCGACCTTCTGCTACGTCTGACCTTGCCTCTGCCTAGTCCTTCTGTCCCACGCCTTCTCAGCAGTCAGCGAGGTTGAGCCGTTGCTGGTGGATACGACCTGGTTGCTACCGCCGCAGCAAGACCATCCCGCTTTGCGGCAGGCTCTGGTGAATACCAGTAGCAACCCTAGAACCGGTCCACGCCAATCCCTCGCTGACACAGAGGATCCACATCCAGCCTGCCGAATCCTAACAGTGGAGAGGCTGAACAAGGGCCCCATAGCAACATACTAACACTAAAGTGTGTTTCCTATCAGGCCTAGTACAGTGTGGCTTTCAGGTCATGAACCTTCCAGACTGCAATCTCCAATGGGAATTGCAGTACTGGTGAGACAAGCAGACATGTTTTCCTACCTCGGACCTCTGCCGTGATTAAGAAACTGCTACAAAAACTGTGAGCCAAGAAGTTTACAGCCTGTCTCAGAGAAGAGGGAAAGCCTCAGGCATGATGGGAGATGTCATTTTGCTAAATCTGGGGGCTATATTGTACAGTGTACAGCACACTGTTCACAAACCTGTGGCTCTCCAGCTGTTCCAAAACAGCAAATCCCATCATGCCTGGAGAGACTTGATTAGCGGCATGATGGGAGTTGCAGTTTTCCAACAGTTGGAGAGCCAAAGGTTGAGGAAAAGTGCTGTTCACTATACAACATTGTTCCCAGGCTTACTACAGCTTCCATCATGTCTAGGAACGATCGATCAGTTTTTGTCATCTGTGTTGATCACGTATGCAATATTGGCTCCAATGAAGTTACCGACTGGACACTTGGTTATGCACTGGTCTAATTCCCTGTTTGCACATGACATCCAAGGGCAATTCAAACACCATCAGCCAGAATACATACACAGGGAGTGCCCCGGGGGAACCACAGATATTATCAGTTTAGTGTAACCCCCCCCTTCACTGTACCAGTTTAACCTCTTAAGGACGCAGGGCGTACACGTATGCCCTGCTCGCGGTCTTGGTCATGGCGTGACATAGCGGGTCGGTCTCTGCGGCTAATGAAAGACAGGACCCTGGCTAATATCATGCGGCAAATCGTTGTGCCGCGCGCTATTACCCTTTAGACGTGGCGATCAAAGATGATAACACAGCAACAAAAAAAGTTGAAAAAAAAGTTTCTAATGATGAATTAACCCCTTCCCTAATAAAAGTAAGAATCACCCCCCCCCCTTTTCCCATTTTCAAAAAAAACCTGTGAAAATAAAAATAAACATATGTGGTATCACTGTGTGTGGAAATGTCAGAACTATGAAAAAAATATAATTAATTAAACTGCACAGTCAATGGCGTACACACCAAAAAATTCAAAAGTCCAAAATAGCGTATTTTTGGTCACTTTTTATAGCACAAAAAATGAATAAAAAGCGATCAAAAAGTCCATTCAAAACAAAAATGGTACCGATAAAAACTTCAGATCACGGTGCAAAAAATGATCCCCATACCATCCCATACGCGGAAAAATTTAAACATTTTATAGGGGTCAGAAGATGACAATTTTAAACGCATAAATTTTCCTGCATGTATTTAAGATTTTTATCAGAAGTAATACAAAATCAAACCTATATAAGTAGGGTATCATTTTAACTGTTTGGACCTACAGAATAAAAGAGAAGGTGTAATTTTTACCGAAAAATTTACTGAATAGAAGCGGAAGCCCCCAAAAGTTACAAAAGGGCATTTTTCTTCAATTTTGTCTCACAATACATTTTTTTCCATTTGGCCATGGATTTTTTGGTAAAATGAATCACTGCAAAGTAGAATTGGTGGCGCAAAAAAATAAGTCATGATATGGAATTTTAGGTGCAAAATTGAAAGCGTTAAGATTTTTAGAAGGTGATGAGGAAAAAATGAAAATGTAAAAACGGAAAAACCCTGCGTCCTTAAGGGGTTAAGGAATGCGGGGATTCCTGACACAGTAATCAGTAAATGGAGGACTATAACCCTCATTTTACCACCTACCAGTCCCCCCCACTTGTTTTACCTATGCTCCCTCTGGGCTGTTGCCTCCGCCAAGTCAGAACTTCTCATCTTTCTATTTACAACAGATGCACTTTCCACCTTCCTTATGACATTGCCGGCTGCAAATGAAGTTATGTAATAAAAGGCTTTAAACACATAAAAGTGATACATGAAACAGGCATTATGTCCAGAAGCAAGAACAGGGTTTTAAAAAGGGTTTGGGAAGTATCAAAGCATATTGAAAACAACTACCATGGAGGTTAGTACTGAGTTTTTATTGTCTCCTTTCTGCCGTACACTCATCCTGAGAATATGTCTTGTGTTTAAAGGGATAATCTGGTTTTGGCAAATATTGTGTGAAATGTTATAACATTTTAAAATATGGTTTCTGTGTAACTCCCTAATGTGTTTTATAAACTCAGTTTTTTTGTCATTTAATATGGACCCTTCACTGTTTGATTCCATTTGCTCAAATTCTGTCCTAGTCATGTGATGATCACACAGGTGCGCAGCTTATTACAACACACATTGATAACTGTAATTAGCTGCCCAAATGCGTGTCAGTCATATGACCAGGACGCACTTTTATACACTTGAAGTAAACAATTAACATATTGGGGGAGATTTATCAAAAGTTGCTGAGTTGCCCATGGCAACCAATCAGATCGCTACTTTCATCTTTCAGAGGCCTTTTCAAAAATGATAGAAGTGATATGATTGGTTGTTATGGGAAACTCAGCAAACTTTTTCTCTGGACAGGTTTTAATAAATCTCCCCCATGGCCCTCTTGCAAGATTTTCACAAGAATGTTTATTTTCAGGTCATTTAAAAAAAAAAAAAAATATCTTTCAATCTATAAATGATAAGTTATTATAAAGCTTTTCCCAAAATGATATTATTACTCTTCCCAGATCATCCTGCTCTATACCAAGATGCTGATAGAGTTGATAGCATTTTCTTGGTGACAGGTCTCCTTTAATAGCAGATACAAAGGCACTAATCTGTGACTAACAACACTTTTGGAATTAGCTACTAGAGATGGGCGAATCGAAGGGACTAAAATGGCGGCTACACGTGTGAGGACATGGGGCAAGGAAGTCTGGGAAGGCGGGTAGGCGGGATCACCCTGAATCACATGGTGTCATGTAGCCTATCAGCAGCCAGCCAGCCCTGTGATGTCACCACCCTATGCATTCAGCAGTCATTGCCGAAGACAGGCATTTCCTGTTTTGCTGAGAGAGCAGAGACTGTGTGCGTGCACTAATCACAGTTACTGACAATACAGATCTTTACAGCAGCGAATCCATTCACCTCAAGCCCACATTCGTTTTGGCAAAAGAGAGAGAGCAGACACTGTGTGGACAATAATCAGCGTTACTGACAATACACATCAGCACAGGGGAAATCCATTGACCTCAAGCCTGTATCACTGCAGGCAGGCAGGCAGGCAGGGAGAGTTTTAGAAGTCGTTTCATAGTCTGCCAATTGAGACCATCACAGGAAGCACCCCCCATTCAAATATTGCAAGCAACCATTGTGACGCCATATGGTCTCCCGACCCTGCTGCCACATCCAGACTCTGTCATTGTGCTGCTCTATGGATAAGGGATAAGATGTCTTAGCGCCGGAGTACCCCTTTAATAGTTGAACTTGTTTGATAAACAGCATCTATAACTAAGCCAGGGCATAACATTGGCCTGTAAAACAGCTAACATTTAAGCCACCCCCCCCCCCATTATTACACCAGTAGCCCACTGCCACAAGAGGTATGTTGAAGAGATGGGTATTGGCAGGTCCTGAGTGTCCAAAAAATGATAACGCCTGGGTGATAGCAGGCTGTTATTATTAGGCTAGCAACAGCTAAAATAAAATGGCCCTTGCCTCCCTGGTGATACCAGGCTACTGCTGGTTTTGTATTATTATTATTCTTTATTAATGGGAAAAAAAACCTGGGGCCATATAATACCAGCGACTGCCCAGTCCTGGATATCATTTTCTTTATTCTCTGTGAATGTGGGTGCCTGGCTCTTCCCTGCACTCCTGGTGCTGGTGGATACTGGGGTAATATTGGGAGGGGGTATCATTAGCTGTTTTTTGGGGGGCTAGTGCTATGACCTGGCTTGTTATAGATGCCATCTAGCAGATGGGTCCCATTACTAAGCCAAAAAGTAAAAAAGTATGAAAGAAAGAAGACACAAACCTTTATTTTTTTTTATTTTTTTATTGAAATATCTCCAAACTTAGTTATTTCCCTGGGTAAGAACATGAGCTCCATTGTTGTCTGCTTTAGAACAGAAAATAGAAACTATTATATTTGCCTTAATGAAGCTATCCACTGGACTTATAGGGTGCCCCTACACTGATGTCAGTCTCCTTGATTTCAGATGGATCAGCGAACTAATCTAATATGTATTGGATCCACGGCTAATATTTGAGAGAAAAAGTAGCGGTCATGTTGACCTTCAAAACTTGATCTGTTGGTTCCCAAAGAAGATAGAGGTGTCTGGCAGTGGCTTTTTCCTCTCATCTCAATGAGAAAGGTGGTTGCTACGAATTGCTGTTGGCTAAATAATGTATGGCCACTTTTATCCTCTTAATAACAAAGACGTGCCTCAAATGGCAGGAGGTGCTCAACCCCAAATGCCGTTGTGCATTTATGCTCCATCCCTAGCATTAAAATGCATACAATGGGGGATACCTGCAGCAGACCACAAGTGCCACAATGGCATCCTACACCAGATAAACAGTGTGGATGTGTAACAATTAGAACAATACAATACAAGAATTTAGGTGAACTACTGTGGTAGATGTAAACAATGACATTGGCTAACCCTCAACACTGATGTTAAAATTTAGACATTAGCCAGTATATCCTGTTCTGGACAGTTCCTAAAATGGACAGAGATGTCAGCAGAGAGAACTGTGGTCATGATGTCAGCAGAGAACTCTGTGTTTCAAAAGGAAAATAATTTCTTCTGTAGTATTCAGCAGCTAATAAGTACTAAAAGGATTACAATTTTTTAATAGAAGTAATTTGCAAATCTGTTTAACTTTCTGGCACCAGTTGATATATAAAAAAGTTTTCCCCCGGAGTAACCCTTCAAGGTCCACCTTTGAGGCTGGCAACCATATCAGCCAGCTTGGGTGGGGCTCATAGTCTGCCTCCCTTCTTCCATTGTATGTGTGTCTAGCCCAGTGGTTCTTAACCTGGGGTTAACCCCAGGAGTTCAGTGAGTCAGTCTTGCGGGTTCGGTGGAGGTCAAGACACACACCCGACTCAAATGATTCGTGATGACACGCCCTGCTTGTCCATCATTGGCTGCAGGTGATCATGTCCCACCTAACAGATCTCAGAGTACTGTTTTACCCTACTGTAAAGGAAGCCTCCTATCCTTTGTGGCTCCGCTCCTACGCGATCACCTGCATGTGTCCCACGCTGGAACACACCACTTCCGGCACGACCTCTCGTGATGCACTTCCGGTCTTGCTGCATCTTAAACACGTTTAGCCAGACGGTCCCTCTGACAAGCGGACAGCCTGGACACACAGACGCCGCGGTAACAGGTAGGACTGAACCACCACTGCCTTCACTCAATGCCTGGCTAACTGTGTCTAGTTCATAGTTAACCCTGCCCTTACACTAAATCACCACTGCCTGTATTCAATATTTGTTTATCTGTGCCTATTATCTTTTTTAACCCTATCCCTACATAGCTACCCCTATCATATTTTATTTTACCAATTAAGAAGGGTTCGGTGAATGCGCATATGAAACTGGTGGGGCTCAGTACCTCCAACAAGGTTAAGAACCACTGGTCTAGCCACACTGGAGGTAACCTGGGAGCAGGCTGTGAGTCGGGCCTAATGCTGCTGTAATTGCCCACTGGCCCCTGGTTTTGCTTATCATGCACAGGTAGGTTAGTGTTAGGTCCCGTGCCACTTGAGAAACCTTGGCGTTGGTGTGGTTAATGTCCTTCATATAAGGATATACTGGGTAATGTCTCAATTTTAACATCAGTATTGAGGGTTAGCCAATGTCACTGTTTATATCTACCACAGTAGTGCACCTAAATTCTTGTATTGTATTGCACTTTTATCCTCTATAAGATGTTTAATAACAGCATTGATAGGATTTATATGTTATAACTCCCAGAATTATCTGTTGTTTCCATTTATGCCCAAAAAATATGAGGTGGTAGTATCGTCCAACCATCTAAACAGTCCTGTTTTTTAGATTCCCAGAGCTAAGAACAATACAGTGCTCATGTGGCCAAAAGCTTAGAATCTAGGCTAAATTTTAGTGAATTCTCGGCATATGTCAAAACAGGTTTCTGTCTCCCTGTTTATGTATTCATGCCACACTATTCCCACTTTTACCTAGAGCATCTCTTAGGCATTGGAGGGAAGATTTTATAGCCAAAAGCAAAGGTCCTGATCTTGACTTCTGCTTAAAAAAAAAGACAAATCCTCATCCTTTCCTGCAAAGATGAGAATATTCTGCTGAAAAACATTTCTTTTCTACTTTCTGATCCTACTTTGCCCCCTCCAGAGTAATATATGGCTTCACTGCTGTTTTGAATTATGTTCCTTTCACAACACTTTCGTACAACAGGTTTTATCAGAAAAACGAGATGAAAACCCTCTGAACAAAATGGGCAGAGAAAATGATTTGAAGATTTAGTAAATATTACGGTGAAGTAACTGGAAAGTTTTAGGCATTCAATAAAGAAAAAGAAAATTATACTATTGGAAATTACTTTTGAATTGTTTTTTACTTGTTTCCTCAACTCACTTCAGGAACTTACTTGGTTTACTTCTCAAATCATCTCAGTGGAGTACCTCATGTAGGGAGGTACTCCACAATAGTTTGTAAGGCTGAAAAAAACACATATGTCCACCTAGTTCAGCATAATACCCCGCAGTGTTTACAGGAAGCAAAAAAAAGGACTATAACCTGTAAAATGATTACACTCCAGGACCCCTTATATTTTATTGAGTTCACCATGACAACATCATGTGACAGAGAGTTCCATAGTCTCACTGCTCTTACAATATAGAAACGCCCGTCTGTGCTGGTATAGAAACCTTCTTTCCTTTAGACGTAGAGGATGTCTCCTTGTTATAGATACAGTCCTGGGTATAAATAAATCATAGATCCCTGATAAATTTCTACCTAGTTATTAGGCCACCATCAGACTTATTTTTTCCTACCTTAATAACCATAATTTGGTCTTACAGCGTGAGGGCGGACACCAGGTGAGGGCGGCTCCATATTACTTTTTAGGGACACTTTGTGTACTGTACATAGACTTCTACATAGACAGTGATTTACAGCTCCCAGCGGCTGATCCTTACTTTTTTATGTGAGGGCTTGTTTTTATCTGTATCAGGTATCCATTTATTTTTCTTTAATCCTCACTTTTTACAATTTCTGGATGACCTTTTGGGGGCTTCGGAACCAATTGCCAGTTCTCCATGGAGTTTGGTTTCAACACACAATGGTCTAAACATACAATGGTCATCCTGGAACCAATTAATGTTGTAACTTGAGAGACAACTGTATTATATTATTATTATTACGTTGCAGTCCAAAATTGATATTAATTGGCTCTGCAATTTTTAGTAAATTCATTTTTTTACTGGTGCCTGTTCTTTATTGATAGTATCAAGTGTGTTTATTGTATGTCATGTGACTCGTGTGTGTCATGGGCTTTTTGGTAAAATGTATGTAATTTTCTCAGGTTATTAAAGAGGTACTCGGACCCTAAGACATCTTATCCCCTATCCAAAGGTTATGGAATGAGATGCCTGATTGCGGGGGTCCCGCTGCTGGCGACCCCTGCAATCTTTCATGCAGCGCCCCGCTATCATCAGCTATCTGATGAATCACGATCACTGGGCCGAAGTATCATGACATAACGGCCCCGCCCCCTGTGTGATGTGACGGTCCGCCCCCTCAATGCAAGCCTATGGGAGGGGGCGTGGTGGCTGTAAATGGTGGTAAATGGTGTTTTTGTGGAGTATCCACACATTTAGCAAAACAGTAGAAAGTTATTGAATTAACTTGGTAGAAGAAATGATGTACAGTCTCTTATTTTCAGTAAAAAATTGGTGCCTTTGAAAAGGTATCTCTTTTTAGCCATAGTGCAGACAGGTGTGTGTGGGGAATATTAAGCAGACTCTCCTCTAGTAATGTAGGACTTAGTACGGTTGAGCAACAGTATTCTATTGCAGGATGCAGGTCAGTACAGAGACATGATATGAAAGCCACAAGCACTAGAGGTGTCCCGACTGGAAGCCCTTACAGGTACCAGGTGAAAACAAAGAGGTCCTTGTGATGTTTCTACTTTCTGACTGGATTATCCCTTCTCATCTGAGACAAGAAAAGTGGTATTTATGTTCCTTGATAAGGACCGAAATAGTTGCTCGGAGTTGGTAGGTCCCAGGAGTCAATGAGTTATCTCACTGTACTCCCAGAGTCCAAGTTATGTCTAGTTGTCTTAGTTAAGGTTTCTTTCACACTACCATTAGTGCACTGCAATGAGATGGCTGCCAGCAGAGTCGGGCAGAATAGCAGGAGAAAAATGACTGCATTTTCATAACTGTGCCCGGCGGCCTCCATATTAGTAAATGGGAGCCCCCGGGACCCGTTATTTGCCATTGCTCCCCGTCATGAGAACGTCCTTTTAGGGGAAAAAAGAGGCATTGACGGACGTTCTCAACGGAGAGCAATGGCAGTCTGTAAGAGGCCTTAGCCAGCTATGGCTGTGTAGCTATAAATTCTTAAAGGGGCATACCCTCATCTTGATGGGTGACTCAACACTTAGAGCAGATGGCTAATGCTTAACTTGTCTAAATCAGATACTTCTCTGTAGCTAAGAGGTAGCCAGAACTAGGGTGGCTTCACCTAAAGATTCTAGCAATTTCCACATATTGGTGGATGGGGCTATATGTGTGTATGGTATTGTATTTCACATGCACCTACAAGTTTTGGCCATTAGATGGCAGCAAAGGATATAGCTACAGTATTCACACATGTAGAAACCTACATGTGCATTAGAACACACAGTTCATGAAAACCATGCCACATTGTCACACCACTGCAACCAGATTACAACCATTTACTCTTTGATAGTAGGGTCTGTGCTGGGACACTGGAATACTGCCCCCTTTCCCAGAAATATGAGAGTGGCAAGTCAGCTGCATACAAAGCCCTATCGTAGTGTTATGGTCTCTATTTGTAGTGTTTTAGTGTTATGGTCTTTTTATTCTGGTACACATGCTCTATTAGATCAGCTCTTGATAAATAATCCATTTACATAGCTCAAAAATTTTGTGGCCAGAGTGGCACAAACAACTGCTGGATTGTTTGTGCGGCCCTTCACTTGACGTTTTCAGCTCCACATCTCCGATTAACACAGGGAGATGTGCAGATGACCAGCAATGAGTTTTAGGGTTGACACAATCCCAGCAAACAGGCAACAAACGAAAATTAGCTTATTTGTCAATTAATTGCTGGGTCTATTATATGGGGAATAATCGGCCTATTCAGCCAATAATCCCCCATTGTAATAGGTCCTTTACCATCCTACCTTATTAAGTTCACCAGCAATATAACAGAGTTATTAGCTCACCCTGCATTTACTGATGAGATGACTCTGTTGGTTCTGATGCAGGCTATACAACAAAGCTTACAAGTGAACCAGTGTGAGAATAGCAACATTTTAAGATTTCTATTTAATGTAGATTGTACCAATAAAGCACAAAACATACTTATGATACAAATCTAAATTGAACTGTATGTAATGCTCAGATTATATAAAATATGGTGGTAATTACATTTTTTTTTAATTACTAAAAATGAGCAGCATGGCGTAACAAGCAATTTAGAAGACCAATGGGAATTCAGCCCCCACGGCTACAGATTTTGACAGCAGAAAAATGGATAAACAAAATGAAGGGATATTATTGTTTTGTGTCATTCCTCCATAGTGTCTTACACTTGGTTTCTCACTTGTATCCTCTGCTCGCTTTTTTTTGCTCCCTCAGTGAATGAGTTGGAACATTAACTGATGCATTCCATCAGCTCTACTAAGTGAAAAGCTACATCTTATATTATTAATAGGCTTGTCAACCAATCTGTAGGTGGATGCATTGGGCCCATCAGCTCAGTGCTGGTGCTCACAATTCCTGTGCGAGGTATATTTATACCAGCACTGCTGCCACACACTTCATTGGTAGTACTTAGTCTTCACCAGCATTTTGTATACTACTGGATCCTGACCGTTTGCCTGTTCTTTGACTTTGCTTCTGACTTGACATGCAGTCTTGGTTTGACCCTTGTCTGTTTATCCTTCTGTCTTGTTTTCTGACTTTGTACTGCACTACCTTCCTGGTTTTACTCAGCTTGTCCTGACTTTATGTGTTCTGTCTTATCTTGAACCCATTTTTCTCTAGGTGTTGTCTCTGGCTTGTTTTTGGTTTAACCCCATGTCTGCTGATTTTGTATTTAGTCTCGCCGTTTGTCCCCAACCCGGCCTATCTGACTTTCCTCACGCCCCTGCACTTAGTCCAGCATAGGGCATAGGGCAGATCATCCGAATAGGTAGGGACAGTGGCTGGGATGAACATCAGTGTGCACTATTCCCTACCACTATATGTGACAGATACAAAATATACATGAACCGATGTTTGTCATAATTTGCCCAAATAACATTGCCAGATGGTTG
Organism: Hyla sarda; assembly: GCF_029499605.1. NCBI lineage: Eukaryota > Metazoa > Chordata > Amphibia > Anura > Hylidae > Hyla > Hyla sarda. Next base: position 71,679,981 of record NC_079191.1, on the reverse strand, counting down.
TCTAAATAAGATTACCCAACTGATAAACTACTGAATGTAGCAGCATCCTGTGATGCTCACTTTCTGTAGGTTCCATTCCAATGTGGGATTAGGTGTGCAAGATACGGGTACCAATCACAACCGTATGGGGGCTTCCCCTTGCGGAGGAAGCCCACAAATAAAGACCTCCCCTCTTCTTAATTAAAATTCAACTTTTATAATATTATTCTTAAAAGGTATACCAACAAATACCAAACTTTAAAATCCCAGATTAACACTCTGGGTAATATCAGGTGTCACTAAATGTCTCTGCCACCACTAGTATGTTAGGGAGAGATGACGGTGTACTGGCTTTACCAAGAGTCGAGAGGCTACAGTTGCTCAGATGTACACCGGCGAAACGTGGGGGTCCACGGGGTCCACATCTCTCTCTAACATACTTTAGTATTAGACCGGAGACAGGCAATCGTCTTGAGGAGTTAGGAATAGGGGAAGTTCACAGAGGTGCTTAACAGCTCCACCTAGTGGTGTAAGTGGCCATAAGTGACACCTAATATGAATCAGAGTGTTCATCTGGGATTTCATAGTTTGGTATTCATTTGGAATTTTACATTTTAAGAATAATATAATAAAGGGGAAATTTAAATTAACAGGGGGCTCTTTAGTTGTGGGCTTTCCCAGCAGGGTTGTTATTTTCCTTATTGCCCTGAAACCTGTCAGGGATTTGTGGTTGTTTGATACAGGTTCTAGTCACTCTCACTGCCAGTGGTTTTCTCTACAGTAGTGATATGTAATGTACCGTGTGCACTTAGCCATGTCCTGTGCACATTAATGGTGCTCTAAAATGCTTGAAGAGGTACAGATGTAGCCACTATGTGGTACAGATGTTTGAGGGTATGGTGACCCTCCCACTCTAAAAGGCACTGTGTACATCACTACATTCGCCATGCAGGGTGCTCTTGCAATCGGCCTAGGGAATATGTAGGGTGTTTGTGAAGTGAGCACCGATGCTGTATGCACCTAGCCTAGAGAATGTTATGTGAGCTGCACTGCATACAGTTCTTCTTTGACAGGATTCCCTGATCCTGTTCAGACATTCTGTAGCACATTAACCCCTGAAGGACGCAGCTCATTTTCACCTTAAGGACGGAGCCATTTTATGCATTTCTGACCACTGTCACTTTATGCATTAATAACTCTAAGATGCTTTTACCGATTATTCTGAGACTGCTTTTTCGTGACATATTCTACTTTATTTTAGCGGTAAATTTTCGTCGTTACTTGCATCCTTTCTTGGTGAAAAATCCCACAATTTCATGAAAAATTTGAAAGCTTTGCATTTTTCTTACTTTGAAACTCTCTGCTTGTAAGCAAAATAGATATTCCAAATACATTTTATATTGATTCACAAATACAATATGTCTACTTTATGTTGGCATCATAAAATGGACATATTTTTACTTTTTGAAAACTTTAGAGGGCTTCAAATTTTCATGAAAATTGCAAAATCTGAAGGGACAGATGTTACAGAACTACAACTCCCAGCATGCCTGGGCAGTCTAGGCATGCTGAGAGTTGTAGTTTTGCAACATCTGGTGGGCTACTGTTTGAGCACCACTGTAATAGTGGTCTCCAAATTGTGACCCTCCAGATGTTGCACAACTTTGGCTGTCTGGGCATGCTGGGAGTTGCAGTTTGGCAACCACTAGGAGGGCAGCAGTAAATATCGTTTTACTGCTACCTCCCTTGATGCTCCACGCTGTCGCATCCCTACCTGCGCCGCTGATCTCTGCAGCTGTCACTGATGATCGGCGGTCCCCACGGCATCTTCTTTGCAGGTACCGGCCGCCATCTTCTCCCCCCGTTCTGCCCGACATCCAGGGGTGGGCAGAGCGGGGGGTTTCCATTGCAACCCCCATCTTCAACTGCCATTGGTCAGTACTCAGTGCTGACTAATTTCAGGGGATAGGAGGAGGTTGCAGCACTGCAACCTCGCTCCTATCCCTTAGGATGATCGGGGCTGTCACTGACAGCTCCAATCATCCCTATATTCCGGGCAATGTGCCGGGATGCCTGCTGAATGATTTCAGCAGGCATCCCGGTCTGGTCCCCAAACGGCTTGCGGCGGGGACCGGAATTTCCACGGGCGTATCCATAGTGCTCTCTGCTGACACCTCTGTCCATCTCAGCGACTGTCCAGAGCAGGATAGGTTTGCTATGAGGATTTGCTCCTACTCTAGACAGTTCCTGACATGGACAGAGATGGCAGCAAAGAGCAATGTGGTCAGACAGAAAATAACATCTCAACTTCCTCTAGAGCATACAGCAGCTGATAAGTACTGGATAAGCACACGCCCCCTCCCATAGACTTGCATTGAGGGAGCATGGCCGTGACGTCACAAACGGGGCATGAACATGACATCACGACCCTCCACCCCTCATCACCAGTTATCCGGTATGGAGTGAAGTTCGCTCCATGCACCGGATGTCAGGGGTGCCGCAACCTTGGATAGGGGATAAGATGTCTAGGGGCAGAGTACCCCTTTAAGGGAGTGCTCCACCAGTTAAAAAACACAGATATTTTTTCAAAATGACAAACTTTATGCCAAACTCAGCTCAGCTCTTACACATTTATATGTCTTTTAGCCTCTTCAGTATACACATATATCACTAACCAATGTCACAAGAGAGACCCCTTCACATGGGAACCCTGCTGTACTGTAACTGGAACTCCGATCCCTCTACAAGCTTCCACATGTTCTGCATTCAAATTTTACTAAGTATACCATACTTGATGATAGAAGTAGTGGTCAGGAGTAGGGATGTCCCGATACCGATACTAGTATCGGTATCGGGGCCGATACTAGCCATTTACATGGTATCGGGGACTCGTTTAATGTCCCTGATACCATGTCCGATAACTGCTGCAACTCCGCTACCCCATTCTCCCGTCCATTTCATAGTGTTCCATGGAGGAGCATGGGACACACACGTCACTCCGCCTCCTCCCCCGCGCCCAGCGTAACGCTACGGAGGAAGCGGAGTGACGTATATGTCACATGCTCCTCCATAGGACACCATGATGCAGACCGGGAGGACGGAAGAACGGGACAGTGGAGCGGTAGCACCCGACGGAGGACAGACGCAGGTGAGCTGTGTGCTGCTGCTAATGTCTACAGGGGGGCTTGCTGTCTAAAGGGGGGCCCTGCTGCTGCTGTCTAAAGGGAGGCCCTGCTGCTGCTGTCTAAAGGGGGGCCCTGCTGCTGCTGTCTAATGGGGAGCCCTGTTGCTGCTGTCTAAAGGGGAGCCCTGCTGCTGCAGTCTAAAGGGGAGCCCTGCTGCTGTCTAAAGGGGGCCCTCCTGCTGTCTAAAGGGGGGCCCTGCTGCTGTCTAAACGGGGGGCCCACTGTCTATGGGGGGGCTGCTGTCTACAGGGGGGCCTGCAGTCTATAGGGGGGGGCCGCTGTCTACAAGGGGGGCTGCTGTCTACGGGGGGGGGGGCTGCTGCTAATATCTACAGGGGGGCTTGCTGCCTAAAGGGGGGCCCTGCTGCTGTTGTCTAAAGGGGGCCCTGCTGCTGCTGTCTAAAGGGGGGCCCTGCTGCTGCTGTCTAAAGGGGGGCCCTGCTGCCGCTGTCTAAAGGGGGCCCTGCTGCTGCCTAAAGGGGGGCCCTGCTGCTGCTGTCTAAAGGGGAGCCCTGCTGCTGCTGTCTAAAGGGGAGCCCTGCTGATGCTGTCTAAAGGGGAGCCATGCTGCTGTCTAAAGGAGGGCCCTGCTGCTGCTGTCTAAAGGGGAGCCCTGCTGCTGCTGTCTAAAGGGGAGCCCTGCTGCTGTCTAAAGGGGGGCCCTGCTGCTGTCTAAACGGGGGCCCACTGTCTATGGGGGGCTGCTGTCTACAGGGGGGCCTGCAATCTATAGGGGGGGGTCTGCTGTCTACAAGGGGGGCTGCTGTCTACAGGGGGGCTGCTGCTAAGGTCTGCAAGGGGATACTCCCTACTATTAAAGGCAATCTTACAGCAGAGTCACCTGCACTAAATTGAATTTATAGGTAGATAGTGCAGGTGACCCGGTTTCTGCCGCTGCTCACCATGTGATCATCGGTCTCACCACCAATGCAAATTCCCAATTCTGTCCAATTGAGAAGAGAGAAATCTTGGCTCATACTATAGCAGCCGCCTCCATTGTACACAACAAGGACCCACATATCATATGGTAAGCAGTGCCAGAAACCGCGTCACCCTGCTGTCAGATTCCCTTTAAAATAAAAGTACTCGTACTTGGTATCGGCGAGTACTATAATTAAAGTATGGGTACTCGCACTCGGTCTTAAAAAAATGGTATCGGAACATCCCTAGTCAGGAGACATCAGTTTTAGCAAATATTTGCTATATCTAATATCTTGGATTGCCTTTCCTGATCTGCCGGTACTACTATCTGCAGTGCTTTAATAATGTTAGCATTACATTTCAAAGAAGCGGAATGTAAGCTCTTACAAATATCTCCATCCCTAAATCAGAGCGGAATATGAGCAGAATGTGAGGAGGCTGTCAGATCAGGAATTCCCCAGCCAACAGATAACTTCATTCTGATAAACACCATAGGTATCAGTATCGCTGGGTATAAACACTAATCCCTCCTGTCAACCCAGACTCAAGTGACTGGCATGTAAAAGCTCGCACGTTCTGGAAGCTGAATAGGAAGTAGGAATCACTGTGAAATATTTGTTATTGCTATTTCTGGTCCGAATGCCCTATGTTTACCAGGTAAAGCGCTACAGAAAAGCTGTACTCCTACTCTACATAATCCTATAAATTGATATAAGTATGTTATTAATATAAAACATTTTAGCATTTATCTATCTTTCTATCTATCTTATATCTATCTAATTATCTATTTCATGTCTACTTATCTCTTACATCATCTGTCTCTTATATCCATCTATCTGTTATTTGTCTCATAACGATCTATCTCATATCTATCTATCTATCTATCTATCTATCTCATATCTATCTATCTCATATCTATCTATTTATCTATCTCATATCTATCTATCTATCTTATACCTATCTATCTATCTATCTCATATCTATCTATCTCATATCTATCTATCTATCTATCTATCTCATATCTATCTATCTATCTATCTAAAAAAAAAAAAATACTAACAAGCAGCACATCCGCCCAGATGCAATCTGTTTAAAGGTGCACGCCGTCATCGGGTACCTGGTCAGGGAATCCAGCATCAATCTATAGAAAGGACCGCAGCACACATCGGATTCAAATAAAGTGCAGTGTTTTTATTGTATCCTTACAACATGAAGCGCAACGTTTCAGAGGTCTCTCACCTCCTTAAATAAATAAAATAATAAATATATAAATAAATAAAATAAAAATAACCCGACACTCTTAGTAACTCTGAAAATAACCCAACACTCTTAGTAAATGAGGGTAATTATGTATTTGCTGCAATATGTGGCATTCCAAACAAAACACCATAAGTGTCATTTTGTAGTAACATAGTTACCTTTACATCTAAACCACAATAGTCTTCCAAGGAACAAATGCCAGGTTACATCAAACATGGGACATAGTGGATGAGACCACTGGTGGAGATGAATGAATTGATCTATCTTAATCACGGACACTGGGGTAACTTGAAGATGTGTTCCCCAATGCAACAGTTGTTGCCGGGCCGCCAGCTATAACGCTTTATTGATAGCACTGGTCTACTCCTATAGGAAAGAGAAACCTCACACTCCCAGGCCCGGGTGCGACTGCACCCTCTGAAAACCCTATGGTAAGGCCTCAATCAAGGATTTAAATTTTGCTAATTCATTTTTGAGCTAACCCTATTGGCATTCAACAGGGAAACTGATTTTTCAAAATTTGGGATATAATTTTAGAGAATTTCTAAATCCTGCACATTGATTTGAAGGATCAAGGGAATATAATTGATCAACAAAATTAGCAATAATATTTCCTTTATACATATATTTAAGTATTAGTTTCATATGATGCTTACATAATAGAAGCGTACAGTATTCACTTAACCGTGTAATATAAAGAGCAATCAATAACAACAGATGGTTGTCAAATAACAGTACCACATAATGGGCCTCATTTACTAAGCTGAAACTGACCAGTTTTTGTCTAGTTATTTTGTCTGAGACATGTCTGAGACATGTCTGCGCCAGTGTGCGCCAGTGTGCGCCTGAAAAATCCGACAAACCCGAAAAAGGGGCATGGTCTGTCGCAAAAGGGGGCGTGGCCGGCCAAAAGGGGCATGGTTTCACAACCCGACCGATTTACTATGGAATTCACAGAAAATCCTGTGGGTAAATGGCTGGAAATATCGACCTAGAAAAACTGGTCAGAAAATTTTCCCGACTTTTCCCAATAGTGAATAGAGAGGAATCCTGCATGTCTGAAACAACTTTTCCCACTAGTAAAAACCCGAAACTCTAAGTAAATGAGGCCCAATGTCTTCTAATAATTCCATATGATAACTCGTAACAATGGTTAGAAATGTTTATATAACATAACCATATATTGCAAAAAGAATACCAACATACCATACAATACACAATATAGCAGTGCAAAACAATGCCTAATAACACTAGTGTAATGAATGGATCTGGTTACAGCAGAAGTGCTCAATTCCCCTGAGTTTGGTTGATGCTTCTGCATTGATATGGAGACACAGGGGCCAATCAGGGGGCTTGGACATCTGGCCAATCTCACCATGCCTCAGCATCTCTTTCATCCCTTCCTGTATGTGAGTCTGCACACATTTTTGTATTGTTTAATCTATCCTGTGTATATTGACCCTTGGATAAGTGACCAAACTATTTTTCTGTCTTTCGTATTTGAACTGTGAGCTCTTTTGCCTAGGATTTGGCCTGTTTGATTATACTTTTACTGTTTGTCTTTTTTAACTGTGGTTTGTGTCTTGTTCGGTGCCTGGTAATCTATTGTCCTGACCTGCTTCCCTGACTAGTGTATAGTGTTGTGTATTGTTTTTGATGTATCTACTCAGAACAGGCACCGCTGTCCAGTCAAGGATCCGTCGCTTAGGGCGACAGGGAAAGTTACTGTGGGTGAGTTTAGGGCTGCACATATCCTTGCCCAACATGACAATTATACAGTTAATCTAAAAATCTCTAAGATTGTGTTGGGGGACTATTTCATATCTGAATTGGTTAAGAGGCTGATAGATAATGTGATATGTTATGTGTCATTATATTTACCTAAATGAACTGTTTAGGAATATAGACATTACTGTCACACTTGTGTTTATCGAATGCTATTCACTAAGAATGCTACACTTTATTGGGCTGATGGATCGGGGGTTGACAGGTGACTTCAAGTAATTATTCCATCCCCTTAATTGAAGATAGAAAACATTATTGAGTCACTCATGGAGGCATCACATAAGTGGTCATGTGACAATACAGGGACATTAACTGTTTCTACACAAGAATAGTTTTCCCACCGCTAATATTATATATCGAGCCTTTCCTTAGAAACATGACATTCGTAATTAAAAGTATTTGCACGCGCATCAGTTTCCCTGTTTGTTATCTGCCATTTTGGTCAAAGACCATTTAAGCTGTTGATCGATTTCTCCACTCACAAGTCAATGTAATTTTCAGTGATTTTACCCTCGAGCAGCTATACCGGTCAATTGAAACCAATCATTTGCCTCAATGCAGACAGTTTTAAAAAGAATTACATGTTTTATACATGCATTTCTATGCAAAAGTCAATGGTGGGAAATGTTATATTGAAAAAAAAAAAAACAAGAAAAGAAAACATGTAAACCGCGAGGCTAAAACACAAAAAATACTGGTTTTAATGCATTCCCCCTATAATATTATTATTTTTTTGGCTTTAATTTATTTTAAATAAGTTGTTTGATTTAGGTAATCCTTTTTGTTGTATGACTGCCATTAAGGATTTCTTCTATTTCCAAAAACTGTAGACTGAACGCTTTTTGCAGTCATCTCTCCTGATCCCCCTCCCTTCCCATACACATAAACATTCGGCATGGCTAAATATACATATGTTCTCTATGGGGAGGGGAGAGGGAACCATTGAAATCAATAGACTGTTTATGTAAGGTACAACCATGCCAAATGCTCTAGAGCTGTAAAGTGTAATAATTCCCAGCATGCCATGACAACCATTCCCAATAGTGGGCCATACAGTTCATTAACTTCTGTACATGAATCACTGATATCTGGGAACTGGAATCCTGTTTTTTTGGTCCAGTGAATTATATTCTGAGTGACCCCCACTTTCAAGTATATCCATGTTCACTGGATGCAGATATAGTTTAATACTATGGCAAACAGAGAGTCTTCAGATCCCTGCCCTGTCATTCACTTAAGTATGCTGCAAGATACACTCCATATATAATGTAAAGGACATGGCAGGTTGCAAGTGACTTCATTGTGCAGCCTGCACCAAGTCCAATGCATTGGAGTTTTAACCACTCTGGTAGACATGGCAATGAGGTTAGTTGAGTATAAGTTTTATTATTTTTAGATGCACAATGGAGGGCACTTTGAGGCTAAGTTTCCACTTGTTTTTTTTTTCTGGCAGTTTTTGGAAAACTGCCACTGCAGTTTTTGGAAAACTGCCACTGCAGTTTTTGAGCCAAAGTCAGAAGTGGATCCGGATCCATAAGGGAGGAGAAATGTAAGTCCTTTGATTATATTTCCTATTCCTTTTGAATAGACTTCTGGCTTTGGCACAAAGACTGCAGTGGCAGTTTTACAAAAGCTGCCAGACAAACCAAGTGAAAACTCAGCCTTATAGTGTCGGGGGCACAAGGTACAAAATAAAATGTTTCTATGTATGAGTGCACAAAATATCATGGGGCACGAAAGGGGTGTTATTACTTTGTGGGGACACAAAGAAGGTACTTGTAATTTGTGGAGAGGGGGAAGGGGAGGGAATATTTTTTCTGCGGACAGAAAGGAGGAGTAACAACAAGATGTGAGCAGAAATGAGTTGTGGCTGGAGAACAATTTATGATGGTGGTCTAGGCCTTGATAGAAAAGAAAAATGAACTATAATCAGACAGTCGGAGAAGATGTTTAGGAGGTAGCGATTTTTGGATTCCCTGTAGGACATTTCAGATTTACTTGTTGGGGGTTAAAGGGGTTTTCTTAGTTTGCACAATTATTCCCTATTCACAGTAAGGTGGTTACTATCTGATCGGGTAGAGTCCAGACCGCTTATGGTCCCCTGCGATATTGAAAAAGGGGACCCGAATCTCTGCTATCTTTAGCAGCTCCCATGGAGAATGAATGGAGCCATGGTGTGCATGGATATCCAAAGGGTATGTTCACATGAGCGGATTTTCGCAGCGAATTTCGCTGCGGATCCGCTGGTGAAGGCTCGCTCTATGTTGTCTTTAAATGTGCCTGCTCATAGCGGCAATACGCCGCTACGAGCAGACACACTGCAATGTGCGAGTCCCAGTATACTCGCACATTGCGGGAGCTCCCTGCCTAGCTCATAGCAGAGAGAGAGGCAGCGATGTGCGAGTACGCTGCACACATCGCTGCAGTGTGTCTGCTTGTCGTGGCGTATTGTCACTACAAGCAGGCACATGTAAAGACAGCAGAGAGCGGGCCTTCACCAGCAGATACGCAGCATAAAATACGCCGTAATTCCGCTCATGTGAACATATCTTAATGCTCCTTTCTGATGGGAATCTCAGGTCTCAAGATTGTAGGCGGCCCAAGCGGTCCGACGCCCAATGATCAAAAAGTTATACCCTATCAAAATTGGGAAAACACTTTAAGATTAAAGAACTCACAATCCCTTAGACTCTGCTCCTTGGCTTAACCTTTAGCTATATCGCTTAGTGGCCCAGTGGGTCTACTGCTCTCATTGTCCTCATTACACTATGTATAGGTTGGACATGAGGAGTACTTTGCATTCTCCTGATTTATCTTTGTGTGGCTCCACTGAGACAACAGGTTTTACTGCCTATAGCAGATGCATGTTTACTTTATTTTGCTTAATTCCCAGTTCTTGGTTACTATGAATGAGTTGAGATCATGTTGGATATCCTTGTCTACATCACTCAAATGAAAGGTTTTCTCTGAATTGAAATGCTATATGTTATTTAAGTCATAATTACTGACAACAGGAACATTTCAATGAGTTTGTTACCTGGTCATGTTTTCTATTTGTTCACACTCTGTAATTATCATTTCTTGTCATCTCCATTAAAGCTGTCTAAATAAGCAGTAATGGAGCGGCATATATTCAACACAATACCAGGGAGTCTAAACAAAGCAAACTATCTGTCATTTTGGATAGTTAAATGTTAGTCACGATAGTCTTATAAAGTACAAATGACAAATCAATAGCAGCATCTGGCCTATAGTTGATGAGATCACGGGCAGAGATAAATTAATTGATCCATTTGAGTGTTCCCCATTTATGAGCTGACCCTATTGGCATTTAATGGGAAAGTACTTTAAGAACTACTAAAAAGTTTGCTCATATATTCTTCAATTGCATAGTTACCCACATTTGTATGGCCAATATTGTGACATGAAAACTATGAACTCCAAGTATGCCACTTTTTATATTAACCCCATCCATTTTGTGACCAATGAATAGGATTTTTCTATCTGCACTGTTGTCAATTAGGTCAATGTATTCCACTGGTTGTTAATTTGAAGCATCAGAAAAATCATACTAATTCCTCAAATAGTCTGATACAAGAAGGAGTACGTCTACAATGAAGAGATCAGCTTCCATCATCTGGAAACCATTTATCTGTAGTTTATGGACTGTAATGTAATAATCTAAAAACATCCAGCTGTAATGTAGAATTTGTAGTCGAATCACACAATATATAGTCTTAGGGTGAGATAAATGTATAAAAGGCTTCTTGCTCCTGGATTTATCTTCTGTAATTGTAAACAGAAAACAGATTTAAACTGAATAAACTGTATCATCAACTCACACATTTCACATAAAGGAAGTAATATATTTGTTAAAGAAACAGACAATTTAGATTGTAGACCACAACCTCTACTGTATCTCTTTCTGAAGTGGTTTACTTACAAATCAGTTTGGGGCCGGGGCCCCACAGGAAAAGGAAAATGCTTCTGGTTATCCACCACCCTTCTAACACATTCTATTTCAATCCCATCCCCCCACAGACCCCATGCTGATTTTCTTCACATCTGCCAAACTCTTTACTATTCATTTAAATGCTTGTGAAAGATAAAAATAGCGTAAAAAACGAATGAAAGATTCCATACATTTCTGACTGGGTTCACACTAAGTTTACTTATTAAAGGTATACATTGTAATCATGTCAGAGGCCAATACATACCGGGGTATACTTGCCCATTGTTACGCCGAGCGCTCCGTGTCCCCGCTCCTCCCCGGAGCGCTCGCAACATCCTCGCAATTGCAGCGCCCCGGTCAGACCTGCTGACCAGGTGCGCTGCAATATCTCTCTCAGCCGGGATGCGATTCGCGATGCGGGAGGCGCCCACTCGCGATGCGCATCCCGGCTCCCGTACCTGACCCGTTCCCCGTCGGTCTTGTCCCGGCGCGCGCGGCCCCGCTCCTTAGGGCGCGCGCGCGCCGGATCTCTGCAATTTAAAGGGCCACTGCGCCACTGATTGGCGCAGCAGGCTTAATTAGTGTGTTCACCTGTGCACTCCCTACTTATACCTCACTTCCCCTGCACTCCCTCGCCGGATCTTGTTGCCATTGTGCCAGTGAAAGCGTTTCCTTGTGTGTTCCTAGCCTGTGTTCCAGACCTCCTGCCGTTGCCCCTGACTACGATCCTTGCTGCCTGCCCTGACCTTCTGCTACGTCCGACCTTGCTCTTGTCTACTCCCTTGTACCGCGCCTATCTTCAGCAGTCAGAGAGGTTGAGCCGTTGCTGGTGGATACGACCTGGTTGCTACCGCCGCTGCAAGACCATCCCTTAGAACCGGTCCACCAACCCGGTCCACGCCAATCCCTCTCTGGCACAGAGGATCCACCTCCAGCCAGCCGAACCGTGACAGTAGATCCGGCCATGGATCCCGCTGAAGTCCCACTGCCAGTTGTCGCCGACCTCACCACGGTGGTCGCCCAGCAGTCGCAACAGATAGCGCAACAAGGCCACCAGCTGTCTCAACTGACCGTGATGCTACAGCAGCTATTACCACAACTCCAGCAACAATCTCCTCCGCCAGCTCCTGCACCTCCTCCGCAGCGAGTGGCCGCTTCCGGCCTACGATTATCCTTGCCGGATAAATTTGATGGGGACTCTAAGTTTTGCCGTGGCTTTCTTTCGCAATGTTCCCTGCACTTGGAGATGATGTCGGACCAGTTTCCTACTGAAAGGTCTAAGGTGGCTTTCGTAGTCAGCCTTCTGTCTGGGAAAGCTCTGTCATGGGCCACACCGCTCTGGGACCGCAATGACCCTGTCACTGCCTCTGTACACTCCTTCTTCACGGAGATTCGAAGTGTCTTTGAGGAACCTGCCCGAGCCTCTTCTGCTGAGACTGCCCTGCTGAACCTGGTCCAGGGTAATTCTTCTGTTGGCGAGTACGCCATCCAATTCCGTACTCTTGCCTCCGAATTATCCTGGAATAATGAGGCCCTCTGCGCGACCTTTAAAAAAGGCCTATCCAGCAACATTAAAGATGTGCTGGCCGCACGAGAAATTCCTGCTAACCTGCATGAACTTATTCATCTGGCCACCCGCATTGACATGCGTTTTTCCGATAGGCGTCAGGAGCTCCGCCAGGATATGGACTTTGTTCGCACGAGGCGTTTTTTCTCTCCGGCTCCTCTCTCCTCTGGTCCTCTGCAATCCGTTCCTGTGCCTCCCGCCGTGGAGGCTATGCAAGTTGACCGGTCTCGCTTGACACCTCAAGAGAGGACACGACGCCGCATGGAGAATCTGTGCCTGTACTGTGCCGGTACCGAACACTTCTTGAAGGATTGTCCTATCCGTCCTCCCCACCTGGAAAGACGTACGCTGACTCCGCACAAAGGTGAGACAGTTCTTGATGTCAACTCTGCTTCTCCACGCCTTACTGTGCCTGTGCGGATATCTTCCTTTACCTTCTCCTTCTCTGCTATGGCCTTCTTGGATTCCGGATCTGCAGGAAATTTTATTTTGGCCTCTCTCATCAACAAGTTCAACATCCCGGTGACCAGTCTCGCCAGACCCCTCTACATCAATTCTGTTAACAATGAAAGATTGGACTGTACCGTGCGTTACCGCACGGAACCTCTCCTAATGTGCATCGGACCTCATCACGAAAAAATTGAATTTTTGGTCCTCTCCAACTGCACTTCCAAAATTCTTCTTGGATTACCGTGGCTTCAACGCCATTCCCCAACCCTTGATTGGTCCACAGGAGAAATCAAGAACTGGGGTACTTCTTGTCTCAAGGACTGTCTTAAACCGGTTCCCAGTACTCCCTGCCGTGACCCTGTGGTTCCCCCTGTATCCGGTCTTCCTAAGGCTTATATGGACTATGCTGACGTGTTTTGCAAAAAGCAAGCTGAGACTTTGCCTCCTCACAGACCTTATGACTGTCCTATTGACCTCCTCCCGGGTACTACTCCACCCCGGGGCAGAATCTATCCTCTGTCTGCTCCAGAGACTCTTGCCATGTCAGAGTACATCCAGGAAAATTTAAAAAAGGGGTTTATCCGCAAATCCTCATCTCCTGCCGGAGCTGGATTTTTTTTTGTGTCCAAAAAAGATGGCTCCCTACGTCCTTGCATTGATTACCGCGGACTTAATAAAATCACGGTAAAAAACCGCTACCCCTTACCTCTTATCTCGGAACTCTTTGATCGCCTACAAGGTGCCCACATCTTTACCAAACTGGACTTAAGAGGTGCTTATAATCTCATCCGCATCAGGGAGGGGGACGAATGGAAGACTGCATTTAACACCAGAGATGGACACTTTGAGTATCTGGTCATGCCCTTTGGCCTGTGCAACGCCCCTGCCGTCTTCCAAGACTTTGTTAATGACATTTTTCGTGATCTCTTATATTCCTGTGTTGTGGTTTATCTGGACGATATTCTGATTTTTTCTGCCAACTTAGAAGAACACCGCCAGCATGTCCGCATGGTTCTTCAGAGACTTCGAGACAATCAACTTTATGCCAAAATGGAGAAATGTCTCTTTGAATGTCAATCATTCCTTTCCTAGGATACTTGGTCTCTGGCCAGGGACTACAAATGGACCCAGATAAGCTAGCTGCTGTATTAGATTGGCCACGCCCCTCCAGACTCCGTGCTATCCAACCTTTTTTGGGGTTCGCCAATTATTACAGACAATTTATTCCACACTTTTCCACTATTGTGGCTCCTATCGTGGCTTTAACCAAGAAAAATGCCAATCCCAAGTCCTGGTCTCCCCAAGCGGAAGACGCATTTGAACATCTCAAGTCTGCCTTTTCTTCTGCTCCCGTGCTCTCCAGACCTGACCCATCTAAACCCTTCCTATTGGAGGTAGATGCCTCCTCAGTGGGAGCTGGAGCTGTCCTTCTACAAAAAAATTCTTCCGGGCATGCTGTTACTTGTGGTTTTTTTTCTAGGACCTTCTCTCCGGCGGAGAGAAACTACTCCATCGGGGATCGAGAACTACTGGCAATTAAATTGGCGCTTGAGGAATGGAGGCATCTGCTGGAGGGATCAAAATTTCCAGTTATCATATACACTGATCACAAGAATCTCTCCTATCTCCAGTCTGCCCAACGACTGAATCCTCGCCACGCCAGGTGGTCGTTGTTCTTTGCCCGTTTTAACTTTGAAATTCATTTTCGCCCTGCCGACAAGAACATTAGGGCCGATGCCCTCTCTCGTTCCTCGGATGCCTCTGAAGTAGAGCTCTCTCCGCAACACATCATTCCTCCTGACTGTCTGATCTCCACTTCTCCAGCCTCCATCAGGCAAACTCCTCCAGGGAAGACCTTCGTTTCTCCACGCCAGCATCTCGGGATTCTCAAATGGGGACACTCCTCCCACCTCGCAGGCCATGCGGGCATCAAAAATCCTTGCAACTCATCTCTCGTTTTTATTGGTGGCCGACTCTGGAGACGGATGTTGTTGATTTTGTGCGGGCCTGTACTGTCTGTGCCCGGGATAAGACTCCTCGCCAGAAGCCTGCTGGCCTCCTTCATCCTCTGCCTGTCCCCGAACAGCCTTGGTCACTGATTGGTATGGACTTTATTACAGACTTGCCCTCATCCCGTGGCAACACAGTTGTTTGGGTGGTCGTTGATCGATTTTCCAAGATGGCACATTTTATTCCTCTCTCTGGTCTTCCTTCAGCGCCTCAGTTGGCAAAGCAATTTTTTGTACACATTTTTCGCCTTCACGGTTTGCCCACGCAGATCGTCTCGGATAGAGGCGTCCAATTCATGTCTAAATTCTGGAGGGCCCTCTGTAAACAGCTCAAGATTAAATTAAACTTCTCTTCTTCTTATCATCCCCAATCCAATGGGCAAGTAGAAAGAATTAATCAGGTCCTGGGTGACTATTTACGGCATTTTGTTTCCTCCCGCCAGGATGACTGGGCAGATCTTCTACCATGGGCCGAATTCTCATACAACTTCAGAATCTCCGAATCTTCTGCTAAGTCCCCATTTTTCGTGGTGTATGGCCGTCACCCTCTTCCCCCCCTCCCTACTCCCTTGCCCTCTGGTTTGCCCGCTGTGGATGAAGTGACTCGTGATCTTTCCACCATATGGAAAGAGACCCAAAATTCTCTTTTACAGGCTTCATCCCGGATGAAAAGATTTGCCGATAAGAAAAGAAGAACTCCCCCCATTTTTGCTCCCGGAGACAAGGTATGGCTCTCCGCTAAATATGTCCGCTTTCGTGTCCCCAGTTACTAACTGGGACCACGCTATCTTGGTCCTTTCAAAGTCTTGTGCCAGATTAACCCTGTCTCTTACAAACTCCTTCTTCCTCCTTCTCTTCGTATTCCCAATGCCTTCCATGTCTCTCTCCTTAAACCACTCATCATTAACCGCTTCTCTCCCAAACTTGTTTCTCCCACTCCTGTTTCCGGTTCTTCTGACGTCTTCTCCGTGAAGGAGATCCTGGCCTCCAAGACGGTCAAAGGAAAATTTTTTTTTTTGGTGGATTGGGAAGGCTGTGGCCCAGAAGAGAGATCCTGGGAACCTGAGGACAACATCCTAGACAAAAGTCTTATCCTCAGGTTCTCAGGCTCCAAGAAGAGGGGGAGACCCAAGGGGGGGGTACTGTTACGCCGAGCGCTCCAAGTCCCCGCTCCTCCCCCGAGCGCTCGCAACATCCTCGCAATTGCAGCGCCCCGGTCAGACCTGCTGACCAGGTGCGCTGCAATATCTCTCTCAGCCGGGATGCGATTCGCGATGCGGGAGGCGCCCGCTCGCGATGTGCATCCCGGCTCCCGTACCTGACCCGTTCCCCGTCGGTCTTGTCCCGGCGCGCGCGGCCCCGCTCCTTAGGGCGCGCGCGCGCCGGGTCTCTGCAATTTAAAGGGCCACTGCGCCACTGATTGGCGCAGCAGGCTTAATTAGTGTGTTCACCTGTGCACTCCCTACTTATACCTCACTTCCCCTGCACTCCCTCGCCGGATCTTGTTGCCATTGTGCCAGTGAAAGCGTTTCCTTGTGTGTTCCTAGCCTGTGTTCCAGACCTCCTCCCGTTGCCCCTGACTACGATCCTTGCTGCCTGCCCTGACCTTCTGCTATGTCCGACCTTGCTCTTGTCTACTCCCTTGTACCGCGCCTATCTTCAGCAGTCAGAGAGGTTGAGCCGTTGCTAGTGGATACGACCTGGTTGCTACCGCCGCTGCAAGACCATCCCGCTTTGCGGCGGGCTCTGGTGAATACCAGTAGCAACTTAGAACCGGTCCACCAACACGGTCCACGCCAATCCCTCTCTGGCACAGAGGATCCACCTCCAGCCAGCCGAACCGTGACACCCATTCAGTTAACAGCCTAAACAAAGTCAACTAGCTGCTGATCTTGTACCTTTTCTCGCACTTAAAGGGGTATTCCGGCTTTGTACATCTTATCCCCTATCCTATGGATAAGATGTCTGATCACAGGCGGCCCGCGGCTGAGAACCCATGCGATCTCGGTGCAGCCCCCAGCATTCTGTGCCAGGCACTGCCTCCGAGACAGGGATATGATGTCATGGCCATGCCCCCTAGTGCTGCCATGCCCCCTCCATTTATGTCTATGTCTATTTATGTCCCATAGACATGACTAGAGGCGTCGTGGCATGAGGCAGCGCCCAGCAGTGGGATTGCGGGGGTTCCCAGCCTTGGGACTCCTGCGATCATACATATTATCCCCTAACCTTTGGTTAAGGGATAAGATGTATGAAGCTGGAATACCCCTTAAAACTTTAGTTTGCAGGACTCTAAAGTGCATGAGGCCACGCTTTTGAGTTCCATTAAATAAACATATTAAATGGGCCCACTACCAGTATGCCATACATCAGCATACCTTTTTGACAAGATGTTAATGTATATCTACAACATATAAGGTCAGTCAATGCAGTATGAATCCAACCCAACTAAGATTTTTTAGTCAAGGTAACAACAAGCAAGATCAGAACAAAGGCAGTGCCACCTTGTTTATTACAGAAGTTTTACACAGACTGGTGCAATAAGCCAAATATAATATTGAGATGAGATGCACCAGCAGCAGCTATTGTATCAGTGAAGGTAGAAATAAATAAAATGTCAAACCAGACAAAAAAAAGTCTAGACGACTGTAAATGACTTTAGTCATCATGTCATGCTACCTGCTTAAAATCATGCACTTCTGGATCAGAAGTTATAGGTTACTATGACCTGACAATATGGCCACCGGCAGATTGAGATATGGCCACCGGCCAATTGAACATGGAGCTATAAGCATAGATACAGTAGACACTGGTGTCATCTATTTTGCTGCTTCTAGTCATTATAGCCGGACTACAATGTAGACATAGTAGTCCGGCTATAATGACTAGAAGCAGCAAAATAGATGACACCAGTGTCTACTGTATATAATACATGTACGACTGATGCTATAGACAGGGGTCAGTAAGAGGGTAGCAGTATGAGGGCACCAGTTGGAAACCTATAATATTATTAATATTAATACTGACAATAGTATTATGCAAAATAATGCAGCAACAACTTCATAAACATCAGTGGCATGAAGAAATATTGCGATCACCTTGCACAATCTCTCTATGCACATGTGACTGTGAGACAAAGGCTACAGAATTCAGTAGTAATAGCTTAAAGGGGTTCTCTGCCCCTAGACATCTTATCCCCTATACAAAGGATAGGGCATAAGATGTCTGATCACTGGGATCTGCCGCAGCTCCAGATCTCGGCTGTGGCACCCCAGACATCCAATGCATGAAGCGAACTTCGCTCCATGCCGGATGACTGGCGCCCCGCTTGTGACGTCATGGTCATGCATAGCCGTGAAGTCACGAGCCTCCGGCACTGCACCTGACTCTCTAAATGAATGCCCGGTGTAGCACGGAGATCGCAGGGGTTGCCAGAAGCGGGACCCTTGCGATCAGAAATCTAATCCCCTATCCTTTTGGATAGGGAATAAGATGTCCAGGGGCGGAGTACCCCTTTAATGTGGCCTTTAAGATCCTGCTTCTGGGACACCCAGGTGACACCACACAGAGCGGACAACACTAACATACAGTATCAATCAATAGCGTTTCTCAGCCTCATGTTTTACATGGCTGGGTTTTACAGGGGAGCGACAGCATTACTGGAGCTAGTAGTTGGCACACAGGATAGTGTCACAGGAGCAGGAGGAGGATGGGACGCTTGGTTACTCTTGCCTGAGAAAGTTTCATCACAAACTGGGCATGGGTGGCACTTGGAGCTGCCACTGAGGTTGATGGGCCAGAGACTGTATGCTCTCCTAATACAGGCATAGGCAGTGGTTTACTGCTCAACTGACAATGCTATATATTGGATATATATTGTACATAGCTGTCAGCCATATGATCTCGCCTTATCCCCCATATACATGCATGCTCTGCATGCATGCATGCATGCTCCCCCATATCACGCCCCCTCCCCTAGGTTTGCATTGAGGGGCAGAGCGTGAGGTCACATGGGGGCGGAGGCGTGATGTCACACGCCGTCGGCCCTGTGGTCGCCGGTAATCAGACCCGGAGCGAACATGCTCCGGGGACTGATTACAAATGGGGTGCCGCGTGCAAGATCACGGGGGACCCCAGCAGCGGGACTCCCGTGATCAAGCATCTTATCCCCTATTCTTTGGATAGGGAATAAGATGTCTAAGCACCGGAGAACCCCTTTAATTACTTCTAGCAAACATACTCATCTGAATGCTGTTTGCGATTCCGGGTCATACATTGCTCCACTCCGTGCGCCACATCCATGCTAAGGGTGGATAGCAGTACTGGAAGCCACCGGGTCCATCAATTCACATGATCCGACTCACGTGATTGTCAGCCCGTCTCTCGCTGAGGAAATAAATCCTCTCAAGTTAAGCAGCGCCGGCGTCACTGAGGTGCTGAACATGTGACTTCAGGCACCTAGCAACCAACGAGACGCCATCTCTCCTGGCAGCTACGCATAGCACATCCTGAGAATGTATTACCGTAATACATTAATAGAACCGCTACATTGAATAGGAGACTATAGGAATCGACTAAAACATATACATGTGAGATGTTAGGACTATATACACATATGCAAAACACTAGAAGAGGTAATAGGCTACTGTTGAGGCTATACCAAAATAGAATCACAAGAATTTATAAAAATACGGACAGATCAGTTTTGTCATTAAGACCTGTCATTAAGAAGGTTGCTAGGCACTTGAAGTCACATATTCAGCACCTCAGTGACGCCGGCGCTGCTTAACGTGAGAGGAGTTTTTTCTCAGCGAGAAGCGGTCTGACAATCATGTGAGTCGGATCATGTGACCTGATGGACCGGCAGCTTCCGGTACTGCTATCCACCCTTAGCACAGACGCGAATGACCCGGAACCGCAATCAACATTCAGGTGTGTTTGCTAGAAGTATTCAAGCAAGTAATGGCATATAATGGCATGGGTTTGACTTAGGAGCTAGAGGATGTGCTAGGTGCGTGAATCATATGTCGCACGTCCTGTGAAAGCACCCGCTCTGTATGTACCCCCCATGCCGTGCACTACAATAAAGCACAGATGAAATATATGCTGAGTGCAGCCTTTTCATTTCTTCTATTAGTAATCTCTGAATCCTCCTGGGCGGGAAACACTTGTAGAATGGGGTGGTCGCTTACTTGAAGGTTTATTTTAGGCTTCCCTTAGATCACCTCAAACTCCTGCTGTCTCTTCTTCACACTGCACACTGAACTAAACTGAACTCTGAACTTAGACTGGATAACTTCCCCCTACACTATATAGGGCCTAGCAATGGGGTCCTACCATAGGGCAATCAGGTTCACATGGGTACTCTGCATCATGCCTCCTAACAGATATCCTGTACATTTCTTAAAGGTACAGTGCAACACAACATAAATTAACAGGCAAAGGCTATAACAAATATTAAAGAGTGACCTGGCAGCAGGGCCTATCGCAGGCATTGTTTACCTGACAGGACGCACTCTGATACTGGGGCACCACACATGCACACATCATAAATACATGTATGCATTTATACCATCCAAGCAAACATCCACTCACCGGACACCCACCCAACCACCCCCCTTCCCCCGAACCGTGCCCACCCGGCCGGCCGTTCATGCGCCCTTTTATCCGCCCATTCACTCACCATCATGAGCAGATCAACGCCACTCATCATGGGCACTGGATGACAGATGGAATGGCAGATGAAATTATGATTTCCTTCCCCCCACTTGGCGTCAATAGTTGTAGGCAGGGCCTAGGAGCGCAGGAAACATCTGCTCCCAGTGCCATCTGTATAGAGATGGCCAGTCAGCACAGCATCTGGCGTGCCTATGCGCGGTATGTCATGCCACCTCCCATGTTGTCCAGCCATGTCAAAAGGTTTGATCTCACTGGGTCTTAGTTCTGAGACCCTCTGTGATCACCAGTTTCTGTTGGCTGAAACGTGCGGCTCATTCCCCAGCTATTACTCAAAACAGACTCATTCCCCATAGACTATAATGAAAGGAAAGTAGTTTTAAATGAAAGTAACACTATAAATCCCCTATATATGTTTAAAATACTTTTTTGTTCCCTGCAGCCACTACTTTACAATGTTATTTTCTGCTTTACAAAATATGATCACTTCCTTTAACATTTAAAGCTACCTTCAGCTACCTACCTACAGCTACCTACTTTCAGCTACAAAATACCTAAAGGTACCTACCTACAAGGGAAAAACTGCATCTAGGGGAGGTAAGTGTGCCCCGCAGTAAAAATATTTTCTGAGTTGTGCCCCAAACGAAAAATAAAAAAGCTTTAGAAACCCTGATTTAGAAAGACAGTGATCGGAAATATTTGTTGTTCCATATGTAAAATTCTCTATGGTTACAATGTGGCTGAGAGTGATATGCTGTCCAGTATGGCTTCATATCTATCATGTCCAGTGGTCACATGACCTAGTCACATGATATTCTTAGGACAATACTTTGTTAAAGTTTGTGCATTAAACGTTTTTTGGGCAGTACCCTTGTCGAGCTATAAACTATCCATATATTCCCTCCCTTGCTGTATACTATTTTTATCAATGCCACTCCCAAAGTCTGTTAGTTAGAGTCTCCCCCAGCAATTTACAATATGGCATAGGGAGAAGGACACACATTCCTTTTATTATAACCATAGAGAAAAAGTCAATAGGGTTTAGATAATAAAAAAGCAATCTCATCTGGACTCACTAAATCAGATGTTTGTTCCATTCTGTCTGGATCAGGGTTTGTGATTTCTACTCTGCAATGTGGAAGCTGAGCAGATGAAAAAGCAAATATCTAAACAGAAAAAGTAATGGAGTCCAAGACGCAGGTCACAAAGTTACCATCATGTTTATTAGGTGCCAGTCTGTCTATGACTGCTGGAGAGAGAGAGAGAGAGAGAGCGGTAAGGCAGGTTGATGGGCAAAGAACAAAATGTACACTGTGATTCCCAGTAATTCATGTTGTTTTTCTCTAGCAGGAAATTCCTGGATATCTGGGCCATTTAAGGTAGAGTATACTACCTTATATTGCAGAAGCAGGACTTCATTTGCCATTATTATATATTTTATACCCAGGTGCCAACTGCATTAAGCTTTCTTAGTCTCCCAGTATTCTTGTTGGTTTTCTTTGCACAATATACAAAAAAAAAACTAACATTGACATTCATTTACATTCTATGGGACTGAACTAAAAAACTAAAAACTAAATTGCATGCTCCACGGACAATAATATAAAATCCATTTTTATTGTACTATGTTTAACCCCTTAAAGGGTTGCTCCCACTATCCTATTTTTTTTTTTTTTGGCTAGCCCGTTCACCCCCCCCCCCCCGCTACGGCACTAGCCCGCTCCTTCCTCCCCCCGCCCCGCCTACCCCGTTCCCTCATTACATTTGCAGTTACTGCAGAGTCCGGCAGCGGGCGTGCAGGGACAGCGGCGGCAACGAGGCGGCGGCGGCTATGTGCGGGAGGAGTGGCCTCCCAGCCAGTGGCCGGGGAGCCAATGCACTCGCTCCCGCCTGTCTTATTGACAGGCAGGGAGCGAGTGCAGCCTAACTGAAAAAGGACTGATTGCCACTCCAAAATCAATCCTTTTTCAGTAGCCGGTTTTTAAATGTAAATTAAACCTTTTCAATGAAAAAAAAAATAATAAAAGTATACTAGAGATATGTTGTAGTACATAAGTACTACAACATATCAAAAAATAAAGTTGGTGACAGTGCCCATTTAAGGACTCAGCCCACTTGGACCTTAAGGACTAAGACAATTTTATTTTTACGTTTTCGTTTTTTCCTCCTACCCTTCAAAAAATCATAACTCTTTTATATTTTCATCCACAGACTAATATGAGGGCTTGTTTTTTGTGCGACCAGTTGTCCGTTGTAATGCCATCACTCACTTTACCATAAAATGTATGGCGCAACCAAAAAAATACTATTTGTGTGGGGAAATTAAAAAGAAAACCACAATTTTGCAAATTTTGGAAGGTTTTGTTTTCACACCGTACAATTTATGGTAAAAATGACATGTGTTTTTTATTCTCTGGGTCAAAATTATTAAAATGATACCCATGATTATACACTTTTCTATTACTGTTGCGCTTAAAAAAAATCGCAAACTTTTAAACCAAATTAGTACGTTTAAAATCCCCCTATTTTGAAGACCTATAACTTTTTCACTTTTCCGTATAAGCGGTGGTATGAGGGCTCATTTTTTGCGCCGTGATCTGTACTTTATATTAATACCATATTTGCTTATACCAAACTTTTATTACATTTTTTATTCATTTTTTTGGGAATAAAATGTTATAAAAAAGTAGCTATTTTGGACTTTATTTTTTTTTACGTTCATGCCGTTCACTGTACGGGATAATTTACATTTTATTTTAATAGTTCGGATATTTATGCATGCAGCAATACCAAATATGTATATAAAATAATTTTTTTACACTTTTTGGGGGTAAAATAGGGAAAATGGGACAATTTACGGTTTTATTGGGGGAGGGGGTTTTTCACATTTTTTTAACTTTATTTTTTTACTTTTTTTACTTTTATTTTTACACTCTTATAGTTCCCACAGGGGACTATTTATAGCAACCATTCAATTGCTAATGCTGTTCATTTCTATGTATAGGACACAGCACTGATCAGCATTATCGGTCATCTTCTGCTCTGGTCTGCGGGAAGGCAGATCAGAGCAGAAGACTCCCGAAAGGCAGTGGAGCCAGGTGAGGGGACCTCTGTCTGCCGTGCAGGATGATCGGATCACCGCGGCAGCGCTGCGGCCGATCCGATTATCCTGTTAAGTGACCGCGATGCTGCAGATGCCGTGATTTGTATTGATCACGGCATCTGAGGGGTTAATGGCGGACATCCGCAGGATCGCGGGTGTCCGCCATTACCGGCGGGTCCCTGGCTGCGATACACAGCCGGAACCTGCTGCACATGATGCCAGCATCGCTCCGATGCCCGCGGTTATACTCAGGACGTAAATGTACATCCTGGTGCATTAAGTACCACATCACCAGGACGTACATTTATGTCCTGCGTCGTTAAGGGGTTAAGACAGCACTATATAAATAATGGTATAAAAAGAACAACTGGAAAAAAGTAAATTTTTCTCGCTATGAGATTTGCCGGCTGTTCTTTGGTGAATCAATTTGTGAAGAGATATTAGGAAATTAAAATGAATATATATTCTCCTGTTTTAGGCTACGGACTGTATAAAATAAGCATGAGTCTATAGCAGGCTGCTGTACTGGCACAGCATTAGGGATGCAAACATAATGGTTAGGTCCCCTTTACTTGCAAACTATACTATCAGTATTCTTATTGTGTATTTCTTTATGAACTCTATGTACTACTTACATTTTTGAAAGGGTTATCTAATTTTCATTACAGCAGCCCCAGCAGAATCTTAAAAATCCTGGAATATCCCTTTAAATGTGTACTCCGACCCTAGACATATTATTCCCTATCTAAGGGGTAGGGGATAACATGTCTGATGTCTGATACACAGCCGTCATGCCTCCTCCCATAGACATGAATGGAGAGGGTGTGGCGGCTGTGATCGCCAGTCATTCGGCACAGAGGGGAGAAGACTGATCCAGAAGACTGGGGTGCCCTGGTGGAGATTGTGAATGTCCCCAGTGGCAGGAACCCCACTATCAGACATGTTACCCCCTATCATTTGGATAGGGGATAACATGATTAGTGGCAGAGTACCCCTTTAAAAATATATATATATAAAAACATATTTAGAGCTCAAGTATGAAGAGGCATGGCAGAGCTCCAGGATGCATCATATACAGGGCTCATCTTCCAACACTGAGTTATGCATATCAATCTGTAATAGGGAAGGGTGGGGGAGGGAGGAAGCATGCATTCTGCAGCTCCGTAAAGCCTCCTGAAACTTCAGCTCCAAGCAAGATCTAGAGCTGGCAGATTACCATTAATCTATTAGCCATAGCAGAGATTAACTACAAATAAAATATATCACTCAGGAGAACCTGGCCTTTCCGTACACAGACTGTAATGCCTAATTTCCTCTCGGGAGGCACTGCAGAAAAACTGAACACTTACTGTACCATTCTGACTACAGATTAAAACCAAATGCTGAGGGTACACAACTGCAGAAGCAACATCAGGATACACTCTGTAACAAAAATAGGTTGTCCAAAGCTGATAACTCCTTAACCCCTTAAGGACTGAACCCTTTTTTGCAATCTGACCACTGTCACTCTATGCATTAATAACTAAGTCAGAGAGAGTTTTTTCGTGACATATTCTACTTTAAAATAGTGGTAAATTTTCGGCATTACTTGCATCCTTTCTTGGTGAAAAATCCCCAAATTTCATGAAACTTTTTAAATTTTGCATTTTTCAAACTCTCTGCTTGTAAGGAAAATGGATATTCTAAATAAATGATATATTGATTCACATATAAAATATGTCTACTTTATGTGGGCATCATAAAGTTGAAATGTTTTTACTTTTAGAAGACTTTAGAGGGCTTCAAAGTTCAGCAGGAATTTTCCAATTTTTCAGGGACCAGTTCAATTTTGAAGTGGATTTGAGTGGCATTAATGTTAGAAATACCCCATAAATAACCCCATTATAAAAACAGCACCCCTCAAAGTATTCAAAATGACATTTAGAAAGTTTGTTAACCCTTTAGGTGTTGTACAGGAATAGCAGCAAAGTGAAGGAGAAAATTCTAAATCTTCATTTTTTTACACTCGCATGTTCTTGCAGAGCCATTTTTTGAATTTTTGAAAGGGGTAAAAGGAGAGAAATCCCCCCAAAATTCGTCACCCCATTTCTTCTGAAAAATAGGGGGGAGTAATTGATATATAGAGACCTGTGTGTCAATTTAGTATTGCGCAAAGGAAGAAACACTTGGTCATAAAAGCATAATTTTATTAGTATACAATTTAAAATATTAGCACATATTTAGTAATGATAAACAAGATACAAGAATTTTACAGTTCTATCAAACACAGCTATTCCTAGGTGCTAGGTAGGTCACCAGGGTTGGGCTGCACTGGCCCTTCTAGTCCACTAGTACCCCCTACCTGTTACTGCAGGGAGGTCCTCCTAGAGAGTGCCAACCTGCAACAGGAACCTCCTATCTCTCCCTGGTTCTGGAGGGAATGGAGGCACCGAGTGCAGTATGTACAGCAAGCCACCAATAACAAACTAGCTGGTTTGCATAACCTCTGCAATTAATTCGGTGAGTATATAGTTTGCAAGCACATCGGTAGCAGTAAAACACTTGCATACAATATTGATACAAATCAAGCCACATATTTCCTTTTCAACTGATTTTTATTGAGAATTTAACAGGTAAGTAAAACATGTCAATATACATTTTGAGACAGTATTTTGATCAAAATACATGAAAAAACAGAATAAGGAGAGAATGATTGTTTCAAAAAACGCAACAATATTATGTGGATATATTGAAGTAGAAATAAGTGTCCTGCATTGCCCTCTATCATAAAAGGACAGTGTTATATCACTATATCTCAAAGTCACAAAGGTGAGTATAATGTATGAGGCTGATCTCGCTTAGATAATGGAAAGTAGTCAGCAAGACAGAAGTAACTTAGTCGAGAAGAGTACATGAGAATACAAAACAAACTAAAATTAACAAATAAACAATGTCTTAGAATAACAATAAAAGTAATAGTAAGGCTGTGTGATGGAATGGAGTTCTAAGAGGAGCGCACCAGAGCAAATGGTGAAATATCTCAAGTAGAGATAGAAAATAAATACTATTAATAGGTAGTATAAGGACTGATGCAGTAATATTCCCGGACCCATCCCAAACCCCCTGAAACAGCATTGTGGTCACACCTATAAATGACTAATTAATGGAGTGGTCGACTAAATCAATTGGAATCAAAGTGGTGAGTCCATAATTCCCATAATTTAAGGAATTTATCGTATTTGTGCTCTTGTTTGGCAATAACTTCTTCAAAGATATAATTATAATTGACCATATAGATAATTTCAGACATGGACGGGACATCTTGGGTTCTCCATTTTCTAGCAATTAGCAATCTATAATTATGAAGGACATGACAGATAGGCGTGCGGATTGTGACAGGAAAATCCTCTATGCCTATCATTAAGAGGGCCAGTTCAGGTGGAATGTCCCGGAATGAAGGTATGAGGGACTGTATAAGGAATAGTGAGTCATGTCTGGATTTGGATAGTTTCCAAGCCACATATTTCCAACGCATTTTGTTGTGGCGCATTTTTTTATGGCGGCACAACTCTTCAGGGACAAGTGTATTTAGGCAGGAGCGTAGTATTTCCTGTCACTTATCTCACTGAATACATTTATCTAGTCGTTATACGACGAACAGAGGTATAGATAATATGTAGATGTGCTAGGATAAACAAGCCCAGGTAGGATAGACTAGTAGGTGATGGTCCGGTGAAAATATTCCCTCTTGTGAGTAGGTATATGCTGTCCTCTCACTGCAGTAGCAGGTATGTAAGCACAGCGCGGTCCGTGCACAAACTGCTAACACAGGCAGATAAACATTTGTATAGAGCTGATATGAATAGGTCTACCTTTAGTATGAGGGTTATTCTTATATGGTCACCCACAGGGAAATGATCCTTACCAAGCAGTTAGGGCTATGCCAGATGGTGTCCAATGAAAAGGTGAAGGAGCCATGGAGATGTCACATATCCTGCAGTTAGCTGAATGGATGGGCAGCGTATGCAGGGATCCACAGTGGTACGAAACCCCATTTCTTCTGAGAATGGAAATACCCCATGTGTAGACGTCAAGTGCTCTGCTGGTGCACTACAATGCTCAGAAGAGGAGGAGTCACATTTGGCTTTTGGAAAGCAAATTTTGCTGAAATGGTTTTTGGGGGGCATGTTGCATTTAGGAAGCCCCTAAATGCCAGAACAGCAAAAAAAAAAATAAAAAAAAATAAAAAAAAACATCTGGCGTACTGTTTTGGAAACTATACTCCTCAAGGAACGTAAAAAGGGGTACAGTGAGCCATAACACCCCACAGGTGTTTGACGACTTTTCGTTAAAGTCGGATGTGTAAATAAACATTTTTTTTCACTAAAAATGCTGTTTTTTCCCCCCAAATTTCTAATTTTTACGAGAGGTATTAGGACATAATTCCCTCCAAAATTTGTAACCCCATTTCTTCTGTAACAAGGGGTATGGTGAGCGTTAACACCCCACAGGTTAGATGGGAAAATGAAAAAAAAAATTTAAACTAAAATGCTGGTTTTACCCTAAATTTTTCATTTTCACAAGGGAAAATAGGAAAAAAATGTGTAACCTCATTTCTTTTGAGTAAGAACATACCCCCTATGTGGATCTAAAGTGCTCTGCTGGTGAACTACAATGCTCAGAAGAGAAGGAGAAGAGAAAATTTGTCTGGAATTGAAGGCCTTGAGCATTTACAAAGCCCCCCCCCCCCCCCGTGGTGCAAGAACAGTGGACCCCCCCACATGTGCCCCCATTTTGGAAACTACACCCCTCACAGGATTTAATAAGGGGTGCAGTGAGCATTTACACCCCACTGGCGTTTGACAGATCTTTGGAACAGTGGGCTGTGCAAATGAAAAATTAAATTTTTTATTTTCACGGACCACTGTTCCAAAAATCAGACACCTGTGGGGTGTAAACTTTAACGAAAATTCGTCAAACACCTGTGGGGTTTTAAGGCTCACTATACCTTGTTATGTTCTGTGAGGGGTGTAGTTTCCAAAATGGGGTCACATGTGGGTATTTATTTTTTTGCGTTAAACTAACAGGCTGGTGTAGCCCCCAACTTTTCCTTTTCATAAGGGGTAAAAGGAGAAAAAGCCTCACAAAATTTGTAAATCAACTCCCGAGTACGGAAATACCCCATATGTGGCCCTAAACTGTTTCCTTTAAATACGACAGGGATCCGAAATGGGAGCGCCGTATGCATTTGAGGACTGAATTAGGGATTGCATAGGGGTGGACATAGGGGTATTCTACGCCAGTGATTCCCAAACAGGGATCCTCCAGCAGTTGCTAAACTCCTATCATGCCTGGACAGTCAGTGGCTGTCCAGAAATGTTGTAATGTTTAGTTTTGCAACAGCTGGAGGCTCAGTTTTGGAAACACTGCCGTATGATACGTTTTCTATTTAAGTGGGGGGGGGGGCAGTGTAAGGGGGTGTATATGAAGTGTTTTACCCTTTATTATGTGTTAATGTAGTGTAGTGTTTTTTGGGTACATTCACACAGGCGGGGGGTTACAATGAGTATCCCGATAGGAGTTTGAGCTGTGGCGGAAAATTTGCCGCAGATCAAACTTGAAGCAGGAAACTCACTGTAAACCCGACCTGGCATCCTGGGATAAACCTCCAGCTGTTGCAAAACTACAACTCCCAGCATGCACTGACAAACCATGCATGCTGGGAGTTGTACTTTTGCAACAGCAGGAGGCACACTTGCTGGAAAACCTCCAGTTAGGTTCTGTTACCTAACTTAGTACTTTCCAACCAGTGTGCCTCCAGCTGTCTCAAAACTACAACTCCCAGCATGTACTGATCGCCGAAGGGCAGAGGGAGATGTAGTTATGCAAAAGCTGGAGGTGCGCAACTACAACTCCCAGCATGGCGAGACAGCCGTTTGCTGTTCGTGCATGCTGGGAGTTGTAGTTTTGTAAGATTTAGAGGACCATGGTTTAGAAACCACTGCACAGTGATCTCCAAACTGTGGCCCTCCAGATGTTGCAAAACCACAAATCCCAGCATGCCCAAACAGCAAACAGCTGTCTGGGCATGCTGGGAGTTGTAGTTTTGCAACATCTGGAGGACTACAGTTTAGAGACCACTGTATAGTGGTCTCCAAACTGAAGCCCTCCAGATGTTGCTAGGCAACTCACCAGCTTCTGTAGTCTGCAGCACACCGCACCAGGGAGCCAGCTGCACGTCATCGCCGCCCGCCAATCACCACTGCCGATTGTCGCCTCCACTGCCACCAATGGTAAGTGGACCAACCGGCGCCGGTCACCGTCTGTTCCCCGGTTCTGCCCAGACTACTGTGGGTGGGCTGAATGGGGGAACCAAACATTAACCCCCCCCCCCCGCGCTCCCAATCTGCTATTGGTCGGTCACTTCTGACCCACCAATAGCAGGGATAGGAGGGGTGGCACCTTCAGGGGGACAGGGGGTGTCTTGGACACCCCTGATCCTCCTTATTTTCCTGGTCAATGGAGACCCGTATGACCCAGAATCACCACAGATCACTGGTCTGAATTGACAGTCTCAGGACCTCCCTGGGCAATGTGCCGAGATGCCTGCTGCATGATTTCAGCAGGCATTCCGGTCCGGTCCCCGACCAGCTAGTGGCGGGCACCGAAAATCCCATGGGCGTACCCATATGCCCTCAGTCCTTAAGGACTTTAAAACGGGGGCGTATGGATATGCTTGGAGTCCTTAAGGGGTTAAATAAAAACTATGAAAACTACGTTTTGAATGAAGTGTTACGGTAGTGCTACTTTAATAATTTAAAAGTAATGTACAAATAGCATAAGGAGATCATATAGTGGCTGAATGACACAGCCTGTAGTTTGCGCCAGCATGAGGAGACCATATAGTGGTTGAATGGCACAGCCTGGAGTTGGCAGCAGAAAGAGGAGACCATATAGTGGCTCAATAACACAGCATGGAGTTTGCGGCAGCATGAGCAGACCATATAGTGGCTGAATAACACTGCGTAGAGTTGGCGGCAGCATGAGGAGACCACATAGAGGCTGAATGACGCAGCGTGGAGGTGGCGGCAGCATGAGAAGACCATTTAGTGGCTGAATGACACAGCGTGGAGGTGGCGGCAGCATGAGGAGAACATATAGTGGCTGAATGACACAGCCTGGAGTTGGCGGCAGCATGAGGAGACCACATAATGGCTGAATGACACAGCCTGGAGATGGCGGCACCATGAGGAGACCACATAGTTGCTGGATGACACAGCCTAGAGCTGGCGGCAGCATGAGGATACCATACAGTGGTTTAATGGCACAGCCTGAAGTTGGCAGCAGAAAGAGGAGACAACATGGTTGCTGAATGACACAGCCTGGAGGTGGAAAAAAAGGAGTAGACCATCTAGTGGCTGAATTGTACAGCCTGAGGTAGGTGGCAGCATGAGGAGACCACATAGTGGCTGAATGACACAGCCTGGAAATGGCGGCAGCATGAGGAGACCACATAGTGGCTGAATGACACAGTGTGGTGGTGGCGGCAGAATTAGGAGAACATATAGTGCCTGAATGACACAGTGTGGAGGTGGCGGCAGCATGAGGAGAATGTATTGTGGCTGAATGACACAGTGTGGAGGGAATATGAGGAGAACATATAGTGGCTTAATGACACAGCCTTGAGTTGGCAGCAGCATGAGGTGACCATATAGTGGCTGAATGACACAGCCTAGAGTTGGCGGCAGCAAGAGGAGACCATATGGTGGCTGTATGACACTGTGTGGAGGTGGCTACAGCTTGAAGTGAACATAGAGTGCCTTAATGACATAGCTTGGAGTTGGCGGCGGCATGAGGAGACCACATAGTGGCTGAATGACACAGCCTGGAGTTGGTGACATAATGAGGAGACCACATAGTGGCTGAGTGACACAGCCTGGAGTTGGCGGCAGCATGAGGAGACCACATAGTGGATGAATGACACAACCTGGAGTTGGCGGCAGCATGAGGAGACCACATAGTGGCTGAATGACACAGCCTGGAGGTGGAAAAAAATGAGTAGACCATATAGTGGCTGAATGGCACAGCCTGGGGTAGGCGGCAGCTAGAGAAGACTGTATAATGGCTGAATGACACAGCCTGGAGTTGGTGGCAGCATGAGGAGACCACGTAGTGGCTGAATGACACAGCCTGGAGTTGGCGGCAGCATGAGGAGACCACATATTAGCTGAATGACACAGCCTGGAAATGGCAGCAGCATGAGGAGACCACACAGTGGCTGAATGACAGTGTGGAGGTGGCGGCAGCATGAGGAGAACATATAGTGGCTGAATGACACAGTGTGGAGGTGGTGGCAGCATGAGGAGAGCGTATAGTGGCTGAATGACACAGTGTGGAGGCAGTATGAGGAGAACATATAGAGGCTGAATGACACAGACTTGAGTTGGCGGCAGCATGAGGAGACCATATTGTGGCTGAATGACACAGCCTGGAGTTGGCAGCAGCATGAGGAAACCATATAGTGGCTGAGTGACACAGCCTAGAGTTGGCAGCAGCAAGAGGAGACCATATAGTGGCTGTATGACAGCGTGTGGAGGTGGCTACAGCTTGAAGTGAACATATAGTGACTGAATGACAGAGCCTGGAGTTGGCAGCAGCATGAGGAGACCACATAGTGGCTGAATGACACAGTCTGAAGTTGGCAGCAGCATGAGGAGAATATATGGTGGCTGAATTACACAGCCTGGAGGTGGCGGAAGAATGAGTAGACAATATAGTGACTAAATGGCACAGCCTGGAGTTGGCGGCAGCAAGAGGAGACCATATAGTGGCTGAATGACACAGCCTGGAGTTGGCGGCAGCATGAGGAGACATTATAGTTGCTGAATGAAACAGTGTGGAAGTGGTGGCAGCATGAGGAGAAAATATAGTGGCTGAATGACACAGCGTGGAGGTGGTGGCAGCATGAGTAGAACATATAGTGGCTGAATGACAAAGCCTGGAGTTTGCGGCAGCATGAGGGGACCACATAGTAGCTGAATGACAAAGCCTGGAGTTGACGGCAGCATGTGGAGACCACATAGTGGCTGAATGACACTGCCTTGAGTTGACGGCAGCATGTGGAGGCAGCATGAGGAGAATATATGGTGGCTGAATTACACAGCCTGGAGGTGGCAGAAGAATGAGTAGACAATATAGTGGCTGAATGGCACAGCCTGGAGTTGGCGGCAGCAAGAGGAGACCATATAGTGGCTGAATGAAACAGGCTGGAGTTGGCGGCAGCATGAGGAGACCATATAGTTGCTGAATGAAACAGCGTGGAAGTGGTGGCAGCATGAGGAGAAAATATAGTGGCTGAATGACACAGCATGGAGGTGGTGGCAGCATGAGTAGAACATATAGTGGCTGAATGACAAAGCCTGGAGTTTGCGGCAGCATGAGGGGACCACATAGTAGCTGAATGACACTGCCTTGAGTTGACGGCAGCATGTGGAGACCACATAGTGGCTGAATGACACAGCCTGGAGTTGGCGGCACCATGAGGAGACCACATAGTGGCTGAATGACACTGCCTGGAGTTGGCGGCAGCATGAGGAGAATATACGGTGGATGAATGACACAGCCTGGAGGTGGCGGCAGCATGAGCAGAACATATGGTGGCAGAATGACACAGCCTGGAGGTGGCAGAAGCAGCATCCTGAGTCCTGAAAGTGACCCGGTGATAGAGTGGTGCAGTGGGTGGCCATACCAGTACCCGGTGACGAAGGTGGGTGAAAAAAGTTCTGATGCCGAGGAATTTTTGTAACTGGGGAACAGCGCCTTAAATCTGTTTTGCACTATCCATATTTGTGAAGTGTTGGTGTGGCACCATGGTCAAATACTCTGATGCATCAGGCATTGGTGGGTGGAAATCCTGGCTGATCCATGCCTGATTTATCTTCACAAAGATTAGTCTCTCCACATTTTTCATGGACAGACGAGTTCTCCTTGCGGTGACTATGTTTCCCGTTGCACAAAACACCTGCTCTGATGGCACACTACTGGCCGGGCAGGACAGCTTTTCCATGGCAAAATCCAGCGGATCTTCAAGGTGTGTTGGCATAGGCATGTCAAGGCATACAACCACCTGCTGGTTCAGGTCTTGCTCCAGGTCTATCTGCTGCTGATGCGAGTGAAGAAAGGTACTCATCAGCGACTGTAGACTCAGTCTGCTGCTGATGGAGTTGGTACTGCTCCTGCCACTCCACCCCTCCCTAGCAGCCATGGCAGTGGAATGTGAGCGCAGAGTGCCCCCGATTCAGACCTGCGAGACGATGGACGATGGCGACGATAGGCATCAGCCAACTGAATGCGTAGGATGTCTCTGTAGTAGGTCAGTTTGTTCTAGCTCTCAGTGGGTTTAAAAAACTCCCCTATTTTGTGCCGAAAGCGAGGGTCCAATAAGGTGGAGATCCAGAAATCACCCCGCTGACGAATGGTGACAATTTGATGGTCACTACGCAAGCTAGTGAGCATGCATCGTGCTTTTTGTGCAAGTGACTCGGAAGGACTCCCTGCCTCCATCTCCACTGCATACTGCCACGGTTTGTCTGGGTCCTCTGTCTCGCCTTCCTCATAACCCTCTAGCTCCTCTGGCTGCTCTTGCTCCTCCTCTCCTGTCAGATGACTAGAAAAACCATCCATTTCGTGAAACCTAAACTGTGCTCCACTGTGCCGCACCCCCTCCTCCTTCAGTTCAGCCCCACAGGGCTTTTGTGGCCGTGAGATGTAGGCGCCACATCTCCAGTGCCCTGACCAGCCATTGTTTCCAACACATGTTGTAGGAAATGAATCAGTGGAATGACGTTGTTCATCCCGTAATCCTGGCGACTGACTAATAATGTGGCTTCCTCAAAGGGCCTGAGCAAAGGACAGGTTTCACGTATGAGCTGCCACTGGTTGACATTGAAGTTACACAGGGGAGTCCCCCTATCCACTTGGATCATCAAGAAATTGGTGATGGCTTTTCTCTGTTCGTATAGTCGGTCCAACATATGTAGGGTGAAATTCCAACATGTGACAACATCACAAATCAGACTATGTTGGGGGATACCGCTCTGAGGCTGCAGCTCAAGAGGGTGTGCTTTGCGGTGTACGATTGGCTGATCTGCATGCAAAGTTTCCTTCCCATTGTTAGGATGTCTTGCAAATGGAGGGAACACTTCAGGAACCACTTGACAACCAGATTGAACACGTGTGCCATGGCTCAGCCTTCCTAGTCGCAGCGCAGACAAGATGTTCTTCTCATTGTCAGTAACCATGGTTCCCATTTCCAGTTTTTCGTGGAGTAAGACATGCTCTGATTTCTTTATGAATGACTTTTAGCAGTTCCTTCCCTGTGTGACTCTGTTCGCCAGGGCAATCCTTGTGAAGAACAGCGTGACACCACCGTGCCCTGCTCACATGGTATGCTGAAGGGGCACTGAGTCTGGTCCGTGCAGTGGAGGACGAGGAGACGGAGTCGCACATTGCCATAGGACCAACAGCCTGAGAGCATGGAGGAGGTAGCGGCGTGACCTGTCCAAGTTGCTGTTGTGGCTGTGCAGGAACCACATTCACCCAGTGGGCCGTAAAGGACATGTATTGTCCCTGACCATAGTTACACACCGACAGGCTCAAGGAATGGCCCACCTTCTCTTCGATAAAATTGTGCAAGGCTGGTACTGCCTTCTTTGCAAAGAAATAACGGCTTGGGACTCTCCACCTCGGCTGTGCACAAGCCATCAGTTCTCTGAAGGGTGCAGAGTCCAACACTTGAAAAGGGAGGGACTGCAGCACCAGCAACTTGGACAGGAGCACATTCAGCTTCTGTGCCGTTGGATGAGTGGGCACATACTGTTGTCTATTGGACATGGCTTCATCGATGGATTTCTGGCGGAATGACTGACTCAAAGTAGGAGAAGCAGTAGCATCTGGAGCGACAAAAGGAGGGTATGACAGACAGCTCCCTTCGCCTGAAGCAGTGGAACCTTTACTGGCTGAATCATGGAGGTGCCACTGGGTGATGCAGCAGGCTGAACCCCCACATCGGAGCCACGGTTCTTTCCAGGCCACTTTATGGTGGT
Source organism: Hyla sarda (assembly GCF_029499605.1). Lineage (NCBI taxonomy): Eukaryota > Metazoa > Chordata > Amphibia > Anura > Hylidae > Hyla > Hyla sarda. The sequence goes on along the minus strand of NC_079191.1, from coordinate 71,644,011 downwards.
GGAGCATATATTGATGCAGGGCCGTGGTGCCAACATTGGGACCCTCCCCTCGCTTCACGTGCCGACACATCTTGCATGTGGCTATGTTAACCTCCTCTGGATGCTTTATGAAAAACTGCCACAAGGCCGAGTAGCTGATTTTCTCACCAATAGTCCGCACTGATTGACTGCTACTGCCGCCGTCTCCAGGAACCCCTGGGAAGGTAGGCTGCCGAAAAAGCAGGTGGTCTCACCTGGGCACGTTTGGCTCCAGAATTTTGACTTCTGCCACCATGCTGACTGCCAACCATGCTACCACCTTGCTGGCTCAGCTGCTGCCTCATGGGCAACCTGCAACCCTCTTCTTCTAATGATGATGAAGCCCCTTCTGAACCCGGCTCCCAATTGCAAACGTTTTCATCATCATCAACAAGTGTCTGCACGTCACTGATGTCCTCCTCAGGTCCTCAACAGTGTCTGCTTCAGGACCCTGAACACTGGCAACACCACCTGCAATGTCACTCTTCTCATCACTACTTGCCCGCCTAGCGGAGCAGTTGTCTCCTCCACTTCTTGGCTGGGCTGTAGCTGCTGACTATCCTCAATTAGATCGTCCTCAGAGAATAGTGGAGCTGAACCCACAGCATAAGATACTTCTGTAGGTGAGGGAACAGCATAGAACAGAGGCAATGGGAGGACAGGGACTGCTCCTGGGCCATGCCAACTGAAGGTTGTGTCTGAGGAGCCCACCGACTGTTGACTGTGGGTATCAGATGTTTCTTCTGATGAAGTGGATGACTGTGTTAACCAATAGATGATGGCAGATGGGTTGCTGGTCGAGACACGACCGCTAGCTGACACTGGAAGCTCAGGCCTCTTGCTGCGACTCCTGCTGCCACTCGCCCCTAGTCTGCTGTGACCTCTGCCTGCGCCTTATGAATTTAGGCCTCTGCCACTCCTTTGTGCATGTCTTAGCACTTCTTTGCCTGACATACTTAGTGCGTATATGAGGGGAGTACAATGCTTAACCTCTTCAGGACGCAGGGCGTATGGATACGCCCTGCATTCCGAGTCCTTAAGGTCGCAGGGCGTATCCATACGCCGTGGGAATTCCGGTCCTCACCGCTAGCCGGTTGGGGACCGGAGCCGGATGCCTGTTGAAATCGTTCAGCAGGCATCGCGTTATATCACCATGGGGGGTCATTATGTCCGCCCATGTCGGCAATGGCCGCAGATCGCTGGACAATTCAGCCCAGCGATCTGCGGCGATTCCAGGTCAATCGGGTCTCCAGTGACCCGGAATTACTGGCTGATCAGGGCCATCTCTGATGGCCCTGAACAGCCATAGCCAGCAGGAGTGAGGTGGCACTGGTGCCACCTCACGATCGCCCTGATTCGTTGGCCGGTTTACCGGCCGACCAATCAGGGCACCTGCTGCGGGTGTCACTCCCGCAACCCGCTCCGCCCCTCTTCCGGAGGACGTGATCGGGTGCGGGAAGAGGACCCGGCAGCTGGGGACCCCGATCCCCGGCGTCCCTGTTGGGATCGGGGCCCCAGGAGCGGCGGTGACGACGAGAGACTGACCTGCAGCGGCTGTGTGGATCAGCAGTTGGAGCTGAGTGACAGCCTCCTGCTGTTGCTTAGCAACAGCTCCCAGCATGCAAAAAGGGCATGCTGGGAGCTGTAGTTTTGCAACAGCGGGAGGCACATTTTTTCTATGGAAAAGTGTAACTTCAGCTGTTGTATAACCACAACTCCCAGCTTGCACAAACAGCTAAAGTGCATGCTGGGAGTTGTAGTGGTGCATCTGCTGGTTGCATAACTAAAACTCCCAGCATGCCCGTTGGCTGTTGGTGACTGCTGAGAGTTGTAGTTTTGCAACAGCTGAAGGCACACTGGTTGTTAAACTCAGAGTTTTTTTTTACCTAATTCAGTGTTTCACAACTGGTGCGCCTCCAGCTGTTGCAAACTACAACTCCCAGCAGTCACCGTACACCATGCACCGTACATTATGGGAGTTGTAGTTTTGCAACAGCTGGGGGCACACTGGTTGTGAAACACTGAGTTAGGTTACAAACTCAGCGATACACAACCAGTGTGCCTACAGCTGTTGTAAAACTAAAACTCTCAGCATGTACAGTCTGTCAGCGCATGCTGGGACTTGTAGTTTTGCAACAGCTGGATGTTCCCCCCTCCCCAATGTGAACGTACAAGGTACAATCACATGGGCGGAGGTTTACAGTAAGTATCCGGCTGCAAGTTTGAGCTGCGGCAAATTCTCTGCCGCAGCTCAAACTGCCAGCGAGAAACTACTGTGAACCCCGCCCGTGCGACTGTACCCTAAAAACACTACACTACACTACACTAACACAAAATAAAATAAAAAGTAAAAAACACTACATATACACATACCCCTACACAGCCCCCCTCCCCAATAAAAATTAAAAACGTCTGGTACGCCACTGTTTCCAAAACAAAGCCTCCAGCTGTTGCAAAACAACTACTCCCAGTATTACCAGACAGCCACTGACTGTCCAGGCATGCTGGGAGTTTTACAAAAGCTGGAGGCACCCTGTTTTGGAATCACTGGCGTAGAATACCCCTATGTCCACCCCTATGCAAGTCCCTAATTTAGGCCTCAAATGGACATGGCGCTCTCACTTTGGAGCCCTGTCGTATTTCAAGGCAACAGTTTAGGGTCACATATGGGGTATCTCCGTACTTGGGAGAAATTGTGTTACAAATTTTGGGGGGTATTTTCTGCTTTTACCCTTTTTAAAAATGTAAAATTTTGGGGAAAACAAGCATTTTAGGTAAAAAAAAAATATATATATTTTTTACATATGCAAAAGTCGTGAAACACCTGTGGGGTATAAAGGTTCACTTAACCCCTTGTTACATTCCCCGAGGGGTCTAGTTTCCAAAATAGTATGCCATGTGTTTTTTTTTTTTTGCTGTCCGGGCACCATAGGGGCTTCCTAAATGCGGCATGCCCCCAGAGCAAAATTTGCTTCCAAAAAGCCAAATGTGACTACTCCTCTTATGAGACCTGTAGTGCGCCAGCATAGCGCTTCCCCCCCCCCCCATATGGGGTGTTTTCTGAATCGGGAGAAATTGGGCTTCAAATTTTGGGGGGTATTTTCTGCTATTACCCTTTTTTAAAATATAAAATTTTGGGGAAAACAAGCATTTTAGGTAAAATTATTATTATTTTTTTTACATTTGCAAAAGTCATGAAACACCTGTGGGGTATTAAGGCTCACTTTATCCCATGTTACATTCCCCGAGGGGTCTAGTTTCCAAAATGGTATGCCAAGTGTTTTTTGTTTGCTGTTTTGACACCCTAGGGGCTTCCTAAATGTGACATGCCCCCCAAAAACCATTTCAGAAAAATGTTCTCTCCAAAATCCCCTTGTCGCTCCTTCCCTTCTGAGCCCTCTACTGCGCCCGCCCCGCCGAACAATTTACATAGACATATGAGGTATGTGCTTACTTGAGAGAGATTGGGCTACATATACAAGTAAAAATGTTCTTCTTTTACCACTTGCAAAAATTCATAAATTGGGTCTACAAGAAATGCAAGTGTAAAAAATGAAGATTTTGAATTTTCTCCTTCACTTTGCTGCTATTCCTGTGAAACACCTAAAGGGTTAAAACACTGACTGAATGTCATTTTGAATACTTTGGGGGTATAGTTTTTATAATGGGGTAATTTATGGGGTATTTCTAATATGAAGACCCTTCAAATCCACTTCAAACCTGAACTGGTCCCTGAAAAATATCGAGTTTGAAAATTTTGTGAAAAATTGGAAAATTGCTGCCGAACTTTGAAGCCCTCTGGTGTCTTCCAAAAGTAAAAACTCATACATTTTATGATGCAAACATAAAGTAGACATATTGTATATGTGAACCCCAAAACATTTTGAATATCCATTTTCCTTACAAGCAGAGAGCTTCAAAGTTAGAAAAATGCAAAATTTCCATTTTTTTCATCAAATTTGGGGATTTTCACCAAGAAAGGATGCAAGTTACCATAAAATGTTACCACTATGTTAAAGTAGAATATGTCATGAAAAAACAATCTCGGAATCAGAATGATAAGTAAAAACATTCTAGAGTTATTAATGTTTAAAGTGATAGTGGTCAGAATTGTGAAAAACGGCTGAGTCCTTAAGGTGAAAAAGGGCTAAGTCCTTAAGGGGTTAAAACAGCAGGTGTATACTTTTGGCTGGCCTTTTACAGTAACTAGGCCCTTAGGACTTTATCAGGAACAAAATGGCACAACACTTAGATGTACGTATGGGGTATGCACTTATGAGGTCAGTAGATTGTGCTCCACTTCGCTTAACAGTATTTGTCTAGAACAGCAGCAGGTGTGTACTTTTGGCTGTCCTTTCACAGTATCTAGGCCCTTGATACTTTTACAGGAACAAAATAGTACACCACTTCGATGTACATATGTGCTATGTACTTGTGAGGGGAGAAAAATGCGCTACATGACACTTATGAGGGCAGAAAAATGCGGTAGAGTACTTTCAGAACTTATAGGTTAAAAGGTTCTGACAGGTTTTTTTTTTGTGTTGTTGCCGAGTTACACCTAGCTGTCTAGCTGGTCAGCTGACCGCTTGATGAGAGCACCTGTGAGTAGCCTATTTAACCTGGCAGTTGGCTCTCATTGGAAGCAATGACGGCTTTAGTAGAGCAAATGCAGGGATTTACACATTTAGTACAAACCCTTGCTGAAAGGGTACAGGCTCAGGAAACAGCTAATGTTCAGACAGTGATCTGTCCTCCAGCTGTTTTGAGTGAACCGAAAATTAATCTTCCTGACTGCTTTTCTGATGACCGAAAGAAATTAGTTATATTCAGGGAGAGTTGTAAGCTGTAGCACAGAGGTTCAGAGAGTAGGACTTATAATGTTTTTGTTGCAAGGAGATCACCAGGAGTGGGCATTCTCTTTACCTTCCTCAACTCCTGAATTAAGTTCTGTGGATGCTTGCTTTTCTGCTTTGGGCCTTCTTTATGATTAACCTGACTGCACAGCCTTTGCAGCTGGTTAATCTTATGCAGGGACGGAAAACGGCTGAGGAGTACTGTGCTAATTTTCGGAAATGGTGTACTGCGTCTGGTTGGAATGATCCAGCCTTTAGGTGTCTGTTCAGACTTGGTTTATCTGATGCTATTAAGGATGTTCTTGTAAGTTATCCATCACCTGATTCATTAGAACAAGCCATGACTTTAGCAGTACGACTTGACAGACGTATGAGGGAAAGAAGTAGAAAACAGACCGTCTCTTTCACAGTATCTAGGCCCCTGAGACTTTAACAGGAACAAAATAGTACACCACTTAGATATATGTATGTGGTATGCACTTATGAGGGCAGAAAAATGCGCTACAGTACTGTCACGATTCGGCTTACAGGTAGTGGATCCTCTGTGTCAGCGAGGGATTGGCGTGGACCGTGCTGGTGGACCGGTTCTAAGAGGCTACTGGTGTTCACCAGAGCCCGCCGCAAAGCGGGATGGTCTTGCTGCGGCAGTAGCAACCAGGTCGTATCCACTAGCAACGGCTCAACCTCGCTGACTGCTGAGAAGGCGTGGGACAGAAGGACTAGGCAGAGGCAAGGTCAGACGTAGCAGAAGGTCGGGGCAGGCGGCAAGGTTCGTAGTCAAGATGGATAGCAGGAGTTCAGGTAACACAGGCTTTGGACAACACTAAACGCTTTCACTGGCACAAGGCAACAAGATCCGGCAAGGGAGTGCAGGGGAAGTGATGTGATATAGCCAGGGAGCAGGTGGAAGCCAATTAAGCTAATTGGGACAGGCACCAATCATTGGTGCACTGGCCCTTTAAGTCTCAGAGAGCTGGCGCGCGCGCGCCCTAGAGAGCGGAGCCCCGCGCGCCAGCACATGACAGCAGGGGACCGGGACGGGTAAGTGACTTGGGATGCGATTCGCGAGCGGGCACGTCCCGCTGTGCGAATCGCATCCCCGACGGCCATATCAGTGCAGCGCTCCCGGTCAGCGGGACCGACCGGGGCGCTGCAGGGAGAGAGACGCCGTGAGCGCTCCGGGGAGGAGCAGGGACCCGGAGCGCTCGGCGTAACAGTACCCCCCCCCTTAGGTCTCCCCCTTTTTTTGTCCGACAACTGCTTTACCTGGGACGAGGACACCGGGAAAGAATGGAGGGTTTCCTCAACGGCAGGCAGTACAGCAGGAGTGGGAATGGGGAGGGAGGGCAGAGGGTGAAGCTTGGCACGGGGCAGGGTGACACCAGGACGGGGGCCATGAGGAGGCACTGAGGCTTGCCTGACGGGACTGGGAGGGGGGGAGAGGCATTTCTTGTGGCAAGCAGAGTTCCAGTTCTTGATCTCCCCGGTGGTCCAGTCAAGGGTGGGAGAATGAAGCTGGAGCCATGGCAGACCGAGGAGGACCTCAGAGGTGCAGTTGGGGAGGACGAAAAATTCAATCCTTTCGTGGTGGGGTCCAATGCACATTAAGAGGGGTTTTGTGCGGTAACGCACGGTGCAATCCAATCTAACTCCGTTGACCGCGGAAATGTAGAGCGGCTTGACGAGACGAGTCACCGGGATGCAGAACTTATTCACCAAAGACTCCAAAATGAAATTCCCAGAGGCACCAGAGTCCAAGCAGGCCACGGCTGAGAGGGAGGAATTGGCTGAAGGAGAAATCCGCACGGGCACCGTGAGACGTGGAGAAGCAGACTTTGAACCAAGAGACGCCACACCCACGTGAGCTGGGTGCGTGCGTGCGTTTCCCAGACGTGGAGGACGAATAGGGCAATCCACCAAGAAATGCTCAGTACTGGCACAGTACAGACAAAGCTTTTCTTCCCTACGGCGATTCCTCTCTTCCTGGGTCAGGCGAGACCGATCCACTTGCATGGCCTCCTCGGTGGGAGGCCCAGGCGTAGATTGCAAAGGATGCTGTGGGAGAGGTGCCCAGAGATCTAAGTCTTTTTCCTGGCGGAGCTCCTGATGTCTCTCAGAAAAACGCATGTCAATGCGGGTGGCCAAATGGATAAGTTCTTGCAGGTTGGCAGGAATCTCTCGTGCGGCCAGCACATCCTTGATGCTACTGGATAGGCCTTTTTTAAAGGTCGTGCAGAGAGCCTCGTTATTCCATGATAATTCGGAAGCAAGAGTACGAAATTGGATGGCGTACTCGCCCACTGAAGAATTACCCTGGACCAGGTTCAGCAGGGCAGTCTCGGCAGAAGAAGCTCGGGCTGGTTCCTCGAAGACACTACGAACTTCAGCGAAGAAGGACTGGACTGTGGCTGTGGCAGGATCATTGCGGTCCCAGAGCGGTGTGGCCCAAGACAAGGCCTTTCCTGAAAGAAGGCTCACTACGAACGCCACCTTAGACCGTTCTGTAGGAAACAAGTCCGACAACATCTCCATATGCAGGGAACATTGAGACAGAAATCCACGGCAGAGTCTAGAGTCCCCATCAAATTTGTCCGGCAGGGACAAGCGGAGGCTAGGAGCGGCCACTCGCTGCGGAGGAGGTGCAGGAGCTGGCGGAGGAGATGGTTGCTGCTGTAGCAGAGGCAGAAGTTGCTGTAACGTGGCGGTCAACTGCGACAGCTGCTGTCCTTGTTGGGCAATTTGCTGTGATTGCTGAGCGACCACCGTGGTAAGGTCAGCGAGACTTGGCAGCGGCACCTCAGCGGGATCCATGGCCGGATCTACTGTCACGATTCTGCTTACAGGTAGTGGATCCTCTGTGTCAGCGAGGGATTGGCGTGGACCGTGCTGGTGGACCGGTTCTAAGAGGCTACTGGTGTTCATCAGAGCCCGCCGCAAAGCGGGATGGTCTTGCTGCGGCAATAGCAACCAGGTCGTATCCACTAGCAACGGCTCAACCTCGCTGACTGCTGAGAAGGCGTGGGACAGAAGGACTAGGCAGAGGCAAGGTCAGACGTAGCAGAAGGTCGGGGCAGGCGGCAAGGTTCGTAGTCAAGATGGATAGCAGGAGTTCAGGTAACACAGGCTTTGGACAACACTAAACGCTTTCACTGGCACAAGGCAACAAGATCCGGCAAGGGAGTGCAGGGGAAGTGATGTGATATAGCCAGGGAGCAGGTGGAAGCCAATTAAGCTAATTGGGCGAGGCACCAATCATTGGTGCACTGGCCCTTTAAGTCTCAGAGAGCTGGCGCGCGCGCGCCCTAGAGAGCGGAGCCACGCGCGCCAGCACATGACAGCAGGGGACCGGGACGGGTAAGTGACTTGGGATGCGATTCGCGAGCGGGCACGTCCCGCTGTGCGAATCGCATCCCCGACGGCCATATCAGTGCAGCGCTCGCGGTCAGCGGGACCGACCGGGGCGCTGCAGGGAGAGAGACGCCGTGAGCGCTCCGGGGAGGAGCAGGGACCCGGAGCGCTCGGCGTAACAAGTACACTTAAAAAAGTATTTGTGCACAACACCAGCAGTACAAACCAGTGCTGCAGCACACAGTAGCTGTGTATTACACCCAAAATTCTCTCTCCATCTCACTCCCTTCCTTATCAGTTCTTCTAGGCAGGACTTGTGCTTGAGCTGAATCGCTGCTGTTCTTCTGTGCAACACACTGCTTTGTAATAGAACACTGTAGACAGTGAATGGGAGGTAAATTGCTGCAGTAAGAATGGTTTTCTGTGAATCACACACTGCTCTATGGGCAACAGAACGTTGACTTGACTAGGAGGGGAATCACTGCTGGAAAAAGCTTTTCTGTGCAACACATAGTGCTGTATGTCCCTATCTATCTCTGCAGTGTAAGGTAAGTGACTGGTCCCAATATGGCTGCCAATTCTATAGGGGGCTGTGGTATCACAGGGGTGACTGGCTGCTGATAGGCTGCATCCTGCATGTGATTCAGGGTCTTCCGCCTAACCCTTGTTCCCAGGATTAATTTCCCTATGTCCTCACATGTGGATCCACCATTTTAGATGCCTTGGAGCCTTGACCGCACTAAATGGAGTTTAATGAAGCAATTTGCACAATAGAATTGCGGCGATATTCGCATTCGATGTGAATCAAATTTATCTTGAAATTCGTAACGAATTCGGATTCATCATATTCAATTCACTCATCCCTAAACACTATGAACAAATGTACAGTATAAATTCATGGTATAGATGCTATGAATGAAAGCAGAGTATGAGCGCTGTGAATGAACGCACAGTATGGATGCACCTTAGATATGTTATGGATGCATGCACGGTATGGATAACGCACAGTTTAACCGCTGTGATTGAAAGCACCGTGTGAATGGTAAGGTTTCTATTTCTATAATGTATATGTTGCATAAGCATAGAAAAGTTGTTTTGTGCATTATACTGAAAATATGAAGGGCTAGTAACACTATAAGTAACTGGACCATACCATGCATTTACTGTAACACTGCACTGTGCACACAGGTCTACAGGGAATAAGAACTAAGTAGAACTACACAGGTGCTGTATGACAGATAGTGTATACAAGCTCTGATGAGGCTGCAGCATAGTGATCGCTGAATGCTGCACGGGAATACCGGAATGACGAGTAAAACACCAGAGAGAACCGGCAACTATGACAAGGGCCAGTGTACCAGAGGTAAGGAGCCAGATGTCCGTTCCTCAAGCAATAACCAACTACCAATAACTACCTGTGCCGATACGCTGCAGCCCAGCTGAGCCTAATAGCTGTGGCACTAACACTCACCACTGCAGGGCAGATCCTGAGTCAAGGATACCTGTAGCTAAGTAGGTGATGGACAGGCCGTGTTCCATCATGAGGTAGCTGGCGGTGCCGCACGGGATGCAAAGTCTGCACCATCCCCAACAATGACTTAACTTACCCACATGCCATTGCTGCTCGCAGACCCCGACATCACTGCGGACAGAGCCTGTCCACACATGTCGTCTATACATTACCCTGTAGGTAGTCTGCACTACGAAAGATAAGATCAGGATCAGCGAGGCTCCGGCATAGAGCAGCTACCCGAGCACCGCAGGATCTTTGGCGGGAATTCCAGATGCCGAAAAATGTCACGAACGCCCCGCCAGTAAGAACAGGGGGCGTTATATACACCTAGCCCCTTCCCACAACACCTATATGCCCCGCCTAGTAGTTTGGGGGCAGAATATTCCAGCCCCTCACACAAATACAGCCTGATAGGCTTAACTCATAAGAAAAATTATTTTTTCTTTTTTTTATAGTTACAATAGTTTTTTTTTTAAGTTAAAAAATACAGTACCTTTATACCACATTAACTACAAATAAAAACCACAGGCTACAACACATTTGTATGAATGCTGATATATGAGTTGTACATTTATATTCTTTATAAATAAAGTAATATTGGAGCTGGGGCACATTTTGAAGTCAACTGTGAGATGTTTAAAGCATTCTCCTAAATACCGTATTTATCGGCGTATAACACGCACTTTTTAGGCTAAAATTTTTAGCCTAAAGTCTGTGTGCGTGTTATACGCCGATACACCCCCAGGAAAGGCAGGGGGAGAGAGGCCGTCGCTGCCCGCTTCTCTCCCCCTGCCTTTCCTGGGGTCTAGAGCGCTGCTGTCGGCCCTTTTCACCCCCTGGTTATCGGCGCCGCTGCCCGTTCTGTCCCCCTGACTATCGGTGCCGTCGCCGATAGCCAGGGAGAGAGAAGCGGCGGCGACAGCCAGGGGGAGAGAAGGGGCAGCGGCACCCATTGCCGGCGCCGCTGCCCCGTTGCCTCCCCCCATCCCCGGTGGCATAATTACCTGAGTCCGGTCCGCGCTGCTCCGCTGCTCCAGGCCTCCGTCGTGCGTCCCCGGCGTCATTGCTATGCGCTGAACGGCGCGGCGCATGACGTCAGAGCGCCGCCCCGTGCATAGCAACGACGCTGGGGACGCACGACGGAGGCCTGGAGCAGCGGAGCATCGCGGACCGGACTCAGGTAATTATGCCACCGGGGATGGGGGGAGGCAACGGGGCAGCGGCGCCGGCAATGGGTGCCGCTGCCCCTTCTCTCCCCCTGGCTGTCGGCGCCGCTTCTCTCTCCCTGGCTATCGGCGCCGGCACCGATAGTCAGGGGGACAGAACGGGCAGCGGCGCCGATAACCAGGGGGTGAAAAGGGCCGACAGCAGCGCTCTAGACCCCAGGAAAGGCAGGGGGAGAGAAGCGGGCAGCGACGGCCTCTCTCCCCCTGCCTTTCCTGGGGGTATATCGGGGTATACACGCGCACACACGCACCCTCATTTTTTCATGGATATTTGGGTAAAAAACTTTTTTTACCCAAATATCCGTGGTAAAATGAGGGTGCGTGTTATAGGCCGGTGCGTGGTATACCCCGATAAATACGGTACCTAGGATTTTGCAGGCAGTGACCTAGATACAGTATCTAGTGCCTTAAGGTGTAAAGAAAAGTTGTAGGACACTTTATTTATTTTTTTTTTTTTAAGCTTCTAGTAAAACTAGTAAATCTCCTAGTAATACTTTGAGAATTCTGTGGGTAAACAGAGAACATCTTGAAGATAAGACCTCCTCAGACAATTCAAATTACACTTTATTTCAATTGTTTGGCATTTTCAATTAATGCAAAGAAGTAATAAAATGTATTTCTAGTGTTATAATAGCAACACCAATGCCTAGTCCTTGATTTTTAGCAATTTGGTCACCTGGTGTCCATTGGCTGGTTGGTCAGCAGCATAATATTGTATCATATGGCTTATCAGCTATAATTAAAGGGATTTAATCTATCCTGGGGGGTCCGCCCAATGGGGCACCCTGAGATCTCCCATTAACATAAAGCTGTGGGTCAAGTATTTTCAATATTCGGGGACTCTATAGTAACAGGGACTGTTCCTCAGAACTGGCACATGGCAAATGTGGTGCCAATATTTAAAAAGGGGTCAAAAGGTGGCCCCAGGAATTATAGGCCTGTTAGTTTAAAGGGGTTATCCAGGAAAAAAACTTTGTTTTTATATATCAACTGGCTCCAGAAAGTTAAACAGATTTCTTAAATTACTTCTATTAAAAAATCTTAATCCTTTCAGTACTTCTGAGCTTCTGAAGTTAAGGTTGTTCTTTTCTGTCTAATTGCTCTCTGATGACACGTGTCTCAGGAACCGCCCAGTTTAGAAGCAAATCCCCATAGCAAACCTCTTCTAAACTAGGCGGTTCCCGAGACATGTGTAATCAGAGAGCACTTAGACAGAAAAGAACAACCTTAACTTCAGAAGCTCAGAAGTACTGAAAGGATTAAGATTTTTTAATAGAAGTAATTTACAAATCTGTTTAACTTTCTGGAGCCAGTTGATATATATATATACAAAAAAAAATTTCCTGGATAACCCCTTTAACCTCCGTTGTATGTAAATTGTTTGCGGGTTTTCTAAGGGACTCCCATATCAGCAGGGCTTAATGAGTGATCGGTCCTGTCAAATTAACCTGATCAGCTTTTATGAGGAGGTGAGCTTCAGACTCGACCAGGGGGAATCGCTGGATGTCGTATATCTGGATTTTTCCAAAGCATTTGATACGGTGCCACATAAAAGGTTGGTGCATAAAATGAGAATGCCTGGACTGGGGGAAAATGTGTGGGTAAACATCTGGCTCAGTGATAGGAAACAGAGGGTACTTATTCTGATTGGGTGACTTTTACTAGTGGGGTACCACAGAGGTCCGTCTTGGGTCCTATTCTATTTAATATATTTATTAATGACCTTGTAGGGGGGTTGAATAGTAAAGTGGTAATCTTTGCAGATGATACTAAACTCTGTAAAGCGGTAAACACTATAGAGGACGGTGCACTGTTACAAATGAATCAGGATAGGTTGGAGGTTTGGGTTGGGAAGTAACAGATGAGGTTCAACACTGATAAATGTAAGGTTATGCACATAGGGAAGAAAAATTGTGGCTGGGATTATGTATTAAATGGGAGAATACTTGGGACGATTGACGTGGGAAAGGACTTGGGAGGAGTCTTAGTTAATAGTAAATTTAGCTGTAGTGACCAGTGTCAGGCAGCTGCTGCAAAGGCAAATTAAATCATGATGCCCACGACAAGGAAATAATTCTACCGCTGTACAAATCACTAGTCAGACCACACATAGAATACTGTGTACAGTACTGGGCACCAGTGTACAAGAAAGATATAGTGGAGTTGGAGAGTGTTCAAAGACGGGCAACCAGAGTAATACGGGGAATGGGAGGACTACAGTACCCAGAAAGATTATCAGAATTAGGGTTATTTAGTTTAGAAAAAAAGAAGGCTTAGGGGAGACCTAATAACTATGTATAAATATATCAGAGGACCGTGCAGAGATCTATTTGTACCCAGGACTGTATCTAGAAGGATTTTACACCAGCAAAGATGGGGGTTCTTTACTGAAAGAGCAGTGAGACTGTGGAACTCTCTGCCAGAGGAGGGGGTCATGGTGAACTCTGTAAAAGAATTTAAAAGGGGTCTGGATGCATTTTTGGAGAGTAATAACATTACTGGTTATGTATACTAGATCTATAGGGACAGAAGGTTGATCCAGGGATTTATTCTGATTGCCATATTTGGAGTCGGGAAGGAATCTTTACCTTGAGTATGAGGGTTTTTTGCCTTCCTCAGGATCAACTCAGTAGGGGCTCATTAGGGTTATAGTATGAACTTGATGGTCTCTGGTCCTTTTTCAACCTTATGAACTATGTAATGTTTGGTTGCATCTGCAATAACAGGAGACGCTGGTCCAATTCTCAATATTGTGGGTGGGCCCCAGTGGCTAGACTCCCCTTCATGACAAGACAGCATCAGATAGATACTTTGTGTATAAGGTATAACTTTGCAGTAAAAGAAAAACCCTAAAGGTATAATCCGGACACCAAAAGAAGTTTATATTTGGCTGGAGGAAGCATGAAAAAAACTGCATTGGAAACTAGTCTATAGGGATGGGAGTGGTATTCTCAAAGAGAATGGTCCCTATACATAGTGTATGGTTAAATACAAATTTGTCACGTGAAATTTGGTCTGGAAAAGGGGTGGTCATCTTCAAGAAGTGATGTTTAGGGGAATTTTCACTGTACGATTTCCCCTGCAGTTCTGATGTGATCTCATCCTGAATTGGGATTGCTTTAGCAGGGGGGACTGGATGATGTCAAAGTGGGAGCTGCGGGTGACCAAAGTAGGTAAGTATGTCTTTTATTTTTTCCTGATATCTCCAGCCAAATATAAACTTTTTTTTTTTTGGTGCCTTAATAACCCCTTTAAGCGTGTGTAAAGCTCAGGAAATGCTTGGGCCTGGAGAAAGGCTAGAACCGTTAAAAATTATTTTGCACGCTTCTTTTCATGAAGACATTTTACTAAAAGAGAGACCCAGCACAGCAGACTCAGGAAGATAAGTCATGCAGAGTGAGGACACACCTCTTCTAGAGCACAGAATGGCAAACCAAGTGAGCAAAAGATAAAAGGTATTTCTGAGAGAAATATAACTGCTAGACATATAAAATTATATGAAAATCATTAGAATTAGGTACTTAGTAAAATATAACATTATTTTACAACCGTACAACCAAATGAGTGATCTTTTTGAAGTTCTGGAATATATTGAAGCTAATAATAGTATCATTTAAATATTTAGTACAGAGAGGATCTGACAAAACCTAAAGTTTCACTAAAATACCAAACTTTCTGACAAGGTTAGAAGATAGCATTGAATATATGACTCCTCTCTGGATGCGGCTTCATTGTTAAGATGTGGGAAGAGTAAATGATGAGTTCAAGGGGTCTTGCGTCTTGGGAAGGTTGCTGGATGATGCTATTGTACAGTGTAACAGTTATGAATACATGATAAGGAACCTAGATAAAGTATGTGGCATATGACTACACCACAGGGATCTAAACCACACACAATTCATACATTGAAAGGTCTGTCATAAATAATGCAACCAAGTAAAACAGATGCAACAAATCTCCAGCTGACTTTTGTGGCAGGATCTCCTAGAATGGCATGTCATAAGACCTTGTGAGGTACAAAGATATGGAATTATAAATTATTTTGTAACAGGAAGTAACAGCACTGGATAATACTCATACATAAACATGTTCTGAGTGTATTTCATTAGAATTTAGTTTCTAAAATATTCATGATCCCTGGCATGGTGATGGGAATAACATTGATTATCTCTCGACAATGGCGTTCGGGGTATGGATATGCAGAAAGTAAACAAAAATCACTAAAAATGACATCATATTTATATAAAAAAAAATCATAGAATAGGGGCCATACCTACTAGTTATTGGTACAAGGGCAGGTTGAAAACCAATTCCCAACATGCAGACCAGTTATAATGCTATATGAGGGAGGTCACACAGATCCAAAATACTGATGACCCGTTACTTACACGCATATTCTTCATTAGGTGGATGGCTGCTTAGAATCAAATCTACACATAGAGGGTAGGGTCACACGTGCTGAATTTTGCTGCATATTTTCTTACCCATTGAAGTCAATGGGTAGCAAAATCGGCTGCGTATTTTGCTACCCTTTGACTTCAGTAGGTAGGAAAATATGCAGCAGCAAAATACGGCATGTGTGAACCAACCCAGGGGGCAGATTTATCAAAACCTTCCAAAGGAAAAGTTTCTGAGTTGCCCATAGCAACCAATCAGATCGCTTCTTTCATTTTTTACAGGCCTCCTTAAAAATGAAATAACAAAATCATTGGTTGCTATCGGCGACCCAGCAACTTTTTCTCAGGACAGGTTTTGATAACTCTCCCCCAAAGTGTCTTAAAATTGCCAGTCCAATAATGGTAGTGCACCATACTGGTTTACAGCCTATTATGCCCATAATATTTGATAAAAGAGATGCCCAGCACCTTTTAAGGGTGCCACGCAAAACAAAGTACTGACAACTCATGCTCCCCAGCATCACAAGGCCAGACTGCATTTTGATAAACATAAAGTAATGTTAATATTTTGCCCAAAATGTCCAAGCTCACAACCAGTGTTTAGGGTTCTTATGGTTCTTGAAGTTGATGCGTTGGAAGGAGGAAACATGGACAAGGGTAAGCATATGAGTGAATGTGACAAAAGCCATAGTGTGATGTCAAGGTGACTGGATAAGACTTTCTCGAGAATGGCAGGCTATGTGAGTTGCTCCCAGACACCTAGAATGCAGTGGTTAGTACTTTACTGGAAACCCAGCAATAGGGTAATGGGCACTTAAAGGGGTAAGAATTTATTTTTTCCAAATGAACGGGTGCCAGAAAATTAAACAGATGTGTAAAGTACCTCTATATAAAAATCTCAATCCTTTCAGTATTTATAAGCTGCTGTACGCTCCAGAGGAAGTTGTGTAGTTCTTTCCAATCTGTCTACAGTGTTCTCTGCTGCCACCTCTGTCACATGTCACGGACTATCCAGAACAGGAGCAAATTACCATAGCAAACCTCTTCTACTCAGTTTCTGTACAGAGGTGTCAGCAGAGTTCACTGTGGTCAGACTGGAAAGAACTGCACAACTTCCTCTTGAGCATACAGCAGTTGATAAGTACTGGAAGGGATAAGATTAAAAAGAAGTAATTTACAAATCTGTATAACATTCTATCACCAGTTAATTTGAAAATATTTTCCTTTTTTTTTTTTTGGGAGTATCCCTTTAAGACCTTTTTCAAAGTTGCTAAGTTTAAAGGGAACCAATCAGCATATTTTAGGATATATAACACTTAGCAATGCGTTATGTATGCTAAAATCATTATCCTCACCATCCCTGGGGGACGTTTGTGCCCCCAGGAATGGTGAAGATATTACGTTATAAAGTCCCCCCCGGCCACCCAGCAAGTAGTCCCCTGGGAGGGGACTTACATTTACCAGCTCCGGTTGCTGCGGCCGTGGCCCCACCCCGACGGCTTAAATGACGGCTCGCGTCATCGCTCTGCTCCCTAAGTAGATGGAACAGAGCATTAAAGCGATCCATCAATCAAGGCGAGGGGGTGAGGGGTGAGGCAGTAAGTGTAAGTCCCCGCCCAGGGGACTACTTGCCGGTTGGCTGGGGGGAACTTTATTGGTTTATTGATTGGCTGTCCTGGCATGCTGGGAGTTGTAGATTTGTAACAGCTAGAGGTCTACTAGAGGTCTATGAAAAACATATAGGATCAGTACTGCTTGCAATAATAATGACGATTGTATAGAATAGATCACGCTAGAGACATATTATGAGCTCTTATATTTTTTACAGCTGTAAAGCCACTTGCATATGAGGAAGCATTACAAGCGCAAATTCACGGCATCAAGATTCTTCCTCCCTTCATGTCATTTCAAGGATGGTCGGTCTTCATATTGCCACATAGAGCTCAGCTTCTAGAGCTAAGGAAACATGTCAAGTGATGACCCAGATGCTGTTCTACGGTATTTTCAATATTTCTGACTACTCACTTTGCCAACATCAGTACATAAAGGTTTGAAGAGCAGGTACCATGTGTACAGAAGAAATTCATAAAACCCACATAATTTCTAAATTTATTTGCCGACTTTATACTGCTAACACATATTTCAGCGCTGCACAGGTTGTAATAACTCACATCAGTTTATTGGCTCAGTTGGGTTCACAGTTTGTAATGTCTATACCAAACATACCCAATGTCCTAAGAAACTAGTGTGTGGGAAAACTGGAGAATTAAAGAGGAAATCCAAGCAAAATGAGGACAAACTTCATACAGATATATGTAGAAATTATAAATATAAAATATTTATGTGAACCAGTCCTCAAAAGCACAGGGGAGAGAAAAAGGAAAAGACTAGTGGAGATGGGATCCAAGAAATGGTCTTTATTATATAAAAAGGATATATATGACCAATCGCCTAGCAGGGCCCTTGCTAAAGGCGAATGGAATATACTGGGTAAAAAATAGATATAATAAAAAATACAGAATATAGTAGGATTAAAATGAAATAAATATGATGGGTAAGTAGCACCAAAGAAAATTCATTAATTAAATATCTGCTGCATATATCAGGAGAAAACGTTCTCAGTCCATGTAATTCATAGGGATATTTCAGATGTCAAGTCTCGGTGCACAGCACCACTCACCCTCCTTTGGAGTCCTCAGGTCCGGGCTGGCACGGCTGAGTTCGGCACTCTGGATATCAATGCCCGCCTGGGTGGTATGCTGGGTGAATGGCTGAATCTCCGGCATTCACCCAGCATACCACCCAGGCGGGCATTGATATCCAGAGTGCCGGACTCAGCCGTGCCAGCCCGGACCTGAGGACTCCAAAGGAGGGTGAGTGGTGCTGTGCACCGAGACTTGACATCT
Organism: Hyla sarda; assembly: GCF_029499605.1. Taxonomy (NCBI): domain Eukaryota; kingdom Metazoa; phylum Chordata; class Amphibia; order Anura; family Hylidae; genus Hyla; species Hyla sarda. The sequence continues at coordinate 71,625,750 of NC_079191.1, read as the reverse complement.
TCATCGCTGACAGTGTTTGCCACATTGTCTGCATTACCTGTCGATGAATTTCCTATTGTAGCTATTGTCGCTACACTCACTACCATATATACCGTTACTCCGGACACACCCAAACTAATTGTGACTTTTCATTCTGGACATTTCTTGTGGATTTTTCATTGAAATATCCCTATGAATTACATGGACTGAGAACGTTTTCTCCTGATATATGCAGCAGATATTTAATTAATGAATTTTCTTTGGTGCTACTTACCCATCATATTTATTTCATTTTAATCCTACTATATTCTGTATTTTTATTATATCTATTTTTTACCCAGTATATTCCATTCGCCTTTAGCAAGGGCCCTGCTAGGCGATTGGTCATGTATATCCTTTTTATATAATAAAGACCATTTCTTGGATCCCATCTCCACTAGTCTTTTCCTTTTTCTCTCCCCTGTGCTTTTGAGGACTGGTTCACATAAATATTTTATATTTATAATTTCTACATATTACATTAGGCCTTTTGGGTGAAGGCAACACCTTTAACCTCAGGCACATTATTTCTTTTATCCTAAGTGAGCTACACATATTTTACATTTCATACAGCTATATCCTGTGGTTGGATTCAAACCAATGTTCTACTTTGTTGTCCCCACAAGCCAAAATGTTCCACCCCCACTAAAAACAAAGAGATTCAAGTACGTTTTCTGCTTTTTCTTCTTTTGGATAAACTTTTATAAAAGGAAATGTCTACCTTCACATCAAGCTCAATCAGAAACATAAAATAAAGCAACTTTGTAAATAATTATCATCAAAATCTCCTTCTATTTTGTATCTTAGTGTCTCCATTGTTGCAGACTGCAAACAATCTGTCAAGTTTAGAGTAGGGAACAGTACAGATCTTAACTTGCCCCTAACCACTGACCTGATCTACTTTAACATTCAGCCCTAAATGGCAGCCCCCATCTGGGCAATGGTCCCTAAACTCGCTAATTTCCATGGGATGGCAGGGATGTCAGACAGGGCAGGCCAGCAACACACGGGCAGATAAAGTACAAAATCAGTAGACAAGGAGTTAACCAGGGGCAAGAAGTAAGAACCCAGGAGCAGCCAAGTACAGAGTAAGCAGGCAAAGAGATGGTTTGGTAACAAATAGAGGTCAGGATAAACAGGAAAAATGAGTAGTACACCAAATGCTAGGTGAGGCTTTCAAGAAGACTAATCACAGGCGTCAACAGCAATATTCCGCCCTCAGAACTGGCACTGCAGTTTGCCCCAGTATCTTTAATTCCTGATTGGTTGGCAGGGCTGTCAGTAACATGTCATGAAGCTCTGCACTGAGCACAGCTAGTCATCATAGAGACTCTGGGATGCTCCTAGCTTGCAGGGACCAGACATTTATGACACAAACCCTGTGTAGTTTGATCCTTCAGTTACACATTCTTCCATCTGCCCCTTCTTGTATTTACTGATTTTCATGTAATCCATTAACAAGATGTAGGGACAGATGGAAAAGTGTGTGACTGCCGCATAAGACCACACAGGGTTTGTTTGTAGTCTGTAACCATGGACACATATAGATCTGGTAAATTGAAGGACATATCTCTATAAAGTTGCTTTATTATTTTAGATGCAAACTAACAATAGAGTGGTTTTGTTAGGAGCAACAGGTGCATATAGATTGAGTTCCACTGGGTCCCTGTTTTCTCTAAAATAAGACATACCCATAAAATAAGCTGTAGCTGAATTTCTAAGCATTGGAATAATATAAGCCAAACCCCGAAAATAAGACATAGTGGTAGGCGTGGCTAAGTAACGGTGTGGAGCGGTAATGAAGGCGAGCAGCCCTTCTCATCTGCCCCATCATGCAAGCTGCTATCTAGGAGGTGACCAGAGAGGTGTCGGCAGCCCCATCAACAAGGTCAGCTCCCCCTGTCAGATCCCGGTCCTTCTGTTCGTAGCATAGAGGGAGACAGAAAGTAAAAGTAAAAGTCTCCTCAGTGAAGTGAAGAACAGAAAGTTCTGCTTTGTGGGTCCTCAGGGATAAAAATAAAGCTGTGGCTGTCGTTTTACTCAGCACTGTGGGTCTCTCTCACCCAGCACCAACCAGCAACAGTCTTTGGGTCTCTGTATTGTTGTACCATACTTAATAAGCATAAGACATCTGCCGAAAATTAGCCATAGGGTGTCTTCTTGAGGAAAAATAAATATAAGACAGCGTCTTATTTTCAGGGAGACACGTTATGTATCAGCTTGTTGCATCTATATGATATATCAGAAAATAAAAAACAGACTTAAAGGGGTACTCCATTGGCCAGTGTTCAGAACATTTAGTTCCAAACGCTGTGTATGCTGCAGGGGTCGGCCATGCCCACTCGTGATGTCAGGCCACGCTCCCTCGATGCACGTCTATGGGAGGGGGCATGGCCTTGCATCACGAGGGGGAGTGGCCGACCCCTGCAGCACGCACACAGCTTCAGAACTAAATGGTGTGAACGCTGGCCAGTGGAGTACCTCTTTAACTATATATATATATATATATATATATATATATATATATATATATAATATATCTGGCCCTAGTCAGACATAGAAATGTACAGGTACAAAACTACAGCTAATAAGCAACTCAGCTAAACTATAAAGACAAGAATTTCTGCATTGAGTTTCAATGTGTTTCCTGCTTTTTATAGTCTTTGGCTGAGTGTACTGTTGGTGTCTTCTAAGCTTCAGCTTTGTATATGGTGTCTAAAAAACATAAATATCACTATGGCTTTGTGACTATGCCATATGCCCTAATAACATGTAGTAGAGGGGTGTTAAATATTGAGTGGTATGTCTCATTGCTGATGGTAGCCGCTCCTATAGACCTGTGCACAGCAGACCTCCTCCCTTTCTTCTTAGAATTAGACTTCTATTTATTCTTCTCTTTTTGCAATCTGTTTCCTCAGGTAATTTCTTTTCTCTCTCCCGTCTGATAGTCTAGACACTTAATATTTGTAAAACTTATCATGCAGTACAGTTCAGCATGCTCAGTCTTCCGCTGAAATAGCAACCACAGTGTTATCTGCCCCCTGTTGTTATTTGAATATGAATGCTTATATTATCGAAATATCTGAAGACTTTCAGGAGACTGTATTTACAATGTTATTATCATCTCAGGATTGATTAGTAATCACATCTCCAGGACAGAAGAATAGATTATAGACAGAGGAGAAGGTAAGATGCTCGCCACTGTCTGACACCAGCTGTCTCCGCGTCTCCTTTGGGGATAACATTTTCATTTTAAGCCACAAGAATCACAAGATCCTAGAGAAGAGCAATAGAAATGGTAGAGGGGCAGAGGTGCTGGGGCGACCGAATGAAAGATGGCTGATAAATAATGTAAGTGGTCAGACACAAGATAAGGTGAGGATGGCACAATAATAGGAGTAAATAACAAGATTTACGCGACTGCTGTATTGTCTTCTTTTGAAAACTTTACATAAAGTTTTGGGCAACTACGGTTTTTCCTGATAAAGGATAATTTCACATATCCTAATGTACAGTATATAGCATTAGGGGGATGCTAAAAAAGACTTATATTGTTGAAATTCAGAGAAATATTCTAGATTCGGTGGAACTAAGGTTAGCCCTTGTGTCCAGCAGTTGTCTTGGTGGCAGAGAGGAAGGCTTTGCCGAAACGCGTCCTGTTTACCCGCATACAATAAATACGAATTGGCTTGCAACTTGGTGAGTGCCGGGACTTTTTGTTCTATATGTGTTGGTGACCTAGACTGAAGTTTATGAATTTTTCTGGGTTGGATGGTTGGGACACCGTTATACCCTACATCATGGCTAGCCTTTGGAGTGTTAAACTTGTGTGGTCACACAAAGCACATTACTGCTGAAGAGGGGTCCTCAGATGGCTTGAAACCAAGGCTTGTGACCAGTGCAAATGATTTTTATTGTATAGCATTTTACAGCACTGTTCTTTGACTGCTTTATGTATGGAGCTGTTATTTGGTAACTGCATGTTAGTATTTACATAGGCATGTACTGTAGCACCTCTACTCAGTACATTCATTTTTTCGTGTGTCTTTGGGCAACTGATGTTCGTGTGTCTGATGTTCGTGTGTCTTTGGGAAATTTTGATTAGTTGATTAGAGATTTTGATTTGGCATTGTTTAGTATGGTTATTTGTACATTGTACGATAGTGAGACAAATGGGTACCAACGGCAAGAACTTCACGATACCAGGAAATCCTTTAAAGGGGTACTCCGCCCCTGGCATCTTATCCCCTATCCAAAGGATAGGGGATAAGATGTTAGATCTCCGTGGTCCTGCTGCTGGGGACCCCGGGGATCGCCGCTGCGGCACCCCGCTGTCATTGCTGCACAGAGCGAGTTCGCTCTGTGCGTAATGACGGGCGATACAGGGGCCGGAGCAGCGTGACGTCATGGCTCCGCCCCTCATGACATCATGGCCCGTCCCCTTAACTTCTTCAGGACATAGGGCGTATGGATATGCCCTCCATTCCGAGTCCTTAAGGACCGAGGGCGTATCCATACGCCCGTGGGAATTCCGGTCCCCACCGCTAGCCGGTTGGGGACCGGAGCCGGATGCCTGCTGAAATCGTTCAGCAGGCATCCGGCATATCGCCCAGGGGGGTCATTATGCCCCCCCATGTCGGCGATGGCCGCAGATCGCTGGACAATTCAGTCCAGCGATCTGCGGCGATTCCGGTTCAATCGGGTCTCCAGTGACCCGGTGACCCGGAATTACTGGCTGATTGGGGCCTGCAGCCTGCACTGGTGCCACCTCACGATCGCCCTGATTCGTCGGCCGGATTCCCGGCCGACCAATCAGGGCGCCTGCTGCGGGTGTCACTCCCGCCACCTGCTTCGCCCCTCTTCCAGAGGAAGTGAGCGGGTGCGGGACGTGTACCCCGGGTGCTGGGGACCCCGATCCCCGGCGTCAATGTTGGGATTGGGGCCCCAGGAGCAGCGGCGGCGGCGACGACGACGAGGGACTGACCTGTGTGCCGGCAGCAGCAGGAGGTGAGTGACAGCCTCCTGCTGTTGCTTAGCAACAGCTCCCAGCATGCAAAAAGGGCATGCTGGGAGCTGTAGTTATGCAACAGCAGGAGGCAGACCACCACAACTCCCAGCATTCCCTTATGGGCATGCTGGGACTTATAGTTTTGCCACAGCTGGAGGCACATTTTTCTATGGAAAAGTGTACCTTCAGCTGTTGTATAACTACAACTCCCAGCTTGCACAATCAGCTAAAGTGCATGCTGGGAGTTGTAGTGGTGCATCTGCTGGTTGCATAACTACAACTCCCAGCATGCCCATTGGCTGTCGGTGACTGCTGAGAGTTGTAGTTTTGCAACAGCTGAAGGCACACTGGTTGGGAAACTCAAGTTTTTTTTTTTTACCTAACTCAGTGTTTCACGACCGGTGTGCCTCCAGCTGTTGCAAACTCCAACTCTCAGCAGTCAATGTACACCATGCAACGTACATGCTGGGAGTTGTAGTTTTGCAACAGCTGGAGGCACACTGGTTGTGAAACACTGAGTTAGGTCACAAACTCAGTGATACATAACCAGTGTGCCTACAGCTGTTGCAAAACTAAAACTCTCAGCATGTACAGTCTGTCAGCGCATGCTGGGAGTTGTAGTTTTGCAACAGCTGGATGTTACACCCCCCCCCCCCCCAATGTGAATGTACAGGGTACACTCACATGGGCGGAGGTTTACAGCAAGTATCTGGCTGCAAGTTTGAGCTGCGGCAAATTTTCTGCCGCAGCTCAAACTGCCAGCGAGAAACTACTGTGAACCCCCGCTCATGCGACTGTACCCTAAAAACACTACACTACACTACACTAACACAAAATAAAATAAAAAGTAAAAAACACTACATATACACATACCCCTACACAGCCCCCTCCCCTCCCCTCCCCAATAAAAATGAAAGCATCTGGTACGCCACTGTTTCCAAAATGGAGCCTCCAGCTGTTGCAAAACAACAACTCCCAGTATTTTCGGACAGCCATTGACTGTCCAGGCATGCTGGGAGTTTTGCAACAGCTGGAGGCACCCTGTTTGGGAATCACTGGCGTAGAATTCCCCTATGTCCACCCCTATGCAAGTCCCTAATTTAGGCCCCCAAATGCGCATGGCGCTCTCATTTTGGAGCCCTGTCGTATTTCAAGGCAACAGTTTAGGGTCACATATGGGGTATCGCCGTACTCGGGAGAAATTTTTTTACAAATTTTGGGGGGTATTTTCTGCTTTTACCCTTTTTTTCTTTCATATGCAAAAGTCGTGAAACACCTGTGGGGCATAAAGGTTCACTTAATCCCTTGTTACGTTCCCCGAAGGGTCTAGTTTCCAAAATGGTATGCCATGTGTTATTTTTTGCTGTCCTGGCACCATAGGGGCTTCCTAAATGCGGCATGCCCCCAGAGCAAAATTTGCTTTCAAAAAGCCAAATGTGACCTGTAGTGCGCCAGCAGAGCACTTTTCACCCCCATATGGCATGTTTTCTGAATTTGGAGAAATTGGGCTTCAAATTTTTAGGGGTATTTTCTGCTATTACCCTTTTAAAAAATGTTAAATTTTTGGGAAAACAAGCATTTTAGGTAAAAATTATTATAATTTTTTTACATTTGCAAAAGTCGTGAAACACATGTGGGGTATAAAGGCTCACTTTATCCCATGTTACATTCCCTGAGGGGTCTAGTTTCCAAAATGGTATGCCATGTGTTTTGTTTTTTTTTGCTGTTCTGGCACCATAAGGGCTTCCTAAATGCAACATGCCCCCCAAAAACCATTTCAGAAAAATGTACTTTCCAAAATCCCCTTGTCGCTCCTTCCATTCTGAGCCCTCTACTGCGCCCGCCGAACACTTTACATAGACATATCAGGTATGTGCTTACTCGAGAGAAATTGAGCTACAAATACAAGTAAACATTTTCTACTTTTACCCCTTGTAAAAATTCAAAAATTGGGTATACAAGAACATGTGAGTGTAAAAAATGAAGATTGTGAATTTTCATCTTCACTTTGCTGCTATTCCTGTGAAACACCTAAAGGGTTAAAACACTTACTCATTTTTAATACTTTCGGGGGTGCAGTTTTTATAATGGGGTCATTTGTGGGGTATTTCTAATATGAAGACCCTTCAAATCCACTTCAAACCTGAACTGGTCCCTGAAAAATATCGAGTTTGAAAATTTTGTGAAAAATCGGAAAATTGCTGCTGAACTTTGAAGCCCTCTGGTGTCTTCCAAAAGTAAAAACTCATCAATTTTATGATGCAAATATAAAGTAGACATATTGTATATGTGAACCAAAAAAAAAAATTATTCCTAATATCCATTTTCCTTACAAGCAGAAAGCTTCAAAGTTAGAAAAATGCAAAATTTTCATCAAATTTACGGATTTTTCACCAAGAAAGGATGCAAGTATCGACAAAAATTTACCACTATGTTATACTAGAATATGTCACAATAAAACAATCTCGGAATCAGAATGATAACTAAAAGCATTCCAGAGTTATTAATGTTTAAAGTGACAGTGGTCAGATGTGCAAAAAACGCTCCGGTCCTTAAGGCCAAAATGGGCTTGGTCCTGAAGGGGTTAATGCAAGTCTATGGCAGGGGGCGTAACGACCGCCACGCCCCCTCCCATAGACTTGTATTGATGGGGGCGGGCCGTGACATCACGAGGGGCGGAGCCGTGACATAACTATGCTCCAGACCCTGAATTGCCCCTCATTACGTGCAGAGCGATATCGCTCTGCGCAGTAATGATAGCGGGGTGCAGCAGCAGCGATCCCTGGGGTCCCCAGCAGCGGGACCCCGGCGATCTGACATCATATCCCCTATCCTTTGGATAGGGGATAAGATGTCTAGGGGTGGAGTACCCCTTTAAGGTAAGCATAGTCTTAAATTCAATTAGCTGTTCTGGTCAGGGAATCGACATTAGGGCAACAACCAAGGCCAGAACATGTCCATTCTCTCACATGCCAAAGCATTTTATGATGGGTCTGTAAAAGAAAGGCAAGGTAAAGAGGGGGATTAGCCGGGCAGCAAAGTTAAGGATTGAGTATTTACTGGAAGGCCACATAGGAGGTGGTTGCTGTGGGAAATGATAAGGGCATGTACCATCAGTTTTGTAAAAAAAAAAAAAAATAGATGTGCAAGATGTTTTTGAGGTGGAAGTAGGTGATAAGGGGCTGGATGTTCTGTACAAAAGACTGAGAAAAACAGAATAAGGCCTCAAACTTGTGGGTCTAGGGAGAGTGTGAAATCATTGACTGTAATTGATGGACCGGGGGAAGGGGGGACTGGAGCAAGATGGGGACAAATAATAAATTCTGTTTTCTCCATGCTGAGTTTAAGAAAGTGTGTGGAGAAGTAGGAAGATATAACCAACATACAATCGGATATCCTGTATACCAGGGAGGTGACATCCGGACCAGAGAGGTAGATTTGAGTGTCCTCAGCATAGAAGTGGTACTTGAAGCCATGAGATTCTATGATATATCCAAGGCCAAAAGTATAACTTGAGAAGAGTAGGAGCCCCACGACAGAATAAGAGGGAAAAGTGAGAAGTTTGTGGTGAGGTATGAGGAGATCCAGGGGAGAGTCAAAGTTTTAACGCTGAGGGACGAGAGAGTTTATAGAAAAAAAGAGTGGCCAACTGTGCCAAAGGAAGAGGAAAGGTTAAGTAGAAGGAGCACAGACTATTGGCATGAGGTTTTGACAGTCAACAAATCATTGACCACTTTGGTTTCAAGAAAGTGATGGGGTTATTAATCAGATTAAAGGTGATCAAAAACTAAGTTACATGAGAAGTGGGAGGACAGTTCAAGGTAGACATGTTGTTCAAGGTGTTTCGAGCCAAAGGGGAGAAAGAAGATAAATTGGTAGCTGGTCGGAGAGGATGGGTCGGGGGGGAGGCTTTTCAAGGATTGGTGTTATAGTTACATGTTTTATTAAAGAAGAAAATATGACAGTGTTTAGTGATTGAAGTGATTGGTTAGTGCTGGGATAAAGAAGTTATGTAAAAAAGCAATAGGGGGTGTGAAGATAGGTCATGGGTGCTCTATTGTTTGATAAGTTAAAGATTAACTTTGTTAGGCACAAGGTAGCAGGGAATGCACTTAAATGGTCTATTTTGTCTTGTTATCTTATATCTTATCCATAAGAAGAGTATTATTGTGGAAGTCCGACAATAGGCCTTCCCACAATCTCCTGAAGGCAATTGAATGAGGAAGGCCTGCAGTATCAGACACAACCCATGGGCAAAAGTGCTGCTACTTCTATAAATACAATAGGAGGGTCCTTTTCTCAAATAACGGACAGTCCCTTTCCTCTATGGAACCTGACCATAACAATTCTCTTTTTCCATTGTGTCAGTCAAGGTACAGTCTTACAGTGTATAAAGCAATGCATTGTTTAGTTTAGAAAGGAAACCGGCATTGAATAGGTTGCCAGATATTGTAGAAAGGTACTGGATTCAAGTCTGAACATACACAAGACCTTAAATGTTCTCCCCATGTTTGTATGAACTTACTCTGACTTTTTCTGTCTTTCCTCGCACTCCAAAAACTGGTTTAACTGTCTTCCTATGAAATAGGTTCTAGAGTATGTCTGGAATAAGCGAATGGATGCAAGGCCTGGTGTGAATGACATACTCTGTACAACACTATGGAATATGTTGGCCCTATGAAGTCATTAGGAAATAAATAACAAGCTGAAAAAGTTATTGATATCATGGACAAATAGAGCAGAGTCTGGCCTTGCTTTTTTATTAGACTGTATAGCAGATTGATTTCTTTTTCTTCCATACAAGCAATAAAATAATACAAAATAATCAAGCTTGCAACTATTTAAGCACTTATCTAAGCATTTTTCTCAGCTAGGAGTACAATTACCTGCAATGTATACAGGTAAGGATTCTTCAAGTCAATTTGTTCTTATTATTTGGCGACTCTAGACTTTCTGAGGCCTTAGGCAAAACTTGAACATGAGGCCCCCCACAAACACAATATATGCAAGCGATAATAAAAATAAACAATAAACCAACAGTATAGTATCCTTACTACTGTGACGTCACTGTGTATATATTAAAGGAAATCTGTGATCAGAGTCACCTGCACTAACCTGTCAGTACAGATAGGTAATGCAGGTGACACTGATGACAACGGTACTTACCCTGTTCCGTGCAGGGGATCTCCAGTAATCTTCTCCGTTATCTTCAGCTCCGGGCCCAGCTTGGAACATAAGGGGAGAGCTTAGTGATGTCACCTCTGCTTGGTCCCACTGCGGTGACGTCACTAAGCTCCGCTCGTACCCCAAGCCGAGCCGGAGCTGAAGATATCAGAGAAGACTACAGTATTATCCCTGTGACATTACTGTGTATTATCTCTATACTGTGATATCACGGTGTGTACTATCCCTGTACTGTGACATCACTGTGTGTATTATCCCTGTACTGTGACATCACTGTGTATTATCCCTGTACTGTGACATCACTGTGTATTTTACTGCACTGTAACATCACTGTGTATTATCCCTGTACTGTGATATCTGAGTGCATATTAACAAATGCAGGGTTAATAGACAGTGACATTACTGTCTATCTCATATCTATCTATCTGTGGAAAGCATGGATAGGTCCTCAGCTTACTCCCTTAGCCTGCAGTACTCGGACAGGCATGGGCTACGACTCTAACTTAGGAACAGTAGAAGAATTGTCCAGCGGCGATTAGTATGGAACGGAACTATTTATTGTGGAATCAACTTCAGTACAAGGACATGGTGGACACCAGTCATGCGTTTTGGCCCTACAACCGGGCCTTAGTCATACCGGGTATGACTAAGGCACGGTTGTAGGGCCGAAACACGTCACTGGTGTCCACCATGTCCTTGTACTGAAGTTGATTCTGCTATAAATAGTTCCGTTCCGTTCATATCTATCTATCTCATATCTCTCTATCTATCATTTATCTATCTAAAATGTTGAACAGAGCCGCACAACCACACTTATGCAACAACAGCGGGTGCCAGCAGATGAATGTCCCAGGTCACAACGAAATATCCACACCAAAAAGTAATTTTGCAGCACTCCAGAATAGATGAAAAGTGAATGAGGTTTATTAACCTGATATCATAGCAACATTTTGGCTGCCCACTTGCAGCCTTTTTCAAGCTTGGAAAAGGCTGCAAGTGGGCAGCCAAAATGTCGCTATGATATCAGGTTAATAAACCTCATTCACTTTTCATCTATTCTGGAGTGCTGCGGAATAACTTTTTGGTGTCTATATCTATCTATTTATTTATCTAGTATGGGACAACCAGTCGTTGGTATGCTGCAACACAGTACTGATACAGTGATCCCTCAACGTACGATGGTAATTGGTTCCAAATGAACCATCGTTACTTGAATTTATCGTATGTTGAGGGATCCGTGCAATAATAAAAGACAAAGTTATACTCATGTTGCTGCTCCGGACAGTCACCGCTGCCCAGGATCGTCGTTCTCAACATGTCCCCGCCGCCCCTATGAAGAGGACGGTCCAGAATGGCGGGGAAAGATGAGTGACACTCACGGGGGCACACGGGTCACATTAAATGGCTATTTGGCAGCAGCTGAAGCAGTCAGTGCTGCCGGATAGCCGTTTATGCGATGGCTCCGACATACAAAAGCATCGTATGTTCATGCTGCCTTCAACATACGATGGCCTCTGAGAGGCCATCGTATGTTGAAATGATTGTATGTCGGGGCTATTGTAAGTCAGGGGATCATGTTTTTTTTTATCTATGTAGGATGGGCCAGCCAGGACAGTGGGCGCAGTTAATGATATACAGACAGATATATCCCCTTCCCGCAGAATGTCATATATAAACGCCGGGTTGTGCAGTGCGTTCGCTCATCCCGGCGTTTATAAATGACATTCAGTTAACCCGGCGATGCGCAGCATCGCACGGGTTAACTGGCAGAAGTCCCGCTGTTTCCAGCAGGGGACAACTTCTGCTTCACCCCCAGGACCATCCATTGATGGTCCTGGTCAGCGATCACTGTGATTGGTCCCTGTGGACCAATCACAGTGATCTGGGGTGAAAGTTCAGATCCCCCGCACTGCCCGCCCCTGGAAGTCGGGCAGAACGGGGGACGATGGCTGCGGGGGCTCGCGGGGACCTGCGGCACAGGGGGGGGAACACGAGGGGACCGGCGGACTTACCTGGCGGGACCGAGGAGCAGCGCGGGACCAGCCACGTGGAGGAGCAGCGGCGGGACCGGCAGGTGAGTGTATGGTCCTCAGAAGCAGCAGTGAAGATCTTCACTGCTGCTTCTAGGAGTCTGAAAACTACAACTCCCAGCATGCCTAGACAGCCTTTGGCTGTCTGGGCATGCTGGGAGTTGTAGTTTTGCAACATCTGGAGGGCCCCAGTTTGGAGACCATTGTACAATGGTCTCCAATCTGTGCTCTTCCAGCTGTTGCAAAACTACAACTCCCAGCATGCACTGACTGTCCAGGCATGCTGGGAGTTTTAGTTCAGCAACATCTGGCTCTTCAGATGTTGCCAAACTACAACTCCCCGCATGCCCTTCAGCTGTCTGGGCATGCTGGGAGTTGTAGTTTTGCAACAACTGGAGACACACTGGTTGGGAAACATTGTTTCTAACTCAGTGTTTCCTAACCTGTGTGCCTCCAGCTGTTGCAAAACTATAACTCCCAGCATGCACTAACAGACCATGCATGCTGGGAGTTGTGGTTTTGCAACATCTGGAGGGCTCCAGTTTGGAGACCATTGTATAATGGTCTCCAATCTGTGCTCTTCCAGCTGTTGCAAAACTACAACTCCCAGTATGCACTGACTGTCCAGGCATGCTGGGAGTTTTAGTTCAGCAACATCTGGCCCTTCAGATGTTGCCGAACTACAACTCCCAGCATGCCCTTCAGCTGTATGGGCATGCTGGGAGTTGTAGTTTTGCAAGAACTGGAGACACACTGGTTGGGAAACATTGTCTGTTTCTAACTCAGTGTTTCCTAACCTGTGTGCCTCCAGCTGTTGCAAAACTATAACTCCCAGCATGCACTAACAGACCATGCATGCTGGGAGTTGTGGTTTTGCAACAGCTGTTGCAACCCCCCCCCCCCCTGTGAATGCGCCGGGAAACTCGCTGTAATCCCCCGCCCATGTGACTGTACCCTAAAAACACTACACTACACTAACACAAAATAAAATAAAAAGTTAAAAACACTACATATACACATACCCCTACACAGCCCCCCTCCCCCAATAAGAACGTCCGGTACACCACTGTTTCCAAAGCAGAGCCTCCAGCTGTTGAAAAACAACAACTCCCAGTATTGCCGGACAGCCGTTGACTGTCCACGCATGCTAGGAGTTTTGCAACAGCTGGAGGCACCCTGTTTGGGAATCACTGGCGTAGAATACCCCTATGTCCACCCCTATGCAAATCCCTAATTTAGGCCTCAAATGCACATGGCGCTCTCACTTTGGAGCCCTGTCGTATTTCAAGGCAACAGTTTAGGGCGACATATGGGGTATCGCCATACTCGGGAGAAATTGCGTTACAAGGTTTGGGGGGCTTTTTCTTCTTTAACCCTTCATGAAAAGGAAATGTTGGGGTCTACACCAGAATGTTAGAGTAAAAAAATTAAATTTTTTACACTAACATGCTGATGTTGCCCTATACTTTACATTTTCACAAGAGGTAAAAGGGAAAAAAGCCCCCCAAAATTTATAACGCAATTTCTCCCGACTACAGAGATACCCCATATGCGAGCGCAAAGTGCTCTGGGGGCGCACAACAATGCCCAGAAGGGAGAGCGCACCATGTACATTTGAGGTGATTTGCACAGTGGTGGCTGATTGTTACAGCGGTTTTGACAAACGCAAAAACAAAACAAAACCCCACATGTGACCCCATTTCGGAAACGACACCCCTCACAGAATGTAATGAGGGGTGCAGTGAGAATTTACCCCCCACAGGTGTCTGACGGATCTTTGGAACAGTGGTCCGTGAAAATGAAAACTTGTACAGCCCACTGTTCCAAAGATCTGTCAGACACCAGTGGGGGGCAAATGCTCACTGTACCCCTTGTTACGTTCCTCAAGGGGTCTCGTTTCCAAAATGGTATGCCATGTGGTTTTTTTTTGCTGTTCTGGCACCAGAGGGGCTTCCTAAATGCGACATGCCCCCGAGCAAAATTTGCTCTCAAAAAGCCAAATATGACTCCTTCTCTTCTGAGCATTGTAGTTCGCCCATAGTGCACTTCAGGTCAACTTATGGGGTACCTCCATACTCAGAAGAGAAGGGGTTACAAATATTGGGGGGTATTTCCTGCTATTAACCCTTGCAAAAATGTGAAATTTGGGGGGAAACACACATTTTAGTGGAAATTTTTTTTTTTTTTTTACATATGCAAAAGTCGTGAAACACCTGTGGGGTAATAAGGCTCACTTTATTCCTTATTACATTCCTCAAGGGGTCTAGTTTCCAAAATGGTATGCCATGTGTTTTTTTTTGCTGTTCTGGCACCATAGGGGCTTCCTAAATGCGACATGCCCCCCGAGCAAAATTTGCTCTCAAAAAGCCAAATATGACTCCTTCTCTTCTGAGCATTGTAGTTCGCCCATAGTGCACTTCAGGTCAACTTATGGGATACCTCCATACTCAGAAGAGAAGGGGTTACAAATATTGGGGGGTATTTCCTGCTATTAACCCTTGGAAATATGTGAAATTTGGGGGGAAACACACATTTTAGTGAAAAAAAATAATTTTTTTTTTACATATGCAAAAGTCGTGAAACACCTGTGGGGTATTAAGGCTCACTTTATTCCTTGTTATGTTCCTCAAGGGGTCTAGTTTCCAAAATGGTATGCCATGTGAGGGTTTTTTGCTGTTCTGGCACCATAGGGGCTTCCTAAATGCAACATGCCCCCCAAAAACCATTTCAGAAAAACGTACTCTCCAAAATTCCCTTATCGCTCTTTCCCTTCTGAGCCCTCTACTGCGCCCGCCGAACACTTTACATAGACATATGAGGTATGTACTTACTCGAGAGAAATCGGGCTACAAATATAAGTATACATTTTCTCCTTTTACCCCTTGTAAAAATTCAAAAATTGGGTCTACAAGAACATGCGAGTGTAAAAAATGAAGATTGTGAATTTTCTCCTTCACTTTGCTTCTATTCCTGTGAAACACCTAAAGAGTTAAAATGATGACTGAATGTCATTTTGAATACTTTGGGGGGTGCAGTTTTTATAATGGGGTCTTTTGTGGGGTATTTCTAATATGAAGACCCTTCAAATCCACTTCAAACCTGAACTGGTCCCTGAAAAATAGTGAGTTTGAAAATTTTGTGAAAAATTGCTGCTGAACTTTGAAGCCCTCTGGTGTCTTCCAAAAGTAAAAACTCGTCACTTTTATGATGCAAACATAAAGTAGACATATTGTATATGTGAGTAAAAATTTTTTTTATTTGTAATATACATTTTCCTTACAAGCAGAGAGCTTCAAAGTTAGAAAAATGCAAAATTTTCAAATTTTTCATCAAATTTTAGGATTTTTCACAAGGAAAGGATGCAAGTTACCACAAAAATTTACCACCATGTTAAAGTAGAATATGTCACAAAAAAACAATCTCGGAATCAGAATGATAACTAAAAGCATTCCAGAGTTATTAATGTTTAACGTGACAGTGGTCAGATGTGCAAAAAACGCTCTGGTCCTTAAGGCCAAAATGGGCTTGGTCCTGAAGGGGATATACCGTATATACTCGAGTATAAGCCGACCCGAGTATAAGCCGAGACCCCTAATTTCAACCCAAAATCCCAGGAAAAGTTATTGACTCGAGTATAAGCCTAGGGTGGGAAATACATCATCCCCCCATGTAATCATCCAGACCCGTCATTAACATCCTCATCATCATCCCCTTGTCATCATCCCACACATCCCCCCTTCATCATCCCCTTATCATCCCACACATCCCCCCTTCATCATCCCCTTATCATCCCACACATCCCCCCTTCATCATCCCCTTATCATCCCACACATCCCCCCTTCATCATCCCCTTATCATCCCACACATCCCCCCTTCATCATCCCCTTATCATCCCACACATCCCCCCTTCATCATCCCCTTATCATCCCGCACATCCCCCCTTCATCATCCCCTTATCATCCCGCACATCCCCCCTTCATCATCCCCTTATCATCCCACACATCCCCCCTTCATCATCCCCTTGTCATCATTCGCCCTCAGTGGTCTTCAACCTGCGGACCTCCAGAGGTTTCAAAACTACAACTCCCAGCAAGCCTGGGCAGCCATCGGCTGTCCGGGCTTGCTGGGAGTTGTAGTTTTGAAACCTCCGGAGGTCCGCAGGTTGAAGACC
Source organism: Hyla sarda (assembly GCF_029499605.1). Classification (NCBI taxonomy): domain Eukaryota; kingdom Metazoa; phylum Chordata; class Amphibia; order Anura; family Hylidae; genus Hyla; species Hyla sarda. Next base: position 71,609,339 of record NC_079191.1, on the reverse strand, counting down.
ACTGCGGCCTTCGACATCATCCAGCCCCCTCTCACCCCCCTTTAGTTCTGAGTACTCACCTCCGCTCGGCGCTGGTCCGGTCCTGCAGGGCTGTCCGGTGAGGAGGTGGTCCGGGCTGCTATCTTCACCGGGGGCGCCTCTTCTCCGCGCTTCCGGCCCGGAATAGAGGCGTTGCCTTGACAACGACGCAGAAGTACGTTGGCAATGAACGCACCTCTGCGTCGTTGTCAAGGCAACGTGACTATTCTGAGGCCGGGCCCGAAGCGCTTAGAAGAGGCCTCCCCGGTGAAGATAGCAGCCCGGAACCACTATCCCACCGGACCACCTCCTTACCGGACAGCCCTGCAGCACCGTAACAGCGCCGAACGGAGGTGAGTAGTCAGAACTAAAGGGGGGTGAGAGGGGGCTGGATGATGTCGAAGGCCGCAGTGGTCTTCAACCTGCGGACCTCCGGAGGTTTCAAAACTACAACTCCCAGCAAGCCCGGAGAGCCGATGGCTGGCCGGGCTTGCTGGGAGTTGTAATTTTGAAACCTCTGGAGGTCCGCAGGTTGAAGACCACTGCGGGTGGGGGAGTTCACTCGAGTATAAGCCGAGGGGGGTGTTTTCAGCACGAAAAATCGTGCTGAAAAACTCGGCTTATACTCGAGTATATACGGTACATCGACTGTGCTGCACCCACTTCCCTGGCTAATATATATATATATATGTCAAAAGACAGAAAAGATATCCGCACTCACCGCCAGCTAAGTGACTCGATGCTCCTTTTCAAAGATGACAGTGGACCTTGGTGGCAGCAGTTGCATGGTGCTCAGAGGCTTTTACCAGCAATTTTGCACAGTGGCCCTCATTTTCTAAAGTTCAACCGTCTCTTTTTCTCGGTTATTGCGCCTAAATTTTAGTCGCAATTTCTGTGCGACTATTTATGCGACAATATTTTACGCTGCACAACTGACACTTTAGAAACCACTTTTTTGGAGTGTTTTTTTTTCTCTCTGAAATGGGCGTGTTTTATGCAAAAATGGGCGTTTTACCGACAAAAAACAAAAAATACTCTGTGTATTCCAAAATCACTCGAGAAAAAGTGTGAGTTTGCCTCACACAATAACCGACAGCCAAGAGGTGAGTGAACTTAAAAAATGGAGTGATTTCTAACAAGGGACCGTTTACCATTGTGTTTTGTGTGAAAGTAACTTGTTTTATAACCGTAAAACATTTTGTACAGTTCAACACTTTTATGAATAAAATATTTAATGCTTTTGTGATAGTTAATGTTTATATATTTTTTTTAAACACATTTGCAATCTTAATTTTAAATCAATGGAGCACCCAAGCTGATAAACAATGTTAATTGTTTGCATTCTTTAAAAATTTATAACACATGAATACTATTAATTAATGAAAATATTTTTGAACAAACTAGTCAAAACCCTTTTGACTCACACAAATAATTTCTTTAGCTCGGAGTTTGTGCGACACAATTGACTAGTGCGACACCAAAAAAACATGCGACAGAAAAAAAACCACATGTGCGACAGAATAGTAAATAAGCTTGATAAAAAGACGAGTGATATTGAAATCACTCCAGAATAAACACTCCACTCTTCGTAAATCAGGGCCAGTGTGCGCTTCTTCTGGACTTCTGGAATTTACGTCATAGCACTGTGCTTTTTAAATAAAGGTGAATACGAAGTATGGTTATGTGACTGCAACAGGTGAGCATAGAAAGAAATGTGAAAAACATATTAAAGCGCAACTGTCATGAGTTTTTAGCCCCCCAGACTACTACAATGTTGTTACAGATGTCCATAACATGAGTGTAACCATACCTTTATCACTTTTCCTCCTTCTTTTATAACTTCTAAAATACATTTATCCAGCAGTCTGGCACAGTCGGATAGGCGTGGCTTGGGGTTCGCAAACCCAGTCACCCCTGTGATGTCACAGCCCTATATAATCGGCAGCCAGCCTTATTCCAGCCAGTCACTTCATCCTTTCACTGCAGAGAGATGGGACTGACAGCGCTTTGTGTGTTATACAAAAAAGCTTTTTCCAGCAGCATTTCACCTCCTAGTCACGTCAGCGTTCTGGTGGACAGAGAGCAGTCAACAGTCGGTGGGTTTTTCACTGAAAATAATTTTTACTGCAGCCATTAACCTCTCAGTCACTTTCTACAGCATTGTATTACAGAGAGGGGCCTCATACATTTGAACAAGCTGAAACCTCAGCACAACTCTGTGTCTTTGTTCCACAACAAATGGTCTGCTGGTTATACTAGTCTGTAGACGGTATAATACCAAACAGTCGATTCCTAATAGTCTTTTCGATTCCTAATAGTCTTTGAGAGAGTGCAATTTTGGGTTTAGTACACAGTAACTGCGTGCTGCTGCACTGTTGTGTACTGCTGGTGTTGTGCACAAATATGTTTTTTAAGCATACTGTAGCACATTTTTCTGCCCTCATAAGTGCATACCGCATACGTACATCTAAGTAGTGTACTATTTTGTACCTGTTAATCTGTCAAGGGCTTAGATGCTGTTAAAGTACAGGCAAAAGTAATCACCAGCTGGTGTTTTACTCCACTACTTCTTTAAGCATACTTTTAGCGCATTTTTGTTGATGATGATGATGAAGCCGATCACAATTGGGAGCCGGGTGCAGAAGGGGCTTCATCATCATCATGAAAAGGGGGTTGCAGGTTGCCCGTGAGGCAGCAGCTGAGCCAGCAAGGTGATAGCATGTTTGGCAGACAGCATGGTGGCAGAAGTGCCCGGGGGAGACCACCTACTTCGCAGCGGCCTACCTTCCCGGGAGTTATTGGAACAGGGTTTCCTGGAGACGGCAGCAGTAGCAGTCAATTAGTGCGGACCGTAGGTGGGAAAATCAGCTACTCGGAGGTGTGGCAGTTTTTCATCAAGCATCCGGAGGAGGTTAACATAGCCACATGCAAGGTGTTTCGGCAGAAGGGGAAGTGTTGCCAGGGTTCCCATGTTGGCACCACGGCCCTCAATCAACATTTGCAGCGTCACCATAAAGCAGCCTGGGAGTACCGAGGCTCAAATGTGGTGGTCCAGCCTGCTGCATCACCCAGTGGCACGCCGCTCCCTCTTTCAGCCAGCCAAAGCTCAACCACCTCAGCCAAATGGAGCTGTGTGTCATACCCTCCTTCTGTCGCTCCAGATGCTCCTCCTACTTTTAGTCAGTCATACCGCCAACAATCCATCGGCAAAGCCATGTCCATGAGACAACAGTATGCGCCCACTGATCCAACGGCCCAGAAGCTGAATGTGCTCCTGTCCAAGTTGCTGATGCTGCAGTCCCTCCCTTTTCAAGTGGTGGACTCTGCACCTTCCAGTGAACTGATGGCTTGTGCCGAGCCGAGGTGGAGAGTGCCAAGCTGTCATTTCTTTGTGAAGAAGGCAGTACCAGCCCTGCACAATTTTGTAGATGAGAAAGTGGGCCAGTCCTTAAGCTTGTTGGTGTGTATCAAAGTGCACGGTAGTGCCAAAGTCTGGAGCTGTAACTATGGTCAGGGACTACACATGTCCTTAACGGCTCACTGAGTGAATGCGGTTCGTGCACAGCCACAACACCAACTTGGACAGGTCACTCCGCTTCCTCCTCCATGCTCTAAGGCCGTTGGTCCTCTGACAGTGTGCGACTCTGCATCTTCATCCTCGAGCGTGTCCTCAGCCTCCACTGCCCAGACAACTCTCAGTGCCCCTTCAGCATACCATGTGTGCTGGGCACGGCTGTGTCACGTTGTTCTTCACATGGTTTGACTTGGCCAACAGGGGAGTCAAACAGGGGAGGAACTTCTAAGTCATTCATAAAGAAATCGGAGCATGGTTACTCCACGAAAACTGGAAATGGGAACCATGGTGACTGACAATGGGAAGAACATCTTGTCTGTGCTGCGGCAAGGAAGGCTGAGCCATGCGTCTTGAATGGCACACATGTTCAATCTGGTTGTCAAGCGGTTCCTGAAGTGTTCCCCCCATTTGCAAGACATCCTAACAATGGGTAGGAAACGTTGCTTGCACTTCAGCCACTCGTATACCACAAAGCACACCCTCCTTGCAGTATCAGAACAGTATCCCCCAACATAGTCTGATTTGAGACGTTGCCACATGTTTGAATTCCACCCTTCATATGTTGGACCAACTATACAAACAGAGAAAAGCCATCACTGATTTCTTGATGATCCAAGCGGATAGGGGACTCCCCTGTTTAACTTCAATGTCAAACAGTGGCAGCTCTTATGTGACACCTGCCGTTTGCTCAGGCCCTTTGAGGAAGCCACATTATTAGTCAGTCACCAGGATTACGTGATTAACAACGTCATTCCACTGCTTCACTTCTTACATCACTTATTGGAAACGATGGCTGGTCAGGGCAATGGAGACGTGGCACCTTCATCTCTCGGCCACATGAGGGGGCTGAACTGGAGGAGGGGCACAGTGGAACACAGTTTAGGTTTCGCAAAATGGGAGTGGCAGGAGCAGTACCAGCTCCATCAGCAGCAGCCTGAGTCTACAGTCGCTGATGAGTACCTTTCTTCACCCGCATAGTGAAGCAACTCATCAGCAGCAGCTAGACCTGGAGCAGGACCTGAACCAGCAGATGGTGGCATACCTTGACATGCCCATGCCAACACACCTTGAAGATCCGCTCGACTATTGGGCAGCCAAACTTGATTTGTGGCCGAGACAACCAGAGTTTGCCCTGGAAAAAAATGCAGCAGGGCCACAGTCACCCCAAGCAGAACTTCTCTGTCCACAAAAAATGTGGAGAGACTGACCTATGTGAAGATGAATCAGGTTCAGATTAGCCATTATTTCCACCCACCAATGCCAGATGCATCAGAGTAGATTGATCATGGTACCACACCAACACTTCACAAATATGGATAGTGCCAAACAGATTTAAGGAGGTGCTCACCAGTTACAAACATTTCTCCGCATCAGAACTTTTATACCCACCTTCGTCACCAGGTACTGGTATTGCCACCCACCGCACTACTCTGTCACCAGGTCACTTTCAGGATTTTTGATGCTGCTGCTACCACCTCCAGGCTGTCTCATTCAGCCATTATATGTTCTCCTCATGCTGCCACCAACACCAGGCTGTGTCATTCAGCCACTCTATGGTCTACTCATCTGCCGCCAACTCCAGGCTGTGCCATTCAGCCATTACATGTTCTACTCATGCTGCCGTCAACTCCAGGCTTTGCCATTCAGCCACTATTTGTTCTACTCATGCTGCCGCCAACTTTAGGCTGTGCCATTAAGCCACTATATGGTCTCCTCATGCTGCTGCCACCTTCGCGCTGTGTCGTTCAGCCCCTATATGTTCTACTCATGCTGCTGGCAACTCCAGGCTGTGTCACTCAGTTACTATATATTCTCCTCATGCTTTTTCCAACTCCAGGCTGTGCCATTCAGCGACTATATGTTCTCCTCATGCTGCCTCCACCTCTACGCTGTGTCATTTAACCACTATATGGTCTCCTCGTGCTTCTGCCACCTCCAGGCTGTGTCATTCAGCCACTATATGTTCTCCTCATGCTGCCGCCAACTCCAAGTTGTGCCATTCAGCCACTATATGGTCTTCTCATCTGCCACCAACTCCAGGCTGTGTCATTCAGCCCCTACATGTTCTACTCATGCTGTTGCCAACTCCACGCTGTGTCACTCAGCCACTATATATTCTCCTCATGCTTCCGCCTACTCCAGGCTGTGCCATTGAGCCACTATATGTTCTCCTCATGCTGCTGACTATATGTTCTCCTCATGCTGCTGGCACCTCCACGCTGTGTCATTCAGCCACTATATGTTCTATTCATGTTGCCGTCAACTCCAGGCTGTGTCATTCAGCTACTATATGTTCCACTCATGTTGCCGCCACCTCCACTCTGTGTCATTCAGCCACTATATGTTATCCTCATGCTGCCGCCACCTCCACGCTGTGTCATTCAGCCACTATATGGTCTCCTCATGCTTCTGCCAACTCCAGGCTGTGTCATTCAGCCACTATATGTTCTCCTCATGCTAAAAAAACACCTTTGACCCTGGGAAGCCCAGGGTCACTGATACCCTTATTAGATCCCACCCCAAAATTGTAACTTTTATTCGTATTTCGTAGTAAATGATAAGTGAATAGTAAATGATGAGTATGTTCACTTAAAATCACAGATTTGGTGTGCTTAATAGTAGTATTTATATTCCATCCAGTTGTCCACTGTTATATATATTCTCTATCACAGGTGGGCTGCAGTACCACCATGGATTGCACACACAAGCTACCGCTAATTAAAATGCTGAAAATGCCCCCTCTACATGTTTTGCTACTTCCGTAACGTCTTCAGGAGGGAAAACATTACGGAAGTAGCGAAACATGTAGAGGGGGCATTTTCAGCGTTTTAATTAGCGGTAGCTTGTGTGTGCAATCCATGGTGGTACTGCAGCCCACCTGTGATAGAGAATATATATAACAGTGGACAACTGGATGGAATATAAATACTACTATTAAGCTCACCAAATCCATGATTTTAAGTGAACATACTCCTCATTTACTATACACTTATCATTTACTACGAAATACGAATAAAAGTTAAGTTTTAGGGGTGGGATCTAATAAGGGTATCAGTGACCCTGGGCTTCCCAGGGTCAAAGGTGTTTTTTTGTTATTATTACCCTAACCCATCCTGGGGTTTTTTGTTTTTTTGTTCTCCTCATGCTGCCGCCAACTCCAGGCTGTGCCATTGAGCCACTATATGGTCTACTTATCTGCCATGTAACTCCTTGTTAGATTTGGTAATTTGTAACCACATTATTTATTTAAAGTAAATGCCGGGGCCCGGGACATTAAAACTTGAGAGTGTAATATAAAATTTCAATTTCAAAATCTTAAATTTCAGTTTCAAATAATCGATGTAATCTTTTCAAGACTGAGGCCCTATGGTCATCCACATCATATAATAGGTGTGGAATTACCACAAGAATCCAATGAAACAGTTTGGAGTGATCATAATGAACCATAACTGATTAAATGAAACACTTGCAGTTCCACAAAGAGTAAGACAGTGGGGGGGGGGGGGGGGGGCAGGGGCACTGAGAGGTGCGGGCTGGAACAGGTGGTAGCTCGCCTTGTGGCGAACCGCCTTCTCATTGCTCACCAGAATGGGTACTCAAAAAGTGTAAATAAATTAGAATAAAATAAAAATGACATAAAAAATCTATTCTCTTCAATTTTGACGACATCCAGAACCTCTACCGCAGTGATTCTAATAGCGATACCTGTAATCTGCATGTCATACTGAATAACAGTATTATTTCATTACCCCAGCACACTCCCTATGTGTGTTAGGACAAAGCAAAGTTTTTTACACCCCTATTGAGGCTCTCTGTAAGCCAGAAATAGCAGTTTTTCATAGCGATTTGCCGCAAATGAATTCGACCCAAACCAAATTTGCCGAATCGGCCGAATCAAATTTTTCAAAAAATTTGCTCATCTTTACTATTGTCTACATTATATAAAAAGTTTTTGTTAGCGACAGGTACGCTTTAATTCTAGAGTCGCCTCTGTATTTTGGATAACGTTTATCTTTGTAGAGCTTATACAGTAGATATCTAATTTTTGCAGAATTATAATGTTAGACTATGTTCACACTGCCGCTGTACTGCACTATTGATCTATTGCTCAGTCCTTGGAAAGATTGGAGTTGAGCAGAGGGGGAAAAAAATATACTGTATGCCCGATCTTTTTATTCTACTCAACTCCTGTAAAATACCGGACACCCGATAGACACCCGATCGGTGCAAAAAAAAAAAAAGAGGCAAAAGTACCCTAATCAGGTCAGCAAACAATGGCAGTGTGAACCTAGCCTTACATTGGTAGAACCTGCATCGATATTACAGACATATGTGTTACCTTTACTAAGTTTAAAGGGCTTGCTGAACAACTTTAAAGGGCTTGCTGGACAACTTTACCTTCTTTCTTGTTTTATCATGGGGTTGTTTCTTTGAAACATATGACAACATTAGAGATGAGCAAATTTTTAGAAAAATTTGATTCGACCGATTTCCCCCCAAAATTTTTTTCGTTCCGAATTTATTCACGGAGAATCACTATTAAAAATGGCTATTTCTGGCCTACAGAGAGCCTCAATAGGGGTGTAGAACACTGTGTCTTGCTGGAACATGCATAGGGTGTGTGCTGTGTTAGTAAAACAACTCTGTTATTTGGTGTAACATGCAGATCAGAGGCGTCGGTTTTAGAATCCCTATCGCAGAGGGGCATAATGACAGAGCCTGGAGGTGGCATTAGTATGAGGAGACTATATAGTGGCTGAATGACACAGACTGGAAAAGGCGGCAGCATTTAGTGGCATAATGACACAGCCTGGAGTTTGCGGCAGCATGTGGAGAACATATAGTGGCTGAATGACACAGCCTGGAGGTGGTGGAAGCATGAGAAAACCATACAGTGGCTAAATTACAGAGCGTGGAGGTGGCGGCAGCATGAGAAGAACATATAGTGGCTGAATGACTCAGCCTGGAGTTTGTGGCAGCATCAGGAGAACATATAATGGCTGAAAGATACAGCCTGGAGTGGACGGCAGCATGAGGAGACCCTATAGTTGCTTTATGACACAGCCTGGAGTTGGCGGCAACATGAGGATAAAATATAATGGCTGAAAGACACAGCCTGAAGTGGTAGAAGCATGAGGAGACCATATAGTGGCTGAATGACACAGCCTGGAGGTGGCAACAGCATGAGGAGAACATATGGTGGCTGTATGAAACAGCTTGGAGCTGGTATAAACATGAATGAGATGGCCTGGAGGTATCAGCAACAGCATTAGGAGTCCTGAAAGCTACCCGGTGACAGAGTGGTGCGGTTGGTTGCAGTACCAGTACCCGTTGACGAAGGTGAGCGAAAAAAGGAGAACTTAGCATCAGATGTGTGGCATCAGGCGGGTGGCAGGATCAAAATAGTAGCTGAGGCAGGTAGGCAGAAGAAAATGGTCATTTTTGTAAAAGTGTTAGTGTGCACAGGTAAGTATATAGGAAAACTTCACTTTTAATAATATGCTTAGGATAAAATGGATAAACTGTCATTTCCCAGGGCGGACATAGGGATTGGTTCCTGTGTGGGGCCACCCTTTTTAAGATGAGTAACACTTTCCCTGAAAAGGTGGAAGAGAACAACGTATTGTGCATTGTAGCAGGTGGGGGTAAAACTTCCCCTTATGGCCCTTCTCTCACCCTAATAATTCCTTTCTTGGCAAGTGTTACTCACCCTAAAAAGGGTGGCCCCACACAGGATACTATCTCTATTTCCACATAAAAATGGCAGTGTTTGTAGGGGGAAATAGGGAGAGGTTCCTGTGTGGGGTTGCCCTTTTTAGGGTGAGTTACACTTGCCAAGAAGGGAATTAATAATGCCAGAGTAGGGCCTTACATGGGAAGTTTTGAACCCCACTGGTTACAATGGACCATACATTTTTCCCTTCCACCTTTTAGAGATCTTTGCATCACATCAATACTTGGTAGTATAGGTAAAACATGGTATTTTCCACACATCTTTCCTTTTGTTTGATAAAAAAAAAAAAAATTGGGTACATATATTTTATCCTAAGAAAAGTTAAGTTTTAGCTAATGCATATCCACAATACTTACTTGTGGTCTGATGCTGAGGAACGTCTGTAACTGGGGAGCAGCACCTTAAATATGTTTTGCACTATCCATATTTCTGAAGTGTTGGTGTGGTACCATGATCAATCTACCCCACCCCTCCCCAGCAGCCATGGCAGTGGAAGGTGAGTGCAGAGGGCCTCCCGAGTCAGACCTTCAAGAGGATGGATGATGGTGCAGAATAGGTATTGGCCAACTGACTATGTAGGATGTTTCTGTAGTAGGTCAGTTTGTCCTCCCTCTCATTGGGTTTAAAAAAAATCCCCCATTTTGTGGCTGTAGCAAGGGTCCAATAAGGTAGAGACAGAAGTCATCCCGCTGCCGAATGGTGACAATTCGGTGGAAACTACACAAGCAAGTAAGCGTGCACTTTTTGCAAGTGACTTGGAGGGACTCCCTGCCTCCATCTCCACTGCATACTGCCACGGTGTGTCTGGGTCCTCTGTGTCACCCAGGGGCGGATCCAGAGTCGAGTCTCGGGAGGGGCACTATTAGAGTATTTTGTGTTGGCGGACAGAAAACAAGGTGTTGCTTACGGAACTTACAATATTATTAAATGTATCATACAGTCCTAATCTTGTTTAAGACTCTTAGGCCATGTTAACATGTCAGAATAATTATCAAATATACCAATTGCCACAGAATGGGAAAGTGCTAAAGAAGTTTTTACCATTTAAAACTACAGCTCCCAGTATGACCTAAGTAGTGGTAAGGGGATGCTGGGAGTTGTTGTTTCACCCATCATTACTGCAGAACTTCTTCAGTGACTCCAGCTCTGATGGGACACACACAGGAGGATACAGAATGATATCAGTGACTACAGGTGACATCTTCTCTATAGTGAGGAGAATACACAATGATATCAGTGACTACAGGTGACGTCTTCTCTATAGTGAGGAGAATACACAATGACATCAGTGACTACAGGTGACGTCTTCTCTATAGTGAGGAGAATACACAATGATATCAGTGACTACAGGTGACATCTTCTCTATAGTCTTTCCTCATCTAATTCAGATGTACATACCGCCAGGAATTGTTCCAGCTAAATGCTCTCTCTGCAGAACTTGATGCCCAGACGTCTCCTCACTATGCCAGCGGATTCTGATCCTCTATATGAAAACAATAATTATTATAATACTGCCAAACACTGTATTCTTTGAATATAATACTGGCACATACCTTCTGAATATAATTCTGACACACTGTACCCTCTGAATATAATACTATCACACACCGTACCCTCTGAATATACTACCACACACTGCGCCATCTAAATATAATACTACCACACACTGTGCCCTCTGAATATAACACTACCACACACTGTGCCCTCTAAATGTAATACTAGCAAACACTGCACCCTCTGAATATAATACTACCACACACTGCACTCTCTGAATATAATACTACCACACACTATGCCCTCTAAATTTAATACTACCACACACTGCACTCTCTGAATAGAATACTACCACACACTGTACCCTCTGTATATAATACTACCAAACACTGCACTCTCTGAATATAATACCACCACACACTGCACTCTCTGAATATAATACTATCACACACTGCACTCTCTGAATATAATACTACCACACACTGTACCCTCTGTATATAATACTACCACACACTGCACTCTCTGAATATAATACTACCACACACTGTACCCTCTAAATTTAATACTACCACGCACTGCGCTCTCTGAATATAACTTGCTGTGCAGTGCACCTTCTGAATAAAATACCCAAATGTATTGTGGCCCATAAAAAAATGTACCACCCCAGAAATTCCTCATAATCTACAATATACTTCTGAAATGCAGAACACTCTGTGCCTTCACATATAGTAATAATGCCCCATCTTGTGCCCCTACATGTAATAATTATGACCCGTCCTGTTCCCCCCACATAATAATGCCCTGTGCCCCTAACATATATTGCCCCCTGTGCTGTGCCCTTCACATATAATTCCCCATTCTTTGGCCCTCACATATAATGCCCCCATCATGCGTCCCTCACATATAATGCCCCCTGTGCTGTGCCCCTCACATATAATGCCCCCCGTGCTGTGCCCCTCACATATAATGTCCCCTGTGCTGTTCCCCTCACATATAATGTCCCCTGTGCTGTGCCCCTCACATATAATGCCCCCCATGCTGTGCCCCTCACATATAATGGTCCTGTCATATGCCCCACACATATAATGCCCCCTGTGCTGTGCCCTTCACATATAATGCCCCCATTCTTTGCCCCTCACATATAATGCCCCCATCATGCACCCCTCACATATAATGCCCCATGCTGTGCCCTTCACATATAATGCCCCCGTTCTTTGCCCCTCACATATAATGCCCCCTGTTCTGTCCAGTCAGGGGGCATTATATGTGAGGGGCACAGCACAGGGGGCATTATATGTTTGGGGCACATGACAGGAGCATTATATGTGAGGGGCACAGGATGGGGGCATTATATATGAGGGGCGCATGATGGGGGCATTATTTGTGAGGAGCACAGGGGGCATTATATGTGTGGGGCACAGCACAGGGGGCATTATATGTGATGGGCACAGAACAAGGGGCATTATATGTGTGGGGCACAGCACGGGCATTATATGTGAGGGGAACAGCACAGGGGACATTATGTGTGGGGCACAGCACAGGGGGCATTATATGTGTGGGGCACAGCACAGGGGGAATTATGTGTGGGGCACAGCACAGGGGGCATTATATCATATAATGCCCCCTGTGCTGTGCCCCACACATATAATACCCCCTGTGCTGTGCCCCACACATATAATACCCCCTGTGCTGTGCCCCCCACACATATAAATTATATGTGTGGGCACAGCACAGGGGGCATTATATGTGTGGGGCACAGGGGGCATTATATGTGTGGGGCACAGCACAGGGAGCATTATATGTGTGGGGCACAGCACAGGGGGTATTATATGTGTGGGGCACAGCACAGGGGGCATTATATCATATAATGCCCCCGGTGCTGTGCCCCACACATATAATACCCCCTGTGCTGTGCCCCACACATATAATGCCCCCTGTGCTGTGCCCCACACATATAATTTATATGTGTGGGCACAGCACAGGGGGCATTATATGTGAGGGGCACAGCACAGGGGCCCCCCTGTCATGTGCTCTTAACATATAGTGCCCCCAGTGCTTTGCCCTGCAGCACCTCACATTAAGAATTCCCCTTTCTCTTCCCCCCCTCCTAAGTTTTTAAATCCCCCTCCCCCTCCGATACAGTGCCCTTAACAGTGGCACATATTCGGTCCCCAAATCCCCTGGGCCCTGAGCATACTCTAAGTACTTACAGTATGCCGGCCGCGGGGACGGGATTTCCGGGCGCCGGCGCGATGATGTGACGTCATCGTGCCGGCCTGCAGAGGATCGCGTCCCCGCAGCTCACACGCTGTGTACTCACAGCGTGTGACAGCCAGGGTTAGTGAATGGTGGAGCGGAAGCTTACAGCTTCGGCTCCACCATTCTAGGGGGCGGGGGGGGCAGCAATCTGGGGGGGGGGGGGGGCAATTGCCCCGTTGCTCCCCCCCCTGGATCTGCCACTGGTGTCACCTTCCTCATAACCCTCTCGCTCCTCTAGCTGCTCCTGCTCATCCTCTCCTGTCAGATGACTAGTGTCATGCGGTAATATCTCAATTATGAATTATGGTCATAAAAATTTTTTAATTATGAAAAATTTAAAATTATTAAAATTATTAAAAATCTCAAAATTATGACCTGGTGAATTGTAGACAAAGCTAATCACTACAATTCACATCTGAGTCCGACTATTTCCTCAGATATCAACAAGATCTTTTTATGACGGGATGACATTAATGCTTAAGGATATAGTTTTGCAATATACAATAATACACAGGTATAAAAGTATGCAGATTTATTGGTTATAAGATTATAAACATTAATGAGTAACAAACACAATGATATATGCAAATGAATATCATTTAGATATTAGTAAACAGTATAAGATTGTTAATTGACTACATATAGTAGAACAATACATGTGGGTAGTAAGTAACTTGCTAAAATAAACAAAAGCTACCAGGTTAGAATATCATATAAGAAAAAGGTTACATATCACTCTATTCAGAGGAACCTCATGATATTAAGGTGGGCAATATCTAATCATTAGACATCAATATGGAATGCTAAATTCACTCCCCGCCCTCTTCTAACCACCTCAAATCACATGACTCCAAAAATGGGAAAATCCCTATAAGGATATAAAATTATGGAAGAACTATTATATACCTTCCCCCATTCTGGACTATTTTGGATACATGATCTTGGTAAGACATTAAGACAATTAGCAGAGATATATGATCTTGCTCTATATTTTAGGAGGAAGAACTTGAAACAAGTTTCCTCTGTGGGAAATAAACTTTTAACACCTAGTTTGGCGAGTAGGAATTCTATCAATATGTATAAGCAATTATTTAATGCTTTGATAGATTAGGAGCCTTGATTCTTCTGCAGGTAGAATGAAATCTCACAATAGCCTAAAACTATAATCTCAATATCGAGATAATTAATTATAATATTTAATTTATTCGCCAATCTAAATGGTATAATACCATCCACATTATCCCAATTAGTCTTGATTAAATGGAATACCATTTTTGTGTCTCTTACCAAAACTTTGTAAGAACCTTACTTCTGCTCTGAGGAACACTGAACGGTCCATCTCATCGTCAGGGACAGCCATTGGGTTGGTACCGTGTAATCAGTCCGGCATCTGGGATCTCACATCATAGTAGAGAGTTCAGAGTAGCGTTCTTCCCCTAACATCTGGTTTACCAGACTTTTTAATTAGTTAGACACACCCTCCTAAATTTTAATTCCCCAATGAATGTAGGTTGGGCGTGTACATATGGTAATGACTATGACATCACTATACCACCCATAATACCTTTCCTGTGGTGTAATGTCACCTTCCCATACACTAGGGGGTGCTATTGCATAAGCAATTAGCATCATTACCATTAAGGGTTAACTGTCAATAATTGGTCATAAACCAAAATTCCACACTTGAATAATGGGGCCATAATTATTATTTTTGGCATCTATAAGTAATCAAACCAATGGTTTCTCCAGACATAGAGTCACCACTTAGACATTTAACTCTATTGAACAGATAAGAAATACAATGGTTGATTCTCCAACACCAGATGTGTGAAAGTCTTAGAGAATGTAACCAGACTCCTTATTAGCCTTATCCCAAACACCATAAATAAACTACAGAGACAAGGAGCATTGTACTCTCAGACTGTCATTAGAGATGCAGTAGAGATGAAATTGGCCTAATCATGCTATTATGCTATGAAACATATTAACCATAGTGATTCATTTTTGGGGTGTCGCAAAATGCAAGACACTAGAAAAACTGCAAATCTCACAAAATCTAAACTGTGCTCCACTGTGCTTCTCCTCCTCCTCCAGTTCAGCCCCCACAGGGTTAATTTGGCCAAGAGATGTAGGTGCCAAGTCTCCAGTGCCCTGACTAGCCATCGTTTCCAACAAGTGTTGTAGTAAATGAAGCAGGGGAATGACGTTGTTCATCCCTTAATTCTGGTGACTGACTAATAATGTGGCTTCCTCAAAGGGCCTGAGCAAACGGCAGGTGTCACGTATGAGCTGCCACTGGTTGACATTAAAGGTACACAGAGGACTCCCCCTATCCGCTTGGATCATCAAGAAATCGATGATAGCTTTTCTCTATTCGTATAGTTGGTCCAAGATATGGAGGGTGGAATTCCAACGTGTGGAAACGTTGCAAATCAGACTATGTTGGTGAATGCCGTTCTGACGCTGAAGCTCAAAGAGAGTGTGCCCTTTGGCTGAGGTGGTGAAGCCTTGGCTGGCTGAAATAGGGAGCGGCATGCCACTGGGTGATGTAGCAGGCTAGGCCACCACATTGGAGCCACTGTTCTCAGAGGCCACTTTATGGTGACGCTGCATATCTTGACACAGGGCCGTGGTGCCTACATTGGAACTCTGGCCACGCTTCAGCTTCTGCCGACACATCTTGCATGTGGCCATATTAACCTCCCTCGGATGCTTGTTGAAAAACAGCCATACCGCAGAGTAGCTGATTTTTCCCTTTACTGTCCGCACTGATTGACTGCTAACTGCTGCCAACTCCATGAAACCCTGTTTCACTACCTCCCGGGAAGGTAGGCTGCCACGAAGCAGGTGGTCTACCCTGGGCACGTTTGGCTCCAGACTTTCCACTTCTGCCACCATGCTGACTGACAACCATGCTACCACCTTGCTGGCTTTGCTGCTGCCTCACGGGCTACCTGCAACCATTTTCTCCTGATGATAATGAAGCTCCTTCTGCTCCCAAGTGCAATCAGCTTCATCATCATCGAGTTGTGCCTGCACGTCACTGATGTCCTTCTCAGGTTCCTCAACAGTGTCTGCTTCAGATGACTGAATGCTCGCAACACCACCTCCCACACCACTCTCCTCATCACTACTTGCCCTACTAACGGAGGAAGCGGCAGATGTCTCCTCTACTTCTTTGCTGGGCAGTAGCTATTGACTGTCCTCTAGTAGATCATCCTCACTAAATAGTGGAGCTGAACCCACAGCATAAGATACTTCTGTGGTAACAGAACAGCATAGGACAGAGGCAATGGGAGGACAGGGACTGCTTCTGGGCCATGCCAACTGAGGGTTTTGTCTGAGGAACCCACCGACTGTTGACTGGGGTTTGTCAGATGTCACTTGTGATGAAGTGGATGATCGTGTTAACCAATCAATGATGGCAGATGGGTTGCTGGTCAAGACACAACCGCTAGCTGATATCGGGAGCTCAGACCTCTTGCTGCGACTTTTTCTGCCACTCGCCCCTAGTCTGCTGCGACCTCTGCCTGATTAGTTTAGGCCTCTGCCACTCCTCTGCATGCCCTGGCACTTCTCTGCCTGACATACTTAGTGCATATATGAAGGGAGTACAATACGCTCTACTACGCTTAACCCCTTCCCGCTATTGGACGTATGCATACGTCCAGGCGAACTACACGTTCGCGCAAATGGACATATGCATACGTCCAAGCGATCTCCTGCTCTGCCGCGGGCAGCGCAGGAGATCACGGGTGAGACTCAGCTGTCAATCACAGCCGGAGTCCCACCGCAGCTGCCGGGGCCGCGATCGCGCCGGTCCTGGCAGCATTAACCCCATAGATGCCGTGATCAATTCTGATCACGGCATCTATGGTGTTTGCAGGGGGAGCGCTCTCCCCCTGCCCATCAACGGCGGTGCCGCGATAAAATAAGGGGGATCGGGGGTGTCCAAGACACCCTCGATCCCCCTTGAAGAGATAGGAGTGAGGTGGCAGGGTTGCCACCCCTCCTATCCCTGCTATTGATCGGCGGAGCGGCCGACCAATAGCAGACTGGGGGCGGGGGGGGGGGGGGTTAAAGTTCGGTTCCCCCCGCTATGCCCACCCATCGGTGTCCGGGCACAGCGGGGGGAGCCGTGTAGCAGTGGCGGTGGCGGCAGCGGCGGTCACTTACCCGGCGGAGGCTGTGATCACGGCGGCGGTGGAGGTGAGTATGACGCCGCGTGTCCGGGAGTCTGTTGCCTAGCAACATCTGCAGGGCGACAGTTTAGAGAGTGGTCTTGCTGTGTTGGCATGCTGGGAGTTGTAGTTTTGCAAGATTTAGAGGGGTTCAGGCTGGAGATCCCTGACAGTGGTCTCTAAACTGTAGCCCTCCAGATATTACAAAACTACAACTCCCAGCATGCCCAGACAGCAGTTTTGCAACATCTGGAGGGCCACAGTTTAGAGACCACTGTCAGTGATCTCCAGCCTGAACCCCTCTAAATCTTGCAAAACTACAACTCCCAGCATTCAGGAACAGCAAATGGCTGTCTCGGCATGCTGGGAGTTGTACTTGCAACTTTGGCAATCAGTACATGCTGAGAGTTGTAGTTCTGCAACAGCTGGAGGCACACTGGTTGGGAAATACCGAGTTAGGTAATAGGTTCTATTACCTAACTCAGTATTTTCCAACCAGTGTGCCTCCAGCTATTGCAAAACTACAACTCCCAGCATGCACGTTCTGTCAGTGCATGCTGGGAGTTGTAGTTTTGCCCCCAACCCCCCCTCCCATGTGAATGTACAGGTTACATTCACACTGGCGGCGGATTACAGTGAATTCCCTGCTTCAAGTTTGAGCTGCAGCAGCCGCAGCTCAAACTCCTAGCGGGAGACTCAGTGTAATCTGCCGTCAGTGTGAATGTAACCTAAAAACACTACACTAACATAAAATAAAGAGTAAAACACTACATATACACACGTACACTGCCCCCCCCCCACCACCACTCCTTCCCCCCCAATTAAAATGAAAAAAGTATCCTTCAGCAGTGTTTCCAAAACGGAGCCTCCAGCTGTTGCAAAACAAAAACTCCCAGCATTTCCGGACAGCCATTGACTGTCCAAGCATGCTGGGAGTTTAGCAACAGCTGGAGGCACCCTGTTTGAGAATCACTGGTGTAGAATACCCCTATGTCCACCCCTATGCAAATCCCTAATTTAGGCCTCAAATGCGCATGGCGCTCTCACTTTGGAGCCCTGTCGTATTTCAAGGCAACAGTTTAGGGCCACATATGGGGTATCGCCGTACTCAGGAGAAATTGCCTAACAAATTTTGGGGGGCTTTTTCTCCTTTTACCCCTTATGAAAAGGTAAAGTTGGGGTCTACACCAGCATGTTAGTGTAAAAAAAAAAATTTTTGTACACGAACATACTGGTGTTGCCCCATACTTTAAAATTTCACAAGCGGTAAAAGAAAAAAAGCCTCCAAAATTTGTAAAGCAATTTCTCCTGAGGACGGAGATACCACATATGTGGGCGCAAAGTGTTCTGGGGACGCACAACAAGGCTCAGAAGGGAGAGTGCACCATGTAAATTTGAGGTCTAAATTGGTGATTTGCACAGGGGTGGCTGATTTTACAGCGGTTCTGACATAAGTGCAAAACAATAAATACCCACATGTGGCCCCATTTTGGAAACTACACCCCTCACGGAATGTAACAAGGGGTACAGTGAGCATTTACACCCCACAGGTGTCTGACAGATCTTTGAAACAGGGGTCTGTGAAAATGAAAAATAAAATTTTTAATTTGCACAGCCCACTGTTCCAAAGATCCGTCAAATGCCAGTGGGGTGTAAATTCTCCCTGCACCCCTTATTACCTTCCATGAGGGGTTTAGTTTTAAAAATGGGGTCACATGTGGGGGGGTCCACTGTTCTGGCACCACGGGGGGGCTTTGGAAATGCACATGGCCAAATTCTCTCTCCAAAAGCTCAATGATGCTCCTTCTCTTCTGAGCATTGTAGTTCGCCCCCAGTGCACTTCACGTCCACTTATTGGGCATTTCCATACTCAGAAGAGATGGGGTTACTCATTTTGGGGGGTATTTTCTGCTATTATCCTTTGTAAAAATGTAAAATTTGGGGGAAAACAAGCATTTTAGTGTAAAAAATATATATATTTTTTTACATATGCAAAAGTCGTGAAACACCTGTGGGGTATTAAGGTTCACTTTCCCCATGTTACGTCCCCCAAGGGGTCTAGTTTCCAAAATGGTATGCCATGTGGGTTTTTTTTTCTGTCCTGGCACCATAGGTGCTTCCTAAATGCGGCATGCCCCCAGAGCAAAATTTGCTTCCAAAAAGCCAAATGTGACTCCTTCTCTTCTGAGACCTGTAGTGTGCCAGCAGAGCACTTTTCATCCCCATATTGGGTGTCTTCTGAATCGGGAGAAATTGGGCTTCAAATGTTGGGGGGTATTTTCTGCTATTACCTTTTTTAAAAATGTAAAATTTTTGCTAAACCAAGCATTTTTGGTAAAATTTTTTTTTATTTTTTTACATATGCAAAAGTCGTGAAACACCTGTGGGGTATTAAGGTTCACTTTATCCCTTGTTACGTTCCTCAAGGAGTCTAGTTTCCAAAATGGTATGCCATGTAATTTTTTTTTGCTGTCCTGGCACCATAGGGGCTTCCTAAATGCGACATGCCCCCCGAGCAAAATTTGCTCTCAAAAAGCCAAATATGACTCCTTCTCTTCTGAGCATTGTAGTTCGCCCGTAATGCACTTCAGGTCAACTTATTTGAAGTCATGAAGTCATGAAACACCTGTGGGGTATTAAGGCTCACTTAATTCCTTGTTACGTTCCTCAAGGGGTCTAGTTTCCAAAATGGTATGCCATGTTTTATTTTTTTTTGCTGTTTTGGCACCATAGGGGCTTCCTAAATGCAACATGCCCCCAAAAAACCATTTCAGAAAAACGTACTCTCCAAAATCCCCTTGTCGCTCCTTCGCTTCTGAGCCCTCTACTGCGCCCGCCGAACAATTTACATAGACATATGAGGTATGTGCTTACTAGAGAGAAATTGGGCTACAAATTCAAGTATAAATTTTATCCTTTTACCCCTTGTAAAAATTAAAAAATTGGGTCTACAAGAACATGCGAGTGTAAAAAATGAAGATTTTTAACTTTCTCCTTCACTTTGCTGCTTTTCCTTTGAAACACCTAAAGGGTTAAAACACTTACTGAATGTCATTTTGAATACTTTGGGGGGGTGCAGTTTTTGTAATGGGGTCATTTATGGGGTATTTCTAATATGAAGACCCTTCAAATCCACTTCAAACCTGAACTGGTCCATGAAAAATAGCGAGTTTGAAAATTTTGTGAAAAATTGTAAAATTGCTGCTGAACTTTGAAGCCCTCTGGTGTCTTCCAAAAGTAAACACTTGTCAATTTTATGATGAAAATATAAAGTAGACATATTGTATATGTGAATCCAAAAAAAAAATATTTGGAATATCCATTTTCCTTACAAACAGAGAGCTTCAAAGTTAGAAAAATGCAAAATTTTCAATTTTTTCATCAAATTTGGGGATTTTTCCCCAAGAAATGATGCAAGTTACCACAAAAATTTACCACTGGGCTTCAAATGTTGGGGGGTATTTTCTGCTATTACCTTTTTTAAAAATGTAAAATTTTTGCTAAACCAAGCATTTTTGGTAAAATTTTTTTTTATTTTTTTACATATGCAAAAGTCGTGAAACACCTGTGGGGTATTAAGGTTCACTTTATCCCTTGTTACGTTCCTCAAGGAGTCTAGTTTCCAAAATGGTATGCCATGTAATTTTTTTTTGCTGTCCTGGCACCATAGGGGCTTCCTAAATGCGACATGCCCCCCGAGCAAAATTTGCTCTCAAAAAGCCAAATATGACTCCTTCTCTTCTGAGCATTGTAGTTCGCCCGTAATGCACTTCAGGTCAACTTATTTGAAGTCATGAAGTCATGAAACACCTGTGGGGTATTAAGGCTCACTTAATTCCTTGTTACGTTCCTCAAGGGGTCTAGTTTCCAAAATGGTATGCCATGTTTTATTTTTTTTTGCTGTTTTGGCACCATAGGGGCTTCCTAAATGCAACATGCCCCCAAAAAACCATTTCAGAAAAACGTACTCTCCAAAATCCCCTTGTCGCTCCTTCGCTTCTGAGCCCTCTACTGTGCCCGCCGAACAATTTACATAGACATATGAGGTATGTGCTTACTAGAGAGAAATTGGGCTACAAATTCAAGTATAAATTTTATCCTTTTACCCCTTGTAAAAATTAAAAAATTGGGTCTACAAGAACATGCGAGTGTAAAAAATGAAGATTTTTAACTTTCTCCTTCACTTTGCTGCTTTTCCTTTGAAACACCTAAAGGGTTAAAACACTTACTGAATGTCATTTTGAATACTTTGGGGGGGTGCAGTTTTTGTAATGGGGTCATTTATGGGGTATTTCTAATATGAAGACCCTTCAAATCCACTTCAAACCTGAACTGGTCCATGAAAAATAGCGAGTTTGAAAATTTTGTGAAAAATTGTAAAATTGCTGCTGAACTTTGAAGCCCTCTGGTGTCTTCCAAAAGTAAACACTTGTCAATTTTATGATGAAAATATAAAGTAGACATATTGTATATGTGAATCCAAAAAAAAAATATTTGGAATATCCATTTTCCTTACAAACAGAGAGCTTCAAAGTTAGAAAAATGCAAAATTTTCAATTTTTTCATCAAATTTTGGGATTTTTCCCCAAGAAATGATGCAAGTTACCACAAAAATTTACCACTGGGCTTCAAATGTTGGGGGGTATTTTCTGCTATTACCTTTTTTAAAAATGTAAAATTTTTGCTAAACCAAGCATTTTTGGTAAAAATTTTTTTTATTTTTTTACATATGCAAAAGTCGTGAAACACCTGTGGGGTATTAAGGTTCACTTTATCCCTTGTTACGTTCCTCAAGGAGTCTAGTTTCCAAAATGGTATGCCATGTAATTTTTTTTTGCTGTCCTGGCACCATAGGGGCTTCCTAAATGCGACATGCCCCCCGAGCAAAATTTGCTCTCAAAAAGCCAAATATGACTCCTTCTCTTCTGAGCATTGTAGTTCGCCCGTAATGCACTTCAGGTCAACTTATTTGAAGTCATGAAGTCATGAAACACCTGTGGGGTATTAAGGCTCACTTAATTCCTTGTTACGTTCCTCAAGGGGTCTAGTTTCCAAAATGGTATGCCATGTTTTATTTTTTTTTGCTGTTTTGGCACCATAGGGGCTTCCTAAATGCAACATGCCCCCAAAAAACCATTTCAGAAAAACGTACTCTCCAAAATCCCCTTGTCGCTCCTTCGCTTCTGAGCCCTCTACTGCGCCCGCCGAACAATTTACATAGACATATGAGGTATGTGCTTACTAGAGAGAAATTGGGCTACAAATTCAAGTATAAATTTTATCCTTTTACCCCTTGTAAAAATTAAAAAATTGGGTCTACAAGAACATGCAAGTGTAAAAAATGAAGATTTTGAACTTTCTCCTTCACTTTGCTGCTTTTCCTTTGAAACACCTAAAGGGTTAAAACACTTACTGAATGTCATTTTGAATACTTTGGGGGGGTGCAGTTTTTGTAATGGGGTCATTTATGGGGTATTTCTAATATGAAGACCCTTCAAATCCACTTCAAACCTGAACTGGTCCATGAAAAATAGCGAGTTTGAAAATTTTGTGAAAAATTGTAAAATTGCTGCTGAACTTTGAAGCCCTCTGGTGTCTTCCAAAAGTAAACACTTGTCAATTTTATGATGAAAATATAAAGTAGACATATTGTATATGTGAATCCAAAAAAAAAATATTTGGAATATCCATTTTCCTTACAAACAGAGAGCTTCAAAGTTAGAAAAATGCAAAATTTTCAATTTTTTCATCAAATTTGGGGATTTTTCCCCAAGAAATGATGCAAGTTACCACAAAAATTTACCACTGGGCTTCAAATGTTGGGGGGTATTTTCTGCTATTACCTTTTTTAAAAATGTAAAATTTTTGCTAAACCAAGCATTTTTGGTAAAATTTTTTTTTATTTTTTTACATATGCAAAAGTCGTGAAACACCTGTGGGGTATTAAGGTTCACTTTATCCCTTGTTACGTTCCTCAAGGAGTCTAGTTTCCAAAATGGTATGCCATGTAATTTTTTTTTGCTGTCCTGGCACCATAGGGGCTTCCTAAATGCGACATGCCCCCCGAGCAAAATTTGCTCTCAAAAAGCCAAATATGACTCCTTCTCTTCTGAGCATTGTAGTTCGCCCGTAATGCACTTCAGGTCAACTTATTTGAAGTCATGAAGTCATGAAACACCTGTGGGGTATTAAGGCTCACTTAATTCCTTGTTACGTTCCTCAAGGGGTCTAGTTTCCAAAATGGTATGCCATGTTTTATTTTTTTTTGCTGTTTTGGCACCATAGGGGCTTCCTAAATGCAACATGCCCCCAAAAAACCATTTCAGAAAAACGTACTCTCCAAAATCCCCTTGTCGCTCCTTCGCTTCTGAGCCCTCTACTGCGCCCGCCGAACAATTTACATAGACATATGAGGTATGTGCTTACTAGAGAGAAATTGGGCTACAAATTCAAGTATAAATTTTATCCTTTTACCCCTTGTAAAAATTAAAAAATTGGGTCTACAAGAACATGCAAGTGTAAAAAATGAAGATTTTGAACTTTCTCCTTCACTTTGCTGCTTTTCCTTTGAAACACCTAAAGGGTTAAAACACTTACTGAATGTCATTTTGAATACTTTGGGGGGGGTGCAGTTTTTGTAATGGGGTCATTTATGGGGTATTTCTAATATGAAGACCCTTCAAATCCACTTCAAACCTGAACTGGTCCATGAAAAATAGCGAGTTTGAAAATTTTGTGAAAAATTGTAAAATTGCTGCTGAACTTTGAAGCCCTCTGGTGTCTTCCAAAAGTAAACACTTGTCAATTTTATGATGAAAATATAAAGTAGACATATTGTATATGTGAATCCAAAAAAAAAATATTTGGAATATCCATTTTCCTTACAAACAGAGAGCTTCAAAGTTAGAAAAATGCAAAATTTTCAATTTTTTCATCAAATTTTGGGATTTTTCCCCAAGAAATGATGCAAGTTACCACAAAAATTTACCACTATGTTAAAGTAGAATATGTCACGAAAAAACAATCTCGGAATCAGATTGATAAGTAAAAGCATTCCAGAGTTATTAATGTTTAAAGTGACAGTGCTCAGATGTGCAAAAAAGGGCTGCATCCTAGAGGTGAAAATGGGCTGTGTCCTTAAGGGGTTAAAACAGTATTTGTGTACAACACCAGCTGGTGTGTACTTTTCTACCTACAAAAGGACCCCAAATGATGAACCAAAAACTAAATATAAGGTACAAATTTGACAATTGTTATTGAGATTACATAACATACAGAAAATGAGAAACAACAATGGAACCCATAAAAAACATATATGACACAAGACAATTAAAATCACAGGAGGGGAGTCGTGCTGGTGACCAGCTGTAAGTATATGAGGATTCCCTACTGGGTTATCCATATAATACACCAGGAACAATATATGTATCTATTCTAATTGATATATGTACATTTAATAAATAATCCAATGCATAATATGGCACAATAGATAATCCAATGCATGATATGGCAATAAGACCGTTCCTGAACAAAGCAGGTCAGTGAAACGCATCGAAGGGTGAGGTGGGGGAGAGTGGGTGACCAGCCATCTGCACCGGCACATGGTCCGTGCGATTAAATTATATGTACTTAGTTTACTTATTGCACTTAGCACCTTCCATGACTTTAGAGTTGCTGTTTTTTGATAATGTTTACACCCTAATACCATAAGCTGCTTATAAATTCTACAATTGTGCATACCACCTTTACCCCTATCCCCAGAGTGTGTTGCCATATCATACCTTGGATTATTTATTAAGTGCCATATTATGCATTGGATTATTTATTAACCTCTTACGGATGCAGGGCGTACCTGTACGCCCTGCCCCCGGTCCCGGTGTTCAAAACAGGGTCACGCCGCGACCCCGCATCACACCCAGTCGGTCCCGGCTGCTATTGATAGCCGGGACCCTTCAGACGCGGCGATTAAAGTTGATCGCCGCATTGAAAATGAAAGTAAAGGCTTCGGGCTGATCGGGATTATAACGATAAAATTGCGATTTCCCGATCAGCTAGGACGCAAGTGGAGGTCCCTTTACCTTGCTATGTCGCATCCGATCAGCGTTTGATTGCTCCAAGCCTGAGCTACAGGCTTGAGCAATCAACCCCCTATTACGCTGATCCATGCAAAGCTATGGCTTTGCAGGGATCAGGGTAAAAGATCAGTGTGTGCAGTGTTATAGCCCCCTATGGGAGCTATAACACTGCAAAAAAAAAGTAAAAAAAAAGTTAATAAAGGTCATTTAACCCCTTCCCTAATAAAAGTTTGAATCAGCCCCCTTTTTCCATAAAAAAAACAAAACTGTATAAATAAAAATAAACGTATGTGGTATGGCCGCGTGCGTAAATGTCCGAACTATAAAAATGTATAGTTAATTAAACCGCATGGTCAATGGCTTATGCGCAAAAAAATTTGAAAGTCCAAAATAGCATATTTTTGTTCACTTTTAATATCAAAAAAATGAATACAAAGTGATCAAAAAGTCAGATCAATGCAAAAATTGTAACAATAAAAATTTCAGAACACGGCGCAAAAAATGAGCCCTGATACCGGCCCGTACGCAGAAAAATAAAAAGTTATAGGGGTCAGAAGATGACAATTTTAAACGTTTAATTTTTCCTGCATGTCCTTATGATTTTTTTCAGAAGTACGACAAAATCAAACCTATATAAGTAGGGTACCATTTTAACCGTATGGACCTACAGAATAAAGATAAGGTGTAATTTTTACCGAAAAATGCACTGCATAGAAACGGAAGCCCCCAAAAGTTACAAAATTTAATTTTTTCTTCAATTTTGTCACACAATTCATTTTTTTTCTGTTTTGCCGTGCATTATTTGGTAAAATGACAAATTTCACTGCAAAGTAGAATTGGTGGCGCAAAAAATAAGCCATTATATGGATTTTTATGTGCAAAATTTAAAGCACTATGATTTTTAGAAGGTGATAAGGAAGAAATGAAAATGCAAAAACAGAAAACCGCTTCCTTAAGGTGTTAGGTGTACATATATCAATTAGAATAGATACAAATATTGTTCCTGGTGTATTATAAGGATAACCTAGTATAGGGAACCCTCATATACTTACAGCTGGTCACCAGCACGACTCCCTCCTGTGAATTTAATTGTCTTGTGTCATATATGTTTTTTATGGGTTCCATTGGGGTTTCTCATTTTCTGTATGTTATGTAATCTCAATAAAAATTTTCAAATTTGTACCTTAAATTTTGTTGTTGGTTCATCATTTTGGGTCCTTTTGTAGGTTTGTGTTTCAGGATGCTATTTTGTAACTTTTGGG
Source organism: Hyla sarda (assembly GCF_029499605.1). NCBI lineage: Eukaryota > Metazoa > Chordata > Amphibia > Anura > Hylidae > Hyla > Hyla sarda. Next base: position 71,582,742 of record NC_079191.1, on the reverse strand, counting down.
GGCTTCTGTTTTGGTAAAAATGACATCTTATCTTAATATAATACAAAATCAAACTTATATGGGTTTGATTTTGTATTGCTTTTAAAAAAAATTCATAACTACGTGCAGGAAAGTGTATGTTTAAAATATTCATCTTCTGACCCCTATAACTTTTTTATTTTTCCACGTACGGGCCGGTATGACAGCTAACTTTTTTACGCCATGCTCTGGAGTTTTTATCAATACCATTTTTATATTGATCAAACTTTTTGTTTGCTTTTTGTTCATTTCTTCATGATATAAAAAGTGACCAAAAATACCCTATTTTGGACTTTGGAATTCTTTTGCGCGTACGCCATTGACCGTGCAGTTTAATTAACAATATATTTCTATAATTCAGACATTTCCGCACGCGTCGATACCTCATACGTTTATTTTTATTTACACAGTTTTGTTTTGCTTTTTAAATGGAAAAGGGGTGTGATTCTTACTTTTTTTTTTTAGGGAAGGTGTTAAACGATCTTTATTAACTTTTTTTCCACACTTTTTTTTTAAGTGTTAGAGTCCCCCCTAGTGGCTATTACACTGCACATACTCATCTGCTACACAGATCATTGCCGTGTCAAATGATGGATTTCCGGCTTAGAGCAATCAATCGCTGATCGGACGTGACGGTGGAAGGTAATGGGACCTCCGCTCACGTTCTAGCTGATCGGGACATCGCAATTTCACCGCGATGGTCCCGATCAGCCCAACTGAGCTGCCAGGAAGCTTTCACTTTCATTTTAGATGCAGCGATCAACTTTGAACGCCACGTCTAAAGGGTTAATAGCATGTGGCATAACAATCGGTGCAACACACTATTAGCCCAGGGTCCTGGCTTTCATTAACGGCCGGAACCAACCAGGTCCTTAAGAGGTTCAGAGTTTAACAGGAACAAAATAGTACACCACTTACATATACGTATCTGGTATGCACTTATGAGGGGAGGACAATGCGCTCCAGTACGCTTAAAACAGTATTAGTGTACAGCACCAGCCGGTGTGTGTACTTTTGCCTGGCCTTTCATATAATATAGGCCCTTAAGACTTTAACAGGAACAAAATAGTACACCACTTAGATGTACGTATGTGGTATGCACTTATGAGGGGAGGACAATGCACTCCAGTACGCTGAAAACAGTATTTGTGTACAACACCTGCAGTACTCACCAGTGCTGCAGCACACAGTCGTTATCAGTGCTTCTAGCCTGGATTTGTGCTTGAGGTGAACTGCTGCTGTATAAAAGCTTTTCTGTGAAACACACACTGCACTCTGTCCCTCTCTCTCTGTAACAGAACGCTGATGTGACTGGGAGGTGAATCACTGCTGTAAAAATGCTTTTCTGTGCAACACACAGTGCTGTCTGTCCCTCTTTCTCTCTCTCTCTGCAATAAAAGGCTAAAGTGACTGGCCGCAAGATGGCTGCTGATTATATAGGGCTGTGACATCACAGCGGTGGCTGGCTGCCGATAGGCTGCATTATGCATGTGATTCAGGGTCATCCCACCTACCTTTGTTCCCACCTTCCCAGGATTCCTTGCCCCATGTCCTCTCATGTGGATCCGCCATTTTAGGTGCCCTGGAGCTTGGATAACACTAAATGGAGTTTAATGAAGCGATTTAGCTATATTCGTATTCTTTGCAAATCTAATTTTTCCTGAAATTCATAACAAATTTGGATTGGTCAGATTCGATTCGCTCATCCCTAGACACCATCTCCTCTTCTGAAATTGACACTTTTAGGATGTGGTCATATTTTTGGCTTATTTAAATAAAGATTATGTATATATAGCTTCTCGGCAGCTAATTTTCCCAGATGCTAGGTATCTTCTGGGTTTTAGCAAAACCAGATGGGCTCTGCATTGTATGTCAGGAGGCCATATGTAAAAATATTAACTAATTAAATTAAGACAAAAATAAAAAATAAACTAGACCGAAAAACAGAAAACAAAGAATGCAGCTGTTAGCCTTGTCCCAGACAACCCAAAAACTTAACATCCACTATATAACAGCATCTTTAAATTATACATGGGGCACAGTAAAAAAATTATTTTAATGCCTCTGTGAAATTAAAAGTTGAAAAGAGACACATTATTTTTATGTACTATTATTTTACATTTTTCTTGGATATCATTGTTGAGTCACACTCAAAATCAAAGTGGAAAACCACACAACAGGCTGATCCAACTTTGATCTAATGTCCTTAAAACAAGTCAAAATGAGGCTCAGTAGTGTGTGTGGCCTCCATGTTCCCGTATGACCTCCCTACAACACCTGGGCATGATGAGGTGGTGGATGGCCTCCTGAGGGTTGTCCTCCCAGACCTGGACTAAAGCATCCGCATACTCCTGGACAGTCTGTGGTGCAACGTGGCGTTGGTGGATGGAGCGAGACATGATGTCCCAGATGTGCTCAATCGGATTCAGGTCTGGGGAATAAACGGGCCAGTCCATAGCATTGATGCCTTCCTCTTGCAGGGACTGCTGACACACTCCAGCCACATGAGGTCTAGCATTGTCTTGCATTAGGAGGAACCCAGGGCAAAACGCATCAGTATATGGTTTTACAAGGGGTCTGAGGATCTCATCTCGGTACCTAATGGCAGTCAGGCTACCTCTGGCAAGCACGTGGAGGGCTATGCGGCCCTCAAAGAAATGCCACCCAACACCATTACTGACCCACCGCCAAACCAGTCATTCTGGTGGCTGTTGCATTATCCACGGCGTCTGAAGACTCTGTCACAACTGTCACATGTGCTCAGTGTAAACCTGATTTCATCTGTGAAGAGCACAGGGAGCCAGTGGCAAATTTGCCAATCTTGGTGTTCTCTTGCAAATGCCAAACATCCTGCACGGTGTTGGACTGTAAGCACAACCCCCACCTGTGGACGTCGGGCCGTCATACCACCCTCATGAAGTCTGTTTCTGACCATTTGTGGCCTGCTGGAGGTCATATTGCAGGGCTGTAGCAGTGCTCCTCCTACTCCTCCTTGTACAAAGGCAGAGGTAGCGGTCGTGCTGCTGGGTTGTTGCCCTACTACGGCCTCCTCCACATCTCCTGATGTACTGGCCTGCCTCCTGGAAGCGCCTCCATGCTCTGGACACTACGCTGACAGACACAGCAAACCTTCTTGCCCCAGCTCGCATTGATGTGCCATCCTGATGAGCTGCACTACCTGAGCCACTTGTGTGGGTTGTAGGCTACATCTCATGCTACCTCTAGAGTGAAAGCACCTCCTGCATTCAAAAATGACCAAAACATCAGCCAGGAAGCATAGGAACTGAGAAGTGGTCTGTGGTCACCACTTGCTGAACCACTCCTTTATTGGGGTGTCTTACAAATTGTCTATAATTTTCACCTGTTGCATGGTTCCTTTTGTACAACAGCATGTGAAATTGATTGTCAATCAGTGTTGCTTCCTGAGTGGACAGTGTGATTTCACAGAAGTGTGATTGACTTGGAGTTACATTGTGTTGTTTAAGTGTTCCCTTTATTTTCCTTTATTTTTTTGAGCAGGGTATATATATATATATATATATATATATATATATATATATATGTATATATATATATATATATATATATATATATATATACATAACTCAACATGTGTGTGTATGTGTGTATGTTCCAGCATCACGTCACAACGGGTAAAAATATTAACATGAAACTTGGCACACATTACTTATATGTCAATAACAAACATAGGATAGGTAATTTAACTTTTACTCACCCCCATTTGCCAGGGTCGGGGTTTTTGTTTAAAGTCCCATACAAGTCTTTGGGAAATATATGTTATTGAATAACTTCTAAACGGGTGGAAATATTTCGATAATACTTAGTCACATGTTACTTATATGTCCACTTAAAATATAGGATATTTAATTTAACCCTTAGCTACCCCCATTTGAAGAGGGTTGGGGTTTTTGTTTAAAGTCCCATATAAATCTATGGGAAATGTATGTTCCCACATAACTTCCATACGGCTGGAGATATTTCAATAACTGGTCACATATTACGGGTCGGGATATGAGGATGGGATAGGAGGAGGGGATAGGAGGTCGAGATAGGAGGTCGAGATATGAGGACGGAATATGAGGACGGGATAGGAGGTCGGGATAGGAGGTCGAGATAGAAGTAAGGGATAGGAGGTCGGGATAGGAGATCGTGATTGGCGGTCAGGATAGGAGGTCGGGATATGAGGTCCGGATATGAGGTCGGGATAGGAGTTTGGGATAGGAAGTCAAGATAGGAGTTCAAGATAGGAGGACGGGATAGGAGGACGGGATAGGAGGTTGGGATATGGGGTTGGGATATGACAATAAATAAGGGCGGGATATGAAGTCAAAAGCTTCCTCTGTTGATTTTCCTCCACAACAAGGATTAGGATGGAAAAACCGGGCAACACCGGGTACTCAGCTAGTACATCTATATACTAGCTGAATACCCGGCGTTGCCCGGTTTTTCCTTCCTAATCCTTGTTGGGGAGGAAAATAAACAAAGGAGGAAACTTTTGACTTCATATCCCGTCCTCATATATTATTGTCATATCCCAACCCCATATCCTGTCCTCATATCCTGACCTCCTATCCCATCATCATATCCCAACCTCATATCCCATCCTCACATCTCGTCCTCATATCCCGACCTCCTATCCCGAACTCTTATCCCAACCTCCTATCCCGTCCTCCTATTCTGACCTCCTATCCCATCCTCCTATCTCGATCTCCTATTCCGACCCCCTATCCCGACCTCCTATCCCGACCTCCTATCCCGACCTCCTATCTCGACCTCCTATCTCAACCTCCTATCTCAACCTCCTATCCTGACCTCCTATCCCATCCTCCTATCTCGACCTCCTATCCCGTCCTCCTATCTTGACCTCCTATCTCGACCTTCCATCCCATCCTCCTATCTCGACCTCCTATCCCGACCTCCTATCCTTACCTCCTATCTCGATCTCCTATCTCGACCTCCTATCCAGACCTCCTATCCCGACCTCCTATCCCGTCCTCCTATCTCAACCCCCTATCCCGTCCTCCTATCTCCACCTCTTATTCCAACCTCCTATCCCGACCTCCTATCTCAACCTCCTATCCCGTCCTCCTATCCCGTCCTCCTATCTCGACCTCCTAGCCCGACCTCCTATCCCAACCTCCTATCTCGACCTCTTATCTCATCCTCCTATCCCGTCCTCCTATCTCAACCCCCTATCCCGTCCTCCTATCTCCACCTCTTATTCCGACCTCCTATCCCGACCTCCTCTCTCAACCTCCTATCCCATCCTCCTATCCCATCCTCCTATCTCGACCTCCTAGCCCGACCTCCTATCCCAACCTCCTATCTCGACCTCTTATCTCATCCTCCTATCCCGTCCTCCTATCTCAACCCCCTATCCCGTCCTCCTATCTCCACCTCTTATTCTGACCTCCTATCCCGACCTCCTATCACAACCTCCTATCCCGTCCTCCTATCCCATCCTCCTATCTCGACCTCCTAGCCCGACCTCCTATCCCAACCTCCTATCTCGACCTCTTATCTCGTCCTCCTATCCCGTCCTCCTATCTCCACCTCATATCCGGTCCTCATATCCCGACGTCCTAACTCGACCTCCTATCCCGACCATCCCGTCCTCCTATCTTGACCTCCTATTTTGACCTCCCATCCCGTCCTCATATTCCAACCTGTAATATGTGTACCAGGTATTGAAATATCTCCAGCCGTACAAAAGTTATGTGAGAACATACATTTCCCATTGATTTGCATGGGACTTTAAACAAAAACCCCAACCCTCACAAATGGGGGTAGTTAAGGGTTAAATTAATTATCCTATATTTTAAGTGGACATATAAGTAACATGTGACTAAGTATTATTGAAATATCTCCAGCCGTTTGGAAGTTATGCAGTAATATATATTTCCCATTGATTTGTATAGGACTTTAAACATAAACCCCGCCCCTGGCAAATGGGGGTAAGTAAGGGTTAAATCACATAGCCTATGTTTGTTGTTGACATATAAGTAACATGTGTGCCAATTTTCATGTTAATATCTTTTTGGAAGTTTTTGTGGAACATACACACACACACACACACACACGTTGAGTTATATATATATATATATATATATATATATATATATATATATATATATATATATATATCTCAATGGGATGCATTTATCAATGTTTGTTTATGTATTCCTTTTTTTAGTTATTTTTTTCTTACAATTTTTTTGCTTATGTGTAACGTATTTATCAACTGGTTTCAGCCTGTTGATAAATTTCTTTCACTTAAGCAATTTTTTTTTTTTTACTTTGGTATTGGTTTTGTCTGCTCCATGTGTGAGCTGGAGTAAATTTTATAGGTTTTTTCATACCCTGCGACTTTTTTGCGACTGTCGCACTTCATATATTTCTGACCACTGCAAGTCAAAATCGTTTTTCTACAAAAAAAAAGCGTGAAAAAAATGTGCTTTTCTCGCTGTCAGAACAAAAAGTTGCACGGAAAATCATGCAGACACAACTCCGACAATTTAGCGACAAAATTAGAAGAAAAAAATTGACTAAAGCCGTTGATAAATGTGTGTGTGTGTGTATGTTCCAGCATCACATCCAAACGGCTTTTGTTTCAAGTCCCTTGCAAGTATGTGGGGCTTTCAGTACCTTACTCCACAAGCTCCACTCTGTATCTCCTGGTGAATGTATCTGTCCGGCTTGCAAGCCACACCCCATCTCACAAAGATGGGACCGGATATGGGGTTAGGATATGGGGACGGGATATGAGGACAGGATATGAGGTCGAGATTTGAGGATATGATATGAGGATGGGATATGAGGTTGACACGTGAGGACTGAATATGAGGTCGGGATAGGAGGTTGGCATAGGAGGTCGGGATAGGAGGTCGAGATATGAGGATGGGATATGAGAACGGGATATGAGGTCGAGATCGGAGGACGGGATAGGAGGTCGAGATATGAGGATGGGATATGAGGTCAGGATATGAGGTTGAGATAGGAGGACAGGATATGAGGATGGGATATGAGGTTGAGATTGGAGGTCAGGATATGAGGACAGGATATGAGGTCGAGATATGGGGATGGGATAAGAGGTCAGGATACAAGGTCGAGATATGATGACGGGATATGAGGACGGGATATGAGATCAGGCTATGAGGACGGGATATTAGGTTGAGATATGAGGACGGGATATGGGGACTGGATATGACAACAATATATGAGGATGGGATATGAAGTCAAAAGCTTCCTCCTTTGTTGATTTTCTTCGCCAACAAGGATTAGGAAGGAAAAACTGGGCAACGCCGGGTACTCAGCTAATATGTATATATATATATATATATATATATATATGGTCCAGATAATAGTGAAAATGAAGTGGCACCATGAATAGCCAATAGAAGAAATGATGCAAGTGCTCCTCAAGCGCCATCGTTGACCACAGGTATAGTAGATGTGTATATGCAGAAAGAAGCAACAGCGGCACTCCAGCAGTTTTAAATATTAAAGCAGAATTTATTCACCCATAAAGTACGACGTCAGTGTCTAATGGGTGTCTATAACACCTCCCTAGCCCACCCAAGACTCTCTATGATCCTCTCTATGTCTACCACTGCATATTGAGGCCACTCTCCAACATTATATATCTCCCCATGACCCACCACCAATAAAGAAAATAGCTGACTTATACATGCAACATAACTAGAGATTCAATAAGTTGTTTATTATTATCATATAATGTAATCACACATCAGCTCCTCAAAAAAGATGCAAACCAATACATCCGTGAGTAAATTTAAGGAAGGTATAAATAAACAGAACAAAAATGCAATATTCCATCCCGGTTCACTTTCAGTGAAAATGTAGATCTACGCCAGAGAATGTCCAGTGCGGAGGTGATACCCTACAAAAATAGAAAAAGTGCAATAAGTGATACCCTATAAAAAAGATATAAATATTACTCATGAATATACATATAGAACTAATCGATACAAAAATAAATAGGTGGGATCTACATGAAGGCCTTGAGGGAGAAATCAATATTGAGACCAATGGGTTGCAATCCACATGGTCTCCCTCCTCTTCAAGAGCCTTTCCCTATCTCCACCTCTCCTAGAATGGGGAACAGAATCAACAAATCATAAATATAAGATCATCAATATTATGGTTATGCTTAATAAAATGACGTGGCACAGGGAATTCCGTTTTGCCAATACGAATAGAGGGTTTGTGATTATTCAACCTAAACCTACACTCTGTGGTTGTCTCTCCCACATACAGATATTTACACGGTCATATGAAAATGTATATCAAAAAGTCACTCCTACAAGTCAAATGTTGTGTTATTGGGAAAGATTGTTTAGTCACAGGATGGATAAAGCAATTTCCTTTAATCACAAGGGGACAATTTTTGCAGTTCCCACATAGAAAACTGCCTAGTTTCAATCTAGAGGCAAGATCAATCTGTTCCTTACCTATATCCGCTTCAACCAACATGTCACATACATTTTTTGGGATGCTGTAATAAAGAAGTTGGGGGGCTGAGAAATCTGGAATATGTGAAAAACTCTCAGTGAGGATTCTCCAATGTTTACGTAAGATAGATGCAATGTCCTTACTAAGACTGCTGAAAGTAGAAATAAATGGGATCCGTTTCAGGTCACCTTTTTCATTGTTCACTGGCTTCATCAATTGTTGTCTAGGTATGGATTTAAAGTTCTCACTTTGGTCCCTAAATTGTTGTTTTGAGTACCCTTTCTAAATTTGTCACCCATCTCCTCAAATCTTTCTTCCAATTTACCTGGGTTATATGGGGAGATTTAGCAAAACCTGTGCAGAGGAAAATTTGCCCAGTTGCCCATAGCAACCAATCAGGTTGCTTCTTTCATTTTTAACAAGGCCTCTGCAAAATGAAAGAAGTGAGCTGATTGGTTGCTATGGGCAACTGGGCAAATTTTCCTCTTCACAGGTTTTGATAAATCTCACCAATAGACTATTCATTTTACTCTCATAAATTTACTTTGTGGTAGGGACTTGATCATATTCCTGCGACGTTGGCTTTCGTATCTCAACAGATTATTTGGGTCTGTGGGCTTTACAAAAAGGTCAGTCCGAAGTCTATCACCCTCTCGATAGACCCAAGTGTTCAAAAATTGGACACCTGTTTCTGAACATGTCATGGTGAACTGGATGTCCACATCAACATCATTTTAAAAAAATCAAAAAACAACTGCAACTCTGCCCTGTAACCACACCAAAAAATAACAATGTTGTCTATGTATCTCCACCACTTCAGCACTAGGCTGAAGTGGTGGGATACATAGACACAGGACTCCTCCAAGTCCGCCATGACTATATTCGCATAGTTTGGGGCCATAATAGACCCCATAGCGGTTCCCTTCGACTGGACATAAAACTTCTCAAATAAACAGTTACAAGTCAGTATGATTTCAATCAAGCCAATGATAAATTCTTTACTTTACTTTTGTGTAGTCAGCATTGTAAAGGGCCCCACTCAGGATACCCCTTTTATGATTAATGCATGCATATAAACAGACATCAAAGGACATCAGATATGCTTTATCGGGTATCCTGAGGACAGCAATCTTGGATAGAAAATCGGAGGTATCCTGGATGTAGAACAAAGCACCCATTGCAAATCTTTGCTAAATTTTATCAACAAAAATGGACACTGGGTTCAAAATGGATTCACAGCCCGAAACTATAGGACGACCGGAGGGCACTCCAAGTTTTTGTGTATTTTGGGCAGTGTATATATGACAGGTATACGTTGATGATGCAGTAACTGGAATATGACTATCAATAACATCGCGGCAAATGCATCATCTACAAGTCTCTTCAAGCGCGTTTTAATACCCTGTGTTGGATCAAATGGGACACAGCAATAAACATTAGTATCACTCCTGTATGTACATTTGTCGGTCCATAACGATGATCGCGCTCCCCTTATCGGCGGGTTTTATCACAAGATCTTCGTTATGGACCAATCCTTCCAATACCTTATGTTCAGAAATAGTCATGTTACCTCGCTGTCTCCAATGCACAATTCCACGTTGTTTGGACTGTAATGCTTGTACATCTTTCTGTACAAGAGAAATATAAGTTTCAATGGCATGAGAATTAGTAACAGGTATAAAATCACTTTTATTAAGCCTAATGTTTTCAACAATAAACTCGCTGGGGCATCTCCCCTGCTCCTTGACTTCACCTGAACCAAACCATGCCCTTAATTTAACATTCCGAAAGAAAGAAAAAATATCAATTTGTAACTGGAACCAGTCAATATCTTTAGTAGGACAAAAGGTTGTAACGGAGGATGAGGTTTCCAGACTACTCTCCTCGCCCGCCCCACTACCTGCTCTAGTGACCCCATGCCTTCACACCTCATCCAGTCTCTCTCTCCTGCTATCAGCTGTCACCTAACTAAAATCTTTAACCTCTCCCTCTCTTCTGGGGTCTTTCCCTCCTCCTTCAAACACTCTATCATAACCCCACTATTGAAAAAAACCATCTCTGGACCCGTCCTGTGCAGCCAACTATCGACCCGTCTCAAATCTCCCCTTTATCTCCAAACTCCTGGAACGCTTGTTCTACTCCCACCTTATCCGCTATCTCTCCGAGAACTCTATCCTTGACCCCTTACAGTCTGGTTTCCGCTCCCTTCACTCCACAGAAATGGCCCTAACGAAAGTCACTAACGATCTTCTGATGGCCAAATCAAATGGCAATTTCTCTTTACTAATTCTCTTGGACCTGTTTGCGGCTTTTGACACTGTGGATCACCAACTCCTCCTCAGTAGTCTCCGCTCCATCGGTCTCAAGGACTCTGCTCTCGCCTGGTTTTCCTCCTAGCTCTCTGGCCGCTTCTTTAGCGTCTCGTTTTCTGACTCTGCTTCTTCTCTTCCCCTTGCTGTCGGGGTTCCCCAGGGATCGGTCCTGGGTCCTCTACTCTTTTCACTCTACACATCCCCCATTGGAAAAACCATCAGTAGATTTGGTTTCCAGTACCACCTCTACGCTGATGACACCCAACTCTATACCTCCTCTGCCAACATCACCCCTGCACTCCTACAGAATACCAGTGACTGTCTCTCTGCCCTCTCAGACATCATGTCCTCTTTATATCTGAAACTAAATCTTTCTAAAACAGAACTTCTTGTCTTTTCTCCATCAACTGATACTGTACCCAACCCTGACATTTCTATCTCGGTATGTGGTACTACCATAACTCCCGGGCAGCAGGCTCGCTGTCTTGGAGTTATACTTGACTCTGATCTTTTTCTCACTCCCCATATTCAGTCTCTATCACGTTCTTGTCACCTGCATCTCAAAAACATTTCAAGAATCCGCCCGTTTCTCACTACTGAAACTGCTAAAACTCTCATTATTGCTTTGATTCACTCTTCACTCCCGCCTCGACTACTGTAACTCTTTACTAATAGGCCTTCCTTTCTCCAAACTCTCTCCTCTCCAGTCCATCCTTAATGCCGCAGCCAGACTCATCTTCCTCTCCAGCCGCTACACCGACGCCTCCTCCCTGTGCCAGTCACTACACTGGTTACCAATTCAGTCCAGAATACAGTAGAACATCCTCAGTCTCACACACAAAGCTCCCCACAATGCTGCACCTCCCTACATCTCCTCTCTCATCTCTGTCTACCATCCTACACGTTCTCTCCGATCTGCTAATGACCTCACACTAACATATTCTATAATCCGAACTTCTCACTCCCGTTTCCAAGACTTCACTCATGCTGTATCGGTTCTCTGGAATGCTATCCCTTAATCCCTCAGACTCAACAACAACATCCATACTTTCAAACGTGGCCTAAAAACACATCTCTTCAGACAGGCCTATAACCGTCTCTAATTGGCCTCAACATATCCCCATCATATCCTCAACATATCCCCAACATATCCCCAACATATCCCCAACATATCCCCAACATATCCTCAACATATCCCCAACATATCCTCAACATATCCTCAACATATCCTCAACATATCCCCAACATATCCCCAACATATCCCCACACCTCTTGTTTGAATAGTTATTGTGTAATTTTATGTCTGATACTTGTCTTTGTTTGTACCCCATAATTGTAAGCGCTGCTGAATCTGTAGGTGCTATATAAATAAAATAAATAAATAAATAAATAAGGATGACCCACGGTTTAAAACATTCATTTCATCACGGCTAAGTTCATAGGAAGAGATATTTACCACTAAGTCGCCAGACTGTCCGCTAGTCTCTTGTTGGATGTCCCCATTCTGTTTGTGCTGTTTTTTTTTGTAGATTCCGACCACCCCTCCTGGTTCTTCTCCGCCTCCTGATGTTGCACTTTCCCCTTGGCCTAAAAAAGATCCCTCTTTTAGTGGCTTGTCCTAGGTCTTGTTCATTTGTTGCCTGTTGTTACCTCTATTTTTCTTGTCCTGCCCATCCATGTTCTGCCAAGTATATATCTGACGACAACGGTAATCCTCAGTCTCTCGGTGCCGCTTAGCTTCTTCTTGATCATTTTGGAATTTTTGCAATACATCAGCGAGTCTATCTTTAAAGATTTTTAGTTCAGCTTTATTCAAATTACTTGCCAAGGTTTTTTCAAACGCCTCTGCACTGGACATTCTCCGGTGTAGATATCAATTTTCTCTGAAAGTGAACCAGGATAGAATATTGCATTTTTGTTTTGTTTATTTATACCTTCCTTAACCACTTAAGGATGCAGGGTGTAAAGGTATTCCCCTGTTTCCATGTCCTTAAGGACTCAGGGCGTACCTGTACGTCATGAGTCCCGCTAACAGGGTTTGAACCATTCTCTCGAGCAGAGAAAAGGTTAAAACCTGTGGGTCCCGGATGCTACGGACAGCAGGGACCCATGACTAATGCCGGGCACCGCCGATCGGGTCGATGCCCGGCATTATCAAAGTTGATGACTGCATTTAACTGAAAGTAAAACTATCCTGGCAGCTCAGTGGAGCTGATCGGGACTATTGTGACAGAATGGCGATGTCCCGATCAGCTGACTGGATGACGGAAGGGTCCTCACCTGCCTCCTCGTCGTCCGATTGGCGATCTACTGCTCCATGCCTGCTCAGCAGGCTAGAGCAGCAGAGCGCCGATAGCACTGATTAATGCTATGCTATATATCAGTGTATGCAATCAAAAGATTTCATGGTATAGCCTCCTAAGGGGGCTAAAAAAAGTAAAAAGTGGTAAGAAAAAAAATAAGAGAATAAATGTAAATAAGCCCTCCCCCAATAAAAGTTTGAATCTCCCCCCTTTTCCTAATTATTATATAAAATAATTTTCATGTGTGAAAATGTCTGAACTATTAAAATATAAGGTTAGCTAAACCGCACAGTCGATGGCGTACACGTAGAAAAATACCAAATTCCAAAATTGTAAATTTTTGGTCCCTTCATATACCATAAAAATATTAATAAAAAGTGAACAAAAAGTCCAATCAAAACATAAATGGTACAGATAAAAACTGCAGACCACGTCGCAAAAAACAAGCTCTCATATAGCCCCATAAGTGGAAAAATAAAGAAAGTTATAGGGGTCAGAAGATGACAATTTTAAACATTCTAATTTTAAATTAGTAAAATAAATAAAACTTACATAAATTGGGTATCCCTGTAACCATATGGACCTACAGAATAAAAATAATGGGGGAGATTTATCAAAACCTGTCTACAGGAAAAGTTGCCCAGTTGCCCATAGCGACCAATCAGATCACTTCTTTAATTTTGCAGAGGCCTTGTTAGAAATGAAAGCAGCGAGCTGCTCCTCTGGAAAGGTTTTGATAAATCTCCCCCAATGTGTCATTTTTATCGAAAAATGCACTGCTTAAAAACAGAAGCCCTAACAAGTTGCAAAATTTTGTTTTTTTAAATTTCACCCAACAAATAATTTTTTTTGTTACGCAGCAGATTATGTTATAAAATAAGTAATGTCATTACAAAGTAAAATATAATGCGTTATGATTTTTAGAAGATGAGGAGGAAAAAACTAAAGTGCAAAAATGAAGGTTGTTGAGTCCTTAAGGTGAAAATGGGCTGAGTCCTTAAGGGGTTAAATTTACTTACGGATGTTTTGGTTTGCGTCTTTTTTGAGGAGCTGATGTATGATAAAAAATTTTATTATATTAAACAACTTATTGAATCTCTATGTATGGTGCATGTATAAGTCAGCTATTTTCTTTATTAGTGGTGGGTCATGGGGAGATATGTAATGTTGGAGAGTGGCCTCAATATGCAGTGGTAGACAAAGAGAGGATCACAGTGAGTCTTAGGTGGGCTAGGGAGGTGTTATATAATCCTTCCAATAGTTATTAGCTTCTGAAGTTGAGTTGTTGTTTTCTGTCTAACTGTTCTCTGATGACTCACGTCCCGGGAGCTGTGCAGTTCCTATGGGGATATTCTCCCATCATGCACAGCTCCTGGGACATGACATCATCATTGAGCAGTTAGACAGAAAACTTCAGAAGCTAATAACTATTGAAAGGATTAAGATTTTTTAATAGAAGTAATTTACAAATCTGTTTAACTTTCCCGAGCCAGTTGATATATATAAAAAAAGGTTTTGCCTGGAATACCCCTTTAAGGGCCTAGATACTGTGAAAGGCCAGGCAAAAGTACACACCGGCTGGTGTTGTAGACAAATACTGTTTTCAGCATAGTGGAGCGTATTGTCCTCCCCTCATATACGCAGTAAATATGTCAGGCAGAGAAGTGCCAGGACGTACACAGAGGAGTGGCAGAGGCCCAAATTCATCAGGCAGAGGTCGCAGCAGACTAGGGGCGAGTGGCAGCAGAAGTCCCAGCGAGAGGCCTGAGCTCCCAGTATCAGCTAGTGGTCGTGTCTTGACCAGCAACCCATATGCTGTCATTGATTTGTTAACACGGTCATCCACTTAATCACAAGTGACATCTGACATCCCCAGTCAACAGTGGGTGGGTTCCTCAGACAAAACCCTCAGTTGACATGGCCCGGGAGCAGTCCCTGTCCTCCCATTGCCTCTGTCCTATGCTACTGCCCAGCCAAGAATTGGAGTTTACATACACCGCTTCCTCTGCTAGGCAGGCAAGTAGTGATGAGGAGAGTGGCGTGGGAGGTGGTGTTGCGAGCTTTCAGACTCCTGAAGCAGACACTGTTGAAGAACCTGAGGAGGTCATCAGTGATGTGCAGACACAACTCGATGATGATGAATCCGATGGCACTAGGGAGCCAGGTGCAGAAGGGGCTTCATCCTCATCAGAAGAAGAGGGTTGCAGATTGCCTGTGAGGCAGTAGCTGAGCCAACCTGGTAGCATGGTTGGCAGTCAGCATGGTGGCAAGAGTGGAAAGTCAGGAGCCAAATGTGCCCAGGGTAAACCACCTGCTTCATGGCAGCCAACCTTCCCGGGAGTTAGTGGAACAGGGGTTCCTGGAGTTGGTGGTAGTAACAGTTAATCAGTACGTACTGTTGGTGGAAAAATCAGCTACTCGGCGGTGTGGAAGTTTTTCATAAAGCATCCGGAGGAGGTTGACATGGCCACATGCAAGATGTGTCAGCAGAAAGTACAGCGTGGCCAGGGTTCCAATAGTGGCACCACGGCCCTGCATCAACATATCCAGCACCACCATAAAGCGGCCTGGGAGAACCATGGCTCCGATGCCTGCTGCATCACCAAGTGGTATGCTGCTCTTTGTTTCAGTCAGCCAAGGCTCCACCACCTTAGCCAAAGGGAGCTGTGTGTCCTACCCATCTTCTGTCGCTCCAAATGCTCTTGCTCCTCCTACTTCGAGTCAGTCATCCCGCCAGCAATCCATCGGTAAAGCCATGTTCAAGAGACAACAGTATGCATCCTACGGTGCAGAAGCTGAATGTACTCTTGTCTAAGTTGCTGGTGCTGCAGTCCCTCCCTTTTCAAGTGGCGGACTCTGCACCTTTCCGAGAAATGATGGGGCTTGTGCTGAGCTGAGGTGGAGAGTCCCAAGCCGTCATTTTTGTGTGAAGAAGGTTGTGTCATTCAGCCAGTATATGGTCTCCTCGTGTTGCCGCCATTTCCAGGCTGTGTCATTCAGCCACTATATGGTCTCCTCATGCTTCCGCCACCTTCAGGCTGTGTCATTCTGCCACTACATGTTTTCTTCATGCTGCCGCCTCCTCCACGCTGTATCATTCAGCCACTATATGGTCTCCTCATGCTGCCGCCAACTCCAGGCTGTCATTCAGCCATTATATGTTCTCCTCATGCTGCCACTAACTCCAGGCTGTGTCAATCGGACACTATATGGTCTCCTCATGCTGCCGCCAACTCCAGGCTGTGTCATTCAGCCACTATATTGTCTCCTCATGCTTCTGCCACCTCCAGGCAGTTTCATTCAGCCACTTTAGGTACTGCTCATGCTGCTGCCACCTCAAGGCTATTCCATTCAGCCACTATATGGTCTCCTCATGCTGCTACCACCTCCACGCTGTGTCATTAAGCCACTATGTGGTCTCCTCATGCTGCCGCCTCCTCCACGCTGTGTCATTCAGCCACTCTATGGTCTCCCCATACTAATGCCACCTCCAGGCTCTGTTATTGTGACACTCTGGGGCAGTGATTCTAATAGTGACACCTCTGATCTGCATGTCATACTGAATGTCATACTAACCCAGCACATACCCTATGCATTTTACAGCAATGTAAAGTGTTCTTCCTCCCTATTGAGGGTCTCTGTAGGCAAGAAATAGCTGTTTTTAATAGTGAAACAATTTTAAGGAAAATTCAGCTAATCGGCTGAATCGAATTTTTCAAAAAATTCGCTCATCTCTAATAGACAAGTTCAGATCTATGAAAGTATGAACCTTTATTGTGCTGCTAAGCTTTCTATCTTCATAGCTCCCTTCAGCCCAGACTCTCTTTTAGCTGAACAATCTTTCGCTACCTGCTGTGTTTTTCTCTTTTGAAAGTATAAAGAATGTGTATCTGGGAACTACAAATTGGGATTAGTTGCTGTCGACCGCAGAAATTATGATAAAGGAGTGCACATAAACAATGTTTAACTTAATGAATGTCTTTATTTTTGAGAGGAAGCAAGGAGAGAACGCCTTAAATCAGAAGTTAAGACTCCTCTGTTCATGATAACATTTTAACTCCTTCATGCCTGCCATTTATACATTAAAAACAAATAAACAAAAAATAACAATGGCTCCTGTACATTATTTCCAGCACTACACAGGAACGTGAGCAGACATTTTTGGGGGCAGGGGCCCAACTGAAAAAACTGGCAGTTCATTTACCTTGCTATTACTGCTATCAGCAGCAGAACTGTCCCGGAAAAAAGGACACCTGAGGAGGAAGGATCAAAAGGGCAGGGGGTCAATCCCCCTTTCTAGTCGATTGATGGGGGGGGGGGGGGGTCAAGAAAACGCAATAAAAAGTGTTACTGAAATAAAAACTACAAAGCACAGCATAAAAATTGGTCTTCCTGGAACCAATTAATATTGTAACTTGAGGAACCACTATATATGTATATATAGAAAAAAATACTGGAAGAGCAACACAACCAAAAAAAAGAGCGCAAAAAATAAGAGGCAACTAGTTGGGCCCAGTTGGAGACCCCAATCCAGATACAGCAGCAAGAGATAGTCGCAGCTCTCCAAGAAGTAGAAAAATATAAAGTGGCTTTATTCCATGTTCACAAATACAGGTGCCATGTGTGTGTGTGTTTGTTTACCCATAGATTTTGTGGTAAATTGAAAGGTTTCCTTACGAAGTACGATTGGTCCAGCAAAAAAAATAAAATAATATACTGCAGTTATGGCTTTTAAAAGGCAAAAATTATGAAAATGCAATAACTAAATTCACTGCATCCCTAAAGGGGTTATCCAGGAAAAACTTTTTTTATATATATATATCAACTGGCTCAAGAAAGTTCAACAGATTTGTAAATTACTTCTATTAAAAATTCTTAATCCTTTCAGTACTTATGAGCTGCTGAAGTTGAGTTGTTCTTTTCTGTCTAAGTGCTCTCTGATGACACCTGTCTTGGGAACTGTCCAGTTTAGAAGCAAATCCCCATAGCATACCTCTCTTGCTCTGTGCATTTCCTCAGACAAGCAGAGATGTCAGCAGGGAGCACTGTTGCAGACAGAAAAGAACAACTCAACTTCAGCAGCTGATAATTATTGGAAGGATTAAGATTTTTTAACAGAAGTAATTTACAAATATGGTTAGCTTTCTGGAGCCAGTTAATATATATATAAAAAAAAGTTTTCTTTCCTGGAATACCCCTTTCAGTGGGTAAATATTTCAACAGTGCTTGTGGTATGTCATTGGTGGTTCAAGGGGTCAGACGAGCTCCCCACAATGCGAAATCTGTGGTTGTGGCAGTCAAAGGCCTTTACTAGTCCTCCATGGCTGCCATCAGTGATTTGCCTTTACAACAAGCCTTAGGCAGGCTGCACTTGCAGATTGCAGATCAGTCAACTAAATTGAATAAGCAATCAATTTACGAAGGACTTAAAAAGTGTAAGAAAAAGTAAAAAAATAATAGTTTGTACATCCACGGTTTCTCATTTTCCAAATAAAAAAAATATGAACAAAAAATTCGGTATCAGCGTGTGGGCAAAGGCCCAAACTATTAAAATATAGTGGCAGGATATACATGGTGTAAAAAACAATAGCCTTCACACACAGAAAAATAAAAAAAAGTTTTAGGGACCAGTGAAGAGCTTCTTTTTTTTTTTTTTTTTTTTTGCAAAGTTTACAATTTAAAAAGTAGTAAGAGTTTATTACTTTAGAGCAGTACTCTGGTAGAAAACATATATATATATATATATATATATATATATATATATATATATATTTATATATATATATATATATATATATATATTTTTTTTTTTTTTTTTTCATAACTTTTTTTTCATAACATCTGGCTCCAGAAAGTTAAACAGATTTGTAAATTACTTCTATAAAAAAAAAATCTTAATTCTTCCAATACTTATCAGCTGCTGTATACTACAAAGAAAGTTGAGTTGTTCTTTTCTCTCTGACCACAGTGCTCTCTGCTGCCACCTCTGTCCATGTCAGGAACTGTCCAGAGTAGGAGCAAATCCCCATAGCAAACATCTCCTTCTCCGGACAGTTCCTGACAGGGGCAGAGGTGTCAGCAGAGAGCACTGTAGTCAGACAGAAAAGTATAACTCAACTCCTTCTGTAGCATACAGCAGCTGATAAGTACTGGAAGGATAAATATTTTTGAATAGAAGTAACTTAAAAATCTGTTTAACTTTCTGGCACCAGTTGATTTGAATTTTTATTTTTTCCACTGGAGTACCCCTTTATTCGTGGCAGCCCAGCATAAAGGATAAATAAAAAATTTGGCTGGAGTTTTCCTTTCAGGGCCATTGACTAAAGAGCCATATAAAGCCATGTTCACATGTCCGGAATGTCCACGCGGAAAATTCCGGAGACTACAAGTTGCACAGGAATGCGTCATCTCACAGATGACTATACATTCTGTGCGGTGTCCGCAGAAAGAATGAATAGGTTTGTCCTTTCTGCAGGCACGGGAAACTGAATTTCCATGCTGGAAACAGCTGGCATAGTACTCCAACAGAATTTGCGGACATGTGAACATAGCCTCAGCTTATTTTTTGCCAAATAAATTCTAATAACACCTTTAATTTTTCCATCAAATATACCCCAAATCCCCCCCCAAAATTATTTGTGAGGGTAAATAAAAAACAAACAACAACATCGCAATTTAACACATTTGTAGTTGTTGTTATATTTAAATAATTAAAAAAAATTTGCTCTGGAAAATAATAAACTTATGCTTCAAATCACCATTTTCTGTTCCCTATGACAGTTTTTTTTTTTTCATTTTTAGCAGAGCTTCCCAAAGATAATTTTTATGTGCCTTGAACTGTAATTTTTTTTTTCTGGATATAATGTGACATCTCCCCCCCCCCCCCACACACACACAAAATTTTGGTATTTTGGAATTAATTTGAAAAGGGAACATGCCCTCCTGGAACTGAAAGAGAAGATTTCTTCATATATTTCCCAGTTTGTAAAAAAGGATCATAGGAATGGAGGAAGAGTTGATGGAATTTTTTTCTGGGATGTTACTAAGGTTTTCTTTTTTGTGTGCGCATTTTCTATTTTTATTGTTCTTTAATTTCTTCTTTCCATCTTTTTTTTTTCCATTCCATTAACGTTTCAGCACAACTCTTACAAACATTCTGACGTAACATGTTCCTAAAAACTTTATGACTTCTATAAGAATGTTATGAGCTATTCAAGTCATCAGCTTTTGTTTTCTTTGGTTCCGAGCGCCCAGAGACAAGTTGTGTGATGATCTTGAGCACACGCTGCAGTTCAGACTATCAATGTTGGAATTTTACTTCGTACAAAAGTAATGTTCAAGTGAAAAGTTACAAATCTATAACAAAACTGAACACTGTACGCATAGCCACAACCCTGTGCAGGTTCTCACCACCCCCTAAAATCGTACCTGCCAACTTAAAAGAAGTAGTATCAGGCCAGGTTTCCACACAGGTTTTTGTCTGACATTTTTTGGGGGGGAAAACTGCCACTGCAGTTTTTCTGCCAAAGCCAGAAATGTATTAAAAAGTAATGGGATATATAAAAGTAGAAACAAAAACAGAGAAACAGAAACATAGCAGCACATCCACAATTTGTATTTTGATCTACTTGCATCTATGCATAATTTCAAAAACTAATGGGTTGTTAGCATACATTTTGATCAAAAAGTACAAGCCCACTTGCCATGTCAAGGCAACGTAGTCAGAGTGGGTCCCTAACCTAACACTGGCATAGTGTCGGGCGGTGACCACTTCCTCCGTGACACCAAGCTCACAGGGGGAATGACCCAGTGGCCAGGCAGCTCCACTGCTGCCCGACCAAGCTCCTGACTCCGGGCCACACAGCCCCACAGACAAAACATCACAGCAACAATGGCCGCCACAGAGAACCACACCAGTGTGAACAACTACCACGTGCTCCCTGCCAGAGGGCTCAGAGAATGCTAGGAGGAAACGCTTATGCAGTCTCTCGCGGCCCATTTGGCCCAGGTGTTTTTAATTAGCAGAAGACTGCCTATGGGTTTCCTGCTAGCATCCTCCGATCCCTCTGGCAGGGAGCACATGGTGGATATTCACACTGGTGTTTTGCTCGGTGGCTGCCATTGGTGCTGTGATGCTTTGTCTGTGGGGTGGTGTGGGGGCTTGGTCGGGCAGCAGTGGGGCTGCCTGGCCATTGGGTCATTTCCCCTATAGGCTTGGTGTCGTGGAGGCAGTGGTCGCCGCCCGGCGCTATGCCAGTGTTAGGTTATGGACCCACTCTGACGAGGTGGCCTTGACGTGGTGAGTGGGCTTTTACTTTTAGATCAAAAAGTTTACTAACAACCTGTTAGTTTTTGAAATTATGCTGAGAAGCAAGTAGATCAAAATACAAATTGTGGATGCGCAGCTATGTTTCTCTATTTTTGTTTTACATATACACTGCTTAAAAAAATTAAAGGAACATTAAGATAACACATCCTAGATCTGAATGAATTAACTAATCACATTAAATACTTTTGTCTTTACATAGTTGAATGTGCTCACAACAAAATCACACAAAAAAGATTAATGGAAATCAAATTTATCAACCCATGGAGGCCTGGATATGGAGTCAGACTCAAAATCAAAGTGGAAAACCACACTACAGTCTGATCCAACTTTGATGTAATGTCCTTAAAACAAGTCAAAGTGAGGCTCAGTAGTATGTGTGGCCTCCACGTGCCCGTATGACCTCCCAACAATGCCTGGGTATGCTCCTGATGAGGTGGCGGATGGTCTCTTAAGGGATGTCCTCCCAGACCTGGACTAAAGTATCCGCCAACTCCTGGACAGTCTGTGGTGCAACATGGCATTGGTGGATGGAGCGAGACATGATGTCCCAGAGGTGCTCAATTGGATTCAGGTCTGGGGAATAGGCAGGCCAGTCCATAGCATCAATGCCTTCCTCTTGCGGGAACTGATGACACACTCCAGCCACATGAGGTCTGGCATTGTCTTGCATTAGGAGGAACCCAGGGCCAACCGAACTGGCATATGGTCTCACAAGGGGTCTGAGGATCTCATCTCGGTACTTAATGGCAGTGAGCCTACATCTGGCAAGCACATGGAGAGCTGTGCGGCCCCCCAAAATTAATGCCATCCCACACCATTACTGACCCACCGCCAAACCGGTCATGCTGGAGGATGTTGTAGGCAGCAGAACTTGCTCCACAGCATCCCCAGACTCTGTCACGTCTGTCACCTGTGCTCAGTGTGAACCTGCTTTCATCTGTGAAAGTGGCACCAGTGGCAAATTTGCCAATCTTGGTGTTCTCTGGCAAATGCTAAACGTCTTGCACAGTGTTGGGATGTAAGCCCAACCCCCACCTGTGGACGTCGGGCCCTCATGGAGTCTGTTTCTGACTGTTTGAGTGGACACATGCACATTTGTCGCCTGCTGGAGGTAATTTTTCAGGGCTCTGGCAGTGCTCCTCCTGCTCCTCTTTGCACAAAGGCAGAAGTAGTGATCCTGCTGCTGGGTTGCTGCCCTCCTACGGCCTCCTCCACATCTCCTGATATATTGGCCTGTCTCCTGGTAGCGCCTCCATGCTCTGGACATTACGCTGACAGACACAGCAAACCTTCTTGATACAGCTCGCATTGATGTGCCATCCTGGATGAGCTGCACTACCTTAGCCACATGTGTGGGTTGTAGACTCCGTCTCATGCTACCATTAGAGGGAAAGCACTGCCGGCATTCAAAAGTGACCAAAACATCAGCCAGTGAGCATAGGAACTGAGAAGTGGTCTGTTTTCACCACCTGCAGAACTACTCCTTTATTGGGGGTGTCTTGCTAATTGCCTATAATTTCCACCTGTTGTCTGTTCCATTTGCATAACAGCATGTGAAATTGATTGTCAATCAATGTTGCTTCCTCAGTGGACAGTGTGATTTGACAGAAGTGTGAATGATTTGGAGTTACATTGTGTTGTTTATGTGTTCCCTTTATTTTTTTTTGAGCAGTGTATAACGGAAGGAAATTTTGAAGGGTTTTGTCTTTACGCTGTACACTTTATGGTAAAAATGTTTTCTTTATGCTGTGGGTCAATACCACTTAAATTATACCCATGTTCACATGGTGTTCTATTTTTGTACTGCTTTTAAAAAACTCAAACTTTTTTTTTAAACAAAATAAGTATGTTTAAAATTGCCCTATCTTGACCCCCTAAAACGTTCTCATTTTTTTTTTCATATACGGGGCTGTTTGGAACTCTGCTTATGTGTTGTCATAAAAAACTAAAATATAAATATTTTGTGCAGCAACTTATGTAAAAAAAAAAAGAAATGGCAAAAAGCTAAAAAAAATATACATGAATACAATACCCGTAATTCTAGCAGTGAAAGGCAAAATTATGAATTTTTCAGCTTGGAATTTTCTCTTTTGTGAAGTGCCAGGAAATTGTAGATAAGGTATGTGCCGCAATCTAATGGGTTTTGGTGATATGGTATGCCAGAAATAGGGGTTTGGTATAGAGACTGTAGTATTGGTGCATGATCAGGGTTGTAGTATTAAGTGACTAAAGTGGTGCAACCCTGTATTACAATGAAGATTCCCACAATCCACTATTTCAAAGATGTTATAATCCAAGGGCTCTGGGAAATAAAACTTCTAAAGTAAGGGTTAATGGAAAACATCTTGTATTTTACTTTACTGCTGGTGCAATTCAAGTGGTAATTCTCTGATATATTTCAGATATGCAGAAAAGTCCTTTAGGACACATTTTCAGTTTAGGAGCAAGTAGTAAAGTATATCTAGTCACTGTCTAGAAGATATTTGCATATGCTTAGTTCGGTTGTACGGATTCTTGTAGTTCTTCTGTAATGTCTGTATCTATTTTTGTATTTTTTGGTTTCGGTGTCTGTTCAGACACTAGGTTTGTGTCTGAACAGTTTTCTGTGCTATTCTCCTTGGCTAGGGATGAGTTAATGCTCTTAGCCTATGGCAGCTCAGGTGGGGTTATTTAAACCCAAGTTCTGTTGGAACTTTCTGCTGGTAATTGAGTTCTACTCTGACCATGATTGGTTTATCTTTCACCTTGTTTTTGTCTGTTTCAGTATTTATCTGAGTTTTAACCATGGATTTGAATCCTGTTTATTATGTAGATTTTATCCTGCTTGGTTTTAGTACATTTGTTGAGTTTTAGTATTTTGTACGTTCGTTCTGCATTCATCTTTGATATATCTTAGTCCGTGTTCACACTGTGTGTTTTGTCAGTTCTGGTTTGACCTTGTTAATTCCTGCGACTCCTAGGATAGAATTTCTGAGCCTAGTGCTATCCGTCTATCTAGGAGTCAGTCTTGTTTGGTACCCATGTTTACTTGTATTTAGTATTTCTGTTTCCTTCTAGGCGAGTACCCTGATCACTCGGTGGAGAGTGCCTGCTGGCTAGGAGTCTATTTGGTTTTAGTATTTATGTCCCTCCCTGTTTGGAGTGGTGTGTCTTGTTTTGTTTCTTGTTCTGAGTCCAGTGTGAACAGTGTTCTATATTTCCTGACCCGTTTAGTGTTCTAGTATTCAGTTTACCTGTTCATCCCCTGCATCTCCTGTTTTTTTCCCCCAGTATATTTATTCCATATCTAGCCTTGCTCATTTATTCAAATCTGCCGTTAATCTTGATTCCGGCTTCTGAACTGTATGTTAGTATGCTATCTCCTGCTGTAAGTATTTGTATCCTGCCTGGTATATCTGTTAGTTGGTTATTGTATTCCTGTTATGCTCCTGACCTGATCCCCGACTATGTACAGTTTATTTTGTTGACCTTGACACCATTGCACTTTAGCGCAGGAAGGGACCGGTTCCAAGTTGTCAATCCGCCGTTTAGGGCGGATGGGCAAGTAGGCAGGGAGAGAGGCTCTTAGGTACAGCTTAGGGCTCACTTCCCCTTGCCCCCCTTGCCCCCCCTTGTTCATGAGATCTTCTTTACTTTTTTAATGTTGCCTCTCTTATGTTATGCATTAGACTTTATGTCTACCTTGGGCATTATATGGTCCCTCTAGTCCTGGCTTGTTCCTGCACTTTTCTTGAGATTGTAACTTAGTAGCTGAATTTTACTAAATGGGCACTGTCATTTGCAAAAACTTTTTATAGTATATATATAAATACTAGCTGAGTACCCGGCGCTGCCCAATTATTCCTTGCGGGGGAGGAAAAGCAACATAGGAGGATGCTTTTGTTCTCATATGTCATCCTTAAATCCTGAACCCATATCGCCTCCTCATATCCCAACCCCAAATCCCCTCCTCATATTCTGACCTCATATCCTGTCTTCCTATTTTGTCCTCATATCTCAACCTCACATCCCGTCCTCATATCCCAACTTCATATCCTGTCCTCAAATCCCATCCCTATATCCCGTCCCCATATCCCGACCTCATATCCCATCCTAATCTCCTGTCCTCAAATCCTGACCCCAAATCCTCTCCTCATATCCCGACCCCAAGTCCCCTCCTCATATTCTGACCTCATATCCTGTCCTCATATTTTGTCCTCATATCTCCACCTCATATCCCATCCTCATATCCCGACCTCATATCCCGTCCCCATATCTCATCCCCATATTGCAATCACATATCCCATCCTCATATCCCTTCCCCATATCCCAACCTCATATCCCATCCTCATATCCCAAAATCATATCCCGTCCTCATATGCCCTCCCCATATCCCATCCCCATATCTCGTCCCCATATCCTGATCTCATATCCCGTCCCCATATCCTGATCTCATATCCCAACCTCATATGCCTTCCTTATATCCCATCCCCACATCCCGTCCCTATATCCCATCCTCATATCCTGTCCCCATATCTAATCCTCATATCCTGTACTCAGGTGGGGCTGCACTGTGGTAAAGATATTGTAAGCTGAAAATAAAAGGGGTGTGGCTTAAAGGTTGGGTGTGTCTGCAAGATTAGGCATGTAATGCCGGGAGGGTGTGGCTTGCTGACGCATTCACCAGTAGATGAAGAGATGAGCTTGTTAAGCAAGGTACCAGAAGTCCTATATACTTGCATAGGACTTGAAACAAAAACACCATCCTCCACATATAGGTTAGGTGTTAATTTAACTATTATATATTTAAATTTGACACATAAGTAACATGTGACCAAGTATTATCGGAATATCTCCAGCCGTACAGAAATTATGCTGGAACACACATTTCCCATAGATTTGCATTGGACTTTAAACAAAAACCCCAACCCTCGCAATAAGGGTAGATTTGGGTTAAATAAACTATCCTATATTTTTAGTGGACATATAAGTAACATGTGAAAATGTATCATCCAGAGGCGTAGCGTGGGGGCCGCACCGGGCGCAACATCTGGGGGGGCGCGCTCGCACTCGCAGCTCTCTGCCCCTGCCTGGCTCACTCACTCTCTCTGCAGTGCTGGCTGTGCGAATCCGATCCGAGCCGCCGGGTCGCCGCTCACTGTGGAGGCAGTGGCGGATCCAGGGGGGGGGGGGCAACGGGGAAATTGCCCACTCCCCGAGATTGTTGAACCTCTTCCTGAACTATCGCATGGTGGAGCGGGAGCTGTCGGCTGTCCTGCTCCACCACCCCTTTCTCACGCCCGTCACCTTGCTATCACACACCGCGGCTGCTCCATTCCTGCAGTCAGTGGGAGCCAATCATGGCAGGCCGGCGCGATGACATCACATCATCGCGCCGGCGCCCGGAGATCACGTCCCCGCGGTTCTCACTGACTGCAGGAATGGAGCAGCCGCAGCGTGGGAGAAAGGTGATGGGCGTGAGAAAGGGGAGGGGGGAGCAAATTATAAGTGAGAGGGGCAAATGATGAGTAAGGGGCACATGTCAGGGGGTCATTAAATGTTGGGGCACACGACAGGACCCCCCCCCTGTCATGTGCCCCTCATATATAATACCCCATGTCCTGTGCCCCTCACATATAATGCCCCCACTGACATGTGCCCTTCACATATAATGCCCCCTGTCCTGCCCCCTCAGGGGGCATTATATGTGAGGGGCACATGTCAGGGGGGCATTATATGTGGGGGCACATGACAGGGGGCCTTATATGTGGGGGGCACATGTCAGGGGGCAATATATGTGGGGGGCACATGACAGGGGCCCCTTGTCATGTGCCCATATAATGCACATATAATGCCCCCCTGACATTTGCTGCTTACTTATAATACCCAAAGTCATGTGCCTTGGATCATCTCCAGGGTATGGTTTCATTTTGATGTTTAGTTTTTGTTCTTGATATTTTTTGTCGTTTACGATGGTTGTGAGACGACATATAATAGCATGGCCCATGCTAGGTTACTACATTTGTAGATTTGTATTCATAGACCTGCTGAAAATGTGGAGAATGTGTAATGCATGTTTGCACTCAATAAAGTGTTTGAAAATAAGCTTGTATTTAGATGCATTTTACTTTAATTACATCAGTATTTTCATAACAAACAATACATGTGCTTAGGGGATAAGGGTTTCTTTAACTAATCTAGTGGAAGAGACTCGAGTGCTAAAATCCACGGGTTAGGGGGCGCAAATTACTTGCCTTGCCCCGGGTGCTGACAACCCACGCTACGCCACTGGTATCATCAAAATATCTTCAGCTGTAGTTGGAAGTTATGCAGAAACATATATTTCCCATAGACTTGTATGGGGCTTTAAACAAAAACCCTGACTCTCGCAAATGTGATTAAGGGTTAACTTACCTATTCTATGTTTGTTGTTGACATTTAAGTAACATGTGCACCAAGCTTCATGTTAATACCATGAGCCATTTGGAAGTGATGCTGGAACATACACACACACACACACACACACACACATACACACATACACACACACATTGGCCCTCATTTACTAAAGTTCAATCAACTCTTTTTCTAGGTTCTAGTGCCTAAATTTTAGTCGCAGCGTCTGTGCGACTATTTATTAGACCAAATTTTACGCAGCACAACCGACACTTTAGAAACCACTCGGAGTGTTTTTTTTTTCTCTCTAAAAATTGGCGTGTTTTATGCATACATAGGCGTTTTATCGACAAAAACCAAAAAATACTCGGAGTACTTCCAAAATCACTCGAGAAAAAGTGTGAGCCTCACACAATAACCGACAGCCAAGAGGCCGAATTTGTGATTGTGTTTTGTGTGAAAGTAACTTGTTTTATACCCTGAAAACTTTTTTTTTACAGTTAAACACTTATGAATAAAATATTGAATGCTTTTGAGATAGTTAATGTTGAATTTTTTTTTCTTTTTAACATATTTGCAATATTAGGTTTAAATCAATTTAACACCCAAGCTGATAAACAAGGATAATTGTTGTAATGTTTGAAAAATTATAACACATGAATACTTTTGATTCATGGAAATATTTTTAAACAAACAAGTCTAAACCATTTTGACTCACACAACTAATTTCTTTAGCTCAGAGTTTGTGCGACACAATTGACTAGTGCGATACAAAAAAACGTGCGACAGAAAAAAAAACAAATGTACGACAGAATATGTTGAAATCACTCCAGAATAAGCACCCCACTCTTAGTAAATCAGGGCCATTGAGTATTATATATATACAGTGACCCCCTGACATACGATGGCCCCGACATACTATAATTTCAACATACGATGGCCTCTCAGAGGCAATCGCATGTTGAAGGAATCATCAACATACGATGCTTTTGTATGTTGGGACCATCGCATAAACCGCTATCCGGCAGCGCAGACTGCTTCAGCTGCCGCCGGAAAGCCGTTTAAGGTCATCCAATAGGAGCGGCGTGCACAACAATGAAGACCGACGAATTCGGGCAACGGTGATGGTCCGGAGCAGCGGGGACACCCTGGGGACGCCACGACAACGATGGAGAGCGACATCCAGGGCAACGGTGATGGTCCAGAGCGGCTGAGACACGTGAGTATATCTTTCTATATTATTATTGCACGGATCCCTCAACATACGATGGTTTCAACTAACGATGGTTCATTTGGAACAAATTACCATCGTATGTTGAGGGATCACTGTACATAGATTTGTAATATTCCAATAGCAAGAAAGAAGTACAGGCAACTCACCATGTTGTAGATTTTCACTCTGTGTTTATTGCTGGGACATGCAGGCAAAGCGGCACTAGCCGCACCGGGATGCAGAACGCTAGTGCGTATACGATGACAGCTGTTTCTTTCCACTTGGGAACTTCAACAGATCGTCTCCATTCACCTGTGCACGTGACCATATATCTCCTCCTTGAAACGTGACGTTGTGCCAAGGTGAGCGGAGCTACAATCTTACAAATAAGTTTATAAGAGTTATTTTGAAAAAATTACAATAAATACATTCCATATTTTTTAACTAGTGAAGATAGCAAAATTGCAGTGATACATTGTTAAAAATTATGTACTAAAAAACTATTTGTAACCATACTCAATGCTCAGAGGAAGACTCCCATATCTATTCTGTCGTTTAACCCCTTCATTTCTTGAGCTCCCGTTCTCAATATCCATCGGGCTTCTATTTCCCTTCGTTTTTCACATTGTCCTGATCTGCTTTTATTTTTACTTTTTCTATGCCTAAAAATGTTATGTTTTTTATATTTCCTGCATGTTCCGAAATTATGTGCTCAATTAATCTTGTTGAGCCCTTACTTGTCTCTATGGAGTGCATGTGTTCTCTGAATCTGACATACATGGGTCTAATAGTACTACCTACATAGAACCTCATGCACTTACATACAATCGCATAAATCACGTTTTTAGACCTGCAACACATAAAGTCAGTTATTTCCTTTTTAACCCCTCCTAAGTTTACAAAGTTACTTGTCATGAAATGGTTACACCAATTACAGTTCCCACATTTTTTATTTCCTCTAATTAGTGACTTGTTTAACCAATTTTCTTCTGATGTTCTTTTTTCTATTATTATGCTTTGTACTAATTCATGCTTAAGATTTTTAGTTCGCTTGAAAGCTATCATTGGTTTTTCTATTTTTAGATTCCCTAGAATCTGGTCTCTCTCTATAAGGTGCCAAATTGTCAGTATAGATCTTTTTATGACTTGGTTCATGGGACTGTCTTTAAATGTAAATGTGAACCTTTCCTTTTTTGATGTTATCTCTTTAATTTTTGTGTGTTTTCTGTGTCTCCTGTTTTTCAGTAAGGGGTTTCTGTCAATTTTCTTTACTCTCTCTACTGTTTTTTTTAACATTTGTAGTGGGTTTTCTAGTCAGTTAACCAGTTCTTCAGCTTGTGTGTTGAATGCTTCTTCTGTATCATTGATCTGTCTGAGTCTAAGTAATTGTCCATATGGTATTTTGGGTGAATGGGGTGGTAGCTGGTATAGTGTAGCGATGTGTTACTTGCGTTTTTTTTCCTGTAGCCTATTGTGGTTAGTGAATCATTTTGCTTTTTTATGAGGACGTCTAGAAATTCTAGTTCTGTGTTGCTATGTTTCGAGGTAAAGGCCATATTCATTTGGTTATTGTTGAGATAACTGATTAAATTTTCAAAGTCTTTTGGTGTGCCCTTCCAGAGCATGAACACGTCATCAACAAAACGTGAGTAGTGTCCTATTGTTACGCCGAGCGCTCCGGGTCCCCGCTCCTCCCCGGAGCGCTCGCAGCGTTTACCTTGTCGCAGCGTCCTGGTCAGACCCGCTGACCAGGAGCGCTGCGCTAGTGTCTTTGGCGGGGATGCAACCCGCGATGCGGGACGCGCCCGCTCGCGGTTCGCATCCCAGCATGCTTTCCCGACCTGTTCCCCGTTTGTCCAGCCCCCTAGGGCGCACGCGCGTCGGCTCTCTGCGATTTAAAGGGCCAATGCGCCGCTGATTGCCGCCTGGCCCAATTAGTAACTTCACCTGTGCCTCAGCCTATATTACCTGACTTCCCGTTCCCAGTATTGCCGGATCTTGTTGCCATTGTGCCAGTGAAAGCATTCCTTGTATGTCCCAAGCCAGTGTTCCAGACCTTCTGCCGTTGCCCCTGACTACGATCCTTGCTGCCTGCTCTGACCTTCTGCTACGTCCGACCTTGCTCTTGCCTAATCCCTTGTACCGCGCCTATCTCAGCCTTCAGTCGGGGTTGAGTCGCTATCGGGTGGAACGACCTGGGGGTTACCTGCCGCAGCAAGTCCATCCAGCTTTGCGGTGGGCTCTGGTGAATACCAGTAACCCCTTAGACTCCGTTCCCCTGGTACGGCCCACGTCATCACCCCACTGACACAGAGGATCCACAACCAGTATCCTCACAGTACCCGGATCCTGACAGTAGATCGGGCCATGGATCCCGCTGAGGTCCCTCTGCCAGTTGTCGCTGACCTTACCACGGTGGTCGCCCAGCAGTCTCAACAGATAGCGCAACGAGGACATCAGCTATCTCAACTGACTGTAATGCTGCAACAACTTTTATCACAGCTTCAGCAACCATCTCCTCCGCCAGCTCCTGCACCTCCTCCGCAGCGAGTGGCCGCTTCCAGCCTCCGCTTGTCCCTGCCGGACAAATTTGATGGGGACTCTAAACAATGCCGTGGTTTTCTCTCGCAATGTTCCCTGCATTTGGAGATGATGTCGGACCAATTTCCCACAGAACGGTCAAAGGTGGCTTTCGTGGTTAGTCTCCTGTCTGGGAAGGCCTTGTCATGAGCCACACCGCTCTGGGACCGCAATGATCCTGTGACTGCCACTGTTCAGTCCTTCTTCGCTGAGGTTCGTAGTGTCTTCGAGGAACCAGCCCTCGCCTCTTATGACGAAACTGCCTTGTTGAACCTTGTCCAAGGAAATTCTTCTGTGGGCAAATACGCCATCCAATTTCGTACCCTCGCCTCTAAATTATCTTGTAACAATGAGGCCCTCTGCGCGACCTTTAAAAAAGGCCTATCCAGTAACATCAAGGATGTGCTGGCCGCACGAGAAATTCCTTCCAACCTGCATGAACTTATCCATTTGGCCACCCGCATTGATATGCGTTTTTCCGAAAGACGCCAGGAGCTCCGTCAGGATATGGACTTTGTTCACACCAGGCGATTTCTCTCCATGGCTCCTCTCTGCTCAAGTCCACTGCAATCGGTTCCTATGCTTTCTGCCATGGAGGCTATGCAAGTAGACCGGTCTCGCCTGACCCTACTAAAGAGGACACGCCGCCGCAATGAGGATCTATGCCTGTACTGTGCCAGTACCGAACACTTCCTGAAGGATTGTCCTATCCGTCCTCCGCGTCAGGAAAGACGCACTCCGATTCCGCACAAAGGTGAGACAGCTCTAGGTGTGAACTCTGCTTCTCCACGTCTTACTGTGCCTGTGCGGATTTCTTCTTCTGCTAACTCCTCCTTCTCATCTGTGGCCTTCTTGGATTCAGGCTCTGCAGGAAATAATTTTATTTTGGCCTCTTTCATTAATAGGTTCAACATCCCAGTGACCAGTCTCGTCAGACCACTCTACATCGCCTCAGTTAATGGAGAAAAATTGGACTGTACTGTGCGTTATCGCACAGAACCCCTGTTAATGTGCATTGGACTACATCACGAAAAAATTGAATTTCTGGTCCTCCCTAACTGCACTTCTGAAATTCTCCTCGGCTTGCCTTGGCTCCAACGTCATTCTCCTACCCTTGACTGGACCACCGGGGAGATCAAGAGCTGGGGTTCTTCTTGCCACAAAAAATGCCTCACGTCTGCTTCCAGCTCTGTCAGTCAAACCCCTGTGGCCTATCAGGACTATGCCGATGTTTTTTGCAAAAAACAAGCAAAGACTTTGACTGCCCTATAGATCTCCTTCCTGGTACTACTCCACCCCGGGGCAGGATCTATCCTCTGTCTGCTCCTGAGACTCAAGCCATGTCGGACTACATCCAAGAAAATTTAAAGAGGGGATCCATCCGCAAGTCTTCATCCCCTGCCGGAGCGGGGTTCTTCTTTGTCTCTAAAAAAGACGGTTCCTTACGGCCGTGCATTGATTACCGCGGTTTAAATAAAATCACTATCAAAACCCGCTATCCCCTGCCTCTTATCTCGGAACTCTTTGACCGCCTTCGTGGCGCTAAATTCTTCACCAAATTGGACTAAAGAGGTGCATATAATCTCATCCGCATCAGGAAAGGGGATTAGTGGAAAACCGCATTTAATACCAGAGACGGACACTTAGAATATCTGGTTATGCCCTTTGGGCTCTGCAACGCCCCCGCTGTCTTCCAGGACTTCGTGAATGAAATATTTCGAGATTTGTTATATACCTGTGTTGTGGTTTACCTGGACGACATTTAAATTTTTTCTTCTAGCCTCGAAGAACACCGCCGCCATGTCCGCCTAGTGCTCCAGAGTCTCCGTTAAAATCAATTATATGCCAAGATGGAGAAATGTCTCTTTGAATGCCAATCTCTTCCCTTTCTAGGTTATATAGTCTCTGGCCAGGGACTTCAAAAGGACCCAGACAAACTGTCAGCTGTTTTAGATTGGCCACGCCCCTCTGGACTCCGAGCTATCCAACGCTTCTTGGGGTTTGCCAATTACTACCGACAGTTTATTCCGCATTTTTCCACCATTGTGGCTCCGATTGTGGCCCTAACCAAGAAGAATGCCAACCCTAAGTCCTGGCCTCCCCAAGCGGATGTAGCATTCAATCGCCTTAAAACTGCCTTTGCTTCTGCTCCCGTACTCTCCAGACCTGATCCATCAAAACCCTTCTTGCTGGAGGTGGACGCCTCCTCGGTTGGAGCCGGAGCTGTACTCCTACAAAAAGACTCTACTGGACATAACAATACTTGTGGTTTCTTTTCTAAAACCTTCTCTCCGGCGGAAAAAAATTACTCCATTGGTGATCGTGAACTTCTGGCCATTAAACTAGCCCTCAAAGAATGGAGGCACCTGCTGGAGGGTTCCAAACACCCGATTGTCATCTACACGGATCACAAGAATCTCTCGTATCTCCAGTCTGCCCAACGTCTGAACCCACGCCAGGCTAGGTGGTCGTTGTTTTTTGCCCATTTTAACTTTGAGATTCATTTTCGCCCTGCTGACAAAAACATCAGGCTGACGCCATTTCTCGTTCTTCTGATCCTTCCGAATCGGAAGCCCCTCTGCAACACATTGTACCTCCTGAGTGTCTGATCTCCTCTGCTCCAGCTTCTATCAGACAAACACCTCCTGGAAAGACTTTTGTCCCTCCACGCCAGCGCCTCAAGATCCTCAGGTGGGGACACTCCTTGCACCTCGCCGGCCATGCTGGCGTCAATAAGTCCATCCAACTCATCTCTTGTTTATATTGGTGGCCTACCCTGGAGGCAGATGTTGCTGATTTTGTTTGGGCCTGTACAGTTTGTGTCCAGGACAAGACTCGTCACCAGAAGCCTGCCGGTCTCCTTCATCCTTTGCCTGTTCCTGAGCTACCATGGTCTCAAATTGCCATGGATTTTATTACGGACCTGCCTTCATCCCATGGCAACACAGTCATCTGGGTGGTCGTTGATCGTTTCTCCAAGATGGCATATTTTATTCCACTTCCAGGCCTTCCTTCAGCGCCACAGTTGGCGAAGCAATTTTTTGTGCACATTTTTCGCCTTCAAGGGCTTCCCACGCATCTATATCATATCTATCTATCTATCTATCTATCTATCTCATATCTATCTCATATCTATCTCATATCTATCTCATATCTATCTATCTATCTATCTCATATCTATCCATATATCTATATCATATCTATCCCACTCCTGCCAGCATCTATTTTTCATTTACTTACAGCCTATTTAGATGCCGAGACAGAGGATAAGTTATAGATTGTGGGGGATCCGAGCGCTAGGACCCCCTACAATCTCCTGAACAGGGCTCCTGCAGTCTGCTGGAAGGGAGTGCTGAACTCTGCACTGAGCTTCTGCGGGGGACATTGGAATGGCCACTTTCGGCAGACTGACAGGGCCCCGTTATGTGCCCCTCACTTATAATGCCCCCTTGTCGTGTGCCCCTCACTTATAATGCCCCCCTGTCATGTGCACCTTACTTATAATGCCCCCCTGTCATGTGCCCCTCACTTATAATGCCCCCTGTCATGTGCCCCTCACTTATAATGCCCCCTGTCATGTGCCCCTCACTTATAATGCCCCCCTGTCATGTGCCCCTCACTTATAATGCTCCCCTGTCATGTGCCCCTCACTTATAATGCCCCCTGTCATGTGCCCCTGACTTATAATGCTCCCCTGTCATGTGCCCCTCACTTATAATCCCCCCTGTCATGTGCCCCTCACTTATAATGCCCCCCTGTCATGTGCCCCTCACTTATAATGCCCCCCTGTCATGTGCCCCTTACTTATAATGCCCCCCTGTCATGTGCCACTAACAAATAATGTGCTCTGATTTATAATGCCCTCCTTTTATGTGCCCCTTACTTAAAATGCCCCCTGAGGGTGTAGGACAGGGGGCATTATATGTGAGGGGAACATAACAGGGCATTATAAGTCGAAGCACATTATATATTAGCGGCCCAAGACAGGGGGGCATTATAAGTGAGGGGCACATGACAGGGGGGCATTATAAGTGAGGGGCACAAGTGAGGGCCTCACGTATAATGCCCCCTTCATGTGCCCCTCTCATTTAATGCCCCCTGTCATGTGCTCCTCACGTATAATGCCCCCCTGTCATGTGCCCCTCACATTTAATGCCCACAGTCATGTGTCCCTTACATTTTATGCCCCCTGTCATGTGCCCCTTACTTAAAATGCCCCCTGAGGGTGCAGGACAGGGGGTATTATATGTGAGGGGAACATTACGGGGCATTAAATGTGAGGGGCACATGAAGGGGGCATTATAAGTTAGGGGCACAACAGGGGGCATTAAATGTGAGGGGCACATGACAGGGGGCATTAAATGTGAGGGACACATGACAGGGGGGCATTATAAGTGAGGGGCACATAACAGGCCCTCACTTATAATGCCCCCCTGTCTTGGGCCTCTCACTTATAATGCCTCCCTGTCTTGGCCCCATCACTTATAATGCCCCCCTGTCTTGGGCTGCTAACATATAATGTACTTCAACTTATAATGCCCCCTGTTATGTGCCCCTTACTTATAATGCACCATGAAGGGGCAGGACAGGGGGTATTATATGTGAGGGGAACATTACAGGGGCATTATATGTGAGGGGCACATGATAGGGGAGCATTATAATTGAGGAACCCCCTGTCATGTGCCCCTCACATATAATGCCCCCTGTTATGTGCCCCTAACATATAATGTGCGCTGTCTTATAATGCCCCCCTGTTATGTTCCCCTCACTTAAAATGCCCCCTGAGGGAGCAGGATTGGGGGGCATTATATGTGAGGGGAACATTGCAGGGGCATTATATGTGAGGGGCACAGCACAGGGGGCATTATATGGTAGGGGCACAGGACAGAGGGCATTATTATTATTATGAGGGGGAAGAGGACAGGTCATAGTTATATGTGGGGGCACAGGATGGGGCATTACTACTATATATGAGGGGCACAGAGTATAAGGAATTTCTGGGGTAGTACGTTTTTCATTAGCCACAGTTCATCACGGTATTGTATTCAGAGGGATAATTAGAGCGTACAGTGTGTGGTATAATTATATTAAGAGGGTAAAGTGTGTGGGCAGTATTATATTCAGGGGTACAGTGTGGGGCAGTATTATATTCTGGGGTACAGTGTGTGGCAGTATTATATTCTGAGGGTACAGTGTGTGGCATTATTATATTCTGAGGGTACAGTGTGTGGCAGTATTATATTCTGAGAGTACAGTGTGTGGCAGTATTAAATTCTGAGGGTAAAGTGTGTGGCATTATTATATTCTGAGGGTACAGTGTGTGGCAGTATTATATTCTGAGGTTACAGTGTGTGGCAGTATTATATTCATTGGGTACAGTGTGTGGCAGTACTATTCAGTTGGTACAGTGTGTGGCAGTATTATATTCATTGGGTACAGTGTGTGAGCAGTATTATATTCAGTGGGTACAGTGTGTGGCAGTATTATATTCAGTTTGTACAGTGTGTGGCAGTATTATATTCAGTGGTTACAGTGTGTCGGCAGTATTATATTCAGTGGGTACAGTGTGTGGCAGTATTATATTCAGTTGGTACAGTGTGTGGCAGTATTATATTCATTGGGTACAGTGTGTGGGCAGTATTATATTCAGTGGGTACAGTGTGTGGCAGTATTATATTCAGTTGGTACAGTGTGTGGCAGTATTATATTCAGTGGGTACAGTGTGTGGCAGTATTATATTTAGAGGGTACAGTGTGTGGCAGTATTGTATTCAAAGGGTAAAGTGAGTTGTAGTATATTGGGAGGGTACAGTGTGTCAGAATTATATTCAAAGGATATGGTGTTTGGCAGTATTATAATAATACTTTTTTCATATAGAGGATCAGAATCCGCTTACACAGTGAAGAGCCGTCTGGGCGTCAAGTTAAGCAGCGAGAATATTTAGCTGGACCCTGCAGTATGTACCATCTGAATTAGATAAGGAAAGACTGTAGAGAAGACGTCACCTGTAGTCACTGATATCATTGTGTATTGTCCTGTCTGACCCATCAGAGCTTGAGTCACTTGTAAGTTCTGCAGTAATGATGGGTGAAAAAACAACTCCCAGCATCTCCTCCTTTTAAATGGTAAAAACTTCTTTAGCGCTTTCCCATTCTGTGGCAATTGGTATATTTGATTATTATACTGGATACATTTAATAATATTGTAAGTTCTTTAAGCAACACCTTATTTTCTGTCTGCCAACGCAAAATTCTCTAATAGTCACACTCCCGAGACTAGACCCTGGATCCGCCCCTGCCTCAGAGCTGTAGTCACTTGTAAGTTCTGCAGTTATAATGGGTGACTATGCTCCCCAATCTGTTACCTGGTACCCCAACCAATCAAATAAGTTCAAGTGGCTCTCCAGCTGTTACAAAATTACAACTCCCATAATGCCTAAGGCGCTCATCAGGCATGATGGGAGTTGTAGCTTTACAACAGCTGGAGAGCAACTAGAACTTATGTGATTGGTTGGGATACCAACAGTCAGACCCCCACCAAAAAAATGGGCTGCTTATGTCAAAATGCCCACACCAGGTTTTGGTCCCAGTTCAGCCCTGCCGCAGGCTAGGGCCATGTTTGAGGGTGTGGTTAGGGTGTGACTATGAGTGGGATTAGGGGCAGGTTTGGGCTGTGGGCTCTAGCCACCGGTCTTTTGGAGAACTAGCAACGCCCCTGGTTATGGACCAAGTACAAGAGCGGGATCTACACTATATTATGTTTTCTGTTATGGCTGATCTAATCTGAAAATGAAAATCATTTACGGAATGATAGCAGAGGATGTTATTAACAGAGGAGCAGGAATTGTTCATTATGGAGACAGTTCTTGTTCTTCCCTGGGTGTGGGTGTGTGTGTGTGTGTGTGTGGGGGGGGGGGGGGGGGTTATATTGGCTCAGGGGCTAAAAAATAATGCATTGGTTAGAAGATTAGTGTTTTACTAAAGCAAAAAAATTCATACATTTTGTCCCGCTTTAGGTGTTATTATTTTTGCAATGATTATTGTCTTCTTTTGAATGTCACTTGACACATTTTTTACTGCCATAAATTATCCAGACATGACATATAGCAGAACAATTCATGAGCACAAGAATTACTTTGACTTTTATGGAGACTTTATTTCAGAATAAGAGACCTTTATTTTGTCAATATTTCAATATTTGTCGCCGGTGGGAGAGTGGTGACTTGCGTTGCCCAGCTGAGCTATGAGCCCAGAAACCTCTCATACAAGTTCATTTTTTCCACTGTAAAAAGAATTTATGAAATTCTTTTGGGAAAATCAAATGTTCACTGAGCTTTGCAGCATTTTGTAATTTATGGAGTCGCTTGTTTGAGAGCAAACCATTAGGTGCCCTGTGAGATTTCTGCCATTGGCAATAGATCCATTGATGTATTTATCTCTGTGTTTGCAAGCTGCAGCCTAGACATAGGGGGACCACCTGGAGCATAGCGCTCTGATGCTCTGGAAACAAAAGGGATGGAAGAAAATTTCACTGCCTTAAAGTCAAACCGATCATTATGAATAAATGAAAAAGTCAAGCAGGACTTATGCCAGGGAGCAGTACAGGAATCCATGATGTAAGAGTCTTACACATATTCACATGCGTCATCTCACACTGACACAGTAACGCACTTTTCCACCCAAAGTAATAAAACTTTCATGAATAATTCTCCTATTTGACCATATGGACCTTTTAGAAGGGGGGGGGGGGGTTCCACCTAGGAACCCTATTCTCTATTAGCTAGAGCTGAGAGATGCCTCTTTGGCACAGCTGAACATTCAAGTGTTTTCTATAAGAAAGGAGGGGTAAATTGCTGCCAGACAGCTCTGTTGGCAGCTTATCTTACAAAAAACAGTAGGTCTAAGCATTTGAAATCCGACATGCATGACTGTTATCAGGAGAGTCAGGAGGCCACCACACACTTTAACCAGTTTGCCAGTCCTGCTGAAGTTTAATGACGTTTAGATATAGTGTATGGGGACCTTAACTCATTTGGGCACCATGTATTTCTTCCAGCATATTAATATTTTCTTTATTATTCTAGACATT
Source organism: Hyla sarda (assembly GCF_029499605.1). Classification (NCBI taxonomy): domain Eukaryota; kingdom Metazoa; phylum Chordata; class Amphibia; order Anura; family Hylidae; genus Hyla; species Hyla sarda. Next base: position 71,543,031 of record NC_079191.1, on the reverse strand, counting down.
ACAAAAAAATACAAGTGATGGCTACCCTGATCCTCTGCAGCTCCCATTCCAGGGACTACTGGTCCCCTGCTGCTCGTCTGTTCTCCTGCTTCTGAGATGAGATGTTAGAGCAGGATCTGTTTGCTCAGTCGATCATTTGCCTAGGCTGTGACCAATGATTGGATGAGTAGGCTTTGACTTTGAATCTCGGAGAAGAGAAGAGCATTAGGGGACCGGAAGTCCTCAGCAAAATATTTTAAAAAATTACTCAGCCAGAATACCGCTTTAATATGTCCAGAAGTGGCTGCTGGAATGGGTGGGAAGATGACATTTCCTTTAGTGAAATCAACTCATTTTATGGGGTCTTTTGATGCATACTCATTTAATATGCTATATGTTTCTGTTTATTTTATATTGTAGATGTGAGGGTCACGGCAGGTGGTGAATCCCCTGGACCTGTGTGGATGATGATGTGAGCTGTGCCGGGGAGTGGAGTCTAAGGTGTCGCTGATTTCCACCAGACCCCACCGCAAAGCGGGATGGTCTTGCTGCGGCAGGCGGCACCCAGGTAGCTACTCCTGGCATGACCTGTCCACACAGGTTGCTGGGAAAAGCGTGGCACAGAAGGATACAGACAAGATGTGGTCTGGATAACTGATGGACAGGACAGGTGGCACAGTAGCAGGGTAAGAACATGGAACAAGGGTCAGGTACATGGATAACAGGAACAATGGAACACAGAAGCTTTCTCTCAGGTACTAGGGCAACAATGATCCATCAGGGAATAAGGGGATGTGCAGATATTTATAAGAGAAGGTGCAGGTGAATTCACTAATTATGGGTGTATTGGCCCTTTAAATGTAAGAGCTCCGGCGTGCGTGCCTGAGCTGAGTGACTGAGAACAGGGAAGACCAGGGAGGTGAATGATGGGATGGGACTTGCATGCGGGCACGTCCCGCAATGCGAATCCCAGCCCCACTGGCAGTGGGGACATGACAGAAGAGCAATCACGGTCTGTAATTCACCTCCAAATGACCCTGTGATAAAAGTAAGAAAAGAAAGGGGGGGGGGAGCTTAAAGGTTACATTGAAGAGCAGGTACTGAATGGGCCACAACTTTTGGTACAGGAACCCTGTATTAGGTTAAGGGATAAATAACTAGCATCAGAGTGAGTCTTTCCCTCCTTTAGAGCTCCTGACATCTCCTTAAAGTGATGCTATCAGTGTCTCATACTGCCCGGACCGCAATCAACATGAAACACTGAAAAGCTTTCAGATCACAACAGGCACAAAGTCACTCTAAATGGATGCGCCATTTCAGAGTAATCAGAGTTTTGTTTTTGGTTGGGAATGCTACTCCGAGTCATTGGGGCAGTCCCCAGGGCTCACTGACAGATCTCTTCTTATTTGTGTATAAATAGAGATGTGTCAATCAGGCTTTGAGACCACCCCCAATGATGTGGAGCCTTATTTCTGAACAAAGATAAAACTGATTACTCTTAAATGACACAGCTGCTTAGAGTGAATCATCAATTGTTGTGATAGGAAAGCATGTCAGTGTTACATGCTATCTGGGGTTCAGCCTGTAGCACGGGTGCAATAGGTTCTCCAGAAGTAGGGCCACACTCCACACCCAAGCAGCAGTTGGCGTAGAGGGGCACCAACCGCAAGCTCAAGGAGTTACATCTTTTTCCTACAGAAGTGAGGCCCTAGTATTGCCCGGCTGAATGAAATCACGGTCGTTGGCAAACACGTTAATGCTGTATTGACTACAACAGAAAATCCTGCATTCACCACACAATTAGCATCGGCAGGGCCTTTATTTGTCATAGTTATTGTGAAAACGGTCTTATTACTAAGGCAAACAAATTCTCAAAGAGGAAAAATTATTAGTCTTTAGATCGCAATATTAAAATTTTTGTTTGCTTTTCTATTCTAGAAGTACCTATTTCAATGACAACTCCACTTCTCTTTTACAAGCTCCACCACCTTAAGGGTATATTCACACGGCAGAATTTCCGCTTGCGGAATTCCGCCTCAAATTAAAGCCCATAGACTTCTATGAGATTCCGCACTCCCATTCCAACAGTGATTGGGAGTGCGGAATCCCATAGAAGTCGATGAACTTAAATTTGAGGTGGAATTCCGCAAGCGGGAATTCTGCCGTGTGAATAGACCCTTAGGCTGTGTTCACACGTCCAGGTTTTTAATTACAATTATTAAAAACAAAACCAGGAATAGTTTTGAAATGAGAAATCCCAGTTGTTCCCTTATGATATTTTCCTTATTTTGTATTCAATATTTGCAATTAAAACCTGAACATGTGAACACAGTCTGAGGCTAAGTTTCCACTTTTTCTGTCAGTTTTTGGAATACTGCCACTGCATTTTTTTTGCCAAAGTCAGAAGTGCATCCATAAGGGAGGAGAAGTGTAAGTCCTTCCTTTATATGTCCTATTCCTTTTGAATACACTTCTGGCTTTGGCTCAAAAAGTGCACTGGCAGATATCCAAAAACTGACAGAAAAAAAAAAAAGTGGAAACTTTGCCTAAAGGTGGTGGAGCTTGTAAATGAGAAGTGTAGTTGTCATAGAAAAAAAAACATGTCTAGAATGGGAGAGCAAACAAAAATGTTAATATTACAATCTAAAGACTAATTATTTTTCCTCATTGAGGATTTTTTTGCTTTACTTCCAATTTATGGTTATTCCCCTTTTATTTATCTCTTCATATATAACAATTGGGTTTCTGCTAGTAAGGTCCCCCCCTTTTTTTAAATTCTTTCATGTGTTGAATGGACATTGGTCCTTAGGTTTGACCCTGTCCAAAGGGAGAGACACTTTTATATTCACTTTTGCTAGGTCTTGGGCCCTATCCCTTGCTCTATTAAAGGGGTTATTCACCATAAGTTGATTTATGTACCTACTACACAGTAATGGACATTTTATGAAGAATCAGTTCTTGTCTTGGGGCTAAATGGCCCTGTTGTGAGATTACCATAACGCAAGGCTATCTTTTTGTGAACTATTTCCTGTTGGAGTTTGTTTCCTCAAACTACAAGTCCCATGAATCCTTGTTTGTAAGTGTGAGGTTACTTTTCTTCCTCCCACACATCAGCCACCGTACCCATTGAAAAACACCTGCGCTCCCTTTAATGCAATAGACCAGTGTTTTCTAACCAGGGTGCCTCCAGCTGTTGAAAAACTACAATTACTTGCAGAATGATCTCCCTCCCACCCAGCAGTCGCTCCACCCATGGAAGCAAAGACAGGCTCCCTCTGATCACCTGACTTGTGATATAATGTCTCAGGCAGCACTGCAACTTGGCAAAGCTCATTTTCTATGCTGTTTAAAATCACATAAGAATTGCGAGACTATCATGAAACACAGGTACAGACACTATATTATGGAGTGCACCAACTTTACAGCCCCTGTAGCATAGTCAAATAAAAAAAATAAAAAAAAAACTTGGAATACCCCTTTAGCTCCCAATTGCCCAATAGGGTGTATAAAAAGATGCTTTCTTAACCAAACAATTTTATAAATGACTATTTCCAGTACAAACTCTACATGTAAAGTATATTGCAAAATTGCAAAAGTACTGTTTAAGAGTAATGTTTAAAACTCTTAGATTTTATCCTTCAATCTTTTTGTGTTTGCAGTGAAGTGTTTGTAAACAATGGCCTGGTACAGTTTGTATATCTTATTTTGTTGGTTCTTTTGATCGATTGTTGCCTTCAAATACTGTACTTCAGATGTCACTGGAATTATGTACAGATGTACAGAGACGGATGTACTGCTCTAGGGCTTTCCAAGCCTCTGCTCAGTGAACAAAAAAGTCATCTTAGAAATGTAATATAATTATGGAAATAACATTTTATTGGTCCCTTGAATACTTTCAGATTTGTATTTACATGCGTTTAGATATACAAGCCATAGTTAATCAGTTCTCTACAGTAATGAATGACTAAAAGAATGTGCAAAACTCAAACAAAGAATACAGCCCTCCCAGCCTACTCCAAAAACAGACAATCATCTGGAGAACATAATTGGACCAGACTGAGGAGCTCTTTCGAACTCTGATCGTATAACCATATGGCAGTGGGAAAAGTCGGTTTGGTTTCCTAATTTCACATCATTTTTAGTGTATATTCTTTTTGAGCTTTTGTAAGTCCCTTATGTGCCCAAATCATTTCTATATAATTGTCAGTTTTAGTCATCAAAATGTGATTCCTATACAAATATTGACCCTGATTTACTATTGTAAACCTGACATGTTTTGTTGGGTTGTGCACCAGAAATTCTGTCTGCACCAGAATTTGCGCCAGAATAAAAAAAAAAAATAGACCAACTCTCCATTTTACTGATGTTGCGTGTCACGTCCCCTCCCATAGGCTTGCATTGAGGGGGCGGAGCGTGATGTCACATGGGGGTGGGGCCATGACGTCACAATGCTCCTACCCCAGTGATCGCCAGTAATCAGACTCCGAAGACAGATTATAATGGGGTGCTGCGTGCAAGATCACGGGGGTCCCCAGCGGCGGGACCCCCGCGATCAGGCATCTTATCCCCTATCCTTTGGAGGGGGGATCAGATGTCTTAGTGCCTGGGTACCCCATTAATGGCCATTAGAGATGAGCACATCGAATCTGATGAATCTGAATTTGTTACGAATTTCAGGAAAAGCTCAACAAATCCGAATATCGCCGGGATTCGATCGCATGAAAACTCCATTTAGTGGGGTCCAGGCTCCAGGGCATCTAAGATGGTGGCTCCACATATCAAGACATGGGGCAAGGAACTCTGGAAAGGCAGCAACCGGGTAGGCGGGATGACCCTGAATCATATGCAGCCTATCAGCAGCCAGCCATCCCTGTGATGTCACAGCCCTATATAATCGGCAGGCATCTTGCAGCCAGTCACATCAGGGTTTTATTGCAGAGAGAGAGAGAGAGAGAGAGAGAGAGAAAGAGAGAGAGAGAGAGAGAGAGAGAGAGAGAGGGGCAGAGAGCAGTGTGTTGCCCAAAAAAGCATTTTTACAGCAGCGTTTCACCTCAAGATCAAATCCAGCCTAAAAGAACTCATAAGGAAGGGAGAGAGATTGAGAGAGATTTTGGGTGTACTGCACAGCGACTGTGTGCTGCAGCACTGGTGTGTACAACAACTGAAAAGCTAATACTAGCCAGCCAGTTAGGGTGAGCAGAGCACTGAAAGCCATAGTCACCTGCTATTAGTGCCTAATACAGGTTGCGTAGCAGAGCGTATTGTCCTCTATTAAGTGTAACCTGTGCGTCTATAGGTGGTGTACCATTTTGTTCCTGTTAAATTCTTAAAGGGGTTGTCCGGTGCCCTGCCTTTCGGAGCTCTACTTGCAGCGTCCGGAAGTTCATTACTCCGAACGCTGTGTGCGGGCTTCCGTGTTCGTGGCCGCCCCCTCGTGACGCCATGCCCGCCCCCTCAACGAAAGTCTATGGGCAGGGAGCGTGATGTCACGAAAGGGCGGCCGCGAACATGGAAGCCAGCACGTAGCGTTCAGAGTTATGAACTTCCAGACGCTGCAAGCGGAGCTCCGAAAGGCAGGGCAGCGGAGAACCCCTTTAAGAGCCTAGTTACTATGAAAGGCCAGCCAAAAGTACACACCTGCTGGTGTTGTAGATAAATACTGTTTCAAGCGTAGTGGAGCGTATTGAACTCCCCTCAAGTGCATACCACGTACGTACATGTACGTGGTGTACCATTTTGTTCCTGTTAAAGTCTTAAGGGCCTAGTTACTGTGAAAGGCCAGCCAAAAGTACACACCTGCTGGTCTTGTAGACAAATACTGTTTTAAGTGTAGTGCAGCATATTGTACTCCCCTCATAAGTGCATACCACGTACATACATCTATGTGGTGTTCCATTTTGTTCCTGTTAAAGTCTTAAGGGCCTAGTTACTGTGAAAGGCCAGCCAAAAGTACACACCTGCTGGTGTTGTAGACAAATACTGTTTTAAGTGTAGTGGAGCGTATTGTCCTCCCCTCATAAGTGCATACCACGTACGAACATCTACGTGGTGTATCATTTTGTTCCTGTTAAAGTCTTAAGGGCCTAGTTACTGTGAAAGGCCAGCCAAAAGTACACACCTGCTGGTCTTGTAGACAAATACTGTTTTAAGTGTAGTGCAGCATATTGTACTCCCCTCATAAGTGCATACCACGTACATACATCTATGTGGTGTTCCATTTTGTTCCTGTTAAAGTCTTAAGGGCCTAGTTACTGTGAAAGGCCAGCCAAAAGTACACACTTGCTGGTGTTGTAGACAAATACTGTTTTAAGTGTAGTGGAGCGTATTGTCCTCCCCTCATAAGTGCATACCACGTACGAACATCTACGTGGTGTATCATTTTGTTCCTGTTAAAGTCTTAAGGGCCTAGTTACTGTGAAACGCCAGCCAAAAGTATGCACCTGCTGGTGTTCTAGACAAATACTGTTTTAAGCATAGTGGAGCCTATTGTCCTCCCCTCATATATGCACTAATTATGTCAGGCAGAGAAGTGCCAGGAAGTGCACAGAGGAGTGGCAGACTAAATTCATCAGGTGCAGACAGAGGTCGCCGAAGACTAGGGGCGAGTGGCAGCAGGAGTCGCAAAGAAAGACCTGAGCTCCCGTTATCAGCTAGTGATCGTGTTTCGACCAGCAACCCATCTGCCGTCATCAATTGATTATCTCATTCAACCCCCAGTCAACAGTCAGTGGGTTCCTCAGCCTCAATCGTCAGTTGACATGGCCTGGGAGCAGTCCCTGTCCTACCTTTGCCACTGTCCTATGCTGTTATAGAAACATAGCATGTGTCGGCAGATAAGAACCATTGGCCATCTAGTCTGCCCAATAATCCTATCAAAAGTCCCTGGCCCTATCTTATATGAAAGATAGCATTATGCTTATCCCATGCATGTTTAAACTCCTTCACTGTATTTTCAGCGAACACTTCTGCAGGAAGACTATTCCATGCATCCACTACTCTCTCAGTAAACTGGCAGAAGTGGAAAGTCTGGAGCCAAACGTACTCGGGGTAGACCACATGCTTTGCGGCAGCATACCTTCCCAGAAGGTAGTGGAACAGGGGTTCCTGGAGCCGGTGGCAGTAGCAATCAATCAGTGCGGACTGTTGGGGTGAAAATCAGCTACTCAGTGATGTGGCAGTATTTCATCAACCATCTGGAGGATGTTAACCAGGCCACTTGCAAGATGTGTCAGCAGAAGGTGAAGGCCAGGGTCCCAATGTTGGCACCACGGTCCTGCGTCAACATATGCAGCTTCACCATAAAGCAGCCTGGGAGAACCGTGGTTCCAATGCGGTGGTCCAGCCTGCTGCATCACCCAGTGGCACGCCGCTCCCTGTTTCAGCCAGCCAAGGCTCCACCACCTCAGACGAAGGGAGCTGTCTGTCATACCCATCTTCTGTCACTCCAGATGCTCCTGCTCCTCATACTTCAAGTCAGTCATTCTGCCAGCAATCCATCGGCGATGTCATGTCCAAGAGACAACAGTATGCGCCCACTCATCCAATGGTGCAGAAGCTGAATGTGCTCTTGTCCAAGTTGCTGGTACTGTAGTCCCTCCCTTTCCAAGCCATAATTTCTTTGCAAAGAAGGCAGTACTAGCCCTGCACAATTTTGATGAACAGAAGGTGGTCCAGTCCATGATCCTGTCGGTGGGTACCAAAGTGCACGGCAGCGGCGATGTGTGGAGCTGTAACTAAGGTCAGGGACTATACATGTCCTTTACGGCCCAATCGGTAAATGTGGTTCCTGCAAAGCCACAACAGCAACTTGGACAGGTCACGCCACTTTCTCCTCCACGCTCTCAGGCCATTGGTCCTATTACAGTGTATGACTCCGCCTCTGACTCTGTCTCCTCATCCTCCACCTGTGCGTCCTCAGCCTCCACTGCACTGACAAGTCTCATTGTCCCTCCAGTATACCATGAGTGCAGGGCATGGCGGCGTCACACTGCTCTTCACATGATTTGCCTTGGTGAACGGAGTCACACAGGGGAGGAACTACTAAAAGTCATACATTAAGAAATCGAATCATGGCTTACTCCATGGAACTGGAACTGGAAATGGGAACCATAGTGACCGACAACGGGAAGAACATCTTGTCTGTGCTGCGACAAGCAAGCCTGAGCCATGCACCCTGCATGACACACGTGTTCAATCTGGTTGTCAAGCGGTTCCTGATGTGTTTACCCCATCTGAAAGGCATCCTAACAATGGGAAAGAAACTTTGCATGCACTTCAGCTACTCGTACACTGCACAGCACACCCTCCTTGAGCTGCAGTGTCAGAACGGCATCCCCCAACATAGTCTGATTTGCGATGTTTCCACACGTTGGAATTCCACCCTGCATATGTTGGACCAACTATACGAACAGTGTTGATCTTGATGATCCAAGCAGTAATGGGGAATCCTCTGTGTAACTTTAATTTTAACCAGTGGCAGCTCATACGTGACACCTGACGTTTGCTCAGGCCCTTTGAGGATGCCACAATATTGGTCAGTTGCCAGGATTACGGGATCAATGACGTCATGCCACTGCTTCATTTACTACAACACGTGTTGGAAAAGGATGGCTGGTCAGGGCACTGAAGATGTGGTGCCTACATCTCACGGCCACATGGGCCCTATGGGGGCTGAATTGGAAGAGGAGGGGGAGGGGGACAGGGGAGCACAGTTTAGATTTTGCAAAATGTGTGGGTTTTATAGTCATCTGACAGGAGTGGAGGAGCAGGAGCAGCTAGAGGAGCTAGAGGGTTATGAGGAAGATGAGACAGAGGACCTAGCCACACCATGGCAGTATGCAGTGGAGATGGAGGCAGGGTATCCCTCCAAGTCACTTGCATAAATGGCACGATGCATGCTCACTTGCTTGCATAGTGACCGCCGAATTGTGACCATTCGACAGCCGGATGACTTCTGGCTCTCCACCTTATTGGATCCTCGCTATCGCCACAAAATGGGGGCCTTTTTTTACACCCACTTAGAGGGAGGACAAACTGACCTACTACAGAGACATCCTACGTAGTCAGTTGGCCGATGCCTATCTGCACCATCGTCCATCCTCTTGTAGGTCTGACTCGGGGGGTCCTCTCTGCTCACCTTCCACTGCCATGGTTACTGGGGAGGGGTGGGGTGGCAGGAACATTACCAGCTCCATCAGCAGTAGCCTGAGTCTACAGTCACCCGCATAGTGAAGCAACTCATCAGCAGCAGGGAGACCTGGAGCAGGACCTGAACCAGCAGATGGTGGCATATCTTGACATGCCCATGCCAACACACTTTGAAGATCCACTGGACTTCTGGGCAGCCAAACTTGATTTGTGGCCGCAACTAGCAGAGTTTGCCCTGGAAAAGCTGTCCTGCCCGGCCAGTAGTGTGCCATCAGAGCGGAAGTTTAATGCAGCAGGGCTCATAGTAACCCCAAGAAGAACTTTTCTGTCCATGGAAAATGTGGAGAGACTGACCTTTGTGAAGATGAATCAGGCATGGATCAGCCAGGATTTCCACCCACCAATGCCAGATGCATCAGAGTAGATTGACCATGGGGCCACGCCAACACTTCACAAATATGGATAGTGGCAAACAGATTTAAGGTGCTGCTCCCCAGTTACAGAAATTCCTCCGCACCAGACCTCAAGAAAGTATTGAGGATATGCATTAGCTAAAACTTAACTTTTTTTAGGAAAAAATATATGGACCCCAAATTTTTTTGTATCTAAGAAAAGCAAAGGTCTGCAAAAACAGCATGTGCCACCTACACCACCAAGTATTGATGTGATGCAAAGACCTCTAAAAGGTGAAAGGGTGCAATGTATGGTCCATTATAACCGGTGGGTGTAAAAACTTCCCCTGTAAGGCCCTACTCTCGCATTATTAATACCATTCTTGGCAAGTGTTACTCACCCTAAAAAGGGCAGCCCCACACAGGAACCTCTCCCTTTTTTCCCCTACAAACACTGCCATTTCCCAGGGTTTTTAGGTGGACATAGGGAGAGTTTCCTGTGTGGGGCCGCCCTTTTTAGGGCGAGTAACACTTGCCAAGAAGGAAATTAATAGGGCGAGAGTAGGGCCTTACAGGGGAAGTTTTTATCCCCACCTGCTACAATGAACAATACGTTGTTCCCTTCCACCTTTTCAAGGAAAGTGTTACTCGTCTTAAAAAGAGGTGGCCCCACACAGGAACCTCTCCCTATTTCCACCTAAAAACCCTGGGAAATGACAGTGTTTGTAGGTGGAAATAGGGAGAGGTTCCTGTGTGGGGCTGTTTTTAGGGCAAGTAACACTTGCCAAAAAGGGAATTAATAATGCGAGAGTAAGGCCTTACAGGGGAAGTTTTCCCCCTCACCGGTTACAATGTACCATACATTGTTCTCCTCATGCTGTTGCTACCTCCAGGCTATCTCATTCTGCCACCATATAGTCTACTCATGCTTCCGCCCCCTCCAGGCTGTGTCATTCAACCACTCTATGGTCTCTTCTTGCAGCCGCCAACTCCAGGCTGTGTCATTTGCCGGGAATACATTCGGACGGAACCGAAATTCGGACCAAATTTGGCAAATCGGCCGAATCAAATTTTTCAAAAATTTGCTTTCAGTCATGGCTGTAAATGTTGGCACCCCTGAAATGTTTCTAGAAAATGAGATATTTCTCACAGAAAAGAATTGCAGCAACACATGTTTTGCTATACACCAAACTACAAAAATGGGCTGGACAAAATTATTGACACCCTTTCAAAATTGTGGAAAAATAAGATTGTTTAAAGCATGTGATGCTCCTTCAAACTCACCCCGGGTAAGTAACAGGTCTGGACAATATACTGTAAAAATCACACCTGAAAGCAGATAAAAATTAGAGAAGTTCACTTAGTCTTTGCATTGTGTGTCTGTGTGTGCTACGCTAAGCATGGACAACAGAAAGATGAGAAGAGAACTGTCTGAGGACTTGAGAACCAAAATTATGGAAAAATATCAACAATCTCAAGGTTACAAGTCCATCTCCAAAAATCTAGATTTGCCTTTGTCCACGGTGTGCAACATTATCAACAAGTTTGCAACCCATGGCACTGTAGCTAATCTCCCTGGGTGTGGACTGAAGAGAAAAATTGATGAAACGTGTCAACGCAGGATAGTCCGGATGGTGGATAAGCAGCCCCAAACAAGTTCCAAAGATATTCAAGCTGTCCTGCAGGCTCAGGGAGCATCAGTATCGAACTATCTGTCGACATTTAAATTAAATGAAATGCTATGGCAGGAGACCCAGGAGGACCCCACTTCTGACACAGAGACATAAAAAAGTAAGACTACATTTTGCAAAAATGAACATGAGTAAGCCAAAATGCTTCTGGGAAAATGTATTTTGGACAGATGAGACCAAGATAGAGCTTATTGGTCACGCACAACATTCTACTGTTTACCAAAAATGAAATAAGGCCTACAAAGAAAAGTACCTACAGTGAAATATGGGTCACCATTACGCCCCCTCCCATAGACTTGCATTAAGGAGGTGGGCCGTGATGTCACGGGGGGGGCGGAGCCATGACGTCACGATGCTCCGACCCTGTATTGCCGGTCATTACGCACAGAGCGAGTTTGCTCTGTGCAGTAATGATAGCAGGGTGCTGCAGCAGAGATCCCGTGGGTCCCCAGCGGCAGGACCCCCGCGATCAGACCTTTTGCCCCCTTATCCTTTGGATAGGGGATAAGATGGTAGGGACGGAGTACCCCTTTAAGCGGTAGGACAGTGTGCAAGGGCAAATGCAACTGTGGGCTGCCACTGGGTTCCTTTAGCATGTAGGGGGCTAATATTGGCCTTACAATGTAGGGGGCTAATAATGGCCTCCAGGTTTATATGACTAGTTTACTACTGATAAACAATAATGCTCATATTATAGAAAGAGTGAGAGAGAGAGAGAGAGTAAACCAAATAATAATTTCTATTACCAGAGGATCACATTGTTAGGAACAAATGTTCCTATTCTGTCACTTTGATGTTAGAATAACATAAGGTCAGAAATGCTTTTTTTTTTTTTTTTTTGTAGTCTGTTTCTTATGTTGGGATATACTTTAGGTTTGGCGAACCTGCACCAAAATGATTGACAGATTTGTCCCCCTGCAGTAATAGTGAGAAATCTGTCAACCAATGGTGGGTGCACAGGGGCAGGGCCTTGCCCTACTTGCTTTCATGTTTAGTTTCTCCAAATTTACTCTACATCTCAGCATAAGGGACATACTACTGAAAACAGCATTGCTGTGTCTGTGTTATACTGCCTTCAGTGACAAGTTCCCTTTAAATTGCATTAAAATGATGTTACTCTATTATATTCACAATTAAAGGGGTGGAAACTATTTTATTTTTTTTAAATCAACTGGTGCCAGAAAGTAAAACAGATTTGTTTATTAAAAAATCTTAATCCTTCCAGTACTTATTAGCTGCTGAATACTACAGGAGATATTATTTTCTTTTTGGAACACAGTGTTCTCTGCTGACATCCCAAGCACAGTGCTCTCTGCTGATATCTCTGTCCATTTTAGGAACTGTCCAGAGCAGCATATGTTTTGCCAAAGGAATTTTCTTCTACTCTGGCAGTTCTTAAAATGGACAGAGATGTCAGCAGAGAGCACTGTGCTCATGATGTCAGCAGAGAGCTCTGTGTTCCAAAAAGAAAACAATTTCCTCTTTAGTATTCAGCAGCTAATAAGTACTGGAAGGATAAAGATATTTTTTAATAGAAGTAATTTGAAGCCCAGATGAAGCCCGTATAGCGGGTAAAACAGAGTCTGTCGCCGGAGGTTTTTACCCCCCTGCACCTCATCCCTCTCCCCTATTGTCGAAGTTCTATGTGAGTATTTTGCATTAAAGAAGTCCTTTTTGGAGAAGACCGGTGAGTGCCGATTGTGTTTCTTTACCTCTACATCGTTGGATTATTGCACTTATCCATTGCAGTCAGAGCACCACCTTTCCTCCATTCTCAGTTCTCTTGGACCTTATACCTCATACCGTCATCCAATATCTATCAGCTATAGCAGTGCCGGACATTCCTTTTTCTTTCTATATTAATTTACAAATCTGCAATGGAGACTGTGGAAACCGCTCTCACTGAACATCCAAATTGCTCACCTGTGTCGGGGACCGGACGGTACCGCCCCCTCGGCCAAAAGTCCAATCAACAAAAGAAGAAGGTCCGGCACGTTAGGTAGTGGATAAAATAAGCTTTCCCTTATTCACAAATCTTGACACGATTCACATACAGAAGAGGTCTGACGCGTTCCGCCTACGTTGAGGCTTAATCGTAGACTAATTTACAAATCTGTTTAACTTTCTGGCACCAGTTGATTTAAAAAAAAAGTTTTCTATTGGAGTACCCCTTTAACTTCTAGATGCTCAAATAGGTGATTTAAAGATAGGTGATTTAATCCTTACTTTCCCCCATTTGCCAGGGGCGGGGTTTTTGTTTAAAGTCCCATACAAGTCTATGGGAAATATATGTTACTGCATAACTTCCAAACGGCTCGAGGTATTTCAATAATACTTGGTCACATGTTCCTTATATGTCCACTTAAAATATAGGATAGTTAGTTTAACCCTTAACTATCCCCATTTGTGAGGGTTGGGGTTTTTGTTTAAAGTCCCATGCAAATCAATGGGAAATGTATGTTCCCACATAACTTCCGTACGGCTGGAGATATTTCAATAATACCTGGTACACATATTACTTATATGTCAAATAAAAATATATTAGAGTTCTTGGATCAATTCCAAAAAGAAGGACTTTCCATACAGTGCTTCTCCTCCCACGAAAGATGCAAGGCATCCGTCCTCAGTGTAAAAAGAACTCTATTTGCAACAATAGTTTCGAGCCCGTACTGGGCTCTTCGTCAAGCATACTGTCAGATTATCCAAAACACAACACTTAAAAAGCAACACTTAAAAATCTTGGGGAGAGAACTTCAACGAGGTTAAAAGGTCACCATACAATAATTAAACATGTAAAATCAATTGTATTAGATTAAAACAGTGTACATAAAAGCCAATCCATAGTATAATCCATAAGGCAAACAAAATAAATAAAATAATACCCAAGGGGGTGGAGGGGGGGGGGGCTATATAATGTAATATGGAGAGAGGCAGACTTTAATCCAGGTCGTAATGTGGGATTGGTATTGGGATTTTTGTGCTGTTTAATAATATTGGGGGCAAGGATGTTCCTATGTGTTGGTGCTCTTCTGAATGTGACCTGTGGCATACCAGGTAACTTGTTACTGAGTAGGTCGTCATTTTGTAAAATGTGCCAATGGCTACCCAGAATCCTTCTAATTTCTGTGGCCGAGTTGCAGTACGTGGTGATAGAATTTAGTTTTTGTCTCTCATTGGCATCTATGTGCACACACTTTTTGTTTTGTCCGGTTTTAAACACTCCTGGCTTTTATCTTTCACTTTTGTATGCATCCTTGATGATGGACTCCAGATAATTTTTTTCTTTAAACCGGTTAGATCGAATTTTGGCCTGTTCTTTGACGGTGTCGTCATCCGTGCAATTTTCTCGCACTCTTTGTATTGCCCATAGGGGACATTTTACAGCCACTGTTTATAGTGAGCTCTGTGATAGTCAAGATAACTATTCACATCCACCTGCTTAAAGTGTGTAGATGTAATAAAATTATCTTTATCGTGGGAGATGCTGAGGTCAAGGAAATGTACTTGCTTCTCGCTCATCTCCAGAGTGAACTTGATGCCCCATAGGTTATTATTCAGTTTTTCCAGGAATCCCTCAATTGATTCTTTCGGTCCTTTCCATAGGAAAAAAAAAATCATCGATATATCGACAAAAAAGTTGGATATACGGTGAGACTTCCAAATTACTGGTAATATGCTCCTTTTCAAAGACCCCCATAAAGAGGTTGGTGTAGGCTGGGGCCACTTTGGACCCCATAGCAGTACCTTTCCATTGGTGATAGCATTATAAAGAAAATAATTATTTTCCAGAATGAACCGTAGCCCTCTGAGTATGAAGTCTTTGTGTGGCTGTGTTAATTCTTGGTCAGCTTTCAGAAATTCCTTCACGCATCTTAACCCAATGTCATGACTGATGTTAGAATATAGGGATGTTACGTCACATGTAATAAGAAATAAGCCCGGTTCCCATCTCATGGTCATGAGTTTTTGCTTTTTGCAAATAAAGTTCTTTATTTTACTCTGAGGACGGCTGCCTTGCATCTTTCCTGGGAGGAGAAGCGCTGTATGGAAAGTCCTTTTTGTAATTGATCCACGTACTCTATTACACTGCATCCAGCGGACCTTGAGGCATCTGGAAAGAACACCGTGGCTGCTGACCTCCAACTATCACTGCGAGTCTACACGCCTTCCAATGTGTTGTGCCCTGAGCACAACACCATCTGGTAAGCCTCTAATTTTTTTGGACACACATTGTTATTACCATAAACCGTCTGCACTAGGAGGGCACCTTGTTTTTTCTTTTATATCTATTCAAATAAAAATATGATAGTTATTAACCCTTACCTACACCCTTATATAAAAGATGGGTTTTTTATTTAAGTCCCATGCAAGTATATGGGACTTCCAGTACCTTACTTCACAAGCTCCGCTCTGCATCTCCTGGTGAATGTGCCAGTCCAGCTTGCAAGCCAAAACCCAATTTAACAAAGACACGCCCACATTTTAAGTCCCACCCCTTTTATTAATGTATCTACCCTTTTTGTGCATTGGTCTGGCAAATCACGCCCAGTCCCACAAAGCCACATCCCCTTCTATTTTCAGCTTACAATATCTTCATCGCAAATCAGTCCCACCTGAGGACAGGATATGAGGTTGGGATATGAGGACGGGATAGGAGGTTGGTTATAGGAGGACGGGATAGGAAGTCGGGATAGGAGGATGGGATAGGAGGATGGGATAGGGGGTCGAGATAGGAGGACGGGAAATGAGGTCGAGATAGGAGGACGGGAAATGAGGTCGAGATAGGAGGTCGGGATATGAGGATGGGATATGAGGATGGTATATGAGGATGGGATAGGAGGTCGAGAGATGAGGATGGGATAGGAGGTCAGTAGATGAGGATGGGATAGGAGGACGGGATAGGAGGTCGGGATAGGAGGTTGAGACAGGAGGTCGAGATAGGAGGCCGAGATAGGAGGTTGATATATGAGGTCGAGGTATGAGGACGGGATATGAGGTCGGGATAGGAGGACAGGATAGGAGGTCGGGATAGGAGGTCGAGATAGGAGGACGGGAAATGGGGTCGAGATAGGACGACGGGAAATGAGGTCGAGATAGAAGGTCGGGATATGAGGATGGGATAGGAGGTCGGGATAGGAGGTCGGGATAGGAGGTTGAGATAGGAGGTCGAGATAGGAGGCCGAGATAGGAGGTTGATATATGAGGTCGAGGTATGAGGACGGGATATGAGGTCGGGATAGGAGGACAGGATAGGAGGTCGGGATAGGAGGTCGGGATAGGAGGTTGGGATAGGAGGACAGGATACGAGGTTGAGATAGGAGGACGGGATAGGAGGACAGAATATGAGGATGGGATATGAGGTCAGGATATGAGGTCGGGATATGAGGTCGGGATATGAGGTCGGGATAAGGTATTGGGATATGACAACAATATATGAGGACGGGATATGAAGTCAAAAGCTTCCTCCTTTGTAAATTTTCCTCCAAAACAAAGATTAGGAAGTAAAAACCGGGCAACACCGGTTACTCAGCTTATATATATTACATATATATATATATTATATATATTATTACCTGCATTACTTAATAAATGTGGTGCATGTACACATGACCACCACAAATAATAAAAGTGAATAAAATGTTTCACCTACACCACTCTTAATAAATTCCCCCCCCCCCCCCCTAGGTCTCTTCAAAAAATTATGCATGCACAGATAGTACTGCCTTCGGAAATCTTCCTGTGCACAAATGGAGAGTATTTCTTGCCTATAAGATAGTGTATCCACAGATACTACTGCCTTTTTAAATCTCCCTGGACATAAATGGAGATTACTTCTTGTCTATAAAATACAGTGCCTGTTCTCCCATCTTCCTAGAGTGCACATCGGTGATGGGGGCAGCCAGCTTTCCCAGCAAGCGCTCACTCTCTCTGTGACCCTAGGGGGAGATTTATCAAAACCTGTCCAGAGGAAAAGATTCTGTGTTGCCCATAGCAACCAATCAGATCGATTCTTTCATTAGCATGTGAGAAGAACAAGGAGCCAATCACACAGTTGTCCCAGTGCTGACATACAGGGGATAGGTGTGGCGGCTGCAGGGCATAGCCACGCCTATCCACCTGTTGCTGAACGTCATAAAAAGCTTCTTTTTTTTTTTATCTTGATCAAAGCTGCTAGAAAGCTGCAAAAGGGATGCTTGAATTGGAGATTTTCCTACCTTTAGTGACAGAAAACATAGATTTTATTAAAGATAGGAGGCGAGCATTATGCTATTCTTTCTTTACTACTCCAAATAGCAGCAGTTTAAGGGTTAATAATACAAACAGTTAAAATAAAAAATTTGACAACTGTCATGTTGTTAGAAGACAAAAGTCAATGAAGAGAAACCGGAACTCTTTAAAAGATGTCCTATAACTTGAAATTGGAATAAAGTCCAGAAGGTAGAGTAGAAATCTTATTCTGATAATGCAACTTGAAGGAGAAGAAATTCCAAAACTGGATGAACAGGAACTCCAATGGGGAAGTTGAAGGTGAGTATGGAAGCCAAGGATGATCTAGGCTAAAAAACAAAATAAACATTGTAGGGTTAAAAGAGTTGGATAATGCTTGCCTCCTGTCTTTATTAAAAATCTATATTTTCCATCACTAAAGGTAGGAAAATCTCCAATTCTGTACTACAGCTGAGGTTTTTTTTTGTGCAAACCATTTCAGATATCTATAATATCAGCACATTTACACTGTGTATTACAGACAAAAATGTTTAGCTAGATTTGTGGACATAAGAACTTGATCCAGGGATTTATGCTAGTTGCCAAATTTTGAAGGAATTTCCCCCCTGGTATGAACAATTAGCATTCAGCTCATAAGGGTTTTTTGCCTACAACTCAGTAGGCTTAAAGGGGTACTCAAAAGTAGAATATAGGAGAGGCTCCTATCAAACTAGCAACCTGTGACCCGAGCAACTCAAATGGCACCTATGCCCACGGTGTCGAAAAAATAGGAAGACTGGATTAAACAATGTTTATTGGATATATTAATACAATATGCGTTCCGTGGCTCACAGGGCCCTTGTGGGTCAGCAGGGACACAAAATAAATAAGAAATAAAGTGCAATAGATAATATAGCAATAAAACTCATTAAAATAATTAAATGAATTGTAAAAAGATGTTTCATGAAAATAACCACAAGTCTGTGTGTAATCTAGCCTAAAAGGATATATATATATATAAAAATTTCTTGGTTAACCCCTTAAGGAATCAGCCAATTTTGGCCTTAACCCCTTAAGGACTCAGGGTTTTTCCGTTTCAGTTTAGTTTTTTCCTCCTTACCATTTAAAAATAATAACCCTTTCAATTTTCCACCTAAGAATTTTGCGTTGCCAATTCTACTTTGCAGTGACATTAGTCATTTTACCCAAAAATGCACGGCGAAACGGAAAAAGAAAATCATTGTGCGACAAAATCGAAGAAAAACCACCATTTTGTAACTTTTGGGGGCTTCCGTTTCTACGCAGTGCATATTTCGGTAAACATTACACCTTATCATTATTCTGTATGTCCATACGGTTAAAATGATACCCTACTTATATAGGTTTGATTTTGTCGCACTTCTGGAAAAAATCATAACTACATGCAGGAAAATTTATACGTTTAAAAATGTCATTTTCTGACCCCTATAACTTTTTATTTTTCCACGTACAGGGCGGTATGAGAACTCATTTTTTGCGCCGTGATCTGAAGTTTTTATCGGTATGATTTTTGTTTTGATCAGACTTTTTGATCACTTTTTATTCATTTTTTAATGGTATAAAAAGTGACCAAAAATGCGCTTTTTTTGAATTTGGAATTTTTTTGCGCATACGCCATTGACCGTGCGGTTTAATTAATGATATATTTTTATAGTTCGGACATTTATGCACGCGGCGATACCACATATGTTTATTTTTTATTTTATTTACACTGTTTTATTTTGTTTATGGGAAAAGGGGGGTGATTCAAACTTTTATTAGGGAAGGGGTTAAATGACCTTTATTAACACTTTTTTTTAACATTTTTTTTGCAGTGTTATAGGTCCCATAGGGACCTATAACATTGCACACACTGATCTTTTACACAGATCACAGGCGTGTATTAACACGCCTGTGATCAGTGTTATCGGCGCTTGACTGCTCCTGCCTGGATCTCAGGCACGGAGCAGTCATTCGCCGATCGGACACCGAGGAGGCAGGTAAGGGCCCTCCCGGTGTCCTGTCAGCTGTTCGGGACACCGCGATTTCACCGCGGCGGTCCCGAACAGCCCGACTGAGCAGCCGGGTCACTTTCACTTTAGAAGCGGCGGTCAGCTTTGACCGCCGCTTCTAAAGGGTTAATACCGCACATCGCCGCGATCGGCGATGTGTGGTATTAGCCGCGGGTCCCGGCCCTTGATGAGCGCCGGGGCCGACGCGATATGATGCGGAATCACGGCGCGATCCCGCTTCATATGGCGGGAGCCGGCGGAGGACGTAAATATACGTCCTGCGTCGTTAAGGGGTTAAAGGGGTACTCCGGTGAAAACCTTTTTTCTTTTAAATCAACTAACTCCGGAAAGTTAAACAGATTTGTAAATTACTTCTATTAAAAAATCTTAATCCTTCCAGTACTTATTAGCTGCAGAATACTACAGAGGAAGTTCTTTTCTTTTTGGAATGCTCTCTGATGACATCACGAGCACAGTGCTCTTTGCTGATGTTATAATATTAATAAGTCTATATTTATTGTTGTCCTTAGAGGGATTTGAACCCAAGGCCCCTGCACTGCAAGGCAGCAGTGCTAACCACCAAGCCACCATGCTGCCCTTAGTACACATCTGCTATGCACGGATGCTAAGTGCTCTTCCAAAAAGAAAGGAATTTCCTCTGTAGCATTCAGCAGCTAATAAGTACTGGAAGGATTAAGATTTTTTAATAGAAGTAATTTACAAATATGTTTAACTTTCTGGCACCAGTTGATTTAAAAGAAAAAAGGTTTTCACCAGAGTACCCCTTTTAAGGACTCAGACAATTTAATTTTTACGTTTTGATTTTTTCCTCCTCGCCTTCTAAAACTCATAACTCTTTTATATTTTCATCCACAGACTAGTATGAGGGCTTGTGTTTTGCACGACCAGTTGTCCTTTGTAATGACATAAATCATTATATCATAAAATGTATGGCGCAACCAAAAAACACTATTTTTGTGGGGAAATTAAAAAGAAAAACGCAATTTTGCTAATTTTGGAAGGTTTCATTTTCACGCCGTACAATTTACAGTAAAAATGACATGTGTTCTTTATTTTGAGGGTCAATACGATTAAAATGATACCCATTAATACATACTTTTATATTATTGTTGTGCTTAAAAAAAATCACAAACTTTTTAATAAATCCCTTTATTTTGATGACCTCTAACTTTTTTATTTTTCCGTATAAGCGGCGGTATGAGGACTCATATTTTGCGCCATAATCTGTACATACGTTAAACTGCTGGTTATTTTAATGCAACATCTTTTTACAATTAATTTTATTATTTTAATGAGTTTTGTTGCCTTATTATGTATTGTACTTTATTTCTGATTTATTTTGTATCCCCGCTGACCCACAAGGGCCCTGTGAGTCACAGAACACATATTGTATTAATATATCCAATAAACATTGTTTAATCCAGGATTCATGATCCTGAGCCTCAATTTCTTTACCCTAAAGGGGTACTCCACTTGAAATATATATATATTTTATTATCAACTGGTGGCAGAAACCCTAAAAATCTTAACCATTCCCGGACTTATGAGCTTCCAGAGGAAGTTTTTATTTCTTTTTGAATTTCCTTTCTGTCTGACCACAGTGCTCTCTGTAGACACCTCCATTTTCGTAATTGTCCATAGTAGGAGAAAATCCCCATAGGAAACCTATCCTTCTCCGGACAGTTCCTAAAATGGACAGAGGTGTCAGCAGAGAGCACTGTGGTCAGACAGAAAAGAAATTCTAAAATAAAAGAACTTCCTGTGGAGCATACAGCAGCTAATATGTACTGGAAGGATCAAGATTTTTAAATAGCCGTAATTTACAAATCTGTTTAACTTTCTGGCACCAGTGGATTTAAAAAAAATGTTTTCCAGGGGAAAGGTTGAACTCGATTGACTTTTTCCTTTTTTCAACATATTATTTATCTAACTATATAGCAGCTTGACTGCGGACCACTCCATCAAGGAGCTTGAGATATTTCTGACCTTATTTTGCTTGTCCTTTTTTTCCCTTTCATACGTAATATCCTGGAATTAAATTAAAAAGAAAAAAAAAACTAAAAAAATTAATCTGGTCTGTCCTTTGGTGACCACAGCATGTTGGAATAACTTTCAAATTGCTTGATACTTAAGTGAATATTGCTTAAGTTATCGACCTGTTTTTATTTTTACAGTTTGAATTGTTGCCATCTTCTGATGGACAAAGACCACAAAGTGAAATGCAAAAGTAATTAAAGAAGTATAAAGAGTAAGTTAATGTAGAGTATTTTGTTTTATTGTGCAGGGGATCCCTTGAGGGGGAATAGAACTTTGAGACATCTTTACTTTGCTGCATTCTAGGTGACCTCCCATTAGTGGAGCCTTTCATTCACGTTACCCTGCTGTTCTGGAGCTCAGTAATGACTAGGTCTGGGAATTCTAACCTAGATATAGGCTAAGGATCAACAGTTCTTCACTGCAAAAAAAAAATAAAAAAAATAAAGCCCATAAGCAAAAAGCAGCAACTAAGATTAGATAGGTTAGTAAGGTTACTTTTTTTTACATCCCTGGTGTATTTTGGCATTGAATGCTCAATTAGATGACAGAAATGTTGCATATATTTTCACTTAAACTAAATAAATTCATTGCGTTCAGAAGAAGGCAATACACATGAGAGAAGTGTACAGTACGAGCAGATAATACAGATTTAAGAGAAAATTAGATAAAAGCTTTCAACATAATAAAAAAATATATGTGTTTATTGGTTTGGACTGTGGTGGCTGCTCTATCTGTGTATAAGTATCAGTATTTTATAACTGCACTCTTCACTTTTGCACCCTACTGCCACTTTAATGCTTTAAAGGGTACTCTGCTGCCCCAGCGTTCGGAGCACTTTGTTCCAAATGGTTGAAGGGCGGCTGTATTGTGAAGTCACAGCGGCCACCACACCCCCTCCCATAGACTTGCATTGAGGGGGTGTGATGTAACATCACGAGGGGTGTGGCCTTGATGTCACGACGATGCGGCTCGCACCCAGAGTTTTAAACCAACGCCGGGTACTGTACAGAGATCGTGGGGGTCCCAGGTCCTTTGGATAGGGGATAAGATGTCTAGGGGCGGAGTACCTCTTTAAGGGTATGCTCATACAGGCCAAATAAACTGCTGATTTTCCAGTGTAGAAAATCCACAGCAGTTAATCCACAACTGTATAACTGATCTGATGTCTGATGTAACTGATCTGATGTTACATAGTTGCTCAGATTTACTGGAATTCTGACACTATTTGTGCCAAAAACCTATCTTAACTGACATTTATTGTAACTTTTAGACCCTGTTGGTCCAGGTTTACTGAAAACTGTTTAATTCTTGGAAAATGCAAACTTAGATGGATATTTTTCACATGCACCAGATTTATCACAGTGTATCTGAAAACTATGGGTAGTCTAAGTTTCGACCAAATATTAGTTGGCTTTCTGTAAATCAGTCAATCTACTTGCAGACATAGCTTTGGCTGTTTTGTGGATGGGACAAAAGCCCCTTCCTTGCCAATAGGCCAATCTCCTTGACTGAACTTGATTGCAGAAGCTAAAAAGCAGTGGTAGACTGCCTGACTGAGCCTGATTGAAGAAGTTGAGTGGCTACGCCTGTTCGGGAAAGGAGGTTACCTAGCCATTCTATCTGCCTGACCCTGATCTCCAGGGACCCCCACGATCTCCAGGCTGGCAGCGGCATCTGGAACATGGAAGCTTGGAGCTTCCTTGTTTGTGACATCACGCCACACCCCCTCCATTCATGTCTATGGGAGGAGGTGTGACGGATAGTACGTAGGGCATGGCGGCTGTAGTCGCCAGTCATCCAGCACAGAGCAGAGTTCGCTCTGTGCACGGATGATTGGGGTGCCGCTTTTTTTGGGGATAAGATGTTTTTCGGCGGAGTACCCCTTTAACCCGTACAGGACCTAGGGCGTATGGATACGCCTTCTGTACCTGGGTCTTAAGGACCCAGGGAGTACCTGTACGCCCGTGGGAATTTTGGTCCCCACCGCGCGCCGGGCGGGGACTGGACTGGGGTGACTGCTGATATTGATCAGCAAGCATCCCGTGCAAATGGCCAGGGGGGTCATCAGACCCCCCCCATGTCAGCAATCAACGCAAATCGCAAATGAATTTACACTTGCGATTTGCGCCGATTCCGGGTCCTACGGGTCTATGGTGACCCGGTGACCCGGAATATAAGGGGGATCGCGGTTGTCTAAGACACGCACGATCCCCCTGTAGCGATAGGAGTGAGGTGGCAGAGGTGCCACCCCTCCTATCCCTGCTATTGGTGGTCTAGACTCGACCACCAATAGCAGAACGGAGGCAGGGGGGTTTACTTTCGTTTTCCCTGTTCTGCCCACTCAAAATAGGCAGGGCAGAACGGGGAACCAAAGGGGACCGAACGCCGAAGATCCACTTACCCATCGGTGGAAGCTGCGGGACGGGATCAGCGACGGCGATCGGCGTGGGCGGCGATGTTGTGCGGCAGAAGAGGACGACTCCCTGGATCCGACGGAAGCCGGTAAGTTGCCTAGCAACATCTAGAGGGCTACAGTCTGAGACTGTAGCGCTCCAGATGTTGCAAAACTACAACTCCTAGCATGCCGAGACAGCTGCTGGGCATGATGTAATTTGCAGTTTTGCAACAGCTGGAGGTCTACAGTTTAGAGACCACTGCACAGTGATATCTATACTGTAGCACTCTAGATCTTGCAAAACTACAACTCCTAGCATGCCCACACAGCAGTTTGCTGTCTGTGCATGCTGGGATTTGTAGTTTTGCAACATCTGGAGGTCCACAGTTTGGAGATCACAGTGCAGTGGTCTCTATCTGTAGCCCTCCAGATGTTGCAAAACTGCAAATCCCAGCATGCTGAAACAGCTGTCTCGGCATGCTGGGAGTTGTAGTTGCGTACCTCTAGCTGTTGCATAACTAGATCTCCCAGCATGCCTTCGGCGATCAGTACATGCTGGGAGTTGTAGTTTTGCAACAGCTGGAGGCGCACTGGTTGGAAAATACTGAGTTAGGTAACAGAACTGAAGGTTTTCCAACCAGTGTCCTTCCAGCTGTTGCAAAACTACAACTCCCAGCAAGCACGGTCTGTCAGTACATGCTGGGAGTTGTAGTTTTGAAACAGCTGGAGGTTTGCCCCCCCATGTGAACGTACAGGGTACATTCACACGGGCAGGTTTACAGTAAGTTTCCTGCTTCAAGTATGAGCTGCGGCAAATTTCTAGCGAGAAGCTCACTGTAAACCTGCGCCCGTGTGAATGTACCCTAAAAACACTACACTACACTAAAACATAATAAAGGGTAAAACACCACATATACACCCCCTTACACTGTCCCCCCAATAAAAATGAAAAACGTATTGTACAGCAGTGTTTCCAAAACGGAGCCTCCAGCTGTTGCAAAACAACAACTCCCAGCATTTCCGGACAGCCACTGACTGTCCAGGCATGCTGGGAGTTTAGCAACAGCTGGAGACACCCTGTTTGGGAATCACTGGCGTAGAATACCCCTATGTTCACCCCTATGCAATCCCTAATTTAGTCCTCAAATGCGCATGGCGCTCTCTCACTGCAGAGCCCTGTCGTATTTCCAGGAAATAGTTTAGGGCCAAATATGGGGTATCTCCGTACTCGGGAGAAATGGCATTACAAATTTTGGGGGTCTTTTTCTCCTTTTACCCCTTATGAAACAGAAAAGTTGGGGGCTACACCCACCTGTTAGTGTAAAAAAATTTAAAACCTTACACTGACATGCTGGTGTTGCCCCATACTTTTTATTTTCACAAGTGTTAAAAGGAAAAAAAGACCCCCAAAATTTGTAACGCAATTTCTCCTGAGTATGGAAATACCCCATATGTGGGCGTAAAATGCTCTGTGGGCGCACAACAAGGGTCAGGAGTGAGAGCACACTATGTACATTTGAAGCCTAAATTGGTGATTTGCACAGGGGTGGCTGATTTTACAGCGGTTCTGCCATAAACGCAAAAAAAAAAATACCCACACGTGACCCCATTTTGGAAAGTACACTCCTCACGGAACGTAACAAGGGGTATAGTGAGCCTAAACACCCCACAGGTGTTTGACGAATTTTCATTAAAGTTGGATGGGAAAATGAAAAAAAAAAAATTCTCACTAAAATGCTCGTGTTACCCTAAATTTTTCATTTTCCCAAGGAAAAATTGGAAAAAAGCCCCCAAAAATTTGTGACCCCATTTTTCTGAGTAAGAAAATACCCCATATGTTGATGTAAAGTCCTCTGCTGGGGCACTTTAATACTCAGAAGAGAAGGAGCACCATTGGGATTTTTAAGATAAAATGTGTCCGGAATTGAAGGCTACGTGTGTTTACAAAGCCCCCATAGAGCCAGAACAATGGACCCCCCCACATATGACCCCCTTTTGGAAACTACACCCCTCACGTAATGTAATAAGGGGTACAGTGAGCATTTACGCCCCACAGGTGTTTGACAGATTTTTGGAACAGTCTTCCGTGAAAATGAAAAATGTAATTTTTCATTTGCACAGCCCAATGTTCCAAAGATCTTTCAAACGCCAGTGGGGTGTAAATACTCACTGCACCCCTTATTAAATTCTGTGAGGGGTGTAGTTTCCAAAATGGGGTCACGTGGGGGGGGTCCACTGTTCTGGCACCACGGGGGGGGGGGGGGGGGGCTTTGTAAACGCACATGGCCCCCGACTTCTATTCCAACCAAATTCTGTCTTCAAAAGCTCAATGGCGCTCCTTCTCTTCTGAGCATTGTAGTGCGCCAGCAGAGCACTTGACATCCACACATTGGGTATTTCCATACTCAGAAGAAATGGGGTTACCCCTTGTAAAAATGCAAAATGTGGGGGAAAACCAGCATTTTAGTGAAAAATATTTTTTCTTCATTTACACATCCGAATTTTTGAAAAAAAGTCTTCAAACACCTGTGAGGTGTTAAGGCTCAGTGTACCCCTTGTTCTGTTCCTTGAGGGGTGTAGTTTCTAAAATAGTATGCCATGTGGTTTTTTTTTTTTTTGCTGTTCTGGCACCATAGGGGCTTCCTAAATGCGACATGCCCTCCAAAAACCATTTCAGCAAAATTTGCTTTTCAAAAGCCAAATGTGACTCCTTTTCTTCTGAGCATTGTAGTGCGCCAGCAGAGCACTTGACGTCCACACTTGGGGTATTTCCATACTCAGAAGAGATGGGGTTACAAATTTTGGGGGGCATGTTGTCCTATTATCCCTTGTAAAAATTAAAAATTTTGGGGAAAACTAGCATTTTAGTGGAAAAAAATAAATAAATCATTTACACATCCAATTTTAACAAAAAGTCGTGAAACACCTGTGGGGTGTTAAGGCTCACTGGCCCCCTTGTTACGTGCCTTGAGGGGTGTAGTTTCCAAAATAGTATGCCATGTGTTTTTTTTTTGCTGTTCTGGCACCATAGGGGCTTCCTAAATGCAATATGCCCCCCAAAAACCATTTCAGAAAAACTCACTCTCCAAAATCCCATTGTCGCTCCTTCCGTTCTGAGCCCTCTACTGCGCCCGCCAAACACTTGACATACACATATGAGGTATTTTCTTACTCAAGAGAAATTGGGTTACACATTTTAGGAAGATTTCTCTCCTTTTACCCCTTGTAAAAATTCAAAAACTGGGACTACAAGAACATGCCAGTGTAAAAAATTAAGATTTTGAATTTTCTCCTTCAATTTGCTGCTATTCCTGTGAAACACCTAAAGGGTTAACAAACCTTTTGAATGTCATTTTGAATACTTTGAGGGGTGCAGTTTTTATAATTGGGTCATTTGTGGGGCATTTCTAATATGAAGGCCCTTGAAATCCACTTCAAAACAGAACTGGTCCCTGAAAAATTTTGATTTTGAAAATGTTGTGAAAAATTGGAAAATTGCTGCTGAACTTTGAAGCCCTCTGATCTCCTCCAAAAGTAAAAACATGTCAACGTTATGATGCAATCATAAAGTAGACATGTTGTATATGTGAATAAATATATAATTTATTTGGAATATTAATTTTCCTTATAAGCAGAGAGCTTAAAAGTAAAAAGAAATGCTAAATTTTCAATTTTTTCATCACATTTTTGAATTTTTCACCAAGAAACGATGCAAGTATCGACAAAATTTTACCACTAACATAAAGTAGAATATGTCATGAAAAACAATCTCGGAATCAGAATGAAAGGTAAAAGCATCCCAGGGTTATTAATGCTTAAAGTGAAAGTGGTCAGATGTTAAAAAAAATGGCCGGGTCCTATAGTGAAAATTGGCTGGGTCCTTAAGGGGTTAAAGACCGAACTATTTTTTGTTTACATTTTTTCCTCCTCGTTTTCTAAGAGGCATATTTTTTTATAAATTTTCATTCTACAGAGCCAAATGAGGGCTTGTTTTTTGCGAGAACAATTTCAGTTTACCATAAACTTTACCACAAAACATAAAACAAATATTTGAGAGGTTAAAGAGTATTGCAGTGCTTCTTTGTATGATCCCATTGTGCCGGGGTTTGCAAACAAAACATTAAATAACAAACTTTAACTCACCTTCTGTCACTTCCCTGTTGCGCCGCTATAGCTCTTTGGTCCTCTGGTCCCGGTGTTCTTCCTGCTTCCATGTGCATGGGTTGTCACAATGCAATCAGCAAATCACTGGCTGCAGAGATGTCCCACCTCAGTCAATGATACGCTGAGTGCAATGTCATGTAAGGAGCCTGGGCCCCGCCTTCTCCCTGCTGCCTGGGCTTGTTACATGACAATGCGCTCAGCCTATTACCGGTTAAGGCAGGAGATATCTGCGGCCAGCGATAAGCTGATCACAGTCTGACAATCGGTGCACACAGAAGCAGTAAGAAAACTGGACCAAAAGACAGGAGAGCTATATCAGGGCAATGGGGGAGCCACGGAAGGTGAGATAAAGTTAGTTTTTTACTTTTTGCAGCCAGGGCACAATGGGATAGTGCTACAGTACTCCTTAAAAAAAAAAAAAAAAATGTTGCCAATTTTGGAGTTTTGTTTATATGCGGTTCACTGTTCGGTAAAATTTGAGTGAGTTTGAGATATTCACACATTGCCATTAAAAAGCTTTGTTATGCTGCTTGACGTTTCTATTTAAACAGTCAGGTAATGCAGATGCAATAGACAGACCTATAGCTTTGAGGATTTTATGGTCCTGAAGCATCAGCTTGGACATCAGTTGTATTTTGATTTTGGAAGAGATTTAAAGTAAGTCAGAACTGTATACTCCCTACTGCATGAATAATTATTCAGCCTATTGAAGCCACATAGAAGTAAGATAACTTATCCAAGGGCAAAGCATAATAACTTACTTTGCAGCCGGTTTCATTCTGCATTATTTGGAGATGTAACACACCAGAGACGTTGTGGGAAAATATTTTTTAACTGATAGAACAATCTAACAGACTTTAGACCAAAAGTAGAATGTAATCCTTCTTATCCTTCATTTGAGATAAGAGAAAAAGGAATCAAACAAATGCATGGCTCTGTTTTATACCCGGCTCTATTAAAGGTTCTCAGATGTTTTTCACTTTTTGGTTTTCAATTTAGTTTGGGATGTTTATACGGCCGCTCTACCTCAATCAAATGTAAAGAGGTATTTCATATCAAGTAATTCTGGTTTCTTCAAAGGGCCACAGAAAAATGGCAATACTTCAAGGTATCAACAATGGACAAACGCTGATCAAATTTAAGAGGAATTCCATTACAACCTTCCGTAAAATGTGTATGTATGTATGTATATATATATATATATGGTTAAAGAGAACAAAAAGAGATATCCGCACTCACCGCCAGATTAACAACTCGGAGCTCCTGTTTATAGACGCCGGTGGACCTTGGCTGCAGAGATGCTTGGCGCTCAGAGGCTCTGAGCGCCAAGCCTCTCTGCAGCCAAGGTCCACCATCATCTCTAAATAGGAGCTCCGAGTTGTTAATCTGGTGGTTAGTGTTGAATTGATATCTCTTTTTGTTCTCTTTAACCATATATCTGACACATCCTAGCACCATCTCTGACTCAGTTGTTGTTAGTCTGCATTGCTGCACTGCAATCCTGTTCTCGTAATAACTCCGGTGTTGCTTGATACTAGTGGTGCCATCGCACATCTCTGTTCACACATGTATATATTTTTTATATAAATTTTCCAACAATTACATTTTGTAACATTAACAAGTAGAGTAGTAGAGACAGATACTTTTATACTACTTAGAGACACGAACAACCTATGTGACAACCTCCAAGACTTCTTAGTAGTAATAATTAGTGAGTGAATATGATGACATAACCAAAGGGTTAAAAGTGGAAAGCTGTCGTTTACTCTGGACAGTCTTATTTTTTTTTAAAGAGTATCCTCCTTCTCAATGATCTATTTTATGTCCGACAGGAGGCTCCCAATATTTGCATTTCTTTCTTTACTGAACTCACATAGCAGCGAAACAGTTAATGAAAGTTTGCAGAGAAGAAAACTTAGGTGTAACCAAACATAACAGGTAGTCACAGGTGCACTAATCATGCTCTTAGTACAGGTGATAAATAGCCAGACAGGTTAAGCCCCGCCCTCTTTCTTCGCTGCTCACTTAGAGATAAGTATCAAATTGTCTTCTCTCTCAGTGTGATATGTTGGCTTGATATAATATAATATATAGTTGTTGGAATCACCATACAATTAATATATTTGGTTAACCCTTATAATACTATACATACTTTAGCATATTTCATACCCCCGTACACAATTATACTCCTTTCCCCATGGCAGCTTCACACTGCCACGCACCGCTTCTCCCCCCTCCCCCCCCAATAACAACCCACCCCCTGGTAATCTCCGATACATTCTACTTAACTTAAGTCTCCAACACTAACCGTTATAATCCTATACGCGCGCGTCCTTCAGACTCTGCGCGCTCTCCTCACAGTGCGAGTCTCACATATCGCGAGATCTCGCTTCACTCGCTGTCTCAGCAGCGGCGCGAACCTACCTGTCAGCTCTTCGCCGCGGTCTTGTCACAGCGACACAGCGTTTCTCCAGTCTTGTCAGACCCTGGAAAAAAACCCTAATTTACTTCAGGAAAGTGATTATTTCCCATAATATTTGTCATTACTCCTACCCTTATTCTTCAGAGTCCATAATTTAATTTTGCCTTATTGGTATTCAGCACACTTATTTTACTAAATAATTACTTCATAATGTCTGCTGAAAATAAATTACCCAAAGAGGGACAGCCCTCTACTCCTACTGATATTGATATGTCAGACCCAAATGCCGTTAAAAACATGGTGAACCAGTCAATACAGCTGGCCATAAAGTCAGCTATTTCCTCCATACGTGAGGTCATATCAGAATCAGTATCAACTCTTATATCACACAATAACCCTAATACTGCTCAACCCTCTACTCCTTCAGACATCTTTTGGTCTGCGGAGGAGTCCTCTAGAGCTTTAGCCAAAGGTTTCAAACCTCATGGTAAACGCACACATAAAAGACGTTTTTGTGCAAGGGACGACCAGCAAACCTGGTCTAAGCGACATTCTAGCCACGGGTTAGGTCAGGACATAAATGAACAATTGGCCACTACTAGCCACCAGAACGATGTTAACACAAAACATCCCAGACCCTCTGCCCAGGAGGAAGTTAAAAATACTAGGGCAAAAAAGGCTAAAAGAAGATCAAAACCTGACTCTTATGTAGTCTCATCTTCCTCAGAACAGGATTCTGATTCAGATTCAGACACATCTGACTATTCTTTTGTTGAAGCAATGGATTATGAGGAAGGCGAGATCTCTGACACACAAAATAATACTGAAACTGGGATAAACACAGAACCAGTTCTGCTAGACAGCCAGGGCACCCCATATTTCAACCCAGATGTAATTCAACACCCGAGATCCTCGGAATGGGTCCCAAATTCCCATCTGGCTAAATACCTGTCTGCCAGAAAAAGAAAACCCTTGCGTAGATCCACCCAAAATAAATTAAGATCTGAATGCCCTCGGCCTAATCTACCCGATAAAGCAGAATGCACCCCCGAACTAGACCCTATTTTGGTCAAATATTTAAATAAAACGGGGAAGAACCCTAAAAAAGGCCTGGACAGGTCCTTCAAGGCATGCCAAGACAAACTCCTGGATGTCTTGGGCCCCTCTAACACAAATTTTAGAAATTTCTGATTCATCACTCTTCTCAGGGCATCCTATAGATGCCAGCAATTTGCGCAGTTGGGCACAAAGAGCCCTTTGTCTGCTGGGCAACGCTAACTCAGCCATTGCTGCAGAACGACGCCGCACAATCCTTATGAAAATGGATCCTCAGTTAGCCAACATGGCAACACATGAAAAAGAAAATTCCTCTGAAGGTCTCCTTTTTGGAGATGCTTTTATCAAAGAAATAGGAAAATTTGTCGGGATTTTTAAATCTCTCGACAAAGCTCAATCTTCCTTAAAGAAAGTTTTCTCTTCCAAAATTTTTGGGAAAGCTGGGAAAGGTAGGGGCCGCTTTCCCAGCAGAGCCTCCTCATCTAGGCAATACCCCAGAGGCCCCAATCAAGATAGAGGCAACTTTCAATCCTCATCCTCCTTCAATCCAGCACCATTCTTCCCAATCAGAGGACGTCCATGGAGATCCAGAGGCAGCAGAGGTTTCCCAAGGACCAGACCATCTTCAGGTAACTCCAGTTCCTCTATTTTCTTTTCTTCTTCCCCTAGGAGGAAGACTCCAACATTTTATCCATGCTTGGTCTTCAATAACCTCAGATCTTTGGGTTCTGAACACGGTCTCAGGATTACTGATAGATTTCATAACTCCCCCAATACAACATTCTCTCCCTATTCCGATTCTGTTTTCAATTACAGATCAAAAACTCATAGACCAGGAGGTCTTAGATCTTCATTCCAAAGGAGCAATTATTCCAATCTCAAATCACACACAAGGCTTCCTCAGCAATCTTTTTCTAGTAAATAAAAAGGACGGAGGATACAGACCGGTGATCAATCTTCGCATTTTAAACAAATTTGTTCTATATCAACATTTCAAAATGGAAGGGATTCACCTTCTCAGAGACATGTTGATTCAAGGAGATTGGCTAGTAAAAGTAGATCTAAAGGACGCCTATCTCACTGTTCCCATACATTTCTCTCACCAACAATACCTCCAGTTTATCTGGAAAAGTCAAAAATGGCAGTTCACCTGCCTTCCCTTCGGCCTGTCATCAGCTCCATGGTGCTTTACAAAGCTAATGAAACCCATAACATCCATCCTCAGGAGCAGAGGTGTCCGTCTAATTATTTACTTAGACGATATCCTCATAATGGCTCAGTCTCAATCAACTCTTCTCCAACATCTTCAATGGACAATATCCCTTCTCACCTCTCTAGGTTTTTCTATCAACAACAAGAAATCTATCTTGACCCCTTCAAGGGAGGTAGAATTCTTAGGTTTCATGATAGATACCCACAAGACTATACTAAGTCTCCCCACCAAGAAAATAAAAACAATTCGGAATGAGATCCGATCTACCTTGAACAAACAAGTGATATCTTTACGGACACTTGCTCGTATAATTGGCCTATTATCCGCTTCAATACAGGCTATCTTCCCAGCACATTTACATTATCGGGCCTTACAACGTCTCAAAATTCATCATCTGAGACAGGGTATGGACTATTCGGATTTGATACCCCTATCAACCGAAGCCCAGGAAGAACTTCTATGGTGGCTTTCTCACCTAGAATCCTGGAATGGCAAAACCATTTTCCAGGCTGGGGAGCTCATTGCGGAACACTCACCACAGGAGGAAAATGGTCAGAGAACGAGGCCAACCTTCATATCAATTGTTTGGAACTTTTAGCAGGTTCCTTTGCCCTGAAAAGCTTCGCGAAATACAGATCTCACTGTTGTATTTTGCTTCGAATGGACAATATCGCGGCGGTCCAGTACATCAACCGCTTGGGTGGCACAAATTTCAAAGCTTTATCAGAAATTGCGAAAGCTTTCTGGCATTTCTGCTTGGAAAAGAATATCATTTTGAAAGCATAATACTTACCTGGTTTAGCCAACTCTATTGCGGACTGGAATTCTCGTTTCCTTACGGATTCCAGCGATTGGAAACTAGATTCCTCCGTTTTCTCCTCTATCAATTCCATATGGGGACCTCTCTATATGGATCTTTTCACCTCCCGCTTGAACAATCAGCTACCTCTATTCTTCAGCTGGAGACCAGACCCAGAGGCTTTAGGGATAGACGCCTTCCTACAACTCTGGCCTCAGGAAATCCTCTACGCTTTCCCTCCATTTACAATGATCCCCAGAGTTGTATCCCAAGTGATAACTCATCGGTCGACCATGGTATTGATTACTCCATGGTGGCCGTCTCAAACTTGGTTTCCCCAAGTTCTCAGTTTATCCATGGACATTCCAAAAATCTTACCTGTCTTCCCTCTTCTTCTTCAGGACCCCTTAGGGAACCCTCACCCCTTAATAATCTCAGGCTCTCTATCTCTCATCACCTGGATGATCTCAGGCAATCCCCTCTTGATTGCGAACTTTCACAATCTGCTAAGGACATCCTCTCAAAATCATGGGTCCCGGGTACCCATAAAGCTTACAGATCAGCCTGGAGATTTTGGGTTCATTGGTGCTCTCAACGATCTCTGGATCCCATTCGAGCATCTATCTCCCATGTCATAAATTTTCTTTCAGAATCTTTTGATTCAGGCAAAGCTTACAGAACTATAAACTTGTACCGCTCTGCCATCTCAGCAGAACATGAACATATCAACTCTTTTCCAGTGGGCAAACATCCACTTGTATGTAGATTACTAAAAGGAATTTGTTTCAAAAGACCTCCTCGTCCTAAATACGAATCCACCTGGGACATTTCCCTCATTCTCAATCTCTTTTCCTCTTATGAGGACAACGACCTTCTCTCGTTAAACCTACTTTCTATCAAACTTACAGTTCTACTTTGCCTCATCTCTATAAAGAGAGTCTCAGACGTCAAAGCTCTAGACATATCGAATAGATCCTTTTTACCCCACGGGGTTCAATTTTCGATCTCTCGTCGTACAAAGACTAATATACACTCGGTCTTCTACCCCTCCTTCACCAGTCATCCTAAACTTTGTGTAGTTAGATGTTTAAAATCTTATGAACATAAAACATCTCCCCTTCGTAACCACTCTCTTTCCCAGTTACTCATCTCCTATTGTAAACCCCATCTTCCAGTTACATCCACTACCTTAGCGAGGTGGGTCAGGATAGCCATGAACATGGCTGGAATAGATACCTCCAAATTCGGAGCACACTCTACTAGAGGGGCTATGTCCACTAGAACCATCCAAAGAGGAGGATCTCTTCTTGATCTTCTTAAAGCGGCCAATTGGTCTTCCGAACATACTTTTAAAACCTTCTATTTTAAACCTGACACTCATGTCTCCATGTCTATCCTATGAAGTATAATATGATGCTGATGTCATTATAGCTTTAAACTTGCAAATATTGGGAGCCTCCTGTCGGACATAAAATTGAAGATTTTCCTAGTTTTAATGACGTAAAATATAGATTTTATTAACAACAGGAGGCGAGCAATATCCCTCCCTATCTATTGTCCCTCCCTCATTATGTTTAACAAATTATATCTTTCAGCGTACTGAGGACTCTCATCACATATCCGTGATCTACTCTTCGGACGACTTCCTTCCCCTAAAGACTCTTGATGACTTTATGTTCCGGTTCAAGATCCTGGTTTACATCTACTAACTTCGGTTTTTCCTGGACTATATTTTTCTTTGGAAAATTGGACTTGCTTTATTTTGGTTATACTTATATCTTTGACAAGAAAGGAAAGTCCAGCACTGCAGGTCCAAAGCAAGGAAGCCGTTTTATTGTATAAGAACACACGGACACCAAACGTGGATCACAAGTGACACGTTTCGGTGAGCTCTATCGCCTCTGTCGTACAAAGAAAAATTAAGATCCTTCTGGTCTATATAGGGGAAAGCAGCTCCACCCCCCACCAGGTGAAAACACCTGAGTGGTGTGGGTGGAGCTACCCTCTCCCCACACAGACACAGTCCAAATGTACAATACACATAGAAAAAATTCACTCCAGTATGTTGTGTACAACAATAAATATAGTGAATATACAAAAATAATAAAGAAAAATGTTACAAAATACATGATTTCAGCTGTGAGGTGTACCAAATAGTAAATACACAGTTTCATGGAAAATATATAAAACATATAAACATGTTGATCAAAAAAAAAACAACAGTAAAAATAATAAGAATAATGAAAATAAATACGGTGGGTGTTACACCACTCATTACTGACTCAGTAACATAACCCATAATGTGCATGTAAAATTATATAACAAAAGAACGGGGGGTATAAGCATAAGGTTAAAACCTGTGTGTGTGAACGAGTCTCTAATCATACCTGCATGTATTAGCAAGTAATGTGAGAGTCGTTCTAACAGCAAAGTTAGAGAAAGAAATACGATGAAAAAACTCATGCACCTGATAGAAAACATGTATAGAATTCTGGATGACAAGATTGCATTTATATAATATAAGGTGCAGAGTGATCATCGGAATCACAAAATGAAATCAATTTGAGGGTGATCACTGGACACATGGGACATAAGCAAAGGCAAAAATATATATCTCAAATAATTAGATGTAGATAGTGCATACAAATATATGACTGTAGTTTCTGCACTATTATTAAATCCAGTGATAACCCTGTGGTTGAAGGAGGTCCGTATAATGATAACTGATATTGTTAAAGGGGGACAGGTGTGAACAGGAGGCAATACACACAAACTCACCACACCTTATTCTGAGCTAGTAATATAACATGGTATCTTGCCTCCTGTTCATACCTGTCGGGAACCTGGTGCCCAGTTTAAGGATCCAATAGACCTCTCTGTCCAAAAGCTTCCTTCTATGATCCCCTCCTCGTATTGGGGCTGTGACCTTCTCAATGCCTTGAGCATATAGACTCGAGAAAGAGCCTGCATGATGTTCTGCACAGTGTCTGCTAACCATGGATATGTGGCGGGAATTAAAATGTGGGATGTCCGACAGATGCCTCCGAATTCTCACTTTGAGGGCACCCGTCGTACACCCCACATACTGGATATTGCATCCCAACCAACAAGGTGTACTACCACTAGTGTGTTGAAACATGCTTGGGGAAACCCTACTTGCAATAGTTCTAGCTTTCCTAGGGACGACTCTAAAACCATTAGAAAAAATCCCAGAATATGCTGGGTTTATATATTTTCCATGAAACTGTGTATTTACTATTTTGTACACGTCACAGCTGAAATCATGTATTTTGTAACATTTTTCTTTATTATTTTTGTATATTCACTATATTTATTGTTGTACACAACATACTGGAGTGAATTTTTTCTATGTGTATTGTACATTTGGACTGTGTCTGTGTGGGGAGAGGGTAGCTCCACCCACACCACTCAGGTGTTTTCACCTGGTGGGGGGTGGAGCTGCTTTCCCCTATATAGACCAGAAGGATCTTAATTTTTCTATGTACGACTAAGGCGATTGAGCTCGCCGAAACGCGTCACTTGTGATCCACGTTTGGTGTCCGTGTGTACTTATACAATAAAACGGCTTCCTTGCTTTGGACCTGCAGTGCTGGACTTTCCTTTCTTGTCAAGTTTGCATTTATACGTGGAGTCCACACGTTTCCGTGCACTGAGACGAGGAGTGGTGAGCTGGACACTGCGTGAGTGTGTGTTCTATTGATTGGACTGTCCGAGTCTCCCATTCCAGCATCAGGAATATTAATTCAGGAGCTAAAATGGCGACAAGTGCCTGCCTGAAATCCGTTGATGATGATCGTCAAGCACGTCTAGCATGGATGTCTTCTATGTTCAACACACAAGACACGGACACCACCAATACGTT
Source organism: Hyla sarda (assembly GCF_029499605.1). NCBI lineage: Eukaryota > Metazoa > Chordata > Amphibia > Anura > Hylidae > Hyla > Hyla sarda. The sequence continues at coordinate 71,505,595 of NC_079191.1, read as the reverse complement.
GGATCTTAAGATTCTCATGCAGCAGTTGGAGAAAGCTCTCACTAATGAGGTCCGTATATGGTGAGATGTCTCCACACTTAAGAAATATGTGCAGAACAATATGATACCGAGAGGACTACGCATACGCAAATTCCCCACCACTATTTTTGGGGACCAGTTTAAAACCGACTGGGAACGATTGTTCACAAATTCCTTGCTGAAATTTATGAAGCTAATTATTTTGTACGAGGAACAAGCCCTAATAGAAGCTGGGGATAATGTCACCCAATTGCAAACGACCCTTCAACAATATGAGGGTCATCCAACATTCTGTGACATGGATGAGAAGATCAAAGCTAATATTGCTAAAATGGAGACCATAATCACAGAGGTGAAACAATCTAAATTTATGCGTGATCTACAGGACTATAGAGAGAAAAACGTGTATCAGTGGCCACAGAGTGGAAACAAAGCTACACCAAAATCGATTCTGAAAAAGGGACGAGGAAGGAGGAATCACCCTAAAAATAGAAATCGTGAGAATTCTACCGGCAGGGATTCTAAAGTCAGCTTTACCTGTACGGATGGTGATTCCACAGATGTGGGAGATCAGTCGGATGCCTCAGGATCCGGAGCTCCGACCGCTTCCTCCTCCCCACTACCCACATCATCAAGGGGCCCAGGTAACCGCCCGTCGTCATCATCAAAAAACGACGAGCGGGGAGGAAACACCGCGCACCCAAGACGGAGTCCACGCTCCTACAGGAGGAGGTGAGCACCATACCAGTTTTTAACTTGTCTGCCAAGACTCTATCTCCTTACGAACTTTTGGTGTTGTCCAAGGGACTGACTTTTGCCCCATCGTGTGGATTTAATTTATTCAAAACCCTGTTGGACATTAATAAGTTCATAAGAGACATTACCATCAAGAAACACTTCTCTAATATGTCTAATGGGGATAATATAACTAATGTTTCTATTGATGCTATAGAGTCTACAATTGATGATTATATGCCAATGACAATGTCTAATGTTTCTACCTTATCACACACTACTGATATGGGTGAGCCCTCTGGGTGTGCTAGCCTTACTTTTGGGGATCTTTGTTTATTGTCTGAATTACAGGATTCCTATAGTGGCGTGGACATTGTACCCGCACCGGAATTTCGTACATCCAACCCGGATTTTTATCCGATTATGTCAAGAACACCTGTTCTTGACCACTTTCAAGAAGTGGTTGAACGGGAGTTATTGGCTCTTTCCAAAAGTAGGCGAACTAAGCGGGGGAACTTGTCTGTTCTTGAGAAACAAGCTCTAGATCATTTGAGTGAATGGAAGGACATAGTGGTCCGACAAGCGGACAAGGGAGGAGCGGTTGTGGTTCTCGACAGCGACCTGTATCAACAACTTAATCTTAACATGCTGTTGGACACTAGCACTTACAGACCACTGCCGATTAACCCTACCGTCTCCTTCAAATCCCGCATTTACACCCTTGAGGATTTTGGGGTACAGAGTGGACACATCAGCGAGAAACAAGCTGAATACATTAAAATTCAACATCCTGTCATAGCGGTGTTCCACTCTCTTCCCAAAATCCACAAGGATGTGTTCCCTCCCCCTATGCGCCCCATTGTTGCAGGCATCTCCTCCTTGAATGAGAGACTTTGCTCCTGGATTGATAATTTATTACAACCCTTAATTCATCACATCCCTGGGTATATTAAAGACTCGAGCCATGTTCTCCAGATGTGCGAACAAATGAATTGGCAACCAAATTTTGTTTGGATTACAGCCGATGTGACATCACTATACTCGGTTATACCACACTATCTGGCGAAGATGGCTCTTGTTTAGTTCTTGAACACATACTCCCAATATTCGAGTGATTTATGTGATTTTATCATCCAGGTAGTTGATTTTTTTTTAACTCACAACTTTTTTCAATTTGATCAGCAATTTTATCTTCAGATTACAGGTGCTTCGATGGGGCGAAGTTCTCCCCCTCTCTCGCCAACATATATATGTGTTGGTGGGAGAGGGAGACATTATTCGCCCCCATCAATCCATTCTGCACCTCTATCCAGTGGTATGGCCGCTACATCGATGACCTCATATTTATATGGGGTTCCGATGTGGCGGCCATACAACTGTTTTCTGATTATTTAAACAATAACCCTTTCAATTTGAAGTTCACGGTTACCATGTGTAGGGATACGGTGTCCTTCCTAGATTTGCATCTCACTGGTGATGCACAAGAGGGCAACATTTTCACATCCACTTATAGGAAGGACACCTCTGTTAATTCTATACTGCGAGCTGACTCGTGTCATCCCCCCCACGTTACTAGGAATCTCCCAGTGGGGGAGATGATCCGCGCCAGACGCAATTGCTCCAGAAAGGAGGATTTCACCCGTGAATCAGAAGCCATAGGGGTACGTTTGAAACAAAGAGGAAACACAGAGGGCTCCATCAGTCGTGCCGTTCAGATCGCCCATGATCGCGATCGAACGGTGCTACTGAGGGGGAGACACCCCAACCCTAGCCTTAACGCTGAACACCAAAATCAAAATCCTGTAACCTTTATCACACAATTTAGTGACGACTTTACTGCCATTCGTAGGATTGTCAATAAATACATCCCCATGATTTCGGGGGACCCAGCATATTCTGGGATTTTTTCGAATGGTTTTAGAGTCGTCCCTAGGAAAGCTAGAACTATTGCAAGTAGGGTTTCCCCAAGCATGTTTCAACACACTAGTGGTAGTACACCTTGTTGGTTGAAACACAAAGGATCGTACAAATGTGGCCATAACAAGTGCACATGTTGTTGCGTCATGCTTAACAGTACAGAATTTAAGTCCACCAGCAATGGAGAAATATTTCAAATGGAAAGATACATCAATTGCAATACCACTTTCGTAGTATACTGTATTACGTGCCGGGGATGCAATATCCAGTATGTGGGGTGTACGACGGGTGCCCTCAAAGTGAGAATTCGGAGGCATCTGTCGGACATCCCACATTTTAATTCCCGCCACGTATCCATGGTTAGCAGACACTGTGCAGAACATCATGCAGGCTCTTTCTCGAGTCTATATGCTCAAGGCATTGAGAAGGTCACAGCCCCAATACGAGGAGGGGATCATAGAAGGAAGCTTTTGGACCGAGAGGTCTATTGGATCCTTAAACTGGGCACCAGGTTCCTGACAGGTATGAACAGGATGCAAGATACCATGTTATATTACTAGCTCAGAATAAGGTGTGGTGAGTTTGTGTGTATTGCCTCCTGTTCACACCTTTCCCCCTTTAACAATATCAGTTATCATTATACGGACCTCCTTCAACCACAGGGTTATCACTGGATTTAATAATAGTGCACAAACTACAGTCATATATTTGTATGCACTATCTACATCTAATTATTTGAGATATATATTTTTGCCTTTGCTTATGTCCCATGTGTCCAGTGATCACCCTCAAGTTGATTTCATTTTGTGATTCCGATGATCACTCTGCACCTTATATTATATAAATGCAATCTTGTCATCCAGAATTCTATACATGTTTTCTGTCAGGTGCATGAGTTTTTTCATCGTATTTCTTTCTCTAACTTTGCTGTTAGAACGACTCTCACATTACCTGCTAATACATGCAGGTATGATTAGAGACCCCTTTTCACACACACAGGATTTAACCTTATGCTTATATCCCCCGTTCTTTTGTTATATAATTTTACATGCACATTATGGGTTATGTTACTGAGTCAGTAATGAGTGGTGTAACACCCACCGTATTTATTTTCATTATTCTTATTATTTTTACTGTTGTTTTTTTTTTTGATCAACATGTTTATTTATTTTATATATTTTCCATGAAACTGTGTATTTACTATTTTGTACACGTCACAGCTGAAATCATGTATTTTGTAACATTTTTCTTTATTATTTTTGTATATTCACTATATTTATTGTTGTACACAACATACTGGAGTGAATTTTTTCTATGTGTATTGTACATTTGGACTGTGTCTGTGTGGGGAGAGGGTAGCTCCACCCACACCACTCAGGTGTTTTCACCTGGTGGGGGGTGGAGCTGCTTTCCCCTATATAGACCAGAAGGATCTTAATTTTTCTTTGTACGACTAAGGCGATAGAGCTCGCCGAAACGCGTCACTTGTGATCCACGTTTGGTGTCCGTGTGTTCTTATACAATAAAACGGCTTCCTTGCTTTGGACCTGCAGTGCTGGACTTTCCTTTCTTGTCAAGTTTGCATTTATACGTGGAGTCCACACGTTTCCGTGCACTGAGACGAGGAGTGGTGAGCTGGACACTGCGTGAGTGTGTGTTCTACTTATATCTTTATCGCATCTCAGAAAGAGGGCGGGGCTTAACCTGTCTGGCTATTTATCACCTGTACTAAGAGCATGATTAGTGCACCTGTGACTACCTGTTATGTTTGGTTACACCTAAGTTTTCTTCTCTGCAAACTTTCATTAACTGTTTCGCTGCTATGTGAGTTCAGTAAAGAAAGAAATGCAAATATTGCTCGCCTCCTGTCGTTAATAAAATCTACATTTTCCGTCATTAAAACTAGGAAAATCTTCAATTGCTATCTGTGGCAGTATTTGCAACAAGTTTTCAGTTTTCCTACAGCACCACCATTGAGGATAAGACACATTACATGCTCCCATTGAAAGCAGTTATCCTTAGGTTTAAAGAGGTAGTCCAGGGAACAGAATTTTTTAGACACTGGATAAGGATCATGGCACCCACTGCGATCTCCTGTATGGGGCCCCCACAACTTACATGTCCTCGGTGAGCTTTGTCCCCACCTTTCTGGACAGACACAAGAGATGGCCCACTCAGCCGCTCTATACAGGAGATCACAGGGGTCCAGTGGTCTGACCCCCCCACACAGTCTGGCACCTATCCTGTGAATAGTTAATCAGTGTCTAAAAAGTTCAGTTCTCTGGACTGCCCCTTTAAAGCTGGGCCGTCTAGAGAGAGAAAAACTCTTTGCAGCACTCTGGTTATAAAGAAGGAATCTCCTTCACTAGAGCAAGCTCCTTGCTGCGGCCGGAAACTTAAACAGATTTGTAAACTACTTCTATTTAAAAATCTTAACCCTTCCAATACTTATCAGCTGCTGAATGCTCCACATGAAGTTCTTTTCTTTTTAAATGTATTTTCTGTCTGACCACAGTGCTCTCTTCTGACACCTCTGTCCATGTCAGAAACTGTCCAGAGCAGGAGCAAATCCCCATAGCAAACTTCTCCTGCTTTGGACAGTTCCTGACATGGACAGAGGTATCAGTAGAGAGCACTATGGTCAGACAGAAAATACATTAAAGGGGTACTTCAGTAAAAACCTTTTTTCTTTTAAATCAACTGGTGGCAGAAAGTTAAACATATTTGTAAATTACTTCTATTAAAAATGTTTAATCCTTCCAGTTCTTATTAGCTGCTGAATGCTACAGAGGTAATTCCTTTCTTTTTGGAACACTGATGACATCATAAACACAGTGCTCTCTGCTGACATATCTGTCCATTTTAGCTACCATGCATAGCATATGTATGCTAAGGGCAGCATGGTGGCTCAGTGGTTCGCACTGCTGCCTTGCAGTGCTGGGGACTTGGGTTCAAATCCCAATAAGGACAACTATAAATAAAGCGTTATTATTATTATAATAACGTCAGCAGAGAGAACTGTGGTCGTGATGTCATCAGAGAGCATTCCAAAAAGAAAATAATTTCCTCTGTAGTATTCAGCAGCTAATAATTACAGGAAGGATTAAGATTTTTTAATAGAAGTAATTTACAAATATGTTCAACTTTCTGCCAACAGTTGATTTAAAAGAAAAAAGGTTTTCACCGGAGTACCCCTTTAAAAAAGAAAGGACGTCCTCTGTTGTATACAGCAGCTGATAAGTACAGGAAGGATTACGTTTTTTTTTTAAATAGAAGTAATTTACAAATCTGTTACGTTTACGGCACCAGTTGATTTAGAAAAAAAAAATGTTTTTCACTGAAGTACTCCTTTAAGGTAGTTCTGGATTTACATGTTCAGTAGTAAGTTTTATGATCATTCTGGGATTTTTTTCTCACTACATATTAGTATGCCAATGGGTCCTATGCTATTGAATATATTCATTAATGACCTTGTAGAGGGGTTGAAGAGTAAAGTAGCAATTTTTGCAGATGATACTAAACTCTGTAAAGTGGTCAACACAATAGAGGACAGTGCACTGTTACAAATGTATCTGGATAGGTTAGAGGGTTTGGGCTGGGAAGTGTAGATGAGGTTCAACAGTGATGAGCAGCAGGGGCCATATATGAATTTGCGATATTTCGCAAATATATTGACAATTATGTGTCCTTTGTTTGCGAAATTCGCATTTTATACCCATTTGTATCGATAACAAAAGGGGCATCCTCTATGTTTAGAGGAAATAAGGTTTCTACACCAGCACAGATGGGGTGAACTGTGGAACTTGCTCCCGGAGGAGCTGGTCATGGTGAACTCTGTAAAAGAGTTCAAAAGGGGTCTGGATGCATTTCTGGAGAATAATAACATTACAGGTTATGGATACTAGATTTAGAGGGACAGGACATTGATCCAGGGATTCTGACTGCCATATTTGGAGTCAGGAAGGAATTTTTACCTCTAGTATGAGTTTTTTTTTTTGCCTTCCTCTGGATCAACTCAATAAGGACTCATTAGGGTTACAGGTTGATGGACTCTGGTCTTTTTTCAACCGTATGAACTATGTTACTATGAGAATAACAAAGGCATTAACTATACAATAAGACTTTATTCACATGTGACAGACCCCAAAACAACCTCATTCATTTATAAAAGTTTCTGCAACAAATTCCCCTTTCTAGTAACAAAACGGAACCTGACGTCCACAACTTTGTCCCGTCCTTGACTGATTCCACAAAGTAAATTTCTCTGACCCAGTAATTCCTCAGACCGTATAGACAGACCTCTATATTGTCAGGGGATGCAGTCGTCTTAAGAAGAACTGAAAGAACAATTATTTTCCCGTCTATTCATTTTCCTTGAGGTAAGTAGCTTCCATCCGAGAGCCATATTTCTCAAGAACTGACAGACATATTATGCATGTAATGAGATTTGCACTAAACCTCCCTAGTGGTAATGAATTATATCTGCAGACATTCGGGTTCCCGGTTAGCCTGCATTTACTTAAGTGAGAAATAAAGACACTTATTTACAAAAAGCCTGCATGATATGGAACTTAATGTCTCCATAGCCATAGATCAGATCAGGGTCACGGAGGAAAAGAAAGGAAGGCTTTTCTGTCACTCCAGCCATTTCTTCAAGTGCTTATTGCAGACGGTCAGATTTAATGTTTTTGGATTTTGCCAGCTTGGTGCCTTCATAGTCTGACTGTGAATTTATAATTCAGCATAGAATGGAAGCTTCTATGCACCTTAGAGGCTAATCGCAAAATGTCACCATTCCTTTTGACTGCTGCAGGACACTATAATATAATGATCTTCTAGAGTTCACTTGAATGGCGACGCTCAGTTACAGGATTCTCAGTAATATCTGAAAAGCAGACAATGCAGGGAAGTGTAGCCACAGGCGCTGTACAGTGCAGCAGAAAGGTCTGTGCCGGGAAAACTATAATCTATATATATATATGTAGACATCTAAAAGTCTATTATCCAGGAGGTTTTATATAATCCATAATGTAATAAATAATATAATATAATTGTATCAATAACATCAATAAAAAGTAAAACTAAAATATGTAATATTGTATTTTTTATTTTTAATGTATGTATTATTATCAATTTTATTATTATTATTATTATTACTATTATTATGAAATTTTTTAAAATAATGGTATAATATGTTCTGGTTTCAAGAAATTAAGGAGAAGAAAATGATCTCTCCAAGTGGCTTAAAGGGTACTCCGCCCAAAGCCTAGGGGATAAGATGTCTGATTGCGGGGGTCCCGCCGCTGGGGACCCCTGTGATCTCGGCTGCAGCACCCCAGACATCCGTTGCATGGAGCGAATGTCACTCCATGCTGGATGACTGGCAATGCAGGGCTAAGGCTCCTGATGTCACGGTCATGCCCCCCTCGTGATATCACGGCCACGTCCCCTCAATGCAAGTCTATGGGAGGGGACATGACTGCCATCACGCCCCCTCTCATAAACTTGCATTGAGGGATTGTGGCCGTGATGTCACAAACAGGATGTGACCATGACGTCATGAGCCTCCGACGCTGCACCCGATTCTCTAAAGGAATGCCAGGTGCAGCAAAGTGATTGTGGGGTCCCAGCGGCAGGACTTCCGTGATCAGACATCTTATCCCCTATCCTTTGGACAAGATGCTGCAATTGGATTTCTGAGATAAATTTTTCTGCTGGACTCTACCCATAAATTCATTCATGCGAACATAGCCTTAAAGGAGTACTCTGGATATGAAAACTTGTCCTCTATCCTAAAGAAAAGGGAATACGCTTAAGATCGCAGGGGGGTCCGATAGCTGAGGCCCCCTGCGATCTCCGATACTGTGTCACTGGCTCTTTTCCAAAATAGCATTTTTTGACCCCCGCATGAAGCGGCTGCCGGCACGCCACTGAATATATCTCTATGGCAGAGCCGGAGACTGCCGTATGCAGCACTTTGGCCCTCCCATAGCGATATTTGGGGGGGGGGGCGCAGGTCGACCACTGCATCAAGCGGTGGTTGGACATGCCCCCTTGCCGCTGATGGCCAGGGCCCCGTACGGGAGATCGCGGAAGTCCCAGCGGTCGGACCCCCAGCGATCTGAAACTAAGGATTGGTGATAAGTTTTCATATCCTGGAGTACTCCTTATAAATGCACAACACTTTCTAAATCTACATGTGCAAGCCCAGCTCATGTAGCCCTCCTTTTAAAAAAAAATCTGTGACTGTCTGCTGCTCATGTGTGATGGCCAATTGTAGCAAAGAGCTACATGAACGATCAAACTCCTGCCTGACACTTGAGCCGTGAATAGGCTTACTGTGGGGGATTTTGAGATATAAATAAAAACATTTAGGGGTTAAAATGTGGTAAAGAAAAACAATATAAAAAGATGTATGTTGCTGAGAAGTCATATCTGATCATCATAACAATATATAGTAGCCAACATTTCCATTTATTTATCTTCATCATAATTCATTCACCATGTTTTATTTATTTTTATTTTCATTTTATTATATTTACATTTTTATTTATGTTTTTTTCATTTTATTTTTCTCATTTGCTATCATAATTTCTGTGTTCACTTGTTTTGTGATTTTGCATTACTATTTCTTTGCAATATATGTATATTGTTTCTACAAATGTGACTAATAGCCTATATCTCTGTTGCAAGATACAAAATACTTTGTTTTAAATATAGTTACTGATCCATTTAGCTGTTTGTGAAGAAAAGAAAATTAAAGAAAATTTCCCCAGTTGCAATATGGACAGGCATTATGTATAAAAGGACTTGTTGCTTCACTAATATGATATCTCTTCTGAGGAAAGGGTCGTTTCACAAAGTACCCTGAAACGCGTCTAGAGGAATACAGCCTGAATACCGCAATTCATTGCATCTGAAATATTGAAATCTTTTCCCACTATCCTGAAGGACAGCTACCAACAACCATACAGACGTTCACCATTGTCCTAATCACCTAAATCCAGCACTCCACCTTGCCGGCTCTTTTCCATTCTTACCAGGCTGACGTCAGACGCTGAGGCTGCTACCATCTCCGAAGTAATTCCAACCACCTCCGAGACCAACTACTTCCCATAGGCCTGTGGCAGGCAGGCCAGCCACTACAGCGCACGCCAGCGCTGCAAGACAGCCTCGGTTCTGCATACCAACTACCTCACGGACGTCTAACATCACGGTATATACCACAAATTACTTTTTTCTATCAATAGCTGTTATCTATAAATGGTGATGTCTGCTTAAATTTGGATATCCATCATATATTTACATGGACTGTATTCTATTTATCACGGACAGTGAACTATGCCTTCCTTCAAATGTCGGATTAGTGGAATTTTACATCTATATAGCATTTTTTTATTGTTATTGTTTTTCTTATTGCACATCTATGTATGATATACTGTTTCACCTCCCCACAAGGGCCCTGTATAAGGAGGTAGTTATTATTATATTTTTATACATTTTAAAATAAATCTCTTTTCATCATTAAAGTGAAGTACAGTTCTATCCAATTTATTCATCATGTACCATTATATGGTATTAGTCTAGAGGCTTATGGTATGCTTCTTTTTCTATAGTTTCATATATTTGTACTTTTTCAGGTGTGAGTACTTCCCCATTTAGCCTCGACTAATTTTTTATGTGAGCAGCACAATACCTGTTTTTTCCTAGATTTGTAAATTACTTCTATTAAAAGATCAAAATAATTCTAGTACTTGCCAGCTGCTGTTATGATCCACAGGAAGTTCTTTTCTTTTTGAATTTCCACTCTGCCTGACTACAGTCCTCTCTGTTGACACCTCTGTCCATTTTAGGAACTGTCCAGCGTAGGAGCAAATCCCCATAGAAAACCTATCCTGCTCTGGTCAGTTCCTAAAATGGACAGAGGTGTCAGCAGAGAGCACTGTGGTCATGCAGAAAATAACTTCCTGTGGATCATAACAGCAGCTGATACATACTGGAAGGATTAAGATTTTTTGATAGAAGTAATTTACAAATCTGTTTAACTTTCTGGCAACAGTTGATTTAAAAAAAAATGTTTTCCAGTGGAGTACCCCTTTAAAGAAGCCCATTGTATATTGCTGCTAAGCGGTATATAAGGATATGTTATAGGAGAGTCCCTGCTTGATTCTTTGACCCTATGTGCTCCTGTATATGAGTGGTTTCCAAACTGTGGACCTCCAGATGATGCAAAACTACAACTCCCAGTATGCTCAGACAGCCAAAGGCTGTCCGGGCATGCTGGGAGCTGTAGTTTTGCCACATCTGGGGTCCAAAGTTTGGAGACGACTGCTGTATATGGTTAGCTATTCACTTGAATCACGAAAAATACTACATGTATAGCCAGATATAGCTTGTCTTGGCATTTAATGCTGACTGAAGGGTGTTGGGAAGGCCAGAGCTGTAGATTTCAGCTTATCGGAGGGTCAACTGCTATTTACAAAGGTCTTTATTGAGTATTTGACTGTTTACAAGCTGATACCACTGTATGTTACAATAATTTTAGAGGATAATTCTGATTCGCTCCCCGTTCCTTTTAAAGCAGTGATATACTCATGAGTTTTATTATCTTTTTAAAGGGCAGTTCTGCTTAGAAACCCACCACATTTGCTTTCCAAGGAGGGCTATATATAGCTGAAATATCATTACGAATTACTTTCTTTCTAAAAAAAAAAAAACAAGGCACATCTCTTTTCCTGATAGCTAAAATGGACAGTTTACCATTCTTTGACCTTTTCACACTTATCTTTGGCAGCAAATCTTCTCCGCTCCTCCATTCTTGTTTTAATCCTGCTTCATTGTGGATATGCCAAGTGTCAACCCTAAAGTAGAGTTCCAGTATTCCTGTCATGTATAAGAGCTCACCAGTGACAAGCACACCCCGGCTGGGGCATCTATCTACCTATCTATCTACACCAAAAATATGGGCACTGCAGCACTCCAGATTAGGTAAACGTGAATGAAGTTTATTAAGAGATTAAATCTGATCATATATATGTGCATAAGGTGCAAACATCAATATACAAAGTGCATGTGCTAGGTGCTTCTCACTAATACAAGTGATCCACATTCACATAGTCAGGTTCATACATTTAATACAGTGAACAGTGATTTAAGATAAAAGAGAAGGGCGGAACATACATACATACATAGAATTGCCAGGCAAGGATGTTGTTACGCCGAGCGCTCCGGGTCCCCGCTCCTCCCCGGAGCGCTCGCTTCACTCCCTCCGCTGCAGCGCTCCGGTCACGTCCTCTGACCCGGGGCGCTGCGATCCCGCTGCCAGCCGGGATGCGATTCGCGATGCGGGTAGCGCCCGCTCGCGATGCGCACCCCGGCTCCCCTACCTGACTCGCTCCCCGTCTGTTCTGTCCCGGCGCGCGCGGCCCCGCTCCCTAGGGCGCGCGCGCGCCGGGTCTCTGCGATTTAAAGGGCCACTGCGCCGCTGATTGGCGCAGTGGTTCCAATTAGGGTAATCACCTGTGCACTTCCCTATATTACCTCACTTCCCTTGCACTCCCTTGCCGGATCTTGTTGCCTTAGTGCCAGTGAAAGCGTTCCTTGTGTGTTCCTTGCCTGTGTTTCCAGACCTTCTGCCGTTGCCCCTGACTACGATCCTTGCTGCCTGCCCCGACCTTCTGCTACGTCCGACCTTGCTTCTGCCTACTCCCTTGTACCGCGCCTATCTTCAGCAGCCAGAGAGGTGAGCCGTTGCTAGTGGATACGACCTGGTCACTACCGCCGCAGCAAGACCATCCCGCTTTGCGGCGGGCTCTGGTGAAAACCAGTAGTGGCTTAGAACCGGTCCACTAGCACGGTCCACGCCAATCCCTCTCTGGCACAGAGGGTCCACTACCTGCCAGCCGGCATCGTGACAGTAGATCCGGCCATGGATCCCGCTGAAGTTCCTCTGCCAGTTGTCGCTGACCTCACCACGGTGGTCGCCCAGCAGTCACAACAGATAGCGCAACAAGGCCAACAGCTGTCTCAACTGACCGTTATGCTACAACAGTTACTACCACAGCTTCAGCAGTCATCTCCTCCGCCAGCTCCTGCACCTCCTCCGCAGCGAGTGGCCGCTCCTGGGATACGCTTATCCTTGCCGGATAAATTTGATGGGGACTCTAAGTTTTGCCGTGGCTTTCTTTCCCAATGTTCCCTGCATCTGGAGATGATGTCGGACCTGTTTCCCACTGAAAGGTCTAAGGTGGCTTTCGTAGTCAGTCTTCTGTCCGGAAAAGCCCTGTCATGGGCCACACCGCTCTGGGACCGCAATGACCCCGTCACTGCCTCTGTACACTCCTTCTTCTCGGAAATCCGAAGTGTCTTTGAGGAACCTGCCCGAGCCTCTTCTGCTGAGACTGCCCTGTTGAACCTGGTCCAGGGTAATTCTTCCGTTGGCGAGTATGCCGTACAGTTCCGTACACTTGCTTCAGAATTGTCCTGGAATAATGAGGCCCTCTGCGCGACCTTCAAAAAAGGCCTATCCAGCAACATTAAAGATGTTCTGGCCGCACGAGAAATTCCTGCTAATCTACATGAACTTATTCACCTAGCCACTCGCATTGACATGCGTTTTTCTGAAAGGCGTCAGGAACTCCGCCAAGATATGGACTCTGTTCGCACGAGGCGTTTCGTCTCCTCGGCTCCTCTCTCCTCTGGTCCCCTGCAATCTGTTCCTGTGCCTCCCGCCGTGGAGGCTATGCAGGTCGACCGGTCTCGCCTGACACCTCAAGAGAGGACACGACGCCGTATGGAGAACCTCTGCCTGTACTGTGCTAGTACCGAACACTTCCTGAGGGATTGTCCTATCCGTCCTCCCCGCCTGGAAAGACGTACGCTGACTCCGCACAAAGGTGAGACAGTCCTTGATGTCTTCTCTGCTTCTCCACGTCTTACTGTGCCTGTGCGGATGTCTGCCTCTGCCTTCTCCTTCTCTACGGTGGCCTTCTTGGACTCTGGATCTGCAGGAAATTTTATTTTGGCCTCTCTCGTCTACAGGTTCAACATCCCGGTGACCAGTCTTGCCAGACCCCTCTACATCAATTGTGTAAATAATGAAAGATTGGACTGTACCATACGTTTCCGCACGGAGCCCCTTCTTATGAGCATCGGAGCTCATCATGAGAGGATTGAACTTTTGGTCCTCCCCAATTGCACCTCAGAAATTCTCCTTGGACTTCCCTGGCTTCAACTTCATTCCCCAACCCTGGATTGGTCCACTGGGGAGATCAAGAGTTGGGGGTCCTCTTGTTCCAAGAACTGTCTAAAACCGGTTCCCAGTAACCCTTGCCGTAACTCTGTGGTTCCTCCAGTAACCGGTCTCCCTAAGGCCTATATGGACTTCGCGGATGTTTTCTGCAAAAAACAAGCTGAGACTCTACCTCCTCACAGGCCTTATGATTGCCCTATCGACCTCCTCCCGGGCACTACTCCACCCCGGGGCAGAATTTATCCTCTCTCTGCCCCAGAGACTCTTGCCATGTCCGAATACGTCCAGGAGAATCTAAAAAAGGGCTTTATCCGTAAATCCTCCTCTCCTGCCGGAGCCGGATTTTTCTTTGTGTCCAAAAAAGATGGCTCCCTACGTCCTTGCATTGACTACCGCGGTCTTAATAAAATCACGGTTAAGAACCGCTACCCCTTACCCCTCATCTCTGAACTCTTTGATCGCCTCCAAGGTGCCCACATCTTCACTAAATTGGACTTAAGAGGCGCCTATAACCTCATCCGCATCAGAGAGGGGGACGAGTGGAAAACGGCATTTAACACCAGAGATGGACACTTTGAGTATCTGGTCATGCCCTTTGGACTGTGCAATGCCCCTGCCGTCTTCCAAGACTTTGTCAATGAAATTTTTCGTGATCTGTTATACTCCTGTGTTGTTGTATATCTGGACGATATCCTAATTTTTTCTGCCAATCTAGAAGAACACCGCCAGCATGTCCGTATGGTTCTTCAGAGACTTCGTGACAACCAACTCTATGCCAAAATTGAGAAATGTCTGTTTGAATGCCAATCTCTTCCTTTTCTAGGATATTTGGTCTCTGGCCAGGGACTACAGATGGATCCAGACAAACTCTCTGCCGTCTTAGATTGGCCACGCCCCTCCGGACTCCGTGCTATCCAACGCTTTTTGGGGTTCGCCAATTATTACAGGCAATTTATTCCACATTTTTCTACCATTGTGGCTCCTATCGTGGCTTTAACCAAAAAAAATGCTGATCCCAAGTCCTGGCCTCCTCAAGCAGAAGACGCCTTTAAACGACTCAAGTCTGCCTTTTCTTCGGCTCCCGTGCTCTCCAGACCTGACCCTTCCAAACCCTTCCTATTGGAGGTTGATGCCTCCTCAGTGGGAGCTGGAGCTGTTCTTCTACAAAAAAATTCTTCCGGGCATGCTGTCACTTGTGGTTTTTTCTCTAGGACCTTCTCTCCAGCGGAGAGGAACTACTCCATCGGGGATCGAGAGCTTTTAGCCATTAAATTAGCACTTGAGGAATGGAGGCATCTGCTGGAGGGATCAAGATTTCCTGTTATTATCTACACCGACCACAAGAACCTCTCCTACCTCCAGTCTGCCCAACGGCTGAATCCTCGCCAGGCCCGGTGGTCTCTGTTCTTTGCCCGATTTAATTTTGAGATTCACTTTCGTCCTGCCGATAAGAACATTAGGGCCGATGCTCTCTCTCGTTCCTCGGATGCCTCAGAAGTTGATCTCCCTCCGCAACACATCATTCCACCTGACTGCCTGATCTCCACTTCTCCTGCCTCCATCAGGCAGACTCCTCCAGGAAAGACCTTTGTTTCTCCACGCCAACGCCTCGGAATCCTCAAATGGGGTCACTCCTCCCATCTCGCAGGTCATGCGGGCATCAAGAAATCTGTGCAACTCATCTCCCGCTTCTATTGGTGGCCGACTCTGGAGACGGATGTTGGGGACTTTGTGCGAGCCTGCACTATCTGTGCCCGGGATAAGACTCCTCGCCAGAAGCCCGCTGGTTTTCTTCATCCTCTGCCTGTCCCCGAACAGCCTTGGTCTCTGATTGGTATGGATTTTATTACTGATTTACCCCCTTCCCGTGGCAACACTGTTATTTGGGTGGTCGTTGATCGATTCTCCAAAATGGCACATTTCATCCCTCTCCCTGGTCTTCCTTCTGCGCCTCAGTTGGCTAAACAATTTTTTGTACACATTTTTCGTCTTCACGGGTTGCCTACGCAGATTGTCTCGGATAGAGGTGTCCAATTCGTGTCTAAATTCTGGAGGGCTCTCTGTAAACAACTCAAGATTAAATTAAATTTTTCCTCTGCATATCATCCTCAATCCAATGGACAAGTAGAAAGAATTAACCAGATCTTGGGTGATTATTTGCGACATTTTGTTTCCTCCCGCCAGGATGACTGGGCAGATCTCCTTCCATGGGCCGAATTCTCGTATAACTTCAGGGTCTCTGAATCTTCCTCCAAATCCCCATTTTTCGTGGTGTACGGCCGTCACCCTCTTCCCCCCCTCCCTACCCCCTTGCCCTCTGGTCTGCCCGCTGTGGATGAAATTTCTCGTGACCTTTCCATTATATGGAGAGAGACCCAAAATTCTCTCTTACAGGCTTCTTCACGCATGAAGAGGTTCGCGGATAAGAAAAGAAGAGCTCCCCCCGTTTTTTCCCCTGGAGACAAGGTATGGCTCTCCGCTAAATATGTCCGCTTCCGTGTCCCTAGCTACAAGTTGGGACCACGCTATCTTGGTCCTTTCAAAATTTTGTGTCAAATTAATCCTGTCTCTTATAAACTTCTTCTTCCTCCTTCTCTTCGTATCCCTAATGCCTTTCACGTCTCTCTTCTCAAACCACTCATCCTCAACCGTTTTTCTCCCAAATCTGTTCCTCCCACTCCTGTTTCCGGCTCCTCAGACGTCTTCTCGGTCAAGGAAATTTTGGCTGCCAAAAAGGTCAGAGGGAAAAATTTTTTTTTAGTAGACTGGGAGGGTTGTGGTCCTGAAGAGAGATCCTGGGAACCTGAGGACAACATCCTTGACAAAAGTCTGCTCCTCAGGTTCTCAGGCTCCAAGAAGAGGGGGAGACCCAAGGGGGGGGGTACTGTTACGCCGAGCGCTCCGGGTCCCCGCTCCTCCCCGGAGCGCTCGCTTCACTCCCTCCGCTGCAGCGCTCCGGTCACGTCCTCTGACCCGGGGCGCTGCGATCCCGCTGCCAGCCGGGATGCGATTCGCGATGCGGGTAGCGCCCGCTCGCGATGCGCACCCCGGCTCCCCTACCTGACTCGCTCCCCGTCTGTTCTGTCCCGGCGCGCGCGGCCCCGCTCCCTAGGGCGCGCGCGCGCCGGGTCTCTGCGATTTAAAGGGCCACTGCGCCGCTGATTGGCGCAGTGGTTCCAATTAGGGTAATCACCTGTGCACTTCCCTATATTACCTCACTTCCCTTGCACTCCCTTGCCGGATCTTGTTGCCTTAGTGCCAGTGAAAGCGTTCCTTGTGTGTTCCTTGCCTGTGTTTCCAGACCTTCTGCCGTTGCCCCTGACTACGATCCTTGCTGCCTGCCCCGACCTTCTGCTACGTCCGACCTTGCTTCTGCCTACTCCCTTGTACCGCGCCTATCTTCAGCAGCCAGAGAGGTGAGCCGTTGCTAGTGGATACGACCTGGTCACTACCGCCGCAGCAAGACCATCCCGCTTTGCGGCGGGCTCTGGTGAAAACCAGTAGTGGCTTAGAACCGGTCCACTAGCACGGTCCACGCCAATCCCTCTCTGGCACAGAGGGTCCACTACCTGCCAGCCGGCATCGTGACAGATGTCTGTACAGTAACTGCCATGATGGCGTGAAACGCCGCCTCAGCTCTTGGTGCACCGCCGTTCAGTGTGTCAATGCACATGCGCAGATGTAACTCACTGATCTATAGAGCCTTTCATAGGCAGGCGTCGTTGTAGCTATAGTAACTGGGCTCCACCTAAGTGTGCGCAGGCGCAAATGACAGTGTTGGGTCTATTTTCACCATAGGGAAGCCTGGCAGCTTGTAAAGCTCTCCATTGACATGGTTGTATGCATGCTTGTGACCGGTGGCATGGCTGGCAGGCATTGTGGGTTCTCACCCCATGCAAATCGCACAGGGGGGGGATTTGGCAGATGTGGACCCCATATAAATGGGAGACCACAATCCGCCTGGTGACACCCACCTCTCCATGCTGTCCAGTAAAATATGTAGACAGAAAAATAAGGCAATTTGTGTAGTAGAGACCATACTTTGTTTGACAGACGTTTGTCCCGGTCATTCAAGCTTGTAGTATGTCGCCTCCTCATTAGTGTTATCTAAAAGATAAGATAAAAGTATAAACTTGGAATGAATACAAACTGTAAGATGGATGGATACAAAGTTTCAAAATACATACATATCACAAGTGGTTGCTACCGGTAACAGACAAAACAACAGCCTATTCCTCTTTGGGATACATTTAAAATTTCCGGAGTTACCACAAATTTCAGATTTAGTCCACGAGGCAGCAAAGAGTTGAAATTGTGGATCTAACGCAACTCACGCTTTTTTAAAATATTTGCGCGATCTTCCCCATATTTAAGAGGGGGAATATGGTCTAACAGAGTAAACCTCAGCTCTTTGTGACCGGCCTCCAAATAATGTTTGGAGACCCATAGATCTGGACGCTGCTTCCATATTGAATAACGATGTTGATTAATACGGTGTTTGAACATGAGAGTAGTTTCCCCTACATAAATTAAGTTGCAACTTAAAACATAAATCACATTTTCCATGGTGCACGTAAGGTATGACTTAATTTTGTACACCTGACCTGTGTCTGAATGTATAAAATTGGGACCTTTAATCATGTATGAGCAGTTTATACAATTCCTGCTGGGGTAAGAGCACTTATTCTGTACAGTAATGAAAGATTGTTGACTACCATAACCCACAGAAATATCAGCTTTGACCAATTTGTTACGGAGGCTGGGAGGTCTGCGGCAGGACATTAAGGGTTGTCATTGGAATTCTTCGATCGGGAAAACAGTTTTTAATGATATTCTAGTACTTCCTAACCATCTGTGCTATTTTATTGGCACTAGGAATGTAAGTTGTTACAAAAGGTATGCGTGTACTGACCTCATGGTGGACAGTACATGTTTTCTATCCATGGTCAGCACTTTCTGTGTACTTTGTTCTACTAAGGCAGATGGATAACCCCTAGGTGTGAAGTTTTTGGCCATGGTGTCTAAGGCGGGTATGACATTGGTCTCTCTGCTGACAAGACGCCTGACCCTCATCATTTGACTTGTCGGCATGGAACGAACAATGTGTTTGGGATAGTGACTATCATATGTAAGTATAGAATTGCAGTCTGTGCTTTTGGTATACAGATCTGTATGTAATTCGTTGTTGACAACAGAGACAGTGGTGTCCAAAAAATCAGCGGAATCACAAGACCAGTTGACTGTGAATTGGATGTGTGGATTGATGGTAAAGTTGAAAGTTGTGTAAATCTGATTCGCTGCTTCTCCAGATGAGGAACATGTCATCTATGTATCACCACCACTTCAGCACATGGCGGAATTGGGGCGATACATAGACAGATGATTTCTCCATGACACCCCCGAAGATGTTAGCATACATAGGCACCACGTGTGTGCCCATTGCGGTACCTGCTATTTAGTCATATAATTGATCATTGAATCATGTGGTATTGAAGTGTATGGACTAGAAATGTCTAGAGTAGCTAGAATAATGTCTTCAGTGAGTGTTGCTTGTTTAAATTGTACCAAAAAATCTGATGTATAACGAATATACGATTTAGCTATTGTTGCATAGTTCCTAAGTACTCGGTCAAGAAAGATGGAAATATGACTTGTGACTGAATCCCTCCCGGAGACAATGGGTCGACCGGGAGGGTCCGTAAAGGTTTTATGTATTTTAGGGAGTATGTACAACAGTGGAGTTTTGATATGAGATGCAAGAAGGTATTGGTATAGAGATTCATCAATAATGACCGAGCGTCTTGTAACACTGTCTTGATTTTGAGTTCAATGGAGAGACATAGATCATGTTGTAGTGCACGGTAAGTGCAAGTGTCTTGAGTTGTCTTAAAACTTAATGGTAGCAACCACTCTTGATATGTATGTATTTTGAAACTTTGTATCCATCCATCTTATGTATTTATTCCAAGCTAATACCGTTATCTTATTTTTTTTAGATAACACTAAAGAGGAAGTGACATACTACAAGCTTGAAAGACCGGGACAAATGTCTGTATGGTCTCTACTACACAAATTGCCTTGTTTTTCTGTCTACATATTTAACTTGACAGCATGGAGAGGTGGGTGTCACCAGTCAGATTGTGGTCTCCCCTTAATATGGGGTCCACATCTGCCAATATTGCCCCCCCCCTATGCGATTTGCATGGGGTGAGGACCCATGATGCCTGCCAGCCATGCCTCCGGTCACAAGGATGCATACAACCATGTCAATGGAGAGCTTTACAAGCTGCCAGGCTCTCCTATGGTGAAAATAGACTCATC
Source organism: Hyla sarda (assembly GCF_029499605.1). NCBI lineage: Eukaryota > Metazoa > Chordata > Amphibia > Anura > Hylidae > Hyla > Hyla sarda. The sequence goes on along the minus strand of NC_079191.1, from coordinate 71,485,353 downwards.
ACTGTCATCTACGCTTGCACGCAGTTACGTGGAGACCAATTACTATAGCTACGGCAACGCCTGCCTGTGATAGGCTCTATAAATCAGTGAGTCACATTTGCGCATGTGCATTGACACACTGAACGGCGCTGTGCGCCGAGAGCTGAGGCAGTGTTCCACATCACTTTTTGATGTCAGGTCAATAAACTTCATTCACGTTTACCTACTCTGGAGTGCTGCAGTGCCCTTCTTTTTGGTGTGGATATCTACATGACCCCTAACCCAGGACATTCCACTGCTGGCACCCATTGATGCCTCATTTTTGTGGTATGCTGCTCCACTGGTTCTTCTATATATCTATCTAAAGCAAAGAACTTGTCCCACAGCACAAAGTAGTGAATAACAAAGTGTTTATTGCCTCATGGTAGAATACAACGTTTCGACCATCACCACGGTCATTTTCAAGCATGCATTGTGACACACTCCTCCCATATTTATATGGGTTACACTCAAAATACAATTAGTGATCAATAAAAAAAACAAGTGATATACATACAGTGCTGATGCATAAAAAACACAAAATGCAACATCACAGCAAGTGATATATCATATACTTTGGTGCTGCAGTGTAAAAATTGCTGTACAGTACATACATTAGCGTATAGAAACGCTGGTTAAAAGGGGTACTTCAGAATCAAACTTAAGTTCCTTCAAGCAACTAACTACTACAGTATTCAAAAAGCTGAAAGATATCAGTCCGTGTGTCTTGCAATAGCTGGAGGCACCCTGGTTGGGGACCACTGCTTAAATTGGGAACTCCGCTGGCAAGCTGTTTTGCTCATTGTCAAACTAGTGCAAATCACATTTGGTGTGAGAGTTGTACAAATTAAAAAAAAAATACCTTTTTTGGCTGTTAAATAAAATCAGTTGTCACTGTCAGTTCACGTCACAATTGCCAGTTTTTTTGCCTGCAGGGCAAATTGTGTCACCCTAGTGCAAATCAGTTGCCAGTTTTTTTGCAGAGGAAGGCCACCCCACAGGGGCCGTCGTGGTGCTGGGATTCTCTTTGGCCCTAGAATGGCCAGTGTTCAGAGGCCACGTACCCTGAACCCCCAAAGTTCTGAGGACTTAGTTGATTGGCTATCACAAGACACCCAATCTACTACAGCTTCCGCTCGGAACCTTGACGCACTGTCCTTCTCCTCCTCTAGCTTAGCTTCGGGCACCTCTCATGCTACCACTTGCCCGCCTGCCGCCACCACCAACACTAGCACCACAGCAGCTTTACTTGATCCATCAGAGGAGTTATTTACACATCAGTTTGAAGACATGAGTGATGCACAACCATTATTGCTAGAGGATGTAGTTAACAGGGATATGTCTCAGTCAGGCAGCATTACACACATGGACGTACGGTGTGATGATGATGTTGTACCCGCTGCTGCTTCCTTTCTTGAGGTGTCAGATAGCGATGAAGGTGTTGATGATGACGATGTGTCCGTGGATGCCACGTGGGTGCCCGCTAGAAGAGAAGAAGAGGGGGAAAGTTCAGATGGGGAGACAGAGAGGAGGAGGAGACGAGTTGGAAGCAGGGGGAGGTCGTCACATGGAGCTAGTGGCACAGTCAGACAGCAAGCATCGGCACCCGGGGTAAGCCAGACGGGACGGCAATCAACGTATGCTGTTGCCACCACCAGAATGCCGTCATCGCAGAGCTCAGCAGTGTGGCTTTTTTTTTGTGTGTATGCCTCTGACAACAGCGAGGCCATTTGCAACTTGTGCCAGAAGAAACTGAGTCGTGGGAAGTCCAACACCCACCTAGGCACAACTGCTTTGCGAAGGCACATGATGTCACAACACAAACGCCTATGGGATCAACACGTCAGCACAAGCAGCACACAAAGTCAAAGCCGCCATCCTCCTCCTGGTCCAGCATCTTCAGCCAGGTCAACCACTGCTGTCCTCCTTGCCCTCTCTCAACCATCCGCCTCTCCGTCTCTCGCCTTGAGCAGTTCCTGCTCATTATGATCACAGTCAGGTGTCTGTCAAGGAGATGTTTGAGCGCAAGAAGACAATGTCTCAAAGTCACCCCCTAGCCCGGCGTCTGACAGCTGGCTTGTTGGAACTGCTAGCCCGCCATCTTTTACCATACAAGCTGGTGGAGTCTGAGGCCTTTTAAAAAATTTTTAGCCATTGGGACACCACAGTGGAAGGTACCCGGACGAAATTTTTTTGCACAAAAGGCAATCCCCAACCTTTACTCCATTGTGCAAAAGGAAATTATGGCATGTCTGGCACACAGTGTAGGGGCAAGGGTCCATCTGACCACTGATACCTTGTCTGCAAAGCATTGTCAGGGCAGGTGTGTCACCTACACTGCGCATTGGGTAAACCTGGTGACGGCTGCCAAGCATGGAATATGGAATGCGTGGCTCTGCAGAGGAGTTGGTGACACCGCCAAGACTTGCAGGCAGGCCTGCTGCCACCTCCTCTGCTCCTCCTCCTCCATCCTCTTCCATAACCTCCTCGGCCGAGTCCTCTTCCACTGTTGCGTCTTGCTCCACATCTACAGCACCCCCCCCCCCCCCAGCTCCCCAGGTGCTATTCCACATTCCGGATACGGCAGTGTCAGGCTATCTTGGGATTGACTTGCCTCAAAGCGGAGAGTGACACCGCACCACCGTCCTGAATTATAGAGTCTTCTGGACTTTATGATAATTTAAACTTGACTTTTCAAGAGTACTAACCATTACACAAAGGAACGCTTGTTGCGTGTGATTTTTTTACTTACATTTTCAAAAGTAAAATACACAGAGGGAAGAACTCTGTTTCTTTATTTGCTGAAAAATGTTATTTAGAAAATAATTTATTTTGTCTGTTTCTCCATCCTGCATTGTAGAGTCTTCTGGACTCTTGGATATGCGCTTGTTCTTATATTTCAGCCATGTGTACATGCCTAATTTTTCTGGCCTCTGATACTGCACTTTTCCGGCTGCTGCAATTTTTCTGGCTGCTGCTTTCATCTTGATTTGATGAAAAATTTTATTTTGAAAAGGATTTCTCTGTGATTTTCACCGTCCTGCATCATAGAGTCTTCTGGACTTTTGGATATGCACTTGTTCTTATATTTCAGCCATGTGTACATGCCTAATTTTTCTGGCCTCTGGTGCTGCACTTTTTCTGCTGCTGCAATTTTTCTGGCCGCTGCTTTCATCTTGATTTGATGAAAAATGTTATTTAGAAAATAATTTCTTTGTCTGTTTCTCCGTCCTGCATTATAGAGTCTCCTGGACTCTTGGATATGCGCTTGTTCTTATTTTTCAGCCATGTATACATGCCTAATTTTTCTGACCTCTGTTGCTGCACTTTTTATGCTGCCACAATTTTTCTGGGCGCTGCTACAGCTGCGGCTGCAACAATACCAATTTTTTCATCCATGTGTACATGCCTAATTTTTCTGATACTCTCTGCTGACATCTCTGTCCATTTTAGCAACCGTGCTTATTAGATGTATGGTAAGGGTAGCATGGTGGCTCAGAGGTTAGCACTGCTGACTTGCAGCGCTGGGGCCTTGGGTTCAAATCCCACTACGTGAACCAGCAGCAACTATCGTCAATATTTGTACCAATGCTGTTTACTCATCAATCTTCTATATTCATATATATCAGGATGTGGTCGGAGCTATTACACTAGAGCTTTGTGTCATGTTTATGCACTATAGTTGTTTGTTTTGGAGTTTGGTGTTACATTATGTCCAATTTGCTTTTTTTCCTCCCTTTTTTGGTTTAGTTCGAATACACACAAAGATGTGTATAGCAATACATTTTGTTACTGCAATCCTTTCATGTGAGAAATACTTCATTTTCTTGAAAAATGTCAGGGGTGCCAACATTTATGGCCATGACTGTATGATCCAGCAATGGATATTGCAGCTCAGCTGCTGTGAGTACATCAATTCTATGTTAGAATTTCTGGGAGCCAACCATTAAGCGAAACCTCAGGATACTCAGGATAAGCAAATTTACATCAAGGAAGACTAGAGAAGAGCATATCTCTTTAGAGGACACCCCTTCCATTTCATAATGTTTTCTACATATTGGGTGCCTCCTCACTCTACTCATTGTTTTGTGTATAACTTTGTAAAAGACTGTACCTCCAGTTCCTGCAGAAGACTGTTTTACCAAGTTTTATAAGTAAGGCTGTGTAACGTTTTTTTACAATCTTTGTTTTCAATTGCTTGACTGTACATTGACCATCAAGGGCACCCCACCCTATTGCTATTGGACATTATGCAAAGTGTCACTTTAGACACATTACAATGTCAATATCTACTATGCATCCCCTTTCTCCTGTGTAAATCCATGGGACGTGGAATAGTTCCAGTGGAAGTCCTTGTGTCCACCATCCTCATCTGTGACCTGCTGTGGCAGATCAGCACCCAGATTTTCCACGGCCTCTGTTTCCTGAGACGCTACCTTTGGGCTGACACATTAGGCAACACCTCACATCTTGGATAAAAATTGTGCCATTCTTGTGAGCAGTACCCAACTGGAGGTCTTAACAGCATCAGACATTGAAGTACCTGATGAAGCTTCAGAATGTATCAGCTGAAAACACTTGTGGAAAACCTTCCAGTTTTTTTAGGCTCTTTAGGTGTGTCTGGGTCCTCTTCCTCATAACCCTCTAACTCCTCTGGCTGCTCCTGCTTTTCCTCTCCTGTCAGATAACTGTTAAAACCACCCATTTCGCGAAACCTAAACTGTGCTCCACTGAGCCCCCTCCTCCTCCTCTTCCAATTCAGCCCCCACAGGGTTCATGTGGCCGTGAGATGTAGGCACCACATCTGCAGAGCGCTGACCAGCAATCGTTTCCAACACGCGTTGTAGTAAATGAAGCAGTGGAATGACGTTGTTCATCCCGCAATCCTGGCAACTGACTTATCATAATAATAATGTGGCTTCCTCAAAGATCCTGAGAAAACGGCAGGTGTCACGTATGAGCTGCCACTGGTTGACATTGAAGTTACACAGAGGAGTCCCTCTATTCGCTTGGATCATCAAAAAATCGGAGATGGCTTTTCTCTGTTCATATAGTCAGTCCAACATATGGAGGGTGGAATTCCAACTTGTGGAAATCAGACTACGTTGGGGGAATCTGTTCTGACACTGCAGCTCAAGGAGGGTGTGCTGTCCAGTGTACGAGTGGCTGAAGTGCATGCAAAATTTCCTTTCCATTGTTGGGATGCCTTACAAATGGGGGAACACTTCAGGAACCGCTTGACAACTAGATTGAACATGTGTGCCATGCAGGGCGCATGGCTCAGGCTTCCTTGTCGTAGCGCAGACAAGATGTTCTTCCCGTTGTCGGTCACCATGGTTCCCATTTCCAGTTTTCGTGGAGTAAGCCATGATTCGAGGACACGGTGGAGGATGAGGAGGCGGAGTCATACACTGTCACATGTATGACACATGTATGTCACATGTATGAGAGCGTGGAGGAGGAAGCGGCATGGACTTTCCAAGTTGCTGTTGTGGCTGTGAAGGAACCACATTTACACAGTGAGCCGTAAAGGGAATGTTTTGTCCCTGACCATAGTTACAGCTCCTCATGTCGGCGCTGCCTGCACTTTTATACACATCGACAGGCTCAAGGACTAGCCCACCAGGGTGGTTATTAATGACACTTATTCTGATTGGGTGACTGTTACTAGTGGGGTACCACAGGGGTCAGTCTTGGGTCCTGTTCTATTTAATATATTCATTAATGACCTTGTAGAGGGTTTGAATAGTAAAGTGGCAATCTTTGCAGATGATACTAAACTCTGTAAAGCGGTAAACACTATAGAGGACAGTGCACTGTTACAAATGGATCTGGATAGGTTTGAGGTTTGGGCTGGGAAGTGGCAGATGAGGTTCAACACTGATAAATGTAAGGTAATGCACATAGGGAAGAAAAATCCGTGCTGGGTTTATGTATTAAATGGGAGCACACTTGGGACGACTGACGTGGAAAAGGACTTGGGAGTCTCAGTTACCAGTAAATTTAGCTGTAGAGACCAGTGTCAGGCAGCGGCTGCCAAGGCTAATAAAATCATAGGGTGCATCAATAGGGGCATAGATGCCCATGGCAAGGAAATAATTCTACCGCTGTACAAATCACTAGTCAGACCACACATAGAATACTGTTTACAGTACTGGGTACCAGTGTACAAGAAAGATATAGTGGAGCTGGAGAGGGATGGGAGGACTACAGTACCCAGAAAGATTATAAGAATTAGGGTTATTTCGTTAAGAAAAAAAAAGTCTTAGGGGCGACCTAATAACTATGTATAAATATATCACGGGACAGTACAGAGATCTCTCCCATGATATATTCATACCCAGGACTGTATCTATAACAAGGGGGCATCCTCTACGTTTAGAGGAAAGAAGGTTTCTACACCAGCACAGATGGGGGTTCTTTACTGTAAGAGCAGTGAGACAATGGAACTGAGGTAGTCATGATGAACTCTGTAAAAGAGTTCAAAAAGGGTCTGGATGCATTTTTGCTGAATAATAACATCTCTGGTTATGTATATTAGATTTATAGGGAAAGAACGTTGATCCAGGGATTTATTCTGACTGCCATATTTGGAGTCAGGAAGGAATTTTTACGTCTAGTATGAGGGTTTTTTTCCTTCCTCTGGATCAACTCAACTCAGTATGGACTTATTATGGGTTTAGGTTGAACTTGATGGACTCTGGTCTTTTTTTAACTTTATAAACTATGTTACTATGTTACCTTCTCTTCCACAAAATTTTTTCAGGGCTGGTGCTGCCTTCTTCGAAAAGAAATGACGGCTTGGAACTCTCCATCTCAGCTCAGCACAAGCCATCAATTCTCTGAAAGGTGCAATGTCCACCACTTGAAAAGGGAGGGACTGCAGCACCAGCAACTTGGACAGGAGCACATTCAGCTTCAGCGCAACAGTGGTCACATACTGTTGTCTCTTGGACATAGCTTCGCCGATAAATTGCTGGTGGAATGACTGACTCAAAGTAGGAGGAGCCGGAGCATCTGGAGCGACAGAAGGAGGGTATGACAAACAGCTCCCTTCAGCTGAGGTGGTGGAGCCTTGGCTGGCTGAAACAGAGAGCGGCGTGCCACTGGGTGATGCAACAGGCTGGACCACCGCATTGGAGCAACGGTTCTCCCAGTCCACTTTATGGTGACACTGCAAATGTACCAACATTGGGACCCTGGCCACGCTTCACCTTCTGCTGAAACATCTTGTATGTGGCCATGTTAACATCCTCTGGATTCTTTATGAAAAATTGCCACACCGCAGAGTAGCTAATTTTCCCCCCAACAGTCCGCACTGATTGACTGCTACTGCTGCAGACTCCAGGAATCCCTGCTCCACTACCTCCCGGGAAAATAGGCTGCTGCGAAGCATGTTTGGCTCTAGACTTCCCACTTCTGCCACCATGCTGAGTGCCAACCATGCTACCACCTTGCTGGCTCAGCTGCTGCCTCACAGAAACTTGCAACCCTTTTCTCCTGATGATGATGAAGCCTCTTCTGCACCCAGCTTCCATTTCCGATGGGCTTCATCATCATCAAGTTGTGTCTGTATGTCACTGATGTCCTCCTCAGGTTCCTCAACAGTGTCTGTTTCAGGAGCCTGAACGTTCTCAACACCACCTCCCATGTCACTCTCCTCATCACTATTTGCCCGTCTAGTGCATGAAGCAACGGATATCTCCTCCTCTTCTTGGCTGGGCCGTAGCTGCTGACTTTCCTCTAGTAGATCATTCTCACTAAATAGTGGAGATGAACCAACAGCATAACCTATTTTGACCTTAACCCCTTAAGGACTGAGCCCTTTTTCACCTTAAGGACCAGAGCATTTTTTGAACATCTGACCACTGTCACTTTAAACATTAATAACTCTGGAATGCTTTTACTTATCATTCTAATTCCGAGATAGTTTTTTCGTGACATATTCTTCTTTAACATAGTGGTAAAATTTTGTGGTAACTTGCATCCTTTCTTGGTGAAAAATCCCCAAATTTGATAAAAAAAATTAACATTTTAAATTTTTCTAAATGTGAAGCTCTCTGCTTGTAAGGAAAATGGATATTCAAAATAAAAAAAATTTTGGTTCACATATGCAATATGTCTACTTTATGTTTGCATCATAAAATTTATGAGTTTTTACTTTTGGAAGACACCAGAGGGCTTCGAAGTTCAGCAGCAATTTTGACATTTTTCACAAAATTTTTAAACTCACTATTTTTCAGGGACCAGTTCAGTTTTGAAGTGGATTTGAAGGGTCTTCATATTAGAAAGACCCCATTATAAAAACTGCACCCCCAAAGTATTCAAAATGACATTCAGTAAGTGTTTTAACCCTTTAGGTGTTTCACAGCAAAGTGAAGGAGAAGATTCAAAATCTTCATTTTTTACACTCGCATGTTCTTGTAGACCCAATTTTTGAATTTTTGCAAGGGGTAAAAAGGAGAAAATTTTTACTTGTATTTGAAACCCAATTTCTCTCGAGTAAGCACATACCTCATATGTCCATGTAAATTGTTCGGCGGGCGCAGTAGAGGGCTCAGAAGGCAAGGAGCGACAAATGGTTTTTGGGGGGCATGTCACCTTTAGGAAGCCCCTATGGTGCCAGAACAGCAAAAAAAAAAAAAAAAAAACACATGGCATACCATTTTGGAAACTAGACCCCTCAGGGAACATAACAAGGGGTAAAGTGAACCTTAATACCCCACAGGTGATTCACGAATTTTGTATATGTAAAAAAAAAATTAGTATTTTACCTAAAATGCTTGGTTTCCCAAAAATTTTACATTTTTAAAAAGGGTAATAGCAGAAAATACCCCCCAAAATTTGAAGCCCAATTTCTCCCGATTCAGAAAACACCCCATATGGGGGTGAAAAGTGCTCTGCTGGCGCACTACAGGTCTCAGAAGAGAAGGAGTCACATTTGGCTTTTTGAAAGCAAATTTTGCTCTGGGGACATGCCGCATTTAGGAAGCCCCTATGGTGCCAGAACAGCAAAAAAAAAAAAAAACACATGGCATACCATTTTGGAAACTAGACCCCTCGGGGAACATAACAAGGGGTAATGTAAACCTTAATACCCCACAGGTGATTTTTTTTTACCTAAAATGATTTGTTTCCCAAAAATTTTCCATTTTTAAAAAGGGTAATAGCAGAAAATACCCCCCAAAATTTGTAACACAATTTCTCTCGAGTACGGCGATACCCCATATGTGACCCTAAACTGTTGCCTTGAAATACGACAGGGCTCCAAAGTGAGAGCGCCATGCGCATTTGAGGCCTAAATTAGGGAATTGCATAGGGGTGGACAAAGGGTTATTCTACGCCAGTGATGTTGTAAAACTCCCAGCATGCCTGGACAGTCAGTGGCTATCTGGCAATACTGGGAGTAGTTGTTTTGCAACAGCTGGAGGCTCCGTTTTGGAAACAGTGGCGAACCAGACGTTTTTCATTTTTATTGGGGAGGGGGGCTGTGTAGGGGTATGTGTATATGTAGTGTTTTTTACTTTTTATTTTATTTTGTGTTAGTGTAGTGTAGGGGGTTCACAGTAGTTTCTCGCTGGCAGTTTGAGCTGCGTCAGAAAATTTGCCTCAGCTCAAACTTGCAGCCGGATCCTTACTGTAAGCCTCCGCCCATGTGAGTGTACCCTGTACATTCACATTGGGGGGGGGGGGGGATACCTCCAACTGTTGCAAAACTACAACTCCCAGCATGTTCGGTCTATCAGTGCATAATGGGAGTTGTAGTTTTGCAACAGCTGGAGGCACACTGGTTGTGAAACACAGAGTTTGGTAACAAACTCAGTGTTTTGCAACCAGTGTGCCTTCAGCTGTTGCAAAAGCTACAACCCCCAGCATGTACGGACAGCGGAAGGGCAAGCTGGGACTTGTAGTTATGCAACAGCTGGAGGCATACTACTTTGGCTGGGGATTGTAGTTATACAACAGGAGACACACTGGTTTGCTACTTAACTCAGTATTTCACAACCAGTGTGCCTCCAGCTATTGCAAAACTACAACTTTCAGCAGTCACCGACAGCCAACGGGCATGCTGGGAGTTGTAGTTATTCAACCAGCAGATGCATCACTACAACTCCCAGCATGCACTTAAGCTGGGAGTTGTAGTTATACAACAGCTGAAGGTACACTTTTCCATAGAAAAAATGTGCCTCCAGCTGTTGCAAAACTATAAGTCCCAGCATGCCCATAAGGGAATGCTGGGAGTTGTGGTTGTCTGCCTCCTGCTGTTGCATAACTACAGCTCCCAGCATGCCCTTTTTGCATGCTGGGAGCTGTTGCTAAGCAACAGCAGGAGGCTGTCACTCACCTCCTACTGTTGCTCCACGCTGCCGCGCAGGTCAGTCCCTCGCCGCCGCCGACGTCGCTCCTGGGGCCCCGATCCCAACAGGGACACCGGGGATCGGGGTCCCCAGCTCCCGGGGTCTTCTTCCCGCTCATGTCCTCCGGAAGAGGGGTGGAGCGGGTTGCGGGAGTGACACCCGCAGCAGGCGCCCCGATTGGTCGGCCGACGAATCAGGGCAATCGTGAGGTGGCACCAGTGCCACCTCCCCTCTGCTGGCAGAGACGGCCCCGATCAGCCAGTAATTCCGGGTCACCGGGTCACTGGAGATCCAATTGACCTGGAATCCGCCACAGATCGCTGGACTGAATTGTCCAGCGATCTGCGGCCATCGCCGACATAGGGGGACATAATGACCCCCCTGGGCGATATGCCGGGATGCCTGCTGAACGATTTCAGCAGGCATCCGACACCGGGTCCCCTCCAGCTACTGGCTGGGGCCGGAAATGCGCAGGGCGTATCGATACGCCCTGTGTCCTTAACCCTTTAAGGACACATGACATTCTCATACGTCTCCATTTCCGAGTCCTTAAGGACACATGACGTATGAGAACGTCATGTGCTTTCCCGGCCCCCCGCAGCCATCTGAAGCGGAGCCGGTGCCCGATGCCTGCTGAAATCGTTCAGCAGGCATTGGGGCATATCGCCCAGGGGGGTCATGATGTCCCCCCATGTCGGCCATGGCCGCTGATCGCTGGACAATTCTGCCCAGCGATCTGCGGCGGATTCCGGGTCAATCGGGTCTCCAGTGACCCGGTGACCCGGAATTACTGGCTGATCAGGGCCGTCTCTGACAGCCGTAGCCTGCAGACTGCCCTGATTTGTAAACCGGGCCGACTAATCAGGGCACCTGCTGCGGGTATCACTCCCGCAAACCGCTCCGCCCCTCTTCCGGAGGACGTGAGCGGGTGCGGGACGTGGACCCCGGGAGCTGGGGACCCCGATCCTCGACGTCAATGTTGGGATCGGGCCCCCAGGAGCAGCGGTGGCGGTGAGGGACTGACCTGCAGTGTGGATCTGGAGTTGGGTTAGTGACAGCCTCCTGCTGTTGCTTAGCAACAGCTCCCAGCATGCAAAAAGGGCATGCTGGGAGCTGTAGTTATGCAACAGCAGGAGGCAGACCACCACAACTCCTAGCATTCCCTTATGGGCATGAAGGGACTTATAGTTTTGCAACAGCTGGAGGCACATTTTTTCTATGGAAAAGTGTACCTTCAGCTGTTGTATAACTACAACTCCCAGCTTGCACAAACAGCTAAAGTGCATGCTGGGAGTTGTAGTGGTGCATCTGCTGGTTGCATAACTACAACTCCCAGCATGCCTGTTGGCTGTCGGTGACTGCTGAGAGTTGTAGTTTTGCAACAGCTGAAGGCACAATGGTTGTGAAATACAGAGTTTTTTTTACTTAACTCAGTGTTTCACGACCATTGGGCACCGGACATGCTGGGAGTTGTAGTTTTGCAACAGCTGGAGGCACAGTGGTTGTGAAACACTGAGTTAAGTAGCAAACCAGTGTGTCTCCAGCTGTGGCATAACTACAATCCCCAGCATTCCCAGCCAAAGTAGTATGCCTCCAGCTGTTGCAAAACTACAAGACTCAGCATGCACTGATAGACGGTACATGCTGGGAGTTGTAGTTTTGCAACAGGTGGATGCCCCCCCCCCCCTCTCCAATGATAACATACAGGGTACACTCACATGGGCGGAGGTTTACAGTAAGTATCCGGCTGCAAGTTTGAGCTGCCAGCGAGAAACTACTGTGAACCCCCGCCCGTGTGACTGTACCCTAAAAACACTACCCTACACTAACACAAAATAAAATAAAAAGTAAAAAACACTACATATACACATACCCCTACACAGCCCCCTCCCCTCCCCAATAAAAATGAAAAACGTCTGGCACGCCACTGTTTCCAAAACGGAGCCTCCAGCTGTTGCAAAACAACTACTCCCAGTATTGCCAGACAGCCACTGACTGTCCAGGCATGCTGGGAGTTTTACAACAGCTGGAGGCACCCTGTTAGGGAATCACTGGTGTAGAATACCCCTATGTCCACCCCTATGCAAGTCCCTAATCTAGGCCTCAAATGCGCATGGCGCTCTCAATTTGGAGCCCTGTCGTATTTCAGGGTAAAAGTTTTGGGACGCATATGGGGTATCACCGTACTCGGGAGTAATTGCGCTACAAATTTTGGGGGGTATTTTCTGCTATTACCCTTTTTAAAATGTCAAATTTTTGGGAAACCAAGCATTTTAGGTAAAAAAAAAATTTTCTTACATATGCAAAAGTAGTGAAACACCTGTGGGGTATTAAGGTTCACATTACCCATTGTTATGTTCTCCGAGGGGTCTAGTTTCCAAAATGGTATGCCATGTGTTTTTTTTTTTTGCTGTTCTGGCACCATAGGGGCTTCCTAAATGCGGCATGCCCCCAGAGCTAAATTTGCTTTCAAAAAGCCAAATGTGACTACTCCTCTTCTGAAACCTGTAGTGAGCCAGCAGAGCACTTTTCACCCCCATATGGTGTGTTTTCTGAATCGGGAGAAATTGGGATTCAAATTTTGGGGGGTATTTTCTGCTATTACCCTTTTTAAAAATGTAACATTTTTGGAAAACAAGCATTTTATGAAAAAATGTTTTTAATTTTTTTTACATATGCAGAAGTCGTGAATCACCTGTGGGGTATTAAGGTTCACTTTACCCCTTGTTATGTTCCCCAAGGGGTCTAGTTTCCAAAATGGTATGCCATGTGTTTTTTTTTTTTTGCTGTTCTGGCACCATAGGGGCTTCCTAAAGGTGACATGCTCCCCAAAAACCATTTGTAGCTCCTTCCCTTCTGAGCCCTCTACTGCGCCCGCCAAACAATTAACATAGACATATGAGGTATGTGCTTACTCAAGAGAAATTGGGTTTCAAATACCATTAAAAATTTTCTCCTTTTTACCCCTTGCAAATATTCAAAAATTGGGTCTACAAGAACATGCGAGTGTAAAAAATGAAGATTTTGAATTTTCTACTTCACTTTGCTGCTATTCCTGTGAAACACCTAAAGGGTTAAAACACTTACTGAATGTCATTTTGAAAACTTTGGAGGGTGCAGTTTTTATAATGGGGTCATTTGTGGGGTATTTCTAATATGAAGGCCCTTCAAATTCACTTCAAAACTGAACTGGGCCCTGAAAATTAGTGAGTTTGAAAATTTTGTGAAAATTTTAAAATTGCTGCTGAACTTTGAAGCCCTCTGGTGTCTTCCAAAAGTAAAAACTCATAAATTTTATGATGCAAACTAGAGATGAGCGAACTTACAGTAAATTCGATTCGTCACGAACTTCTCGGCTCGGCAGTTGATGACTTTTCCTGCATAAATTAGTTCAGCTTTCAGGTGCTCCGGTGGGCTGGAAAAGGTGGATACAGTCCTAGGAGACTCTTTCCTAGGACTTTATCCACCTTTTCCAGCCCACCGGAGCACCTGAAAGCTGAACTAATTTATGCAGGATAAGTCATCAACTGCCGAGCCGAGAAGTTCGTGACAAATCAAATTTACTTTAAATTCGCTCATCTCTAATGCAAACATAAAGTAGACATATTGTATTTGTGAATAAAAATAAAATGTTTTTGGAATATCCATTTTTCTTACAAGCAGAGAGCTTCAAAGTTAGAAAAATGCAAAATTTTCAATTTTTTCATCAAATTTTTGAATTTTTCACCAAGAAAGGATGCAATTTACCACAAAAAATTACCACTATGTTAAAGTAGAATATGTCACGAAAAAACAAACTCTGAATCAGAATGATATGTAAAAGCATTCCAGAGTTATTAATGTTTAAAGTGACAGTGGTCAAAAAACGCTCTGGTCCTAAGGTGTAAAATGGCCTGGTCCTTAAGGGGTTAAGGACTTGGAAACGGAGGCGTATGGATACGCCCTGTGTCCTTAAGGGGTTAAGGACCAGAGCCTTTTTTGCAATTCTGACCACTATCACTTTAAGCATTATTAACTCTGGGATGTTTGTACTTATGAATTTGATTCTGAGATTGTTTTTCATGACATATTCTACTTTATGTTAGTGGTAAATTTTCAGCGATACTTGCATCATTTCTTGGTGGAAAATTCCAAAATGTCATGAAAAATTCTAACATTTTGCATTTATATAACTTTGAAGCTCTCTGTAAGGAAAATAGACATTCCAAATAAATTATATATTGATTCACATATACAATATGTTTACTTTATGCTGACATCATAAAGTTGACATGTTTTTACTTTTTGAAGACATTAGAGGGCTTCAAAGTTTCTCAGCAATTTTCCAATTTTTCAAGTAAATTTTAAAATCAGAATTTTTCAGGGACCAGTTCAGTTTTGAAGGGAATTTGAGGGTCTTTTTATTTGAAATGCCCCATAATGGACCCATTATGAAAACTTCACCCTTCAACGTATTAAAAATGACATTCAGAAAGTTTGTTAACCCTCTAGGTGTTTAACAGGAATAGCAGCAAAGTGGAGGTGAAAATTCTAAATCTTAATTTTTTACACTAACATGTTCTTGTAGACCCATATTTTTATTTTTCCAAGAGGTAAAAAGAGAAAAAGCTGCCAAAAATGTGTATCCCCTTTTCTCTCGAGTAAGGAAATATGTGGATGTAAAGTGCTCTGTGGGTGCACTAGAGGCCTCAGAAGAGACAGAGCAACAATGGGATTTTGGAGAGTGAATTTTGTTGAAATGGTTTTTGCGGGACATGTCACATTTAGGAAGCACCCATGGAGCCAGAACAGCGAAAAACACCCCACATTGCATACTATTTGGGAAACTACACCCCTCAAGAAACGTAACAAGTGGTACAGTGAGCCTTTACACCCCACTGGTGTTTGACAGATCTTTGTAACAATGGGCTGTGCAAATGAAAAATTTCATTTTTCATTTTCACAGACCACTTTTCCAAAAATCTGTCAGTCACCTGTGGGGTGTAAATGCTCACTGCACCCCTGTTACGTTCCATGAAGGGTGTAGTTTCCGAAATGGGGTCACCAGCAGCCACCCCTGTGCAAATCACCAGATTAGGCCTCAAATGTACATGGTGCGCTCTCACTCCTGAGCCTTGTTGTGCGCCCCCAGAGAATTTTACGCCCACATGTTGGGTATTTCCATACTTGGGAGAAATTGTGTTACAAATTTTGGGGGTCTTTTTTTCCTTTTACTTCTTATGAAAATGACAAGTATGGGGCAACACCAGCATGTTAGTGTAACAAATTTTTTTTTTATACTAACATGCTGGTGTAGACCCCAACTTTACCTTTTCGTAAGGGGTAAAAGAAGAAAAAGCCCCCCAAAATTTGCAATGCAATTTCTCCCGAGGCCTAAATTAGGGATTTTCATAGGGGTGTACCCAGATGCAAGCGTTACACTTGCCTCCTCCACCAAAAATACTGTACATCAGTTTTCCCCAAACAGGGTGCCTCCAGCTGTTGCAAAACTCCCAACATGACTGGACAGTCAATGGCTCTCCGGCAAATCTGGGAGTTGTCATGTTGCAACAGCTGGAGGCTCCATTTTGGAAAAACTGATGTAGAAGACGTTTCTAATTTTTATTGCGGGGGGGGGGGGGGGGGTGGCGACAGTGTAAGGGTGTAGTGCATATTTAGTGTTCTACTCTTCATTTAGGGTTAGTGTAGTGTAGTGTTTTAAGGATACATTCACACGAGTGGGTATTTACAGTGAGCTGCAGTGAAAAATGTGCAACTTCTCAAACTTGAAGCAGGAAACTTTCTGTATACCCCCGCCCAAGTGAATGTACCCTGTACATTCACATGGGGGGGGACTACACCTCCTAGCATGCACTGACAGACCGTGCATACTGTGAGTTGTAGTTAGGCAACAGTTGGTTGGGATGAGGAAACACTGAGTTAGTTTCCACACCATTGTCTGTTTCCTAACTCAGTGTTTCCCAATCCATGATGGTCAGTGCATGCTGGGAGTTATAGTTTTGTAACAGCAGGAGGCACACGGGTTGGGAAACACTGAGTTAGGAAACAGACAATGTTTCCCAACCAGTATGCTTCCAGTTGTTGCAATACTACAACTCCCAGCATTCCCAGACAGCTGAAGGGCATGTTGGGAGTTTTAGTTATGCAACAACTGGAGGAGAAAAGTTTGGAGACCACTGTGTAGTGGTCTCCAAACTGTGCGCTTCCAGGTTTTACAGAATCTGGAAGGACACAGTTTGGAGACCACTGCACATGCTTGGAGTTGTAGTTTTGAAACCCCTAGAAGCAGCAGTTAAGATCACTTTACGGCGATCTTCACTGCTGAATCTGACACCGCCGCAGCTGCTCTATGCACTTGCCTGCCGCCGATCCCTGGTCCCCACGCCGTGATCGCAGGTAACTGCCGCCGGTCCCCGCCACATTCATGGCCCCCGCACCATCGCCGCCATCTTCCCCCGCTCTATCCTGACATCCAGGGGCAGGCAGAGCAGGGGAAATGAACTTTCACTCCCCCACTCCTGCCCTGTGATTCGCCGGTCAGTCCTGATCAGCCAATTGCAGGGGATAGGAGGAGGTGGCTACCCTGCCACCTCACTTCCATCCTTCAGGATGGTCGGAGCTGTGTCTGACAGCTCTGATCATCCCTATTTTCTGGTCATCAGAGACCCGATCAGCCCAAAATCACCGCAAATTGCTGATCTGACCCCCCCCCACGGGGTGCCTGCTGAATGATTTCAGCAGGCATCCTGGTCCGGTCCTCGCCCGCCGCGGGGACTGAAATTCTCACGGGTTTACACGTACGCCCTTGGTCCTTTAGTACACCCTTCGTCCCCAAGAGGATAAGATACTTCTGTGGGGGAGGGAACAGCATAGGACAGGGACTGCTCCCGAGCAGTGCCAACTGACTGAGTGTTGTGTCTGGGGAACCCACCGACTGTTGACTGGGGGTGTCAGATGTCACTTGTGATGAAGTGGATGACCGAGTTAACCAATCGATGATGGCAGATGGATTGCTGATCGAGACACGACCACTAGCTGATACCGGGAGCTCAGTCCTCTCTCTGCAACTCCTGCTGCCACTCTCCCAGAGTCTGCTGCGACCTCTGCCTGCGCCTGATGAATTTAGGCCTCTGCCACTCCTCTATGCACGTCCTGGCACTTCTCTGCTTTACATACTTAGAGCATATATGAGGGGAGGACAATACGCTCCACTATGCTTAATTTTTTTTTGTATACAACACCAGTAGGTGTGTACTTTTGGCTGGCCTTTAACAGTATCTAGGCCCTTAGGACTATAACAGGAATAAAAAAACGGTACACCATGTAGCTGTACGTACGGGGTATGCACTTATAAGGGGAGTACAATATGCTCCACTACACTTAAAACAGTATTTGTCTAGAACAGCAGCAGGTGTGCACTTTTGGCTGGCCTTTCACAGTATATAGACCCTTAAGACTATAACAGGAACAAAACGGCACACTACATAGATGTACGTACATGGTATGCACTTTTGAGGAGAATACAATAAGCCCTACTACACTTAAAACAGTATTTGTCTAGAACAGCAGCAGTTGTGTACTTTTGGCTGGCCTTTCACAGTAACTAGGCCCTTAAGACTTTAACAGGAACAAAATCATACATTACCTATGTACACACAGGTTACACTTAATAGAGGACAATACGCTTTGCTACACAACCTGTATTAGGCACTAATAGCAGGGGATTATGGCTTTTAGTGCTCGGCTTACCCTAACTGGCTGGCTACTATTAGCTTTTCAGTTGTTGTACACACCAGTGCTGCAGCACACAGTCGCTGTGTAGTACAACCAAAATTGCACTTTCTCTTTCAATCTCTCTCCCTTCCCTATCAGTGCTTGTAGGCTGGATTTGGGCTTGAGGTGAACCGCTGCTGTAAAAACTTTTCTGTGCAACACACTCCTCTCTGTCCCTCTCACTCTGCAATAAAACACTGAAGTGACTGGCCGCAAGATTGCTGCCGATTATATAGGACTGTGACATCACAGGGGTGGATGGCTGCTGATAGGCTGCATGCCTTCCCAGAGTTCCTTGCACCATGTCCTGACATGTGGAGCTGCCATCTTAGATGCCGTAGAGCCTGGACCGCACTAAATAGAGTTTAATTAAGCAATTTGTAACAAATTCAGATTTGTCATATTCGATTTGCTTGTCCCTAAATATTATGATATTTTAATATTATATAAAATGTTTCATGCATTTTATCTCAAAAACAAACATGAAGCATTTAGGACGGTTAAAAATCATTTTAAAAGTTTTAATTAATGAAAAGTAAAACAATAATAATTGCAAAAGAAAAGTTTTAAGTATTCAAAGCATATGAAGAGCATAACAAGAGTGAAGGAAAAGCATGCATCGGATGTTATTACAGATTTGCCGTAAACAATATTGTAATATTTCGAGCGTAGACAAATCAAATAACCAGTGACATGATCCGGATTTTCTCTGTCTGCTGAATTAGGTTTCATGTATCATACCTTGCCAAGGAAAGGAATGGTATCCATACCCAGAGCATAAATAAGACTGAACATAATAGGAAAACAACTACAGAGGATACAAGGCTATAAAAACAGAGGGGATTGGCAATAAATGTGAAATTTAGGCCTTTAAATCTAATTTATCCCTTTAAAATAAACATGTGAAGGTACATATTACAAACATCCTTATAAATCACTATGAAGGGCCAAGAAAGGCCACATTTTATTTGCCTAGCAAATAATGTTATTACATCTTCTCGTTGTTTTCTGATCTCTCTAGAATGCCCAGAGGTAATACAATAGAAATTTACATTTATCAGACACACATCTATTGTATAACCCTTAATGCTAAATTTACCTTTAAACAGGCACTGTCTCAACAAACTTTGCATTCATTTTAAGTGCAAGTACATTTTAGATACTTTATAGTACAGCTTATCAGAGAAAATGCCTCTTTTTTCTCTTATCAAGTTATTCCCTGCCCCCTCCAAAAATAAAAAATAAGCATTCTGTAAGGACTCATCAGGTCCTAAGGGTTACATTTTCCTTGGTTTGGCTTGGTTGCTTTGGCTACACTCTAGCCAATCTGGGGCTTTGGACAGCTGACCAATGTGTAGGCCTCACCTGTGTTTCTGGCTATATTAGACCTGCTGTGGCCTCCAGAGTTTGCTAGTGAAAGAGGTTCACTCCAGTAACTAGTGTTCCATTTGATCTTCAGATTTCTGCCCCTCACTTACTGATTTAATTTCTATTTGCTCCTCTCAGTTTAGACTTCGGCTTGTGTACTGTGATCTATCTGTTTATTTGTCTGTCTCACCTTGTATTGTTACAGTTAGTCTTTCCTGTATTATTAAAGTTAGTCTCCTCTTGTATTCCTGACCATTTTTCTGACGTGTGACTGTATACCTCTGTAGTTTATTATTTTAACTCTGAAGCCCCAGCACGTAGACAGGCAGGGACCGCCTTCATGGTTGTAGATCCGTTTCTTAGGCTTCACCTTATCCCTCCCTACATTCAAACAAAAATGTTTATTCATCTGATAAAAAAACAGCTCAAATTCACCATGTGTTCACAAGATAACCAGCAGCTCACTGTGGGACAAGGTTAGATGTTGACCATAGAAGTCTTTGGAGAGGGAAGAGGTGAGGATGAAGACCAGAACGGGAGATATTGGAGAGACAGAAGCAAATATACTGTAAAGAGTCCTCATACTGTATTAGCTCTCATTCCCGGGCTTGATTCACAGATAATTCAATACTGCTCTGTAATGTCCTCAATGGTGCTGCGGCTGCTTTATAGCATGCACTATAAAGCAATAGAAGTACAGGATTTCCTCTTCTCTGCATGTGCAGTGTTTGTGAGCCATCACAGAGGTTAAGTCCATCTATTAGCTAAGGTACAACCTCAAATTAGAGATGAAAAACACGCCTGATGAAAAATTCTGTATACAGTGCAAGTTATATAATGGGCAATAATAGTGTTGCTCCTCATGTACACACACAAAGCCTATCCTGAAAAGCTACCTGAACCAAAAGGTAGAATTAAAACACTAACACATGTATCCTTTCTTAGTTTTATTACTCCCCATATTCTAAGAGAGATATGGTATGATATAAATAATGTGAGATGACCAAACATGAGTTTGTGACACGCTATCACTAAGTGTATATATATTTGTCTATGTGTGAACACCCAGTGACTGTTATGTAAGTAAAGTTCTTTTAGGTCTCTGATAGCATGACCTGATACTATGTTGATTTGGTTTCATAAGAAATTGGAATTCTTGATGTGCACCTGTCACTTATAATGTAGATAATAACATTACACACTGCTAAAAAAAAAATGAAGGGAAAACTTAATCAACACAATGTAACTCCAATCAATCACACTCTGATTGACAATCAATTTCACATGCTGTTGTGCAAATGGAACAGACAACAGGTGGACATTATGGGCAATTAGCAAAACACCCCCAATAAAGGAGTGATTCTGAAGGTGGTGACCACAGACCACTTCTCACTTCCTATGCTTCCTGGCTGATGTTTTGGTCACTTTTGAATGCTGGTGGTGCTTTCACTCTAGTGGTAGCATGAGACAGAGTCTACAACCCACACAAGTGGCTCAGGTAGTGCAGCTCATCCAGGATGGCACATCAATGTGAGCTGTGGCCAGAGGGTTTGCTGTGTCTGTCAGTGTAGTGTCCAGAGCATGGAGGTGCTACCAGGAGACAGGCCAGTATATCAAGAGTGTGAAGGAGGCCAGAGGAGGGCAAAAACCCAGCAGCAGAACTGCTCCCTCTGCCTTTGTGCAAGGGGGAGCAGGAGGAGCACTGCTAGAGCCCTGCAAAATGCCCTCCAGCAGGCCAAAATGTGTATATGTCTACTAAAACGGTCAGAAACAGACTCCATGAGGGTGGTATGAGGGCCTGACGTTCCACAGGTGGAGGTTGTACTTACAGCCCAACACCGTGCAGGACATTTGGCATTTGCCAGAGAACACCAAGATTGGCAAATTCGCCACTGGCGCCCTGTGCTCTTCACAGATAAAAGCAGTAGAGATGAGCGAACTTTTCAAAAATTTGATTCGGCCGATTCGCCGAATTTTCCCCCCAAATGTTTTTGATCCAAATTTATTCGCAGCAAAACTATATTAAAAATGTCTATTTCTGGCCTACAGAGAGCCTCAATAGGGGTATAGAACACTTTGCTGTGTTCCAACATGAATATGGAGTGTGCTCGGGTAGGGAAATAATACTGTTATTCAGAATAACATGCAGATTACCGGCATCGCTTTTAGAATCACTGCCACAGAGCGGCACAATGACAGAGCCTGGAGGTGGCATCAGTATGAGGAGACCATATAGTGGCTGAATAACACAACGTGGAGGTTTTTGGCAGCATGAGGAGACCATAAAGTTGCTGAATGACATAGTGTGGAGGTTTTGGCAGCATGAGCAGACCATATAGTGGCTGAATGACACAGTGTGGAGGTGTTGGCAGCATGAGGGGACCACATAGTGGATGAATGACACAGCATGGAGGTGTTAGCAGCATGAGGAGACCATATATTGGCTTCATTACACAGCCTGGAGGTGGGAGAAGCATGAGGAAACCATAAAGTGGCTGAATGACACAGCCTGGAGTTTGCGCCAGGAAGAAGAGACCATATAGGGGCTTAATGACACAGCGTGGAGGTGGCGGAAGCATGAGGAGACCATATAGTGGCTGAATGACAAAGCCTGGAGTTGGCGGTAGCATGAAGAGACCCTATAGTGGCTTAATGGTACAGCCTGGAGTTGGCTGCAGCATGAGGAGAACATATAGTGGCTGAATGACACAGCCTAGAGGTGGCGGAAGCATGAGGAGACCATATGGTGGCTGGATGACACAGTGTGGAGGTGGCAGCAGCATGAGGAGACCTTATAGTGGCTGAATGACACAGCGTGGAGGTTTTGGCAGCATGAAGAGACCATATAGCGGCTTAATGACACAGCGTGGAGGTGTTGGCAGCATGAGGAGACCATATATTGGCTTAATTACACAGCCTGGAGGTGGGAGAAGCATGAGGAGACCATATAGTGGCTGAATGACACAGCCTGGAGTTTGCGCCAGGAAGAAGAAACCATATAGGGGCATAATGACAAAGCGTGGAGATTTTGGCAGCATGAGGAGACCATATAGTGGCTGAATGACACAGCCTGGAGTTGGCGGCAGCATGAGGAGACCATATAGTGGCTTAATGGTAAAGCCTGGAGTTGGCTGCAGCATGAGGAGAACATATAGTGGCTGAATAACACAGCCTGGAGGTGGCGGAAGCATGAGGAGACCATATGGTGGCTGGATGACACAGCGTGGAGGTGGCAGCAGCATGAGGAGACCTTATAGTGGCTGAATGACACAGCATGGATGTGGCGGCAGCATGAGGACAACATATAGTGGCTGAATGAAACAGCCAGGAGTTGGTGGCAGCATGGGGCAGGATGAAGAGACCATATAGTGGCTTAATGACACAGCGTGTAGGTGGCGGCAGCATGAGAAGACCATATAGTGGCTGAATGACACAGCCTGGAGTTGGCAGCCACATGAGGACATCATATAGTGACTGATAGACATAGCCTGGAGTTGGCAGCCACATGAGGAGACCATATAGTGACTGAAGGACACAGCCTGGAGTTGGCGGAAGCATGAGGAGACCATATAGTGGCTTAATGATACAGCCTGGAGTTGGCGACAGCATGAGGAGAACACATAGTGGCTGAATGGACACAGCCTAGAGTTGATGGAAGCATGAGGAGACCATATAAAGGCTTAATGATAAAGCTTGGAGTTGGTGGCTGTATGGGGAGACCATATAGTGGCTGAATGACACAGCTTGGAGGTGGCGGAAGCATGAGGAGGCCATATAGTGGCTGAATGACAGAGCTTGGAGGTGGCGGTAGCATGAGGAGAACACATGGTGGAAGTATGAGACAGCTTTGAGCTGGCATTAGTACGAGGAGAACATATAGTGGCTGAATGACACAGCCTGGAGGTGGCAGAAGCATGAGGAGACTATATGGTGGCTTGATGACACAGCGTGGAGGTGGCGGCAGCATGAGGAGACCTTATAGTGGCTGAATGTCACAGCATGGAGGTGACGGCAGCATGAGGAGAACATATAGTGGCTGAATGACACAGCCTGAAGTTGGCAGAAGCATGAGGACACCATATAGTGACTGAATGACACAGTCTGGAGTTGGCAGCCACATAAGGAGACCATATATTGGCTGAAGGACACAGGCTGGAGTTGACAGAAGCATGAGGAGACCATATAGTGGCTGAATGGCACAGCCTAGAGTTTGCAGAAGCATGAGGATACCATATAGTGGCTTAATGGTACAGCCTGGAATTGGCTGCAGCATGAGCAGAACATATAATGACTAAATTACACAGCCTGGAGGTGGTAGAAGCATGAGAAGACCTTATAGTGGCTGAATGACACAGCCTGGAGTTGGCATAAGCATGAGGAGAACATATAGTGGCTGAATGACACAGCTTGGAGGTGGCGGAAGCATGAAGACACCATATACTGACTGAATGACACAGCCGTGAGTTGGCAGCCACATGAGGAGACAATATAGTGGCTGAATGACAAAGCCTGGAGTAGGCGGCAGCATGAGGAAACCATATAGTGACTGAATGACACAGCATGGAGTTGGCGGAAACATGAGGAGAACAGATAATGGCTGAAGGACACAGCCTGGAGGTGGCAGAAGCATGAGGAGACAATATAGTGGCTGAATGGTACAGCCTGGAGTTTGCAGCAGCATGAGGAGAACATATAGTGGCTGAATGACACAGCTTGGAGGTGGTGGCAGCATGAGGAGACCATGTAGTGGCTGAATGACACAGTGTGGAGGTGGTGGCAGCATGAGGAGAACATATAGTGGCTCAATGAAATAGTCTGGAGTTGGCGGCAGCATGAGGAGACCATATAGTGGCTGAATGACACAGCCTTGGGGGTGGCAGAAGCATGAGAAGACCATATAGTGGATGAATGACAGAGCCTGGAGTTGGCGGCAGCATAAGGAGACCATATAGTGGCTGAATGACACTGCCTGGAGTTGGTGGCAGCATGAGGAGACCATATAGTGGCTTATTTACACAGCCTGGAGGTTGCGGAAGCATGAGGAGACCATATGGTGGCTAAATGACATTGTGTAAAAAACAATGTGGGTATATATATTTTATCCTAAGAGTATTATTATAAGTTAAGTTTTACATAATGCACATCCTCAATACTTACTTGTGGTCTGATGTGAAGGAATGTCTGTAACTGGGGAGCAGCGCTTTAAATATGTTTAGCACTATCCATATTTGTGAAGTCTTGGTGTGACACCATGGTCAATCTATTCTGACGCATCAGGCATTGGTGGGTGGAAATCCTGGCTGATTCATGCCTGATTCATCTTCACAAAGGTCAGTCTCTCCACATTTTTTGCACTAAACACCGGCTCTGATAACACACTACTGGCCAGGCCGGACAGCTTTTCCTGGGCAAATTCTGCTATTTAAGGCCACAACTCAAGTTTGGCTGCCCAGAAGTCCAACGGATCTTCAAGGTGTGTTGGCATGGTCATGTCAAGGTATGCCACCACCTTGTGGTTCAGGTCCTGGTCCAAGTCTACCTGCTGCTGATCTGCTACAGTGACTGTAGGCTGCTGCTGATGTAGCTTACACTGCTCCTGCCACCCCAACCCTCCCCAGCAGCCATGGCAGTGGAAGGTGAGGGCAGAGGCCCCCCGAGTCAGACGTGCGAGAGGATGGACGATGGCG
This sequence comes from Hyla sarda, assembly GCF_029499605.1. Classification (NCBI taxonomy): domain Eukaryota; kingdom Metazoa; phylum Chordata; class Amphibia; order Anura; family Hylidae; genus Hyla; species Hyla sarda. Next base: position 71,460,149 of record NC_079191.1, on the reverse strand, counting down.
CAGATAGGCATCGGCCAACTGACTATGTTAGATGTCTCTGTAGTAGGTCAGTTTGTCCTCCCTCTCAGTGGGTGTAAAAAAGGTCCCCATTTTGTGCCGGAAGTGAGGGTCCAATAAGTTGGAGAGCCAGAAGTCATCCCACTGCCAAATGGTGACAATTCGGCAGTCACTATGCAAGCAAGTGAGCATGTATCGTGCTATTTATGCAAGTGACACAGAGGGACTCTTTGCCTCCAAATCCACAGTGTACTGCCACGGTGTGTCTGGGTCCTCTGTCTCGCCTTCCTCATAACCCTCTAGCTCCTCTAGCTGCTTCTGCTCCTCCTCTCCTTTGCAATTACAAGAAAAACCGCCCATCTTGTGAAACCTAAACTGTGCTAACTGTGTCCCTCCTCCTCCAGTTCACCCCCACAGGGCTCATGTGGCCATGAGACATAGGCGCCATGACTCCTTTGCCCTGAAGCAGTGGAATTACGTTGTTCATCCCGTAATCCTGGCAATTGTCTAATAATGTGGCTTCCTCAAAGGGCCTGAGCAAACGGCAGGTGTCACGTATGAGCTGCCAATGGTTGACATTGAAGCTACACAGGGGAGTCCCCCTATCTGCTTGGATCATCATGAAATCGGTGATGGCTTTTCTCTGTTCATATAGTCGGTCCAACATATGGAGGGTGGAATTCCAACGTGTGGCAACATCACAAATCAGACTATGTTGGGGGATACTGTTTTGAAGCTGTAGCTCAAGGAGGGTGTGCTTTGGGGTGAACGAGTGGCTGAAGTGCATGCAAAGTTTCCTTCGCATTGTTAGGATGCCTTGCAGATGGGGGGAACACTTCAGTAACAGCTTGACAACCAGATTGAACACATGTGCCAGGCAGGGCACATGTCTCAGGTTTCCTTGTCGCAGTGCAGACAAGATGTTCTTCCCGTTGTCGGTCACCATGGTTCTTGATGAATGACTTTTAGCAGTTTCTGCCCTATGTGACTCAGTTCGCCAAGGCAAACCATGTGAAGAACAGTGTGACACCACCGTGCCCTGCACACATGGTATGCTGGAGGAGCACTGAAACGTGTGCATGCAGTGGAGGCTGAGGACATGGTGGAGGATGAGGAGGCGGAGTCGCACACTGTCACGTAACAAATTCTGATTCATCAGAGTCGATTCGCTCATCCCTAATAGACATCTGTGATTGGCATTTTAAAAATGGAACCCTTTAAGAATATAGCCAAATAAGCATGCTAATACATGGCCTCCTCTGCATTCAGCTGCCTCTTGAATCTGGACATTGCTTGACCAGGCAGGAAGAAAGTTAGGGTATACCTATTCTTGAGATAATTGTGGGTCTCAGAAGTGGTACCTGCATCTTTCAGGCATTTATCACATATCCAGTAGATATAATAAAAAATCTGTCTATTGTGGGTGCTCACTGACTTATAATAATAATATTACAAATCAATTACCTATCATTTATACAAAATTAGAAATTTGCCAAGTTTAGTATAAATAAGAGTGAAGTTGAAAGGTAGACATGTTTACTCTTTCTGTTTTGCTAACAATATATTTGCAAACCACTTACAGTACGGTGGTGCCTGAAGCTCAAATATTCAGGCTGGTACGGTATGTGCATAAATTTTTTAGCAAAACAAGAAAATATAATAGAAAAGCATCTATACATAAAAGTATATTACACTGAGCACTTAATGAACCCACGCAGGCGGCTGAATTAACTGGATACACAATTTGGATAGGAGATCTCATTTTAATTCACCTACTGTTCGTTTCTGTCAGTTCTTTGTTGACTACCAAGCCAGATGGGTAGAAAGTATTTTGCCACAAAATGCTTTGTAGGCACCTCTGTCAGCAAAGATTTCACATACCCCAAGGGTGCAGCGACATACAGGGAGTTTAACATCAAGCCTAACAAATGGCTCTTTCTGCACAAAACTAACAATGCATGCACAGCAGCACCATTTGTGTCAGCCACTTGCCCCCTAGTAGTTCTATTAATTGTCATGTCAGATGGATGTTTTCCTTATATGTGTTTTAAAGATAACCAATGAATTATGGCACTGGAGCAGCACTACACCGCACTGATTGGACATTATCAGGGAAATGTGCTTGGTTAACAGGATATCTGTGTTCATTTTACAGTTCCTTCCCCTCCGCAGCAGTTTAGCTTTCAGCAATGACTGACAACTCGGGATCAGAGATGAGACAGGAACATAACAAGTGGAAGGCAAAACGATGTCTATGAAAACACCAATAAGGCTGGTTAGATTCGAAATATGCAAGAACAACAAAACTCACTTGAATCATAGCTGTTTTACTGACAGAGAGCAGAAAAATCTTCATTAATTTGCTCTGACGCTGTCTTATTTAATTGTCAAAGTTACATCTGAGTATATATTAGTCTGAGTAAGCAGTATAAGGCAAGTTGTGAAAGAGAAGACTTAACTGTGTTGTGGTGCAGCACTTTACAAGCTTCTTAAGTCCAAGGTAGCCCAAACCAGATAAAGACGCTATGGTAGAACCATAACCTGGTCAGTGTGTTACCAGACCAGAGCGGTTATGTTTAGGTCACCTATGAACTAGCCAGGTGACCTGTTATCAGTACCGATGACTCATCAACACTTTAAATGGGTGAACCAAAGTTTACAATGCGCTGATTTAAACCATACCAATGTTAACCCTTTTCAATACACAGCCAACAGGTGTAGCATTATTATTTTACCAAACTACCAGCTTGGCATAAGGTTTGACTTCATTGGCATTACACCGTACCTAATGTTACAAAAAATCCTCCTCAGACAGCTGTAGATGCTCATTACAGTTAGTGCATACTAAAATGTTGTGTGTTACCTGCAGATTGTGGTTTTTGTTTTTTTTACAGATCTCCTGGGGGGCTTGGATCTCCCAAGTGTCATGTCAGAGCTGCACTGCCTTGCTCTCTGCTGCTTCCTCTCCCCTATCACAGCATGTTTTTCACACACAGGTTGAAAAATGTATATGCTATGTTGTACTGTATATCATGTTTACACTTTTTTTTTTTGCAGAAACTACAGGGTCCACCGATGCCACCATGTCTGATTGCTATGGCAGGTAATAAGATGGAACATCCATGAGGGTGGAAGCCACAGGGAACGAAGAAGGTACTGACATAGACTCAATGGGGGAGATTTATCAAAACCAAAATCAAAGTTGCCCATATCAACCAATCAGATTGCTTCTTAAATTTTTCACAGGCCTTTTCAAAAATGAAAGAAGCGATCTGATTGGTTACTATGGGCAAGTCAGCAACTTTTCCTCTGGAGAGGTTTTGATAAATCTCCCTCAAAGAGTTTACTACTGCTGGTAGAAGAATGCAGCAGATGGTGATGCTTGTGCACTGAGCCACAACACCAAGTAAGAGACACTTAGGAAAGGTGTTAAAAGTCTTGGGTTTGGCACCCATTGTACAGAGAGTAGCCAGCTTCATGAAGTGTCAGTGGGAGTTGTTGTGAGAAGTAGGCCTGAGTTGACTAAAAAGCTAAGAAAGGCTACTCTGTATTTCAAGAAACATTTAGAAAATAGAGCTACCCAGTGTGAATGCAATCCCTAAGCTTTTGTGCCATCGAGGACTGAAATCTTCAAGATTTGTTGTCCTACTGAATGTGAAAAAAGAGTTCAAGGGGTAATTGAGTGATAAAACTTTATTCCCTATCCCCCGACTTCTGATACCCCCATGATTTTCAGAATGGGTCCTGACTCTCCCTGTTTAATGCCCCAGTCCCCACCTTCGGAGATGTAATTAACTTAGCAGTGATGGCCCACCCAGCCAATCACCTATTGAGGCAGGACATTGCTGTGGCCAGTGATTGGCTAAGCTGGCCGTCACTGCCGAGACAAGTTTATCGAGTGGTGAAGCCAGAACTTTCTGATGGGAGAGTTGAGGCCTTGTTCTGGAGACCCCAATGGGGTCACTCTGAGATCAGACACTTATCCCCTATCCTGTGTATAAGTGGGATAACCCCTTTAAGCAAACTTAATTTACCATCTTCTTTTGAAGGATAATGATGTGAGAGGATGTTACCCCCACATTAATAGTTTCTAAATATGTGTAGAGAATTTACAGGTAAAGAAAAGGGGACATGAGGCTAGTGTTAGGTGAGAAAAACGCCACTTTTTACTATCTTTCTATCCAAGAAGACTTCCCAATTTCACAACATTTTATGTATTGCCATGGTCTCAATATTAAGCAGATTGTATTTTAGCTATTCTTAAGGTCTAATGTTCTGCTTAAAGTGGACCCCCAATTACTCCTATAAAAACATGAGTTGTAGAGATGACAGAAGAAAACTTTCCCCAACCAGTATACCAGTATAGAGTATATACTGCACTAAAGGGATACTCTGCCCACAGACATCGTTTCCCCTATGCAAAGGATAGACAATAAGATGTCTGATCGCGGGGGTCCCTCCACTGGATCCCCCCTCCCCAATCTCCGTGCAGCACCCGTGCCGCTCCCATCATTCTAAACAATATTTTTAGAACGATGGGTTTCTGCGGGATGAGATGTGACATCACACCACGCCCCTTGTGAAGTCACGCCACTTCTATTTATGTCTATGGGGGGGCGTGGAATGAAAGAGGCGTGGAGTGACTGCCGTCACGCCCCCTCCCATAGACATGAATGGAGGGGGCAGGGCATGAAGTAATGAGGCGTGGAGTGACTGTCATCACGCCCCTCCCATAGACATAAATGGAGGGGGCGTGATGTGATGTCACGTCTCCGGCCATAGAAACCCAGCATTCTAAACATACTGTTTAGAATGCTGGGTGCGGCACTGACGCTGCACGGAGATCCTGGGGGTCCCAGCAGTGGGACCCCCACAATCAGACATTGTATCCCCTATACAAAAGATGTCTGTGGGTGGAGTACCCCTTTAAATCGAGTGTGAAACTTGGTGCCATAGAGGAGCTGGAAGAAAAGAGCAGGGACTATTGGGGACATTTATCAAGGTATTTAGTTCCTTTCTTTTACTTACAAAAGTCGCACAAAAAGGCACACATGCGCCTAAGCACTTTTTTGTGCAACTTTTGTGGGTAAGCAAAAAGTTACCTTACCTTACCTAAGCAAATTTGAGTTTTTACTTTGCAGTGGTCAGGTATTTATGGTGTGCGAAAGTCGCAAAAAAAAGTGATAAACCCCCTTCAAAAAGTCGTAAGTCTGCTCCAGGTCTGACTTAGAGTACAAAACTCCAGTACGTGAGCAAATTTTAAAAGTTGCCGCTTCTCATCTCCCCCCGCCACCTCACGTCTCTCCTCCCCCCCCGCTTCCACCTATCTCTCCTCCGCCACCACCGCTCATCTCTCTCCCTCCACCAACGCCGCTCATCTTCCCCCGCCGCTCATCTCCCCCACCGCCGCTCATCTACCATCTGCCTCAGGGGTAGATGAGCAGTAGAGGGGAGAGATGAGAGGCAGCGGGGGACAGATGAGTGGTGGCAGTGGGGGACAGATGAGCAACCGCAGTGGGGGACAGATGAGCGGCGGGGGCAGAAGAGCCTGCAGGCTCCCAGAAATATGAAACTACAGTGTATTTTCATATTTCCCGGCCTTGGCTGTGATTGGCAGGTCGGTCTCGGCCATTCACAGCCCAGGCAGAAATATGAAATCACAGTGTAGTTTCATATATCTGGGAGACGACCGGCTTAGCTTCTCGGCCACCCTCCCGCCCATAACTACCAGCCGTTGCAACTACAACTCCCAGCATGTCCTCTCTGAAAGGGCATGCTGGGAATTTTAGTCCTGTAACATCTAAGGTAGCCAGCGGGTGGGAGATGTGGAGAGCGGAGGGGGAGGGAGGGGGGGAATATGAGCAGATAGAGGGGGGAAGAGTGATGGGGGACATGAGCGGAGGTCGACTCGCAAAAATTACTGAACTACACTGTAATTTCATATTTTCCGGGTGGTATCGTGATTGGCCGACACCAACCGGCCAATCAAGGCATCTCCAAAGAAATATGAAATTACAGTGTAGTTTCATATTCCTGGGAGCCGGCCGGCTCCGCAACCCGGCCACCCGCCCGCCACTATCACTGGCCCGCTAGCCATTGCGAATACAGGGCATGCTGGGAGTTGTAGTCTTGCAACAGCTAGCAGGCGGGGTGTAGGTGCGGGCGGGTGGCCGGGGTGAGTGGCTGTTGCCTTCAGCTGTTGTTAAACTACAACTCCCAAGACAGGAGTTGTAGTTTAGGAATGGGATGCCTCCAGCTGTTGCTAAACTACAACTCCCATGACTGGAGTTGTAGTTTAGAAACAGCGAGACTCCAGCTGTTGCTAAATTACAAGTGATATCTTTCCCAGACAGCCAAAGGCTGTCTTGAAATTATGGGAGTTGGGGTTTAACAACAGCTGGAGGCTCTCCCTGTTTGGAAACGCTGGTTTATGGCCATTTTCCCTAAGGGAGGGCACCATAAATGTACTTTAACCAATTTTCCATGTTTTTTTCTTCTCATTCCAGATCCGTGTATGCAGAGGACTTCGTCAGAATTGGTGGACTACATCGATGACCAGCGTTTTGTTTAAAATTTATAAAATGGTTAATGAGGACTTGTGAGGGAGTGTTTTTTGGAATAAAAGTTTTTAAAAAGTGTTGTTGTTTTTTTAATTTACTTTACAGGCTTAGTAGTGGAAGCTGTCTGATAGACAGAGTCCTTTACTAAGCCGGGCTTAACGTTAGCCCCAATAACAGCTAGCGCTAACCCCAAATTATTACCCCGGTACCCACCTCCACAGGGGTGGCGGGAAGAGCTGGTACCAACAGGTCGGTAGCGTCAAAAATGACGCTCCTGGGCCTAGTCGGTAACAAGGTATTTTGGCTGGGGAGGGCCAGGAACAATGGTCCTCACCCACCCTGGTAACATCAGACTGTTGCTGCTTGGTTTGTATTTGGCTGAGAATAAAAATAGGAGGAAGCTTATGTGTTTTTTTTTTTTTTTGAAAATTATTCATGCAAAATATGTGTGGGGGTTCCCCATATTTTAATTCTCAACCAGATACCAACCAAGCAACAACAGCCTAACGGTCCGTCAGCCACTTTCTTTTGAGTCTTAACAGATGTTATTTTTGACGGGGTACAATGGGAAACAACGGGTCCCCACAGATGCCATTTATTATTATTCGTCTGTAGGGCGCCGTTGTTTTTTGACGGAAGTAACGAGAGGAAAAAAAACGTTACACAATGTATTTTTCCTCCTATTCTCCCTGGGTTCCCCCACTGACATCACACTGTTGCTTCACAAACGCAGTGTGAAAGAAGCCTAAGTTTGATATAATTTCAACTGTATGGACATACAGAATACATATAATGTGTCATTTTTACCGAAAAGTGCACTGGGTAGAAATGGAAGGTCCTAAAAGTAACAAAATGGCATTTTCCATGTTTGTCCCACAAATATTTTTTTTTTCACCATAGATCTTGTTGTGAAATTATTGAAGTCTTAACAAAGTAAAATTGGTGGTGCAAAAAAACAAGGCCTTATATGTAAAGTGGAAAATTGAAAGTGTTAAGAGGAGAAAAAAAAAGAAATTTCAAACATAAAAAAACCCTGCGTCCTAAAGGGGTGAAAAAGAATATATAAATAAATAAATATATATATATATATATATATATATATATATATATATATATATATACATATCTTACACATTTTTTACAGAGGAGGGGAGGTGGGGTTACAGGGTGCTGTTCTGGAGTCATTTATTGGTTTTTGCTTATGAGTGCTAAATTTATCAACCCCATGTGATAGTATGATAAATATGTCCCACATAAGCAAAAACCAAAGCAAGAAAAAATGCCCCCGTATGTATTTCTAGGAAGCCTGGGTGACTGATGCTCCTGTTCAGACAGGGCAAAGCGCTCTATAAATAAAGGTGTGATTATTGTTTACTGTGGATACGGTCTAACTGATGGGTATTTATGTGGGTATTTATGTGGGTCCAACTCTCCTTTCTTTCTGTTAGCTTACAGCATTATTTTTCCAATAAATAAATTATTTCATTTTTTGACACCAAGTTTTTGGCCGCAGGAAATATTTTTTTCTTCTCTGGTTTTGGCTGGGAATAAAACCCTCAACCAGCATATTTCGTCTTTATACACTGGCATCATTAAAATAAAACCCATCTGTTCTAACTGAACGATGCATGTTATAAAATTGCTGAGACCCTTGGCAGGAGAATTGATGGAAGCCATTGAGGGGCATTCATGGGATTCAATGATTTCTCAGCAAGGGACATCTGTTCCCCAATAATAAATAAATATATACAGAAAATGAGTTAAATTGCGTAATTGCCAGCAACTATCCCTTCATTGTGGTTTTCCTGCTAAATCCCAGCAAAAATTAAAGAATGATAAGTTAAGATACATTGAATATGCTAAGAATTAATACAGTAGAAAACTGTTTAAGTCACATTTCTCTGTTCATTGAGGTAGCTCAAGAAATTATTCATGTCTGGATGACTCAAACACTTGCGGAATACTAAACCCAATATTAAATGAGAAAGTAACTAAGGAAACATTTCAGAAATTCTGTTTGTTGAGTCTCTAATGTACTGCATAGAAGGGTAACACGGACAAGTAAAGATCGCCGAGCTGGGGACGGGACATTTATTCAGCTGAGTGACAATGAAATGATCTTAGTCAAATGAAACAATGTCCCGGCCATAGCAGCATGCCAATGTTCAGAGAATATTGGGCACATCCAAATATGAAGTGTACACAATTCCATGTGTGCGTAAATAGAGTATGACAAGTGGAAGGAATAGCCTGCCAGTATAATTGGCTATCTGCTCATCCACAAGTTCATTCCTGGTGCATGGAGACCAGATTTTGGAAGAAGTTTTGCCAATAATTAACTCATAAAATAAAAATATCACTTGAGGGTGGGTTCACGTATATAAAAGTGCAGCAAAATTGTGTCAGATTGTTATGTTTGGCCATAGTCTTTGCTTAGAGGGGAAATGTTGTTGGGAAAAAAAACTAAGGACATGTCATAGCTATGTGTGGGACTTCAACTAAGTGGAAGAATCATAGAATCCAAATACATTTGTCCTTTTCATAAACAGAGGTCAAAATGCTTTGCTTCCCATTATTCAGTAAGAGTTAAAGGGGTCTTCTGCCCCTAGACATCTTATCCACTATCCAAAGGATAGGGATAAGATGTCTGATCACGGGGTCCTGCCGCGGGGGACCCCCGCAATCTTGGCTGCGGCACCCCAGACATCCTGTGCATGGAGAGAACTTCGCTCCGTGTTGGATGACTGGTGATGCGGGGGGGAGGCTCATGATGTCATGGTCACACCCTGCTCGGGATGCCACGGCCGTGCCCCCTCAATGCAAGTCTATGGGAGGGGGCGTGGTGGCCGTCACACCCCCTCCCATAGACTTACATGGATGGGGTGTGACCATGACATCACAAGCGGGGCTCAGCCATGATGTCACTAACCTCTGGCGCTGAACCTGTTGCTCTAAATGAATGCTGGGTGCAGCAGGGAGATTGTGGGGTCCCAAGAGGTGGGACCACCACGATCAGACATCTTATTCCCTATCCTTTGGATAGCGGATGTCTAGGGGCGGAGTACCCCTTTAATTACTTGCAAAGTTAAGCTCCTGCTCATTTTTCAAATGTAGAGAATGTGGCGTGGAGAGAGGGAAATGCATTTAACACTGGGTGGTACAGTTATTTAGGCCACAATACGACACCCAGAAATTCCATGCACAAGCCCATTTCTAATTATTAGGATTGGAGTCATGCACAGAACTTACTGGTGTCTTAGGGTTTCCAGCGTGGACTAGGTCTCTCAATGCCCTTCTAAAGAATTACTACCAAATAATGAATTTCTATGTGTAGGTCAAATTATATCTGAGCAAAGCTTCTGGGGCAGCCTTCCATTGGAGGTGTATCGCATAAATATTTTGGGATATATATGACATTTACCTCTGATAAAGGTTGTACAGCTTAATGGAAAAAGGACCAAACTGAGCACCAAATCTATATATATAAAACTCAATGGGGGATATTTATCAAGGCTGTCTATGTCCCGCATCAATATAGACCAAACTACAGAGGGTTAGGCCGGTCTATTGTGCGACTAATTTATCTAAAGGCGCACGGCTCTTGATAAATTCTGTGCACAGACTTCATGATCTATGCTTTAGTCTATATTTAAAGCTGCTCCAGCATGGTCTGACATTTCGGTGTACTTTTGGCCGATGTGACTTGTCGCTGAAAAGTCGCTTTTGATAAATTCAGCACCAATGCATTTTTTAATGCATTTCGGTCTAAAATGGACTTGCATGCATCACATTCTAAAAATCCTCTAGAGCAAAAGTCGCAGAAAAGTCGCACACATTTAGACTGCGACTTTCTGTGCGACAAATTTAGACAGGAAAAACCAGTCTAAATCCTTTGATAAATCTCCCTCAATGTGTGTGTGTATGTATGTATGTATGTACCGTATATACTCGAGTATAAGCCGACCCGAGTATAAGCCGAGACCCCTAATTTCAACCCAAAATCCCAGGAAAAGTTATTGACTCGAGTATAAGCCTAGGGTGGGAAATACCTCATCCCCCCATGTAATCATCCAGACCCGTCATTAACATCCTCATCATCATCCCCTTGTCATCATCACACACATCCCCCCTTCATCATCCCCTTATCATCCCACACATCCCCCCTTCATCATCCCCTTATCATCCCACACATCCCCCCTTCATCATCCCCTTATCATCCCACACATCCCCCCTTCATCATCCCCTTATCATCCCACACATCCCCCCTTCATCATCCCCTTGTAATCATCCCACACCCCCCCTTCATCATCCCCCCCCCCTTCATCATCCCCACACCCCCCCCTTCATCATCCTCTTCTCATCATTCGCCCTCAGTGGTCTTCAACCTGCGGACCTCCAGAGGTTTCAAAACTACAACTCCGAGCAAGCCCGGGCAGCCATCGGCTGTCCGGGCTTGCTGGGAGTTGTAGTTTTGAAACCTCCGGAGGTCCGCAGGTTGAAGACCACTGCGGCCTTCAACATCATCCAGCCCCCTCTCACCCCCTTTAGTTCTGAGTACTCACCTCCGCTCGGCGCTGGTCCGGTCCTGCAGGGCTGTCCGGAGAGGAGGTGGTCCGGTGAGGAGGTGGTCCGGGCTGCTATCTTCACCGGGGGCGCCTCTTCTCCGCGCTTCCGGCCCGGAATAGAGGCGTTGCCTTGACAATGACGCAGAAGTACGTTGGCAATGAACGCACCTCTGCGTCGTTGTCACGGCAACGTGACTATTCTGAGGCCGGGCCCAAAGCGCTTAGAAGAGGCCTCCCCGGTGAAGATAGCAGCCCGGAACCACTATCCCACCGGACCACCTCCTCTCCGGACAGTCCTGCAGGACCGGACCAGCGCCGAGCGGAGGTGAGTATTCAGAACTAAAGGGGGTGAGAGGGGGCTGGATGATGTTGAAGGCCGCAGTGGTCTTCAACCTGCGGACCACCGGAGGTTTCAAAACTACAACTCCCAGCAAGCCCGGACAGCCGATGGCTGCCCGGGCTTGCTGGGAGATGTAGTTTTGAAACCTCTGGAAGTCCGCAGGTTGAAGACCACTGCGGGTGGGGGAGTTCACTCGAGTATAAGCCGAGGGGGGTGTTTTCAGCACGAAAAATCGTGCTGAAAAACTCGGCTTATACTCGAGTATATACGGTATGTATGTTCCACAAAAACTTTCAAACGGCTAAAGATATTAACATGAAACTTGGCACACATGTTACTTATATGTCAACAACAAACATTGTATAGGTAATTTAACCCTTACTCACCCCCATTTGCCAGGGGCGGGGTTTATGTTTAAAGTCCCATTCAACTCTATGGGAAATATATGTTACTGCATAACTTCCAAACGGCTGGAGATATTTCAATAATACTTGGTCACATGTTACTTATATGTCCACTTAAAATATAGGATAGTTAAATTAAACCTTCACCACTCTCATTTGTGAGGTCGGGGTTTTTGTTTAAAGTCCCATGAAAATCAATGGGAAATGTATGTTCCCACATAACTTCCGTATGGCTGGAGATATTTCAATAACACCTGGTACACATATTACGGGTCGGGATATGAGGTAGGGATAGGAGGTTGAGTTAGGAGGTCGGGATATGAGGACGGGATTTGAGGATGGGATAGGAGGAAGAGATAGGCGGTCAGGATATGAGTACATGATAGGAGGTCGAGATAGGAGGACGGGATAGGAGGACAGGATAGGAGGACGGGATAGGCGGTCGGGATAGGAGGTCGGGATAGGAGGTCATGATAGGAGGATGGGATAGGAGGTAGGGATAGGAGGTTGGGATAGGAGGTCGAGATAGGAGGATGGGATAGGAGGACGGGATAGGAGGACAGGATAGGAGGTCGGGATAGGAGGTCGAGATAGGAGGTCGAGTTAGGAGGTCAGGGTATGAGGACGGGATAAGAGGACGGGATAGGAGGTCGAGATAGGAGGTGGAGATAGGAGGACGGGTTAGGAGGACGGGATAAGAGGTCAGAATAGGAGGACGGGATATGAGGACGGGATAATAGGTCGAGATAGGAGGACGGGATAGGAGGTTGGGATAGGAGGTCGGGATATGAGGACGGGATAGGAGGTCGGGATAGGAGGTCCAGATAGGAGGACAGGATAGGAGGTCGAGATAGGAGGACAGGATAGGAGGACGGGATAGGAGGTCAGGATAGGAGGTCGAGATAGGAGGATGGGATAGGAGGTAGGGATAGGAGGTCGGGATAGGAGGTCGAGATAGGAGGATGGGGTAGGAGGATGGGATAGGAGGTCGCGATAGGAGGTCGAGTTAGGAGGTCAGGGTATGAGGACGGGATAAGAGGACAGGATAGGAGGTGGAGATCAGGGGCGGACACAGACAGCAGAGGGCCCCTGTGCAAAGAATATTCCTGGGCCCCCCCCCCCAGGTAATATGTTTGCTAGGTAAGTGGGTAGTACGTTTGCAAGTAGTACATTTGCTAGTTAGGTATGTAGAACATTTTCTAAGTAGGTAGGCAAGTAGTAAATTTTCAAAACATATAGGCAGTTAGTAAGTTCAGTTGGTAGGGAGGCAGGTAAAAGGTTTGGTGCTAGGTAGGTAGGTAGGTAGGCAGGTATAAGTTTGGTTGGTAGGTGGGTAGCCACATAACATTTGGTGGGTAGGCCCTTAGTCCAGTGTTTTCCAAACAGGCTTTGGCTGTTTGGGCATGCTGGGAGTTATAGTTTTGCAACAGCTGGAGGCACCCAGGTTGGGAAACAATGGACTAAGGACCTACCTACCAAACCTGTGTGCCTCCAGCTGTTGCAGAACTAAAACTCCCAGCATGCCTGGACAGCTAAAGACTATCCGGGGAATGCTAGAAGTTGTAGTTTTGCAACAGCTGGAGGAGCCCAGGTTGGAAAATACTGACTAAGGAGGTGTTTTCAAAACAGTGTTTCTCCAGGTGGTCCAAAACTACAACTCCCAGCATTCCCGGACAGTCTAGTGAATAGTGAGTACAGCTCTGGAGTATAATACAGGATATAAATCAGTACATAAGTAATGTAAAGTGACCCTACATTCACCGCAATAGTGACATCTTGTACAACGGGTGGCACCCATTGTGCAAAATCTAACTATTGCAATAAATGAAGGGTCACTTTACATTACTTATGGTGGAAGCAGCAGGTCACTCACCTCGTCTCCTAAGGAAACTTTTAGATTCGACTGTTGTGATGCTCCTCAGGTTCTGTTATATGAATGGCGGCTCTGGAGTATAATACAGGATATAACTCAGGATCAGTACAGGATAAGTAATGTAATGTATGTACACAGTAATCTCACCAGCAGAATAGTGAGTACAGCTCTGGGGTATAATACAGGATATAACTCAGGATCAGTACAGGATAAGTAATGTAATGTATGTACACAGTGACCTCACCAGCAGAATAGTGAGTACAGCTCTGGAGTATAATACAGGATATAACTCAGGATCAGTACAGGATAAGTAATGTAATGTATGTACACAGTGACCTCACCAGCAGAATAGTGAGTACAGCTCTGGAGTATAATACAGGATATAACTTAGGATCAGTACAGGATAAGTAATGTAATGTACACAGTGACCTCACCAGCAGAATAGTGAGTACAGCTCTGGAGTATAATACAGGATATAACTCAGGATCAGTACAGGATAAGTAATGTAATGTATGTACACAGTGACCTCACCAGCAGAATAGTGAGTACAGCTCTGGAGTATAATACAGGATATAACTTAGGATCAGTACAGGATAAGTAATGTAATGTACACAGTGACCTCACCAGCAGAATAGTGAGTACAGCTCTGGAGTCTGGCCACTAGAGGGAGCATCTTCCTGTGAGTCTGCTGAGTGTGGAGGAAGTCGTTTGCTGGATTGTTTGGTGTGTGTGCGCTCTGAGCTCTGCCGTGTCATCTGTGCCGGACAGCGTTCTTCCTTCCCCAGAGGGAGAGCGTGTGTTCAGGCATGAGCGAGGAGAGGAGAACCCCAACACCTGCCCCCCGAATCAGGTCCGCGGGGGGCAGGGGGAGCCAGCGACCAGGTGTGGAGGGACCAGCGTCAGGAAGTGCATCAGAGGTCTCCGGGTTGAGGCGCTCTGCCAGGAGGTGCAGCGATGCATCTCCAGCCACCCCTGAACCCGTAGAGACAAAGAGCAGCCGCAAGGCTGGCCCTGCAAGTTGTGGGACTACAAGTGCAAGAAGTTCCGGAAGCACAGGTACTGTGACAACAAGGCCTGACAATGTGGACTGTGATACTCCTCCTGGAGCAAAGCTAAATGCCCACGGATGTGTGGAGGAGGATTGGGGGATGCCTAGGGCCCGGGAGTCTGGAGTCCCCCATAACTCTCGTGTGGCAGAACACATCCGTGGATATGAGGAAGCAAGGGGCAGCTTGTATAGGCTCCAGGAGGAGGTACGGGAAGCAAAAGCCCTGATGGAAACTGCGGCGAAACGACAGAAAGCTGAGCTGTCAGCCCGGATTAAACAGCTGAAAAATGAAATAAGGATACTGGAGAAGAAGAGAACTTTTATTTTAGAGAACAGCGGGCCATTTAGGGAAAAACTTTTAAATGAAGACCGCTTTCATACAATGGAGAGAGAGAAGCAGAGACGGCTGAGGGGGCTTCAGCCACGGGTGGAGGAGGAAGGAGACGCTGCGGAGGCCGATAATGTTGAGCCAAATCCACCCGGGGGTCTGCAACATCTGACCCCATACAGTGGGCTCCCTGCAGGGCAAGTGGCGATGTCATCTGGCCGTGGCTCTGGCGGTTCGGGGGATGAGAGCAGCACCAGTCACCAGGGAGGGGCACTGATGGCCCAGATCCAGCTCCTGGAGTCCCCAGGTCGCCTCCAGGACTTCACGTTTGGGGATGAGTTACCAGAGGAGGCACCTGGGGGAAGGAAAAAGAAGCTAAAGAAGACCAAGCTCCAGGAGCAGGTAACATTTGTATATACCCCCCTCCTTGAGCCCCCCGGACTGGCCGCAGGGTCAGCTCACTGTGTGAACCCCATTTCTCAGCCCAGCCTGAGTTCTGCTGTGGACTCAGTGCAGGAGAGTGGGGAGAGTATGGAGTCTAGTGTGGCGGTGAGCTCCATCGCTGTTTGTAGTAACAGTGGTGGAGCAGACAATGTATCGGCTGTGAGGTCGGACAGTGATATTTGCCCAGCGATGGGCATGGATGGCTCTGGCACATTGGGCTGCTCCCTAACGGGAGGGGGGGGCGGCTTTGTGCCAGAGTCAGCTGCGGGAGCTCCGGTGGCTCTGAGCGTTGGCACTGCTGTTCCTTTGGAGCAGCGGTGTCATCGTGAAAGAGCTGCTGGGGCCAAGATGTCTTCGCCTCCCAGAAAGACTGGACTAAAACCTTTATTTTGTATTGGCGCCGCTTATCCAGAACAGCGGCGCCCAGGAGCAGAAAACTCCAGTACTGATGAGGCGGAGGGTACCAGTAAAAACAGGGCTGGGGCCACTAATAAACAGGCTAGGCAGGCTTCCCGGTCCTTGTATAAAGGACCGGTGACCTGTCCTGTGGTGGTGGCTCCAGCTCTGGTACCCAGTGATGCTGATGGTACACTATCTGCACCAGAACGCACCGGTCCAGCCAGTATGAATGAGGAGGCTAATGTTGGAGTGAATTGTAGTATGGGCTGTAGCACGGGTGGAGGTATGGGGGGCACATCAGCTAAAACAGGCAATAATGGTGTGAGTATGGATTATGTGGAGGAGGGTGGTGAAGGGGCACAGATTAGTGGTGGGGATGTAGGGCCTGGTCCAGTTGCACCCCCAGCGGTGGCAGCACCGATACGCAGCTACGCAAATGTCACCGCTGGGGGGAGGGGGGCACCTTCCTCGTCTTCTGGCTCTGGGGGGGGCAATTTGCAGCAGCGTCTCCTGGGGGCCTTAAGGAGAGGGGAGAGATCAATCAATGTAGAGGGTAGGGAGGTTGATCTATCCTTTTGGATAGAAAGACATGGTCTTTCAGCCTTCCGAGAGGAAAGAGGGGGGGATACTGTGTGGTCCCTCCCAACAGCCGGGCCAGGTGGTCTCCGAAGGAATGTGGTCCGGCTGAGGTGGAGAGGCAGTGATACATGTCCTCCAAGATCTAAAGTTGTTGAGCTTCTGCTGAAGTTGGGCTTTAAGGCAGCTGACATCTACGCCTTGATACATCCTTATGGTACCCCTGAGTTCGATATCAGCTTTGTTCGGCCAGAGGGGCTTGAGCTCTTCTGGTCGAATTATGAGCTGGTAAAGAATGAGCCCGGCTGGCGAGACTTTGCCATTCAGGCGGTGTCTCGCCAAAACAATGTCAAGAAGGTGACCGTTTTAACCCGTAACGAATCACTTTCTTGTATTGACATCATGACGTGGCTAGGTCGGTATGGAGAGGTGGTGGAGGTCCCAAAAAAGAACAGGGATGAATATGGCATCTGGTCAGGGGCCTGGACGTTTATGGTCAAGCTTAAGCTTTCAGGAAACACCGTTACCCATATACCATCTGCAACCTTCCTCGGAAGGGATCGTATCCAGATCTTCTACCAGGGTCAGCCGAAGCTCTGTCACAGATGTGGTGACCCCACACATTTTAGTGCCAATTGCACTGTGCAGAAGTGCACTCTGTGTGGGGAAATAGGCCATCTCGCTGCATCTTGTGCAGAGATTAGGTGTCACCTGTGTGGTGACTTAGGTCACCCATTCAGTCGCTGCCCTCGTTCCTTTGTCAACGCGGTTGTTGCCCCAGTGGGGGTAAGCCATGAGGTGAACTCTGCTGGGGGGATGGCTGGCGGGGATGAAGGGGTGCAGGGGCCAGGGAAGAAAAGTAAGCAGAAGACGCCTGCCCAACTGAGGCGTCTCAAGAAGCGTCAAAGGGATAGGGAGATTCGGGAGTCACAGGAGCATCAGCCAGCTGAGGTGGCTTCTGATCCTGTCCCTGCGACCAGTGTTACTGCTGAGGCCCTGGGGGATAGTGAACTGGATGAGGAGACTGGAAGGATCCACAAAGAGGAGGATACTGTCTCCTCGCTGTCCTCCCATGGTGAGAGCGCGGATGAGGACAGAGGGAGATGGGCAGAAACAAAGCGGGGTACTCGGAGGAATAAGAAAAAGGGAGATTTAAAATCTTCTCCCACCCGCCAGATGCCAAAGGAAGGTACAACTGACCCCCCTCTGATTGGTCTCTCCAACCGGTTCCGAGCCCTCCGCGACATTTCCTCTTCGGAGGAGGAGGCTGGGGGTGAGGTTCCGGATGTTGCGGTGGGGCCCACAGGGGACACTGAGTCCTCTCTCCCTGGGGAACCTATGTCTTCAGGGGGGGGGACTGGCTCAGAGTCAGGGGACGAGGAAAATGTAAATAAAGGGAAAATGGACACATCCATCTCACTAAAAAGGGGTAAACCATCATCTGATGAGGAGGGTGGTGGGGTGGATGGGAAGGATGGTGGGAAAAAGAAAGCTGTCTAACTCAATCACCCTTGATGGCGGCACCCTCTCCGTTGACTCTGGCATCCATTAATGTTGCCAGCATAAAGTCAGATACGGCTCGATTTGCGGCCTATGATTTTTTTGCCCATATTAATGCTGATATTTTATTTTTGCAAGAGACCAGGCTAACAGATATGTCATCTATCTACAAGGCTAAAAGAGAGTGGAGGAATGGGCCCTCCTACTGGTCTCTTGGGGCCGAGCCATATAGCGGAGTGGCGGTCCTTTTTACCGCAGCGGTAGAATGCCGACGGGTTATCGAGTTAGAAATGGGGAGGTGCCTGATCTTAGATGTCCTCATGAAGGGACAAGAACTTCGCCTTATTAACATCTACGGCCCACAGTCTAAGTGGGACCGGAAGTGTCTCTTTATGAGGATCAAGCCCTATCTTTTTACAAGTCGGCAGGTGGTCTTTGGAGGGGACTTTAATGCTGTCACGAGGCCCCAAGACAGGGGAGGTGCCAGAGACAAGCTGACTTATGATAGCGTCGCCCTTAATAGCATAGCGAGTGAGGCTCGCCTGGTGGATGTCCACATCCGGCACACCCCAGGCCACGCGGGATTCACCTATCATAGGGGTAGTTGTAGGTCTAGGATAGATAGGTTTTTTTTAAAGGAGGAGGCCGTCTCTTCAGCAGTGTCTGTTGTTGAGGTGGAGTTCTCCGATCACTGTTTAATTTTGTTTTCTCTGAATGTCACAGAGACCCCCCGGATGGGCAGAGGCTATTGGAAGCTGAATTCGTCTCTCTTGGAAGAAGCGGAGATAAGACAGTCCTTTGAGGATTTTCTTCAGAGCCAGGTACCATTGCTGGGCCTTTGTAGCAGTAAGTCAGAGTGGTGGGAGATCTTCAAGGAAAGGGTTGCGAGATTCTTCCGCCAGCTCTCGGGCCTCAGAAGCCTAAACAGGTACCGTTTGTACCAGGGCCTGAGGAAGAAACTTGAGAACCTTGTCTCGACTGGAGGTAGTCGTGACGATATCTCCAGAGTGAAGTCCTTGTTGATGAAGTGCCAGTATGACAGACACGCATCTTTGGTTTTTGAGAGGGATTACGGGAAGTACCGCTCGCCCGACCCTTACAGAAACTGCAAGATGTCAGTGAATAGTAAAATAGTCTCAGGACTGATTGATAGTACGGGATCCTTGAAAAGGTCCAGATCAGGGATCCTGGAGGTCGTCAGATCCTTCTACTCGCACCTCTTGGGAAGGAAGGATCTAGATCGAGATAAGGTATCAGCTTTCTTGGCTGAAACCGTCCCTGAACCAGGAGTAGACTCCTCTCTTGACGTTTTGACAGAGATGATCCGGGAAGAGGAAGTCAGGATGGCTATTGATGGGCTTGCCCTCAAGAAGTCACCCGGTCCGGATGGCTTAACATCTGAGTTCTATAAGACCTTTAAGGACACTTTGGTTCCCCTCTTGACTGGGGTTTTTAATGAGTGTCTATCCTCGGGCACTCTGCCAAAGTCAATGAGGAGGTCAGCGCTGATCATCCTGTCAAAGGGTAAAGACCCGTCCCACATTGAGAATTGGCGTCCCATAGCGCTTCTCAATGTGGACCGAAAGATTCTGGCAAAAGTGCTGTTTAACCGGCTGGTGGAGTTTGCACCCCGGCTCCTTTCGGGGGCTCAGCATTGCTCTGTTCCGGGCCGCAGTACATTTAGTGCTGTGCTCAGTGTCCGAGAGGCTGTGGAGCAGGGTAGGGCTGGCCACTGGAAGGGGTACTTGCTGTCCTTGGATCAGGCAAAAGCGTTTGATCAGGTTAACCATGAATACCTCTGGTCTGTTCTTCTGAGATATGGCCTGCCGGGGGGGTTTGTTGATTGGCTTAAGACCTTGTACGCAGGGGCAGAGAGTTTCCCGCTTGTGAATGGTTGGATTGGCCGCTCTTTTGAGGTTGGGTCTGGCGTCCGTCAGGGTTGTCCTTTGAGCCCGTTGCTGTACGTGTTTGCAATTGATCCTTTCCTTAGGAGGATTGATTGTGGACCGTTGGCGGGGGTGAGAATGGACCTGGCGGTGACGGATTTGGCTCTGAGGGCGGTAGCGTATGCTGATGATGTCACCGTGTTTGTCTCCTCACAAGAGGAAGGCCAATGGGTGATGTCAGAGGTGGACCGCTACTCGGAGGCATCCGGGTCCAAGATCAACCGGGATAAGTGCGAGAGTCTCTGGCTGGGAGGGGGAGATCCTGGTTTTGATCTCCCGGACGCCCTTCCAGAGCCCCAGGAATCTGCAAAAGTTCTCGGCATCGAATTTGGCCAAGGGGATTACCCCAAACAAAACTGGGACAGCAGGCTTAAGATCGCCGCTCAGAAGGTGGATCAGTGGAAGGGTTGGTCTTTGACCCTCGGGGAAAGGGTTAACCTGATCAAAACATTCCTGCTCCCTTTACTGATATATCTGGGCAGTGTATGCATGTTGCCAGAACCTCTTTGGACCCGGGTCTACAGTGTGTTCTTCCAGATGTTATGGGGGAACAGACTGAACCTAGTGAAGAGGGAGGTTACTTACCGTACGAGGAGACTAGGGGGGTTGTGTATGGTCAACCCTGTGGTGTTCCTAGTGAATACCTTTCTTAAGACCAATATAGCAAACCTCTGGTCAGAGAGGGCTCCTCCGTGGGTATCCTCCTGTAGGGGATGGTTTTGGCCTTTCTTCCAGGAATGGGAGACAGGAGGGCAAGTGAAGGATCTTCGCACACCACACGGGCATCTCCCGGCTTACACTACCCCGGTTCTGAAGGTTATTCGTCGGTGGGGTCTGGGGATGGGGGAGATTAGGACTCTGTCGAGGAAATTCCTTGACAAGAGGGTCCTGTCTTCTCATTTCCAGAGGCCATTGGCGCTCAAGGACTGCCCAAGTCGGGATCTGGAGGTGGGTTTAGAGCTTTTGAATTCTATCAGGATCCCCTTGAAGTTTTGGGACTTGACTTGGCGCTGCTTCCACGGGAAACTGTGTGTGAGGGACAATCTGAAGTGCAGGAGCTCTGATGACCGGGGATGTCCCCGCGAAGAGTGTGGAGGCATGCTGGAAAGCATGGAGCATTTTCTGCTTCATTGTCCCTTTAACACAGAGGTTTACACCAGGGTGGGCGCTTCCATTGGTTGGCCTTGGCTGGCCAGTCTCTCCTATGCGGAATGGGCCTATGGGGCATTCAGAAACCTTGGAGGCTGGGACCGGTGCACTTTATTCCTAGTCAGCTCAGTGGTTAGGTACTACACGTGGAACGCACGGTGTTTAGTGTCGACGCAGCGTAAAATCCTCCCTGTGGATGTGGTGGTTAGGAACATTCTCGGTGACCTGGTGAAGGTGCGTTCTCTGGAGTACGAGAGGCTGGGTGCTGGCAGGGCCTCTCGTCTATGGAGGGGCTCTGCCTTTAAAGTGCCTTAGCCTGTTGTCTCCCCCTGGTGGTGGGCTGATGCTGGCACATTAGTCTTTTTGTTTTGAGCAGTTGGTTTATGGTAATATAGGGCTTGCAGGCACTGAACTTGAGCTTTAGGGGTTTGTTGTTTGGCTTATAGTGTTATATGTATTTGTTATTGTATTTATTGTTGTAGTCTATTTGTATACTTATGTATTGTATATATTGTTAGTCTGTGTATATTTTATGTAATGTATATATTGTATATATTGTGTGATGCCACCTGGGGTTTGGGTTTAGTTTAGGTTGGGTGGTGGGTTAAAAAGGGGGGAGGGGGTTTGTATGGGACTTTTATATATACAGAAAATCCTGGACTGGTTCATGGACGTCTGGTAACATGTACTGGGGGCATGGGATGCGGGACCAGCTCAGGGCCAAAAAAAAAAAAAAAAAAAAAAAAAAGTGGTGTTATTTTGTTTGTGTTGGTTTTTATTATTTTGTATATATTATTATTGTTGTTGTTGTTATTCTTTTTGGTATATTACTGGTATTGGGTTTTTGGTATTGCAACTGGGCCAGGAAATTCACATTTAGTATTAGTGTATATAGTTTATTAGTATGGTATGGGTATTATGGGTATTATAGGAATATGTCTTTTGTAAATATTGTATATATTTGTTTGTGTGCAGGAATGAGTGTGTGGTGGACCGGTGTTGTATTTTATGCTATGGTGTTGGTTTTATGATCGTTATATTGATATGTTCTGTCGGATATGATATGTTTATGTTTTGTAATTTTTTTATTGTTATGTTTGAAATTTTAATAAAAGATCTACAGGATATAACTCAGGATCAGTACAGGATAAGTAATGTAATGTATGTACACAGTGACCTCACCAGCAGAATAGTGAGTACAGCTCTGGAGTATAATACAGGATATAACTATTATAATTACTAGGTTCACACTGAAAACTCTCCAGACAGCAATGCATTTCTGAGCGGATCAGCAAAAAGATCTGCACGGTCCTAGCGCCGCCCAAAGGGCTAGCTTCTGGAGATTCATCAATGTGAACCAAGCCTTATACATGTGAGAAGGGAATTATACATGTGAGCAGGGGATTATTATAATCCTCCACTCACATATATGTAACATCTCCCCATCACATGTATAATCTAATAATCTCCTCCTCACATTTATAATCGCAAAATCAGATTATACATGTGAGGAGGGGATTATACACATGTGAGGGGGGATTATACATGTGAAGAGGGGACTATACATGTGAGGAGGGGATTATACATGTGAGGAGGGGATTATACATGTGAAGAGGGGACTATACATGTGAGGAGGGGATTATAC
This sequence comes from Hyla sarda, assembly GCF_029499605.1. Taxonomy (NCBI): domain Eukaryota; kingdom Metazoa; phylum Chordata; class Amphibia; order Anura; family Hylidae; genus Hyla; species Hyla sarda. The sequence goes on along the minus strand of NC_079191.1, from coordinate 71,437,375 downwards.
ATGTGAGGAGGGGATTATACATGTGAGGAGGGGACTATACATGTGAGGAGGGGACTATACATGTGAGGAGGGGATTATAAACATGTGAGGAGGGATTATACATGTGAGGAGGGATTATACATGTGAGGAGGGGATTATATACATGTGAGGAGGGGATTATATACATGTGAGGAGGGGATTATATACATGTGAGGAGGGGACTATACACATGTGAGGGGGGATTATACATGTGAGGAGGGGACTATACACATGTGAGGGGGGGATTATATACATGTGAGGAGGGGACTATACACATGTGAGGAGCGGATTATATACATGTGAGGAGGGGACTATACACATGTGAGGGGGGGATTATACATGTGAGGAGGGGACTATACACATGTGAGGGGGGGATTATACATGTGAGGAGGGGACTATACACATGTGAGGGGGGGATTATAGATGTGAGGAGGGGACTATACACATGTGAGGGGGGATTATATACATGTGAGGAGGGGATTATACATGTCAGGAGGGGATTATACACGTTAGAGGATTATTATAATCTTCCCCTCACATATATTTATCATATCTCCCTCACATGTATAATCTGATAATCCCCTCCTCACATTTTTAATCCCCTCACATATATAATATCATAATCAGAGTATATGTGAGGGGATTATACAGGTGAGGAGGGGATTATTATAATCCTCCCCTCACATATATGTATTATCTCCCCCTTACATGTAAAATCTGATAATCCCCTCCTCACATTTATAGTCCCCTCACAAATATAATCTCCTAATAAGATTACATGTGAGGGGGTTATCAGACTATACATGTGAGGGGGAGATGTTACATACATGTGAGGGGAGGATTATAATAATCATTATTATCCTCCACTCACATGCATAATTTCTTCCTCCCACCCCACACACAATCGCAACCCCCCCAATCCTCACCCCACCCCCCTGCCAAACAACCCCCTACCCCTCAACTCACATGTAATCCAGATGATATACCGGTCCATCTGGCGGTGAGTGACGCTGCAGCCTGGAGGCCGTGTGGGGGCTGTAAATCACTGATAGAGGGGAGTGGAGGACTCCTCTCTGCTCCGCTCCTTTCATCTCTATGATGCCCGCGGCCCGCCGTGACGTCGCACGTCACGTCAGCGGGCGTGACTATTTCCCAGGCAGCCACAGCGGTCCTGGGATAGTGGCTGCCTGTGGAAGATTGACGGGGGAGGCGGCAGCAATGAGTTAAAAAAAAGGTAGCGGGCGGCGGTGGTGGTGGGCCCCCTCCCTCAGTCAAAAATTTTTAAGCCTGGCCCGCCTGTTTCCTAGCCCGCCTGTCATGACCAGAGCCCCGCGTGGGGCAAAAGGGGCTAGCTGCTTTTGGGCCCCCAGGAATGAGAGGGCCTGGGGGAGCTGCCCCTTTTGCCCTGCGTTAAAGGCGGGCCTGGCCCCAGCGGTCAGTGAGTGACTGTCACTCACTGACTCGCTAATAGTTTCAGTTCCGGCTGGGCCCCCCTGGCTCCTGGGCCCCTGTGCAGCTGAACAGGCTGCACATATGGTATGTCCGCCCCTGGTGGAGATAGGAGGTGGAGATAGGAGGACGGGATAGTAGGTTGAGATTGGAGATGGAGATAGGAGGACGGGATAGCAGGTCGGGATAGGAGGTCGGGATATGAGAACGGTATAGGAGGTAGAGATAGAAGGACGGGATAATAGCTCGGGATAGGAGGTCGAGATAGGAGGAGGGGATAGGAGGATGGGATAGGAGGGTGGGATAGGAGGTCGAGTTAGGAGGTCAGGATATGAGGTGGAGATAGGATGTGGACATAGGAGGATGGGATAGGAGGTCGGGATAGGAGGTCTGGATATGAGGACGGGATAGGAGGTCGAGATAGAAGGACAGGACAGGAGGTCAGGACAGGAGGTCGAGATAGGAGGATGGGATAGGAGGACGGGATAGGAGGACTGTATAGGAGGTCGGGGTATGAGGACGGGATATGGGGTAGGGATATGACTACAATATATGGGGATGGGATATGAAGTCAAAAGCTTTCTCCTCTGTTGATTTTCCTCCTCAACAAGGATGAGGAAGGAAAAACCGGGCAACGTCGGGTACTCAGCTAGTAGAAAATAAAGCAGAAATTAATTTTGTATTTATCTGGATTAACCCGATGTATTTATCTGGATTATACTCGTCCAATGGCCGTTACCGGTGTATGACGCGGGCTCCCGACTCGAGCCCGCGTCATACCGGCCAGCCCCCAGCTGATTCTTGTAGCTGGGGGCCGGCGTTAATAGCTGACATGCGGCGATCGCCGCGGCCGGCTATTAACCCTTTAGATCGCCGCTGTCAAAGTTGACAGCGGCGTCTAAAGGTGCCAGTATTAAGTCCCTGGTGGTCCAGTGGGGTGAATCGCCCCCCCCCCGCAGCGCGATCGCGGGGGAGCGATCCACTACTGAGGTAGCCTGAGGGCTTACCTCTCCTTCACTGCCGGCTCCAGTGCTCTGAATGATACAGCCTGGCAGGGCGCAGAGCACACAGATCATTGTGGTTTTATAAAACCACGATGATCTGTATGAGGAATCTAATGATTCCTCCTAAAATTCCCCTAAGGGACTAAAAGTGTAAAAAAAAAAAAGTTTAAAAAAAGTTTAAAAACATAGACATTAACCCCTTCCTTATTAAAAGTTTAAATCACCCCCCTTTTCCCAAATTCCATATTAAAAATATGTAACCATAATAAAAATAAACATATGTGGTATCGCCGCGTGCGTAAATGTCTGAACTATAAAAATATATCATTAATTAAACAGCACGGTCAATGGCGTACACGCAAAAAAATTCCAAAGTCCAAAATAGCGTATTTTTGGTCACTTTTCATACCATAAAAAAAGGAATAAAAAGCGATTAAGAAGTCCAATCAAAATAAAAATGGTACCATTTAAAACTTCAGATCACGGTGCATAAAATGAGCCCTCAAACCACCCTGTTAGTGGAAAAATAAAAAAGTTATAGGGGTCAGAAAAGGACAATTTTAAATGTATAAATTTTCCTGCATGTTGTTATGATTTTTTCCAAAAGTACGACGAAATCAAACCTATATAAGTAGGGGATCATTTTAATCGTATGGACCTACAGAAAAAAGATAAAGTGTCATTTTTACTGAAAAATGTACTGCCTAGAAACAGAAGCCCCCAAAATTTACAAAATGGTGTTTTTTCTTCAATTTTGTCGCACAATGATTTTTTTTTTCCGTTTCACCATAAATTTTTGTGTAAAATGACTGATGTCATTCCAAAGTAGAACTGGTGGCGCAAAAAATAAGCCCTCATATGGATTTTTAGGTGCAAAATTGAAAGGGTTATGATTTTTAAAAGGTAAGGAGGAAAAAACGAAAGTGTAAAAACAGAAAAATGCTTGGCCCTAAGGGGTTAAATAAAATTGTATGTAAACCTTTATGTAATATGATTTTAACTTTATTAGACCACCACAGATAGTTCATATCTCATGACCTCATGTTACCATAAACATCAGGTTTTAACCTAACTCTTACCCTAGACTTCTAGTTATATAAGCACTAACCCATAACCACCCTAGAGTACCACAAATAGTGGAAAGCCTAGAGTTCCAAAAATGGGGACAACACTAGAGTACAACAAATGATGACAACTTTAGAGTACCACAAATGGTGATATTAACCCACTTAATACCCACATTACCGTATACAACTGGATATAAAACCAAGAACACTAACCCGTCTATGTAAAAACAAGTGATATCGTGCATGTAGAAAACTGGCAAAGTAAGTATAATTAGGGAAAATAAAGAGATTCACATTTTTGAAAATCCATTGAGACAATAATTAGAGGATCAATGTTGAAGACTGGCTTATCTGATATACAGCCATTGGCATGCCTGCTGTACAGTATTGGTTATGGAGGTGGTAGTGGGTATATGCAGCAAACAGCAAGCTAGAGGAGTGTAACAGAGGAAAGAGCCAATGGGAGGGCTCGGTGTCATGGTGCCACATGCCATCATAGTTGAAGTCCGGTACCCTTCCACTGGATTGTCCCATGCTCTGTATGCTAGCACCATGAGAGTGGAGTGCACAATAGGGGATGGTGTATTATCTGGTGACAGAGAAGTGTTGTGGCCTTGAGGGTAAATGCACAGTCAGTCAAACACAAGAATTTGGAAAAAGTAACACAGTCCTTTACTTGGCAAAACTTGGAAAATATTTTCCACAGTTGATGGATCTGCAGTCACCAATAGCATTACAGTCAAAACCAGAGCTGGAGTGAGAGCTGTCTTGGGAAGATATAAAGTAGTGAAACTTGGGTTCTTGGAGCAAGTTATACTCTCCTTTAACCTTTGGAGTTGACTGTACTAGTCCTATACATATTGTGGGAGATTTGTCAAAGGATTTAGAAAGTCGCAGTCTAAATATGTATGACTTTTTTGGGACTTTTGCTTTAGAGGATTTTTAGAACATGATGCATTCTAGTCTATTTTAGACGAAAAAAAGTATTGGTGCTGAATTTATTAAAAGCGACTTTTCATCGACGAGTGGCATCGGAAAGTACGCCGAAATGTCAGACCATGCTGGAGCAGGTTTAAATACAATCTAAAGCATAGATCACAAAGTCCGTGTGCAGAATTTATCAAGAGCTGTGCGCCTTTTGATAAATTAGGCGCAGAATAGATTGGCCTAATCCTCTGTAGTTTAATTTATATTGATGCGGGACATAGACAGCTTTGATAGATCTCCCCCAATGAATGATAAGTATAACGGGTTGGCTTTTGGTGGATCTAATGCAAAACAAATATACTTCCTGTAGCTGAGCTACAGTGCTGCATGCAGGGTGCAGGTCTTTAGGTTGTTTTGTGTCGTGGGCTGTCCAGGCATGCAGGGAGTTGGGGTTTTGCAACAGCTGGAGGCACACTGGTCTGTATGATTAAGCCTATATCACGAAAGGAAAGGGTATTTTCCTGCAATGGCACACTTCCTTATCCACATAGACTCCATGTGTTACCTGTGGATATTATTAACCTCTTAAGGATGTAGGGCGTACCTGTATGCCCTACGCCAGGTCCCGGTGTTTAAAATGGGGTCACACCGTGACCCCACATCACACCGGGTCGGTCCCAGCTGCTATTCATAGCCGGGACCCTGGGCTAACAGCGCGCGGCACCGATCGTTGTGCCGCGCGCTATTAACCCTTCAGACGCGGCGATCAAAGTTGACCACCGGATCTGAAAGTGAAAGTAAACGCTTCCCAGCAGCTCAGTCGTGCTGATCGGGACATCACAATTATCGCGATGTTCTGATCAGCTAGGACGCAAGCGGAGGTCTCCTTACTTGTCTCCGTGGCATCCGATCAGGTTTTGAGCAATTGAGGCTTGAGCAATCGAGCCCCTATCTTGCTGATCCATGCAAAGCTATGGCTTTGCAGTGATCAGCATAAGAGATCAGTCTGTGCAGTGCTCTAGCACTGCAAAAAAAAAAAACTGTGTAATTAAAAATAAAAAACATATGTGGTATGGCCGCGGAAATGTCCGAACTATAAAAATATATTGTTAATTAAATAGCACGGTCAATGGTGCACGCACACCAAAAAATTCCAAAGTCCAAAATAGCGTATTTTTGGTCACTTTTTATATCATGAAAAAATTAATAAAAATCGATCAAAAAGTCAGATCAATACAAAAATGGTACTGATAAAAACTTCAGAACATAACGCAAAAAATGAGCCCTCATACCGCCCCATTCACAGAAAAATAAAAAAGTTATAGGGTCTCTCTTTTCTCTTTCTCTACCCCTCTACTACCTGATGCCAGATTATGTTACAGTTTAGGTTTTCGTTTTTTCTCAACTTTTTTGCACTTAGGTGAATATACCTTGCATTCTTTGATATCGAGCAGCTACGAGGACTACACTTATCATCTCCTCACCTGCCCTTGTAACCCTGAGATATGTGTCCGCCTGCTTGAAATGTAACATGCTTTTATGATCTCTATGGATGTTGTTTGCCCAGTACCTGTTATCTACTTGATGCTGCAACTCCATGTATATCCCTAAGGCCTTGTGTTATATACCTGTTCCAAGCATTTCTTTTCCCTTTGTATCTTGTTACAAATTTAATAAAAACCTTTTATTTGAAAAAAAAAAAAAAAGTTATACAGGTTAGAAGATGAGAATTTTTAACATATAAATTTTCCTGCATGTAGTTATGATTTTTTTCCGAAGTCCGACAATATCCAACCTATATATGTAGGGTATCATTTTAACCGTATGGACCTACAGAATAAAGATAAGGTGTTATTTTTACCGAAAAATGCACTGCGTAGAAACGGAAGCCCCCAAAATTTACAAAAGGAATTTTTTTCTAAAATTTTGTCACACAATGAATTTTTTTTGTTTCACCGTGGATTTTTTGGAAACATGACTAATGTCACTGCAAAGTAGAATTGGTGGCGCAAAAAATAAGCCATCATATGGAATTTTATGTGCAAAATTGAAAGTGTTATGATTTTTAGAAGGTGATGAGGAAAAAATGAAAATGCAAAAACGGAAAAACCCTGCGTCCTTAAGGGGTTAAATCTTCACTCCAATATGAGCCAATATGAAAATGCAGAGCTGCAGTATAAAGCATGGTGGAGTAACACCAATGTTGCCTTAGCCTCTGACAATATATCCTCTTATTGCGATGGCTCTAAAAAGCAGCCAGACAGCCAACACCGAAGTAAATAAATAGCAGCTAAGCATTGCCCATGGGCGGTGGTAATTTGTAAGACCCCCAACTGGTAATTCTCTCTTTACCGTCTGTGCAGTCAATAATATGAAATATTGAATTTATGGATGAAATACATTTTTGCCTTTCATGTTACCCAAGCTGCAAGAAATTTTAAAGTTGTATGAAATTAAACATAGCATAGGTAAGACAGTGCAAAAGAAATGACTGATTTTCTATCGGCACTGCTCCGGAGGCAGAATCTGTATCTTCTTTTATTAAAATGTCCTGTGAAGTGAGATGGATTCAACACAACCTCCGATAACAGTTATAAGCAAGTGACACTCATATAAATACATCAGTCTATCATGCCACATGCTGGTAAAGACCACAAATTCTCCTTTTCAGCATGCCCTATGCATAAACCCTATTTTCTTACCATTCTCTATGCTTATTGCACTTTGCTTTAATTATCGCCTGCAAATGTGATATGTAAACAACGTCTAATAAAAGTTGTCACTGCAAAGGCTGCATATTATGTACAATTCACAAGGAAAGCATGCGGGAAGGGAAACAGCTCACAAAACATGATGGATCCAAGGTTAGAGGAGATAATTAGCTATGAATACAACTATTGTACAAGGTTTAAGAGTGAAAAACACTAGGGTGAATGGGTGTGTATACGTTGCAATATCAATGCACTTTATGGCACCGGCGTTGGCATAAATATATATATATATATATATATATATATATATATACATATATATATACGAGTGCACGTATAACTGGAATGGCGGTCCTCTGGTTCATGAATCCATACAGAAAAGAATAGATGCAGCACACCATGCCACTGTAGTCAAAATAGGTAATTCCATGAAAGGGGTTATCTACCATAAGGTGATTTAGTACTTACCTTGCAGACAGTAATGGACATGCTTAGGAAGGATCTGCGCTTGTCTTGGGGCTAAATGGCTATGTTGTGAGATTACCATAACACTGTGGCTAGCTTTTTGTGAACTGGTATTTCCTGCTTGACTTTTCTTTTTTTGACTATAAATCCCAGAATTCCATTTTTAAATGAGCTGCAACTATTCAAAAGACCTGTGATTTTCAATCAGGGTGCCTACAGCTGTTGCATTGGTTGCAGATGATCTCTCTCCCACCAGGCGATTGCTCCACCCATTGAAGCAGAAAGGCTCCCTGTCATCAGCTGACTAGTGGGTCAGGTCACGGCCGCATTGCAAGCTGGGAAAAATCTGAGACAACAGTCATTTTGTATGCTGTTAAAAATAAATATTGGGGTGAAAATCACAGAGGAATTGTGAGAAAACCATCACACACAGGTACAGACACCATATTATGACCTACACTAACTTTACAGCCCCTGTAGCATAGTCTAATAAAAAAAAAATCCAGAAATACCCCTCTAATTCCAGACGTTTTGGTAGTATGGGAATGGTAGTGTGAGACTACCAAAATGTTGTCTCTGACACGGCATGGAGTTAATCACCTATTTTGACTACAGTGACATGGTGTGCTGCATCTCTTCGTTTATGCATGGATTGATGAACCAGAGGACCACAGCTCCTGTTATGTGTGCACACTTACTACAACTTTTGCAATGTCACTTGATGTCTGCTTTTATTTAGAATATATATATATATATATATATATATATATATATATATATATAATGGGAATACTGTGAGGCCTATGCTATATACTGCAGCCATATTGGAGCTCTTCAGGTCTTAGGGCAAGCTAGGTGGCACACAGTACTCAGAGCAGGGCTTACAGTACTTCCCCAGTCTTCTGAAGATAATATCTGTCTGTTATAGCAATAACTGCACCTCTGCGACCAATATTAATTAGTATTATAATTTGTTTGCATCGTGCTGAAAATTGTTGTTTAAACTAAATTTGCTGCACAGCAGGAAATACGCTACATATTCGCCTATGAGCAAACACACAGGGCTACCTGTGGCAGCCCTGTGTGCACAGTGAGGTTTGGAGGTGGGCCCGCACATCACAGTCATGTGGGCACACTGGCCCCGCCTCTAATCCTCATTACACTGCCGAGGGGAAGCACTGTGTGTTTGCTCATAGGAGAACAAAGCACATTTCTCCTGGGCAGCGTGAAATAAGCTGTGTATACACAAAGGGGGGAGATTTATCAAAACCTGTCCAGAAGAAAAGTTGCTGAGGCCTTTTCAAAAATGAAAGAAGTGATCTGATTGATTGCTATGGACATCTCAGAAACCTTTCCACTGGACAGGTCTTGCTAAATCTCCCCCAATGTTTGACCCTACTGTTAACCTGCTCTATGACTTTTACAGTTATATTAGGTTTTAGCTGATTTTCATTGTTTTGCCTGTGTACTGCATAAAGATATGAAGGGCATAGGGCATAAAGAGTTATGCCCTATATGGAAGAATTATTTATGTATTTTATCATGCAAATATTTATACAACTAAATACAGCTATTTTTATGGACTATTTAGTGTACCAGCATTTATTATGTACTGTAAGGTATTGATATTTCTAAATACACTAATGGTGGCATTAGTTGGCCATTGTGTGGTGGTATTGTTTTGGAGTTACATGGCAGTTAACAGGACATGAACATGAAGTTAACAGGTCAAATATCAACTTCACCTATTTACAGGGTATTTCATTTTAAATGTATGTAGGGGGTGCAGAGGGTATGGTTGCACATGGACTAAGGAGTCTGAGAGGCCCATTAGGTCTCTCTTTACTATCTGAGGAGATCCAAACTATAAATGAAGCATTATACCTGGGGGTCGAGTTATAGAAATTCCCTTGGGTTCCTAAAGTAGCGACACTGACATTATCATATCCAGAATGCATAGTTTACAGGGGACATAGACTGTTGGTAGCATTATGCCACTGCACTGGATCACTTATTGAGAATTACATGGTAATATTTTTTGGAAATTGTATTTTGGCATTTTTTTTTTGAGTTCTGAATGATGGAATTTTTAGCAAACAGCAGTCTAAGCCTCTGTTGAGACTGGACTTAGATATCTAACTGCAGTACGTCACAATCCCTGAGATTACAATGCAGCAGTGCTAAAACACAACCGAGCAGCCAACACTGAAGAGGAAAAGCATCATCCAAAGGTAATGACACAACCTGCCATCTACTGCACTTTAAGCAATTTAAAGGGGTACTCCGGTGGTTAAGATTTTTGGCTATATTGCATCTTCTTTTAATGTTCAAGTTTTTTGCAATTGACATGTATTATATGTTTGTTGTGCATGTGTCTTTTTTTCTTACCTGTTTGTGGACCAGGAAGTTCTGTAATTCGGCATTGGATCTCTTACTTTCATCCATGGTGTTGGCCATGTTAGGATTAGACTGTGGACAAGACGTCAGGGCTTTTATTTTCTCTGTTCTTTGTTTCCATGACTGGGCGGCTTCTTTCACGTCCAGCTTATGAATATGTAAGGTTTCCAAAGTTAGAGCTGGGGGGAGCGAAGTCAGAGCCCAGAGGACGCAGGTCTGCATGAGAGAAATAAGCCACTCCCCCTCCCAGAGGTCGCATGTCTGCATGAGAGAAATTAGCCAGAGCCGGGGGAGAGAGGACGTACACAGTTCCTCATCTCCACTCCCCCTGCTCTGTCTTCAGAGGACGCAGGTCTGCACTGAAAGAAGACAGAGAAGATAAGAGAGGACATACACTCCTCCTCATCTCCTCCCTGAGCTCTGTGTTCACTGAACGGGAGGATGACAAAATGCAGGACTGGGGATGTATAGACTGCAGGGGCTGAGGAATAAATCTCATACTTGGGATGATTTCTATGTGTGAAGGGGGGGGGGGGGCCTCCTGAATGACACTGGCTGGGAGTTGTAGTCCCTGTTATGTGTGTGTATGCTAGTGTTTCCCAACCAGCTAATTCTGGTAGTAGTAGTTTTGCAACACCCTGGTTGGGAAACACCCGTGTATGCGCGATAGAGGTGTGATGAACTACAACCCCCAGGAGACTACAGAGGCAGCATGCTGGTGTTATACCACAGACTTCTGAATGACACATGCTGGGAGTTGTAGTCCCTTTTGTGTGTGTATGCCAGTGTATCCCAACTAGGGCTGATTTATATTAGTGTGCTGTGAATAAGGGGGTCAATCCGGGAAAATAGTAGGGTGGGTAATGGGCAGAACAAACAAACAAATAAATAAAAAGGAGCGGCCCCAAACCAGCAAGGCATGTGGCATGCTCGGATTTGTAGTTTTCAGCACAGCAAGAAACAGGAAATAGAAGCACAGATAGGAAAACAAAGTGAGGGATAAAAAGACGACAAAGAATGGAAATATAGTAGCCTAAACAACAAGAATAGAAATGAAACAAAACAAATAGGGTAAGTCAAAAACGGAAAAACACGTTTACCACCGGAGTACCCCTTCAAGCTTTATTGTGACCTCATCAGGTTGTACAATCTGATAATATGGTCCTTTTACAACTCTATAAAAGATTAACTTAACCTTCAATTTACTAAATCTACAACATAAATTTAATAAATATTTTTTTTAGGAATCAGTATTTAAGGTTAAATGCTGTATAAAAGGTCATATAAATGCTATGAGTTCCAAGGAAAAATGAATTAATTCACCCTTCTGATTGAAAATAAAAATATTATCACGTATAAAAGATAATACGTGAGACTCGGTTAATTTGGGACCACCTTTAAGGAAAATGTATCTATTCTATATCTTTGGAGTATTGTCCACTTTGGCTTTTTTTTTTTTTCTCGAGCCAAACAGACCCTTAATGGGTTGGAGCACAACAGACACTGTCAGGTCCAGCCGGGTCCCATTGACTTTAAATGCGGTCTGTTGGGTTTAGCTGATGCTTGCAGTATTTTTTTCTCTGCTAAAGTCCTGTAATTTAAACGGACTCAGTGAATGGAGCTCCCACAATGCTGATGTGAACTTGGCCTTACACATGGCTGCAGGATATCACATTGGATTTGATTGTAGCCTGTATACAGGACATGTATTTAGCTTAAAGGAGTATTCTGCCCAAAGATATCCTATCCTCTATCCAAAGGATAGGGGATAAGATGTCTGATCGCAGGGGTCCTGCCACTGGGCCCCCCATGATCTCTGTGCAGCACCTGGAATTCTTTGCCGGCTGCTGCTCCAGTCTCTCAAACCGCTGGGTTTCCAGGATGGGCGAAAAGACCTCACACCATGGCTCTTCCATTCATGTCTATTGAGGGGGTGTGACGGCCGTCACGCCCCCTCCCATAGAAATGAATGGAGGGGATATGGCTTGATGTCACGTCTCCCATCCTGGAAACAGTTTCTGAGACTGAAACAGCTACAGAATGCCCAGTGCTGCACAGAGATTATGGGGGGTCCCAACAGAAGAATGAGCAGAATACCCCTTTAAGTATATAATATTGGCATTTAGTCATTATTAAGATTTACAATAATTGTTGTTCAAACTATTTGTAGGTTTTATATAGGCTTCTACCGTTTTCGCAAAATAGTGAAATATTTATTTATTTATTTTAATCAAGACTACTTGCAAAGTAAAAAGCTATCTAAAGAACATTCTGTACTTTCCTACTTTTAGCAAATACAACATTGTGGATTTGACTCTGCTTATTCGGGTCACATAAGACTGCAGCTATTTTTCATACAAGATTTTCACTTGCAGTCGCTTTCAGCAGGACTAACTCTTTACTATGGTACCTGTTTCAGAAAAATGTATTTCAGCATTTCCTCTTTATACCATAATTTTCACTGCTCCTGACATATATAAATGGTTCTTGCCGCAACACTTACAATTCTGATGTCCGTATGCTGGCAAACCTGATAAAACACCATGGGATAATTACATCTTGTGACCCCTTTAACAGGACGCATACACTGAATAAGGATGCTGCAAATTTGTGAATGGATAATTTTAACTTGTTTTTCTTATATTAGTTTTGTTCTTTTATTCTTTTGACAGAAGCAGTAATGCTTCCAGAATGTTACTCATTTTATTTAAGGTCACATTAAAGTTGTTTCATGACTTGCCAAGATAAAGTGTCATCCTAGGTACCGTGCTAATTTCCTGGCTGGTCTTCCCGGCAATACTAGACCACCTGGTGGTTTGTCAGATCAGGCTGTCGGGCATTTTCTACTCACGGTAGCTGACCTTCTTCTGAAGGAATACTCAGCTGTATAGAAGACATTGTAGTCACAACTATATTTTCTGTTAAAAGCTGCATCAATTTGTCGCTAAAGGAATACAATAATGTATTGTGGTGGAGGCGGTCACAAAATGACCTACTTAGAGGTGAAATAGCACTTCGTCTTAAGAATCTAGATGACCTACTTAGGGGAAGAATCACTATGGAAGAGTTTTGTTTCCTGCCATTTCTAGCACAATTTCAGTCATTTTTCACTGAATAAACTAAATGAGTATAATTATGTTTTCTTATTTGGTGTAGACAAATTGGAAAGTATCTATGTTATATCTAGTACAGGATTTGTGTTGTATCTACAACCTTTAATTAAAAAAAAAATTGTGTTGGATGGCCTCATTCGTTTTAGTAGGTAGTAGCTGCCTAAGCTCAGACACCTTCTCTTTAAAGGTAATTGCCTCAGAGGTAAGATGTCCATATTTTATACTTTTGTGACCTATGAAATTGAAAACAAAAAAAGTTTGTCTCTACGTTTTGCCTCCTTACATTTTACATTAAAGTAATCAGCATTTTACTAAAAAATATTAATTTAATTCAAAATAGCTTAGTGATCCCAAGAAGTACAATTTCTATGCACTTTTTAATGTACAGTATGCATTAGTCATTCAAATTTTTTATTTTATTTGTTTTTGTAAAAAAATTTAAAATCCACAGTCACACCAGATGTTAGACATCACATCAAAATAAAATCTTTTGATCTTAATTCTAAGCATCATATCTGGAGGAAACCAGACACTGCTCATTAGCCGCCCGATACCATCCCACAGTGAAGCATGGTGGCGGCAACATCATGCTGTATGTTTTTTTTTTCAGCATCTGGGTCAGGAAGACTGGTCAGAGTTAAAGGAAAGCTGAAATAAAGCGCAGAGATATTCTTAATGAAACCCTGATCCAGAGTGCTCTGGACCTCAGGATGGGTCAAAGGTTCACCATCCAAGAAGACAATGACCCTAAGAACAAAGCCAAGACAACACAGGAGTGACTTAGGGACAACTCTGTAAGTGTCCTAAAAGGGATATTCCGGCCTTATACATCTTATCCCCTATGCAAAGGAAAGAGGATACAATGTGTGATTGCAGGGGTTCTGCAGCTGGGACCCCCACATCCTTGGTGCAGCACCTGGCATTCGTGCATGACATGACGTTATGACCCTTCCTATAGACATGAATGGAGGGGGGCGTGGTGTGACGTCACGAGGGGGTACGGCTGTGACGTCATGGTTCGGTCTCCAAGGCTGTGCCCAGCCCAGAATGCCAGGGGCTGCAATGAGATTGTGGTAGTCCCAGCGGAGGAACCCCTGCAATCATATATCTCATCCCCTTTCCTTTGGAGAGGGGATAAGATGTATAAGGCTGGAATACCCCTTTTAGTTACCCAACCAAAACCCTGTCTTGATATCCAGTAATCATCTCTGGATAGACCTGAATATGTCTTCCACCAACAGTCTCCATCCAACCTGACAGAGCTTGAGAAGATCTTTAGAGAAGAATTAAAGAAAATCCCCAAATCCAGGTGTGTAAACCTTGTGGCATCATCCTCAAGTAGACTGGAGGCTGCAATCACTGCCAAAGGGGCTTCAACTAAGTACTGAGTAAAGGGTCTGAATACTTATGCCACTGAAATATTTTTATTTTTAATAAATTAGCAAAGAGGTCAAACACTCTGTTTTAACATTCTCATCATTGGGTATTAAGTGCAAAATGATGGGGGAATTTTTTTTATATTTGCACAAGGTGCAACATTAATCACATATGAGAAAGGTGAATGGGCCTGAAAACAGGGGTGTAACTAAAGGAGCCCCAAAGCACATCTGCTTTATAAGAGACCAGTATCATAAATAGCTCATGGGGCCTTGTCAGAGATTTCAAGGGATACTCTGCTGAAAAACATCTTATCCTCTATCCAACGGATAGGGGATAAGATGTCTGATCACGGTGGTCCTGCCACTGGGACCCCTGGGATCCCCGGGCCGGCAGCAGTGGCCGTCGGAACACGGAAGCTTAGAGCTTCCGTGTTCATGACGTCACACCACGCCCCCTCCATTCATGTCTATGGGAGGGGGCATGACGACTAGTACATAGCCGTCACACCTTCTCCCATAGACATGAATGGAGGGGGCGTGGAGACTGTAGTCACCAGTCATCTGGCACGGAGCAGAATTCACTCCATGCACTGGATGTACAGGAGTACCCCTTTAACCTCTTAAGGACGCAGGGCGTATGGATACGCCCTGCATTCCGAGTCCTTAAGGACGCAGGGCGTATCCATAAGCCCGTGGGAATTCCGGTCCCCACCGCTAGCCGGTTGGGGACCGGAGCCGGATGCCTGCTGAAATCGTTCAGCAGGCATCCCGGCATATCACCCAGGGGGGTCATTATGCCCCCCCATGTCGGCGATCGCCGCAGATCGCTGGACAATTCAGTCCAGCGATCTGCGGCGATTCCGGATCAATCGGGTCTCCAGTGACCCGGTGACCCGGAATTACTGGCTGTTCGGGGCCGTCTCTGATGGCCCCGAACAGCCAGAGCCTGCAGGGGTGAGGTGGCACTGGTGCCACCTCACGATCGCCCTGATTCGTCGGCCGGATTACCGGCCAACCAATCAGGGCGCCTGCTGCGGGTGTCACTCCCGCAACCCGCTCCGCCCCGCTTCCGGAGGGCGTGAGCGGGTGTGGGAAGACGACCCCGGGTGCTGGGGACCCCGATCCCCGGCGTCCATGTTGGGATCGGGGCCCCAGGAGCGACGGCGGCGGCGAGGGACAGTCCTGCGATGGAGCAGCAGCAGGAGGTGAGTTACAGCCTCCTGCTGTTGCTTAGCAACAGCTCCCAGCATGCAAAAAGGGCATGCTGGGAGCTGTAGTTATGCAACAGCAGGAGGCAGACCACCACAACTCCCAGCATTCCCTTATGGCCATGCTGGGACTTATGGTTTTGCAACAGCTGGAGGCACATTTTTTCTATGGAAAAGTGTACCTTCAGCTGTTGTATAACTACAACTCCCAGCTTGCACAAACAGCTAAAGTGCATGCTGGGAGTTGTAGTGGTGCATCTGCTGGTTGCATAACTACAACTCCCAGCATGCCCGTTGGCTGTCGGTGACTGCTGAGAGTTGTAGTTTTGCAACAGCTGAAGGCACACTGGTTGTGAAACCCATTTTTTTTTTCACCTAACTCAGTGTTTCACGACCGGTGTGCCTCCAGCTGTTGCAAACTACAACTCCCAGAAGTCACCTTACACCATGCACCGTACATGCTGGGAGTTGTAGTTTTGCAACAGCTGGAGGCACACTGGTTTTGAAACACTGAGTAAGGTCACAAACTCAGTGATACACAACCAGTGTGCCTACAGCTGTTGCAAAACTAAAACTCTCAGCATGTACAGTCTGTCAGCGCATGCTGGGAGTTGTAGTTTTGCAACAGCTGGATGTCCCCCCCCCCCAATGTGAATGTACAGGGTACACTCACATGGGCGGAGGATTACAGTAAGTATCTTGCTGCAAGTTTGAGCTGCAGCAAATTTTCTGCAACAGCTCAAACTGCCAGCGAGAAACTACTGTGAACCCCCGCCCGTGTGACTGTACCCTAAAAACACTGCACTACACTAACAAAAAATAAAATAAAAAGTAAAAATCACTACATATACACATGCCCCTACACAGCCCCCCACCCCTCCCCAATAAAAATGAAAAACGTCTGGTACGCCACGGTTTCCAAAACGGAGCCTCCAGCTGTTGCAAAACAACTACTCCCAGTATTGCCAGATAGCCGTTGACTGTCCAGGCATGCTGGGAGTTTTGCAACAGCTGGAGGCACCCTGTTTGGGAATCACTGGCGTAGAATTCCCCTATGTCCACCCCTATGCAATCCCTAATTTAGGCCTCAAATGCGCATGGCGCTCTCTCACTTTGGAGCCCTGTCGTATTTCAAGGCAACAGTTAGGGTCACATATGGGGTATCGCCGTACTCGGGAGAAATTGTGTTACAAATTTTGGGGGGTATTTTCTGCTATTACCCTTTTTAAAAATGTAAAATTTTTGGGAAAAGAAGCATTTTAGGTAATTTTTTTTTTTTTCTGCATATGCAATAGTCATGAAACGCCTGTGGGGTATTAAGGTTCACTTAACCCCTTGTTACATTCCCCGAGGGCTCTAGTTTCCAAAATGGTATGCCATGTGGATTTTTTTTTGCTGTCCTGGCACCATAGGGCTTCCTAAATGCGGCATGCCCCCAGAGCAAAATTTCAATTTCAAAAAGCCAAATGTGACTCCTTCTCTTCTGAGACCTGTAGTGCGCCAACAGAGCACTTTTCACCCCCATATGGGGTGTTTTCTGAATCGGGAGAAATTGGGCTTCAAATTTTGGGGGGTATTTTCTGCTTTAATCCTTTGTATAAATGTAAATTTTTTGGGAAACCAAGCATTTTAGGTAATTCTTTTTATTTTTTTTTACATATGCAAAAGTCGTGAAACACCTGTAGGGTATTAAGGTTCACTTTACCCCTTGTTACGTTCCCCGAGGGGTCTAGTTTCCAAAATGGTATGCCATGTGTTTTTTTTTTGCTGTCCTGGCACCATAGGGGCTTCCTAAATGTGTCATGCCCCCAGAGCAAAATTTCCTTCAAAAAAGCCAAATGGGACTCCTTCTCTTCTGAGACCTGTAGTGCGCCAGCAGAGCACTTTTCACCCCCATATGGGGTGTTTTCTGAATCGGGAGAAATTGGGCTTCATATTTTGGGGGGTATTTTCTGCTATTACCCTTTTAAAAAAAAAATTACAACTTTAGGGAAACCAAGCATTTTAGGTAAAATTTTTTTTTTTTACATATGCAAAAGTCGTGAATCACCTGTGGGGTATTAAGGTTCACATTACCCCTTGTTACGTTCCCCGAGGGGTCTAGTTTCCTAATTGGTATGTCATGTGGTTTTTTTTCTGTTCTGGCACCATAGGGGCTTCCTAAAGGTGACATGCCCCCCAAAAACCATTTGACGCTCCTTGCCTTCTGAGCCCTCTACTGCGCCCGCCGAACAATTAACATAGACATATGAGGTATTTGCTTACTCGAGAGAAATTGGGTTTCAAATACAAGTAAAAATTTTCTCCTTTTTATCCCTTTCAAAAATTCAAAAATTGGGTCTACAAGAACATGCGAGTGTAAAAAATGAAGATTGTGAATTTTCTCCTTCACTTTGCTGCTATTCCTGTGAAACCCCTAAAGGGTTAAAACGCTTACTGAATGTCTTTTTGAATACTTTGGGGGGTGCAGTTTTTATAATGGGGTCATTTATGGGGTATTTCTAATATGAAGGCCCTTCAAATCCACTTCAAACCTGAACTGTTCCCTGAAAAAAAGCGAGTTTCAAAATTTTGTGAAAAATTGGAAAATTGCTGCGGAACTTTGAAGCCCTCTGGTGTCTTCCAAAAGTAAAAACTCATCAATTTTATGATGCAAACATAAAGTAGACATATTGTATATGTGAATAAAAAAAATTATTTGGAATTTCCATTTTCCTTACAAGCAGAGAGCTTCAAAGTTAGAAAAATGCCAAATTTTCAAATTTTTCATAAAATTTTGGGATTTTTCACCAAGAAAGGATGCAAGTTACCAAAAAATTTTACCACTAAGTTAAAATAGAATATGTCACGAAAAAACTATCTCGGAATCAGAATGATAACTAAAAGCATTCCAGAGTTATTAATGTTTAAAGTTACAGTGGTCAGATTTGCAAAACATGGCCGAGTCCTTAAGGTGAAAAAGGGCTCAGTCCTTAAGGGGTTTAACAATCCAGAGTTCAATAACAGTGATGAAGCAGACCCCACCAATATGTCTATATTACAATTTTTTTGAAATTAATTAAAATGTTTTTTTATTTTTTTTAAAGGCTTTATGCATTTTTTTCTTGTAACTATTTCAACAATATTTTATGTATTTTTTTTTTTTTTTTATTTAGCTTTTATTACATTCGGACAACGGTTTTCTTTCTTGATCTTTTATTTTACCTAGAGTTATTCGAGCCTATGTGACATGTATGCCAATATATAATTTTGTGTATCTTTAAGACCCATGCCATTTGTTAGACTATCCTTGCGATACTGTGCACCAATGTGTTAAAAAGCAATCCTGTTTCCTTCTTTCAACCAAAAGTTATTTACCTCAAAATCCCTAAAGCCCGGTCTTTCACAGCAGGCAACAGCTGCTGATTTCGATACAAGCCGAACATACTTAAAACACCTGATCTATTCTGGCCATTGACCACTGAATGAAAAATCAAATTGGTCCAAGACCTTAAATGCGTCTGGCTGAAAGCCTGGTGCTGAACGCTTAATTCTGGGCTGTTTTAATGCACTGAGATATTATTAGTTTTCAATGAATTTGACTTTGGTCTGTGTGTCGACTTTTACTATTCTACTGTGTCACAGGAGGATGAAGATTTTAATTATTTGTAACAGTTTGGTGAGGGACTCGGATGACCCATTGTCAGAGAGTAATTTAATTTACTGTTGAGCACTTGCAGTTTTAGTTTGTTTGACTTATCCAAAATAATTTAAGACATAATGATGGCACTATGAGAGCATCAAAAAGGCTATTTGACCTAGGATCAATGCAAATCTGTAGTAGTGCCACCCTACCTATCATATGCCGGGCCTGATTGTGACTTAAAGGGGTATTCCAGGAAAAACTTTTTTTTTTTATATATCAACTGGTTACAGAAAGTTAAACAGATTTGTAAATTACTTCTATTAAAAAAGTCTTAATCCTTTCAGTACTTATGAGCTTCTGAAGTTAAGGTTGTTCTTTTCTGTTTAAGTAATCTCTGATGACACGTGTCTCGGGAAACGCCCAGTTTAGAAGCAAATTCCCATAGCAAACCTCTTCTAAACTGGGCGGTTCCCGAGACACGTGTCATCAGAGATTACTTAGACAGAAAAGAACATCCTAAACTTCAGAAGCTCATAAGTACTGAAAGGATTAAGATTTTTTAATAGAAGTAATTTACAAATCTGTTTAACTTTCTGGAGCCAGTTGATATATGAAAAAAAGTTTTTTCCTGGATAACCCCTTTAAAAGCAGCCCTGGCACATAGAACCCATCAGCCCACATACTATATCACCTCTCACCCCATCTCGCAGAGAAATTCTGGTGCACAGAGCACTAAAGCAAACTTAGCACTTCTTTCCCTACTATATCATCGTCTAGACAAGAATGAAAATAAGTGGAACATATTAACACATAATCAGATTCAGTCAGAGTCAGGCCTATCCTCACTTTTTTAGTCAAGGAAAGGGGTTTACAAGCACTATTATAATTAATATTTCCACCATAAAGTGCCCATGTAGTGGTAGATAATAACTCTAAACAGGCTTTTTAGACAGTATAAGTGACTCTTGTTAAATCCAGTGACTCACAGGGGACGTCTTCTCTAGTTGTATTTGTTCCTTTTGCTTGTGTTTTCTATCCTTCCCAAGCCCTTACAGTATAATAACTTCTCCCAGTCACAACTTGTCTGTAATGTCCGTTTATGTGTTTTTGTTTTTTTTCTGTTTTGGGGTCCGTTCAGACACTAGGTTTGTGTCTGAACAGTTTTCTGCTCTCTCTGGCTTGGGATGAGTTAATGCTCTTAGCCTATGGCAGCTCGGGTGGGGTTATTTAAACCTGAGCACTGCTGAAACTTGGGGCTGGTAATTGAGTTCTACTTTGACCATGTCGGGTTTATTTTGCACCTTGCTTTTGTCTGTTTTAGTATTTATCTGAGTTTTAACCATTGTTATGAGTCCTGTTTATTATATAGATTTTAGCCTGCTTGGTGTTAGTGCATTTGTTGGGTTTTTAGTATTGTATATGTTCATTCTGCTTATTCCGTATATATCTTAGTCCATGAGTTATGTCAGTCCTGTTTTGATCTTGTTAGTTCCTGCTACTCTTAGGATAGAATTCACGAGCCTTTCTGCTAATCTGTCTATCTAGGAGTTAATCTTGTGACTGAACCAGTGTTTGCTTGTATTTAGTATCTCTGTTTCTTTCTAGGCCAGTATCCTGATCATTCGGTGGAGAGTGCCTGCTGGCTAGGAGCCTATTTGGTTTGGTATGGATGTCCCTCCATGTTTGGTGTGGGGAGTCTGGTGTGTTCTTTGCTCTGTGTCCAGTGTGAACAGCATTCTTGATTTCCTGACCCGTTTAGTATTCTGACTTTCAGTTCTTTTGTTCATCCCCTACATCTCCTGGTTTTGTCTGACTTTGCCTTGTTCTAACCGCAATAGGGAGTGTGCTGTGTTAGTGAAATAATACTGTTATTCAGTATGACATGCAGATTACAGGCATCGCTATTAGAATCACTGCCGCAGAGCATCTGGATGTGGCAGATTTTTTATGTAATTTTTATTTAATATAATTTGAATATATTTTAATTTTTTGATTACCCATTCTGGTGAGCATCGAGCTGAAGGTCCTCCACCAGGTGAGATACCACCTGTTCCAGCCTCTGCCTCTTAGTGTCCCCCTGACCGTGAAAGTGCAGATGTTTCATTTAATTAGTTAAGGTTCATTGTTATCGCTCCAAGCTGTTTCTCTGGATTCTTGTGATAATTATATTGGTAATATGATGTCGACGACCATAGGGCCTCAGTCTTGAAAAGATTACATTGAGGTTTTTTTTTATTTAAATTTAGGATTTATATTAGATTCCCAAGTTTAATGTCCTAATGTCCTAGGCACAATGACAGAGCCTAAAGGTGGCATCAGCGTGAGGAGACCATAATCTGGCAGAATAACACAGCCTGGAATTGGCGGCAGCAAGAGGAGACCATATAGTGGCTGAATGACACAACCTGGAGTTGGCGGCAGCATGAGAAGACCATAGGGCCTTATAATCCCTAAGATTAAAAGATGAATTTTCAAATTTAAATTGAAGATTTATGGTAGCTAACGCTACCTTAAAAATTTGTAGGTAATGTCCCAGGCCCAGCAGCATGAGTAAACCATAAAGTGGATGAATGACACAGCCTGGAGTTGGTGGCAACATGAGTAAAACATATAGTATCTGAATGACACAGCAAGGAGATAGCGGCAGCATGAGGAGACCATATAGTGGCTGAATGGCACAGCCTGGAGTTGGCGGCAGCATGAGGAGACCATATTGTAAATGAATGACACAGCCTGGAATTTGCAGCAGCAAGAAGAGACCATATAGTGGTTGAATGAAACAGCCTGGAGGTGGCGGGAGAATGAGGAGACCATAAAGTAGCTGAATGGTACAGCCTGGAGTTGTCGGCAGCATGAGTAAACAACAAAAAACGTGGTCTCAAATGGCTGGAGGTGCTCAACCCCAAATGCGGTTGTGCATTTATACTGGGGGAGCAGATCCTGCCCTTGTAGTCCGTTGCTAAGGGCGATCCCCAGCATAAAAATGCATACAAAGGAGAATGCCTGCAGCGGACTACGTGCCACAATAGAATCCTACACGAGATAGACGGTGTGGATGTGTAATAATTAGAATAATACAATACAGGAATATGGGTGCACTACTGTGGTAGATGTATACAATGACATTGGCTATCCCTCAACACTGATGTTAAAATTGAGACTTTCGCCAGTGTATCCTTATATGAAGGACACACCAGAGCCCGCACACCAACGCCAAGGTTTCTCAAAATGGCGCGGGACCTATGCTAATCCTACCTGTGCGTGATAAGCAAAACAGGGGCCAGTGGGCAATTACGGCAGCATGAGTAAAACATATAGTGGCTGAATGACACAGCATGGAGTTGCAGCAGCATGAGTTAAACATATAGTGGCTGAATGACAAAGCAAGGAGCTGGCGGCAGCATGAGTAGAACATATAGTGGCTGAATGACACCGCCTGGAGTTGGCGGCAGCATGAGTAGAACATATAGTGGCTGAATGAGAAAGCGAGGAGGTGGCGGCAGCATGAGGAGACCATATAGTGCCTGAATGGCAAAGCCTGGAGTGGGCGGCAGAATAAGGAGAACATAACGTGGCTGAATGACACAACGTGGAGGTGGCGGCAGCATGAGGAGAAAATATAGTGGCTGAATGACACAGCGTGTAGGTGGCTGCAGCATGAGGAGAACATATAGTGGCAGAATGAGACAGACTGGAGGTGGTAGCAGCAGCATCAAGAGTCCTGAAAGTGACCCGGTGACAGAGTGGTGCAGTGGGTGGCAATACCAGTACCAGGTGACGGAGATGGGTGAAAAAAGGTTTGATGCAGAGGAATGTTTGTAACTGGGGAGCAGCACCTTAAATCTGTTTGGCACTATCCATTTTTGTGAAGTCTGAGTGTGGCACCATGGTCAATCTACTCTGATGCATCAGGCATTGGTACATGGAAATCCTGGCTGATCCATGCCTGATTCATCTTCACAAAGGTCAGTCTCTCCACATTTTTCATAGACAGACGAGTTCTCTATGGGTTTACTATGGCCCTACTCTGATGGCACACTACTGGCTGGGCAGGACAGCTTTTCCAGTTTGGCTGCCCAGAAGTACAGCGGATCTTCAAGGTGTAGGCTAGAGGAAGTGCGTATATCGCACGAAACCAGCTCGTTCCGGCTTCCCCACCCTCCACCCACCTCCCCCGCCTGCCATCTGTAATATCCTCTCTGTTATGGAATAAATCTACTGAACGCGGTGAGTGCCGTCTCCTGTCTCGCTTCTTTTGTTCCAAGGATCTTCAAGGTGTGTTGGCATGGGCATGTCAAGGTATGCCACCACCTGCTGGTTCAGGTCCTACTCCAGGTCTACCTGCTGCCGATGAGTTGCTTCACTATGCTGGTGAAGAAAGGTTCTTATCAGCTACTGTAGACTCAGGCTGCTGCTGATGGAGCTAGTACTGCTCTTTCCACCCCATCCCTCCCCAGCAGCCATGGCAGTGGAAGGTGTGCGCAGAGGGTCCCCTGAGCCAGACCTGCAAGAGGATGGACGATGGCGCCGATAGGCATCGGCCAACTGACTACATAGGATGTCTATGTAGTAGGTCAGTTTGTCCTCCCTCTCAGTTAGTGTAAAAAAGGCCCCCATTTTGTGCCGGAAGCAAGGGTCCAATAAGGTGGAGAGCCAGAAGTCATCCCGCTGCCGAATGGTGACAATTGGGGGCTCAGTACACAAGCAACTGAGTATGCATCGTGCCATTTGTGCAAGTGACTCGGAGGGACTCCCTGCCATCATCTCCACTGCATACTGTCACGGTGTGTCTGGGTTCTCTGTCTCGCCTTCCTCATAACCCTCTAGCTGCTCCTAATCCTTCTCTCCAGATGACTAGAAAAACCGCCCATTTCGCAAAACCTAAACTGTGCTTCCACTGTGCCCCTCCCACTCCTCCTACTCCAGTTCACCCCCACAGGGCTCATGTGGCAGTGAGATGTAGGCGCCACGTCTCCAGTGCCCTGACCAGCCATCATTTCCAACACATGTTGTAGGAAATGAATCAGTGGAATGACGTAGTTCATGCCGTAATCCTGGCGACTGACTAATAATGTGGCTTCCTCAAAGGTGCCTGAGCAAACGGCACATGTCACGTAGGAGCTGTCACTGGTTGACATTGAAGTTACACAGAGGAGTCCCCCTATCCGCTTGGATCATCAAGAAATCGATGATGGCTTTTATCTGTTTGTATAGTTGGTCCAACATATGGAGGGTGGAATTCCAATGTGTGGCAAAGTCGCAAATCAGACTATGTTGGGGGATACTGTTCTGACGCTGCAGTTCCAGGAGGGTGTGCTTTACAGTGTACGAGTGGCTGAAGTGCATGCAAAGTTTCCTTCCCATTGTTAGGATGTCTTGCAGATGGGGGAACACTTCAGGAACCGCTTGACAACCAGATTGAACACAGATTGAGCCCAGACAAGATGTTCTACCCATTGTCAGTCACCATGGTTCCCATTTCCAGTTTTCGTGGAGTAAGCCATGCTCTGATTTCTTTATGAATGACATTTAGCAGGTCCTCCCTTGTGTGACTCACCCTGTGTGACTCGCCAAGGCAAACCATGTAAAGAACACCGCCGTGCCCTGCACACATGGTATGCTGAATGGGCACTGAGACTTGTCCGTGCAGTGGAGGCTGAGGACATGGTGGAGGATGAGGAGGCGGAGTCGCACACTGTCACAGGACCAACTGCCTGAGAGAGTAGAGGAGGAAGCAGCGTGACCTGTCCAAGTTGGTGTTGTGGCTATGCAGGAAGCACATTCACCCAGTGGGCCATAAAAGACATGTATTGTCCCTGACCATAGTTATAGCTCCACACGTCGGCACTGCCATGCACTTTGGTACACACCGACAGGCTCAAGGACTGGCCCACCTTCTCTTCCACAAAATTATGCAGGGCCGGTACTGCCTTCTTCGCAAAGAAATGACTGCTTGGGGCTCTCCACCTCGGCTCGGCACAAGCCATCAGTTCTCTGAAAGGTGCAGAGTCCACCACTTGAAAAGGGAGGGACTGCAGCCCCAGCATCTTGAACAGGAGCATATTCAGCTTCTGTGCCGTTGGATGAGTGGGCACATATTGTTGTCTCTTGGACATGGCTGTGTCGATGGATTGCTGGCAGAATGACTGACTAAAAGTAGGAGCAGGAGCATCTGGA
Source organism: Hyla sarda (assembly GCF_029499605.1). Classification (NCBI taxonomy): domain Eukaryota; kingdom Metazoa; phylum Chordata; class Amphibia; order Anura; family Hylidae; genus Hyla; species Hyla sarda. The sequence continues at coordinate 71,411,835 of NC_079191.1, read as the reverse complement.
GCAACAGAATGAGGGTATGACACACAGCTTCCTTCGGCTGAGGTGGTGGAGCCTTGGCTGGCTGAAAGAGGGAGCGGAGAGCCACTGGGTGATGCAGCAGGCTGGACCACCACATAGGAGCCACGCATCTCCCTGGCCGCTTTATGGTGGCACAGCATATGTTGAAGCAGGGCCGTGGTGCCAACATTGATACCCTAGCCACGCTTTACCTTCTGCCGACATATCTTGCATGTGGCTATGTGAACCTCCTCCGGATGCTTGATGAAAAACTGCCACACTGCCGAGTAGCTGATTTTCCCACCAACAGTTCACACTAATTGACTGCTACTGCCGCTGTCTCCAGGAACCCCTGTTCCAATACCTCCCAGGAAGGTAGGCTGCTGCGAAGCAGGTGGTCTCCCTTGCGCTTGTTTGGGTCCAGAATTTCCACTTCTGCCACCATGCTGACTGCCAACCATGCTACCACCTTGCTGCCTCAGCTGCTGCCTCACGGGCAACCTGCAACCCTCTTCTCCTAATGATGATGAAGCCCCTTCTGCACCCGGCACCCAATTGCGATCGGCTTCATCATCGTCAACAAGTGTCTGCACGTCACTGATGTCCTCCTCAGGTTCCCCAACAGTGTCTGAGCGCTGGCAACACCATCTCCCACGTCAGTCTCCTCATCACTACCTGCCCGGTTAGCGGAGGAAGCAGCGGATGTCTCCTCCACTTCTTGGCTGGGCAGTAGCTACTGACTGTCCTCTATTCTGATCGTCCTCACTGAATAGTGGAGCTGAACCCACAGCATAAGATACTTCTGTAGGGGAGGGAACAGCATAGGACAGAGGCAATGGGCAGATGGGTTGCTGGTCGAGACACCACCACTAGCTGATACCGGGAGATCAGGCCTCTCGCTGCGACTCCTGCTGCCAGTCGCGCCTGGTCAGCTGCGACCTCTGCCTGATGAATTTAGGCCTCTGCCACTCTTCTGTGCACGTCCTGGCACTTCTCTGTGTGACATACTTAGTGCATATATGGGGGAGTAAAATACTCTTCACTACGCCTAAAACAGTATTTGTCTAGAACAGCAGCAGCTGTGTACTTTTGGCTGGCCTTTTACAGTATCCAGGCCCTTAAGACTTTATCAGGAACAAAATGGTACAACACTTTGATGTACTTTGATGTACTTATGTGTCCCACATTTAATATCGCAAACCCTACATGTTTTGCAGGGCTGTGTGCCAGATTCTGGCACATTGCGCCAGAAATTCTGTCTGCGCCAGAATTTGCGCCAGAATTGAAAAAAACCTGACTAACTCTCCATTTTACTAAGAAAATCCAAAAAAGGGGCATAGCTTTTGGGGAAAGGGGGTGTGGTCACAGAAAAGGGACGTATTCCCGACATTTTAGAAAAACCCAACATATTTACTAAGGTTTCCACAGAAAATGTGCTGGATTTCAGCTGAGGAAAACCCGACAGATCAGAGCATGTGTAAAAAAAGAAAAATGTAGGGAAAGTGGAAAATGTAGGGAAACCTTAGTAAATACCGTGGAAAATAAATTATAGGGAATTAAAACCCACAAAGAAACCTACACTCCACTCTTAGTAAATAAGGGCCTTTGTGTACAACACCGGCCGGTGAGTACTTTTGGCTGCCCTTTCACAGTATCTAGGCCCTTGAGACTTTATCAGGAAAAAAATGGTACAACACTTTGATGTACGTATGTGGTATGCACTTATGAGGGCAGAAAAATGTGCTACAGTACGCTTAAAAAAGTTTTTGTGTACAACACCAGCCGGTGAGTACTTTTGGCTGCCCTTTCACAGTATCTAGTTCCTTGAGACTTTATCAGGAAAAAAATGTGACAACACTTTGATGTACGTAAGTGGTATGCACTTATGAGGGCAGAAAAATGTGCTGCAGTCTGCTTAAAATGTTTTTGTGCACAACACCAGCAGTAGACACCAGCAGTAGCCAGGATTTGTGCTTGAGCTGAATCGCTGCTGTTCTTCTGTGCAACACACTGCTCTCTGATCCTCTCTTTAATAGAATGCTGTAGACAGTGACTGGGAGGTGGATCGCTGCAGTAAGCATGCTTTTCTGTGACGAACAAACTTCTCTCTGTCCAACAGATTGCCGACTTGACTAGGAGGTAAATCGCTGCTTGAAAAAGCTTTTCTGTGTAACACACACAGGTCTGTCTGTCCCCAGTGACTGGCCACAATATGGCTGCAGATTACATAGGGCTGTGACATCACAGGGGTGCCTGGCTGCTGATAGGCTGCATCCTGCATGTGATTCAGGGTCATGCCGCCTACCATTGTTCCCGCATTCTCAGGATTTCTTGCCCCATGTCCTCACATGTGGATCTGCCATTTTAGATGCCCTGGAGCCTGGACCGCACTAAATCGAGTTCAATGAAGCGATTTGCACGATCGGATCGTGGCTATATTCGCATTAATTACAAATCAAATTTTCCATGAAATTAGTAACAAATTCGAATTTGTCATATTCGAATCGCTCATCTCTATTACTGACCTATTCTCCGACTATTTACAGTTACATTTGGTTTTGTTGTCCTCGACGCCATTGCACTTCGGCTCCAAGTTGTCGATCTGTCATTTAGGGCAGATTGGTAAGTAGGAGGGAAAAGTATCTTAGGGACAGCTTAGGGCTCACTTCTCCCTGCCCCCGTTCATGACATTGTCTCTGCAGAATCAGCTGGACAAACATGGTATTTCCAACATCCTTCCTTTATTTTTCCCAACTACACAAACTACAATTCATAGTGCTCCAAGTGCTAAAAATGCACTCAGCTAGGAAGGGACTTTCACTATGGTTGGGGTGAGCGCTCCAAGTAGGTATGGAATGAGGTGCTGGTTAAGATTAGGACAGTGTATCCTCAACCTTCTCATTATAATATCTATGTGACATAAGCCTTCCAAAAACTGTTGGCTCATTGTCCATCTTTGTATACATATATTTGATAAATGTATGTCTTATTTTTGTGAACTATATCCAGATGCTTAACCTGAAGCTTTAAGGCAGAATGTGTGCAGCTGTGCCCCGCGGGCTATGTTCCATTTATAATACTACTTATGCAGCAGAGAGATCATTTGGCCTCCTTAGACACAAGGGTCAAGGTAACACTTCTACCTCTGAACACCTTTAAGCTTTATATGTTTATACCACCATAAACCTCTATTCTTGTAATATTTATGGAAAAGCAGATCCTTTCAGTACAAAACAAATTTGGTTCCAGTTATTTTGGCACGATGGGCACATGCAACACAGGCTACCTCGGTATATAATTTTTGGTGTTGTGAGCCTCTCAACTTTTTCTTTTTTCTTGCAAATTTGGTTCCATTTAAACGATAAAAAAAAGCTTGTGTGGAAAACTGTGAAGTGTTCATTAAAATGGCAAAGTAAATAAAATAATACATCCTGACTGCAATATATGTACAGATGAGAGAAAAATGAATTGTGTTCATGGGTGAATTCAGTTCTTCTGTGTATCAGCTTTCCTAATGTTCCTGTTCTGACTCCCATGGTTTGCACAAATTGTACAACTCCTGCCTTTTGAAGAACCCTGATGTTTGTAATTTATTTTTTCAATGTAGAACAATTTTGGCTAAGCAATAAAGCTCTTTGTAAAGGTGATTTATATTTTATAGCCTGGGTCCAATTTTTAAACAATGCATTCAGCATTTATGTGCATAGAGTGGCTCGCCAGCTACAGATTGGGCTTAGCCTGACTGCGTTCCTGTTTTGGAGTACTGGACTCTCTTCAGGGAGTTTCATTAAGCCTGCTTTTCACAGCCATGGCAATAACCCTTGTCTATTTTTACTCTTCTAATGCGTAACATCAGGAGCAGCGGGATAATTGGGAAATTTCCTTTAAAACTGTACAGCATGTATTTGTTAAATGCTAAAGTTGTGTTTATAGATCAGCGAATCGAATTGGCCGAAGTCAAATTCGTTCCGAATTTCATCAAAAATTCAATTCGGACCGAATCCGAACTTTGACTCAATTCGAAATAACACATTTTTTTATTAGCGACACCCGCTGCGATCGTCCTGTATAATGTATATATGCAAGCAGCTTTCTCCTGTGCTCGCATCTCTGCAATAGATAAAACGATCGCAGAGGGTGTCAGGAGTGACATCCACTATGATCTGTCCTTAACTGCAGGTACTACTTCTCCCAACATGGAGCACACTCTGCTCCATGCTGGGAGCTGTAGTACCTGCATTAATAGACAGATCTCAGTGGGTGTCACTTCTGACACCTGTTTCAAATTGTCTATTAATGCAGGTACTACAGCTTCCAGAATGGAGCAGAGTGTGCTCCATGTTGGGAGCAATAGTACCTGCAGGTAAGGAAAGATCACAGCGGGTGTAACTCCTGACACCCGCTGCGATCGTCCTGTATAATGTATAGATGTGGGCAGCTGGCCGCTCTTCTCTGGTCCCATTGTAGTATGAGTATATGCCGTATATATACCTATTCATATTTCTCGCAGAGAGCTGTGATTGGCTGGAACCATCACTGGCCAGCCGGAATATAGTGCAGTGATGCGAGTGCTGTCCATCTCTGCAATAGATAGGACAATCGCATCGGGTGTCAGGAGTCTATTAGTACAGGTACTACAGCTCCTATCATGGAACATTATGTTCCATGCTGGGAGTAGTAGTACTACCTAAAAAATTTTAAAAAATAGAGAAAAAATATGAAACACACACACACTGTATAAAACACAATATTAAAATAGATTACTAATAAAAAAAATTAAAAAATATAAAAAAAATGATATAATTTTTACATTTAAATGGCCCCTTTCTACATTTTTATTATTGTTGGCTACATTTTTAGGTCCCTGCCCGCCCACATACATTGATCCCTGTTTAAAAATTAACATTAACATTGTTTTTTTTGTCTTCCAATTTTCGGGAGTAGGCAGGGTTCAGAAAATTCAGCGCTCAATATCAAATATGAATGAGGAGTGCGTTTCATAATTATTTTTCTAGTATTTGTTTTAAATCCAAATTTTTTATATTTTCATTTAAATTTTTTAGCACCATTTATTAAATTTTTTCAGGCATTTAGATGTGCTGCCATGAATAATTGTGGGGGTCAGAGACGAGGACAGGGACATCGGTAATACGTATAATACAGTAGGCAAAAAAAAAAGGCTGAGCGAACTTTTGAAAAATTTAATTCGACCGATTTGCCGAATTTTTCAAAAAAATTTGTTTTGAACCAAATTTATACGCCTATTTCTGGACTACAGAGAGCCTCAATAGGGGTGTAGAACACTTTGCTTTGTTCTAACACGCATATGGAGTGTGCAGCGGTAGGGCAATAATACTGTTATTCAGAATGGCATGCAGATTACAGACATAGCTTTTAGAATCCCTGCTGCAGAGCTGCACAATGACAGATGCCTGGGTGACATCAGTATGAGGAGACCATATAGTGGCTGAATGACACAGCGTGGAGGTGTTGGCAGCATGAAGAAACCATACACAGGCTAAATGATACAACTTGGAGGTGTTGGCAGCATGAGGAGACTATATAAGGGCTGAATGACACAGCTTGGATGTGGCTGAAGCATGAGGAGACCATAAAGTGGCTGAATGACACTGCATGGAGGTGTTGGCAGCATGAGGAGACCATATAGTGGCTGAATGACACCACGTGGAGGTGTTGGCAGCATGAGGAGACCATATATTGGCTTAATATCACAGCCAGGAGTTGGCTGAAGCATGAGGAGACCATATAGTGTCTGAATGGCACAGCCTGGAGTTGGCAGCAGCATGAGTAGACACTAGTGCTTCACAATCCCTTTGATTAAAAAATAAATCCTGAAATTAAAATTTAAGATTTTGGGTAGCTAGTACTACCATAACAACATTTGTATTCCCAGACACAGGCCCAGTAGCATCAGTAAATCATATATTGCTTGAATGACCCAGCCTGGAGTTGGCTGAAGCATGAGGAGACCATATTGTGTCTGAATGGCACAGCCTGGAGTTGGCAGAAGCATGAGTAGACACTAGGGCTTCACAATCCCAAAGATTAAAAGATGAATTTTGAAATTTTAATTCAAGATTTTGGGTAGCTAGTGCTACCATAACAAAATTTTTCTCCCAAGACCCAGGCTCAGCAGCAACAGTTAACCATATATTGCCTGAATGACATAGCCTGGGGTTGGCTGAAGCATGAGAACACCATATAGTGTCTGAATGGCACAGCCTGGAGTTGGCAAATGCATGAGGAGACCATTGAAATTTAAGAATTTTAAATAGAAATTTTAGATTTTGAAATTGAAATTGAGGACTTTGAAATTGAACTTTTAACTCCCAAGTTTTAGTGTCCCGGGCCCGGCATGTGGGTACAAAGGACCAAATCTAACAAAGAGTCACATGTCACATGGCAGCACAATCACAGAGCCTGGAGGTGGCATCAGTAGGAGGAGACCATATAGTGGCTGAATGGCACAGCCTGGAGTTGGCTAAAGCATGAGGAGACCATACAGTGTCTGAATGGCATCACCTGGAGTTGGCAGCACCATGAGTAAACACTATGGCTTCACAATCCCTAAGATTAAAAGATGAATTTTGAAATTTAAACTGAAGATTTTGGGTAGCTAGTGCTACCATAACAAAATTGTTATTCCCAGACCCAGGCCCAGCATCATCAGTAAACCATATATTGCCTGAATTACACAGCCTGAAGTTGGCTGAAGCATGAGGAGACCATATAATGTTTCAATGGCACAGCCTGGAGTTGGCAGCAGCATGAGTAGACACTAGAGCTCTACACAATCCCTAAGATTAAAAGATAAATTCTGAAATTTTAACTGAAGATTTTGGGTAGCTAGTGCTACCATAACAAAAAATGTATTCCCAGACCCAGGCCCAGCAGCATCAGTAAACCATATATTGCCTGAATTACACAGCCTGGAGTTGGTGAAGCATGAGGAAACCATATAGTGTCTGAATGGCACAGCCTGGAGTTGGCAGCAGCATAAATAGACACTAGGGCTTCACAATTCCTAAGATTAAAATATGAATTCTGAAATTTTAACCGAAGATTTTGGGTAGCTAGTGCTACCATAACAAAATTTTTATTCCCGGATCCATGCCCAGCAGCATCAGTAAACCATTAATTGGCTGATTGACACAGCCTGGAGTTGGCTGAAGCATGAGGAGACCATATAGTGTCTGAATGGCACAGCCTGGAGTTGGCAGAAGCATGAGGATACTATTGAAATTTAAGAATTTTAAATTGAAATTGAGGATTTTGAAATTGAACTTTCAACTCCCATGTTTCAGTGTCCCGGGCCGCGGCGTGTGGATACAAAGGATCAAATCTAACAAGGAGTCACATGGCAGCACAATGACAGAGCCTGGAGGTGGCATCAGAAGGAGAAGGCCATATAGTGGCTGAATGGCACAGCCTGGAGTTTGTGGCTCCATGAAGAGACCATATGGTGGCTGAATGGTACAGCCTGGAGTTGGCTGAAGCATGAGAAGAGACCAATTAGTGGATGAATGAGACAGCCTGCAGGTGGCAGCAGCAGCATCAGGAGTCCTGAAAGTGACTCGGTGACAGAGTGGTGTGGTGGGTAGCAATATCAGTACACGGTGACGAAGGTGTGTGAAAAAAGATCTGATGCGGAGGAATGTTTGTAACTGGGGAGCAGCGCCTTAAATCTGTTCGGCACTATCCATATTTGTGAAGTGTTGGTGTGGCACCATGGTCAATGTTCTCTGATGCATCAGGCATTGGTGCGTGGAAATCCTGGCTGATCCATGCCTGATTCATCTTCACAAAGGTCAGTCTCTCCACATTTTTTGTGGAAAGAGGAGTTCTCCTTGGGTTTACTATGGTCCCCGCCGCACTAAACACCTGCTCTGATGGCACACTACTGGCCAGGGCAAACTCTGCTAGTTGCGGCCACAAATCAAGTTTGGCTGCCCAGAAGTCCAGTGGATCTTCAAGGTGTGTTGGCATGGGCATGTCAAGGTATGCCACCACCTGCTGGTGCAGGTCCTGCTCCAGGTGTACCTGCTGCTGATGAGTTGCTTCACTACGTGGGTGAAGAAAGCTACTCATCAGCAACTGTAGACTCAGGCTGCTGCTTATGGAGCTGGTACTGTTCCTGCCACAACAACCCTCCCCAGCAGCCATGGCAGTTAATGGTGAGCGCAGGGGGCCCCCCCATTAGGACCTGCAAGAGGATGGACAATGGTGCCAATAGGCATCGGCCAACTGACTACATAGGATGCCTGTTACGCCGAGCGCTCCGGGTCCCCGCTACTCCCCGGAGCGCTCGCAGCATCCTCTCATTCGCAGCGCCCCGGTCAGACCTCCCAGCCGGGATGCGATTCGCGATGCGGGAGGCGCCCGCTCGCGATGCGCATCCCGGCTCCCGTACCTGACCCGTTCCCCGTCTGTCTTGTCCCGGCGCGCGCGGCCCCGCTCCTTAGGGCGCGCGCGCCGGGTCTCTGCAATTTAAAGGGCCACTGCGCCACTGATTGGCGCAGCAAGCTTAATCAGTATGTTCACCTGTGCACTCCCTACTTATACCTCACTTCCCCTGCACTCCCTCGCCGGATCTTGTTGCCATTGTGCCAGTGAAAGCGTTTCCTTGTGTGTTCCTAGCCTGTGTTCCAGACCTCCTGCCGTTGCCCCTGACTACGATCCTTGCTGCCTGCCCTGACCTTCTGCTACGTCCGACCTTGCTCTTGTCTACTCCCTTGTACCGCGCTTATCTTCAGCAGTCAGAGAGGTTGAGCCGTTGCTGGTGGATACGACCTGGTTGCTACCGCCGCTGCAAGACCATCCCGCTTTGCGGCGGGCTCTGGTGAATACCAGTAGCAACTTAGAACCGGTCCACCAACACGGTCCACGCCAATCCCTCTCTGGCACAGAGGATCCACCTCCAGCCAGCCGAATCGTGACAATGCCTCTGTAGTAGGTCACTTTGTCCTCCCTCTCAGTGGGTGTAAAAAAGGCCCCTATTTTATGGCGGTAGAGAGGGTCCAATAAGGTGGAAATCCAGAAGTCATCCCACTGCCGAATGGTGACAGTTCGGCTGTCACTACACAAGCAAGTGAGCATACATCCCTGCCTTCATCTCCATTGCATACTACCACGGTGTGTCTGGGTCCTCTTTCTCGCCTTCTTCATAACCCTCTAGCTCCTCTGGCTGCTCCTGCTCCTCCACTCCTGTCAGATTACTAGAAAAAACGCCCATTTGGTGAAACCTAAACTGTGCTCCACTGTGCCCCTCCTCCAGTTCAGCCCCCACAAGGCTCATGTGGCCGTGAGATGTAGGCGTCACATCTCCAGTTCCCTGACCAGCCATAGTTTCCAACACGTGTTGAAAGAAATGAAGCAGTGGAATGATTTCGTTCATCCCGTAATCCTGGCGACTTAGTAATTATGTGGCTTCTTCAAAGGGCCTGAGCAAACGGCAGGTGTCACGTATGAGCTGCCACTGGTTCACATTGAAGTTACAAAGGGGAGTACCCCTATCCGATTGGATGATCAAGAAATCGGTGATGCCTTTTCTCTGGTCGTACAGTCGGTCCAACATATGGAGGGTGGATTTCCAATGTGTGGGAGATACCGTTCTGACTTTGCAGCTCAAGGAGGGTGTGCTTTGCGGTGCATGAGTGGCTTAATTGCATGCAAAGTTTCCTTCCCACTGTTAGGATGTCTTGCAAATGGGGAAAACACTTCAGGAACTGCTTCACAACCAGATTGAACACGTGTGCCATGCAGGGCGCATGACTCAGCCTTCTCAGTCGCAGTGCATACAAGATGTTCTTCCCGTTGTCAGTCACCATGGTTCCCATTTCCAGTTTTCGTGGAGTAAGCCATGCTCCGATAACTTTACCAATTACTTTTAGCAGTTCCTCCCTTATGTAACTCTTTTCACCAAGGCAAAATATGTGAAGAACAGTGTGACACCGCAGTGCCCTGCACACATAGTATGCTGAAGGGGCACTGAGATTTGTCTGGGCAGTGGAGGCTGAGGATACGGTGGAGAAGGAGGCGGAGTCAAACACTGTCCAGCAACTTAGACACGAGCACATTCAGCTTCTTCGCCGTTGGATGAGTGGGCGCATACTGTTGTCTCTTGGACACGGCTTCACCGATCGATTGTTGGCAGAATGGCTGACTAAAAGTAGGAGGAGCAGGAGTATCTGAAGCGACAGAAGGAGGGTATGACACACAGATGAAAGAGGGAGCAGCGTGCCACTGGGTGATGCAGCAGGCTGGACCACTACATCGGAGCCACGGTTCTCCCAGGCCGCTTTATTGGGGCGAAGCATATGTTGATGCAGGGCCATGGTGCCAACATTGGGACCCTGGCCACGCTTCACCTTCTGCCGACATATCTAGCATGTGGCTATGGGAACCTCCTCCGGATGCTTAATGAAAAACTGCCACACCGCCGAGTAGCTTATTTTCCCACCAACAGTCCGCACTAATTGACTGCTACTGCTGCCATCTCCAGGAACCCCTGTTGCACTACCTTCCGGGGAGGTAGGCTGCCGTGAAGCAGGTGGTCTACCCCGGGAACGTTTGGCTCCAGAATTTCCACTTCTGCCACCATGCTGACTGCCAACCATGCTACCACCTTGCTGGTTCAGCTGCTGCCTCGCGGGCAACCTGCAACTCTCTTCTTCTGATGATGATGAAGCCCCTTCTGCATCTGCATCCCAATCGCGATTGGCTTCATCATCATCAACAATTGTCTGCACGTCACTGATGTCCACCTCAGGTTCCTCAACAGTGTCTGCTTCAGGACCCTGAACCCTGGCAACACCGCCTCCCACGTCACTCTCCTCATCACTACTTGCCCACCTAGCGGAGGAAGCGGCAGATGTCTCCTCCACTTGTTGGCTTGGCAGTAGCTGCTGACTGTCCTCCATTAGATCATCCTCAGTGAATAGTGGAGCTGAACCCACAGCAGAAGATACTTCTGTAGGGGAGGGAACAGCATAGGACAGAGGCAATGGGAGGACAGGGACTGCTCCTGGGCCATGCCAACTGAGGGTTGTGTCTGAGGAACCCACCGACTGTTGACTGGGGGTATCAGATGTCACTTGTGATGAAGTGGATGACCATGTTAACCAATCCATGACGGCAGATGGGTTGCTGGTCGAGACACGACCGCTAGCAGATACCGGGAGATCAGGCCTCTCCCTGCGGCTTCTGCTGCCACTCGCCCCTAGTAAGCTGCGACCTCTACCTGATGAATTTAGGCCTCTGCAACTCCTCTGTGCACGTCCTGGCACTTCTCTGAGTGACATACTTAGTGCGTAAATGAGGGGAGTACAATACACTTGACTACGCTTAAAACAGTATTTGTCTAGAACAGCAGCAGGTGTGTAATTTTGCCTGAACTTTCACAGTATCTAGGCCCTTGACAGATTAACAGGTTTAAAATAGTACACTACTTATATGTAGGTATGTGGTATGCACTTATGAGGGAAGAAAAATGCGCAACAGTGCACTTAAAAAAGTATCTGAGTAAAAACACAAACCGGTGAATAGTTTTGCCTGGATTTTCACAGTATCTAGTGCCTTGACAGATTAACAGGTTTAAAATAGTGCATTGCTTAGATGTAGGTATGTGGTGTGCACTTATGAGGGCAGAAAAATGCGCTACAGTGCACTTAAAAAAGTATCTGAGTAAAAACACAAGCCGGTTAGTGGTTTTGCCTGGACTTTCACAGTATCTAGGTCCTTGACAGATTAACAGGTACAAAATAGTACACTACTTAGATGTAGGTATGTGTTATGCACTTTTGAGGGCAGAAAAATGTGCTAATGTACGGTTAATAAACGTATTGGAGTAAAACACCAGCTGGTGATTACTTTTTGCTGTCCTTTCACAGTATGTAGGCCCTTGACAGATTAACAGGCACAAAATAGTACACCACTTAGATGTAGGTATGTGGTATGCACTTATGAGGGCAGAAAAATGCAGTACAGTATTCTAAAAAAAAACTATTCTAGTAAAACACCAGCCGGTGATTACTTTGGCCTGGACTTTCACAGTATGTAATTATTGGCACCCTTTCAAAATTGTGGAAAAATAAGATTGTTTCAAGCATGTGATGCTCCTTTAAACTCACCTGGGGAAAGTAATAGGTGTGGGCAATATAAAAATCACACCTGAGAGCAGATAAAAAGGAGAGAAGTTCATGTCTTTGAATTGTATGTTTGTGTGTGCCACACTAAGCATGGACAACAGAAAGAGGAGAGGAGAACTGTCTGAGGACTTGAGAACCAAAATTGTGGAAAAATATCAACAATCTTAAAGTTACAAGTCCATCTCCAGGGATCTAGAATTGCCTTTGTCCACAGTGTGCAACTTTATCAAGAAGTTTGCAACCCATGCCACTGTAGCTAATCTCCCTGGGCGCGGACGGAATAGAAAAGTTGATCAAAGGATAGTCCGGAGGCTCAGGGAGCATCAGTGTTAGCGCGAACTATCTGTCGACATTTAAATGAAATGAAACGCTATGGCAGGAGACCGAAGAGGACCAAACTGCTGACACATAAAAAAGCAAAACTATATTTTGCCAAAATGAACTTGAGTAAGCCAAAATCCTTCTGGGAAAACGTCTTGTGGACAGATGAGACTCAGATAGAGCTTTTTGGTAAAGCATATCATTCTACTGTTTACCGAAAACATGATGAGGCCTACAAAGAAAAGAACACAGTACCTACAGTGAAATGTGGTGGAGGTTCAATGATGTTTTGGGGTTGTTTTGCTGCCTCTGACACTGGGTGACTTGAATGTGTGCAAGGCATCATGAAATCCGAGGATTACCAACGGATTTTGGGTCGCACTGTACAGCCCAGTGTCAGAAAGCTGGGTTTGCATCCAAGATCTTGCATCTTCCAGCGGGACAATGACCCCAAACATACATCAAAAAGCACCCAGAAATGGATAGCAACAAAGCGCTGGAGAGTACTGAAATGGCCAGCAATGAGTCCAGATCTTAATCCCATTGAACACCTATTGAGAGGTCTTAAATGGGTACTCCGGTGGTTAGACATCTTATCCCCTATCCAAAGGATAGGGGATAAGATGACTGATCGCGGGAGTCCCGCCGCTGGGGACCCCCGTGATCTTGCACGTGGCACCCCGTTTGTAATCAGTCCCCGGAGTGTGTTCGCTCCGGGACTGATTACCGGCGACTACAGGGCGGGCGGTGTGTGACGTCACGCCCACGCCCCCGTGTGATGTCACGCACCGCCCCTCAATGCAAGCCTACGGGTGGGGGCGTGATAGCTGTCACGCCCCCTCCCTAAGGCTTGCATTGAGGGGCGGAGCGTGACATCACACGGGGGCGGGGGGTGACATCACACGCCGCCCGCCCTGTAGTCGCCGGTAATCAGTCCCGGAGCGAACACGCTTCAGGGACTGATTACAAATGGGGTGCCGCGTGCAAGATCCCGGGGGTCCCCAGCGGCAGGACTCCCGCGATCAGGCATCTTATCCCCTATCCTTTGGATAGGGGATAAGATGTCTAAGCAACGGAGAACCCCTTTAAAATTGTTTCCAATAAAAGAGACCTGGAGCAGGTTGCAGAAGAAGTGTGGTCCAACATTACGGCTGGAAGGTGTAAGAAGCTTATTGATGGTTATAGGAAGCGACTGATTTCAGTTATTTTTCCAAAGGGTGTGCAACCAAATATTAAGTTAACGGTGCTAATAATTATGTTCAGACCATTTTTGGAGTTTGGTGTGACATTATGCCCAATTTGCATTTTTTCCTCCCTTTTTGTTTTAGTTCCAATACACAAGGAATAAACACGTGTATAGCAAAACATGTGTTACTGCAATCTTTTTCTGTGAGAAATACTTAATTTTCTCGAAAAATTTCAAGGGTGCCAACTAGAGATAAACAAACTTTTCAAAAATTTGATTCGGACGATTCGCCGAATTTTCCCGAAAAGTTTGTTTCGATCCGAATTTGTTTGCGGCGAATCGATATTAAAAAAGGCTATTTCTAGTCTACATACAGCCTCTATAGGGGTATAGAACACTTTGCTGTGTCCTAAAACGCATATGGAGTGTGCTGGGGTAGTAAAATAATACTGTTATTCAGAATAGCATGCAGATTACCGGCATCGCTCTTAGAATCACTGCCGCACAGCAGCACAATGACAGAGCCTGGTGGTGGCATCAGTGTCAGGAGACCATATAGTGACTGAATGACATAGTGTGGAGGTGTTGGCAGCAGGAGGACACCATATAGTGGCTGAATGGCACAGTGTGGAGGTGTTGGCAGCATGAGGACACCATATAGTGGCTGAATGGCACAGCGTGGAGGTGTTGGCAGCATGAGGACACCAAATAGTGGCTGAATGGCACAGCGTGGAGGTGTTGGCAGCATGAGGACACCATATAGTGGCTGAATGGCACAGCGTGGACATGTTGGCAGCAAGAGGAGACCATTTAGTGGCTGAATGGCACAGCGTGGAGTTGGCTGATGCACTAGTACACTACACACCAGGGCTTCACAACCCCACCCCCCCCCCCCAAAAAAAAAAAACAACACAATATATGACATTTTTGACAAAGATTGCTCATAGGTAGCTCCCGCTATCCAAAAATTAGAAATTTCCAGACCCAGGCCCCACCTCTGCCGCATCAGGAACCCCTGTATTGCCTGAAGGACACAGCCTGGAGTTGGCTGATGCACCAGTACACACCCAGGCTTCACAATCCCCTCCAAAAAGCAACAACATCGCCCAAAGACATTCTTCTCAAAAATAATAAACCACACAATGTTTGAATTTTTTTTACAAAAACTAATTCAATATGTGTTTAAGCGCAAAAGATCAGATCACCAAAGGACTTTTTTCGCCCAAAATGATGAAGCAGAGTTAATCCCTGTCCGTATTTTTTATTTTTTTTAAATTTTCATTAAAAAATCACACGCAACAAGAGTTCCGTTGTGTAACGATTAGCATTCTGGAAAATTCTATTTTATTACCGATAAAATTCTAAGTAAATAATAAAAAAAAAAAAACACTACCCAAGAGTATTTAATTACCCCATACATTAGACCAGGAGCAGTCAGGAGTAGGCCTCAGTAGTCCCCAAGAGGCTTTAATAACCCCCTACCTTTGCACGATCAATTGGGAGATCGAACAATACCAGGTGTGTTATGCCCCCAGATTTCCGGGGCCGCAGCCGCGCTCCACTGAATGGATTAGCGTGTCTCTATCTTTCAAGGACAGGTGGGTGTTGCATGCTGAAACCAGTTTGTGATAGGGATTTGGGATTGCAATTTTTTTTACCTTAAAACGAGGAATTACCAGTAAGTGAGGGTCATAAGCTGGCGTTGATTAAGTCCCTGCCCTTTGTACACACCGCCCTTTGCTATAAGCGATTGGATTAGTTAGTGAGTTGGTTAGTGAGGTCCTCGGATCGGCCCAGGCAGGGTAGGAGAAGGCCCTGGCAGAGCGCCGAGAATTTAATGATCATTGTTGAAATTTGCATTAAGCATGTATTTAGCTACTGCTAAACATCCAAAAATTTAAGGCCCAAGGCCAGAGGCACCAGGGAGGCAAGTAGTTCCTGAAAGACACAGAATGAGTCTGGATCATGCATTTGCAGTACCCAAGAGGTTTTCATAACCCCTTACATTTAAAGATCAATGTTTACATTTGCATTAAGCATGTATTTAGCTACTGCTAAACTTCAAAAAATTATAGGCCCAAGGCCTGAGGCACCAGGGAGGCAAGTAGTTTGTAAAAGACACAGAATGAGTCTGGAGCAGTCATTCACAGTACCCAAGAGGGTTTCATAACCCCTTACATTTAAAGATCAATGTTGACATTTGCATTAAGCATGTATTGAACTACTGCTAAACTTCAAAAAATTATAGGCCCAAGGCCAGAAGCATCGGTTTTTCCCATATTAGGAGCATAGTTGTCCCCCAGATTAGGCAGCACAGTTGTCACCCAGATTAGGCAGCATACAGGTCCCCCAGATTAGGGGCATAGTCATCCCCCAGATAAGGAGCATAGCTGTCCCCCAGATTAGGCAGCATAGATGTTCCCCAGATTAGGAGCATACTTATCCCCCAGAGTAGGCAGCATAGATGTCCCCCGGATTAGGAGCATACTTGTCCCCCAGATTAGGCAGCATAGATGTCCCCCAGATTAGGAGCATACTTGTCCCCCAGAGTAGGCAGCATAGATGTCCCCCAGATTAGGAGCATACTTGTCCCCCAGATTAGGCAGCATAGATGTCCACCAGATTAGGAGCTTAGTTGTCCCCCAGATTAGGAGCTTAGTTGTCCCCCAGATTAGGCAGCATAGACGTCATCCAGATTAGGCAGCATAGATGTCCCCCAGATTAGGCAGCATAGATGTCCCCCAGATTAGGCAGCATAGATGTCCCCCAGATTAGGCAATATAGATGTCCCCCAGATTAGGAGCATAGTTGTCCCCCAGATTAGGCAGCATAGATGTCACCCAGATTAGGCAGCATAGATGTCCCCCAGATTAGGAGCATACTTGTCCCCCAGAGTAGGCAGCATAGATGTCCCCCAGATTAGGAGCATACTTGTCCCCCAGATTAGGCAGCATAGATGTCCACCAGATTAGGAGCTTAGTTGTCCCCCAGATTAGGAGCATAGTTGTTCCCCAGATAAGGAGCATAGTTGTCCCCCAGATTAGGCAGCATAGATATCACCCAGATTAGGCAGCATAGATGTCCCCCAGATTAGGCAGCATAGATGTCCCCCAGATTAGGCAGCATAGATGTCCCCCAGATTAGGAGCATAGTTGTCCCCCAGATTAGGCAGCATAGTTGTCCCCCAATCAGCGCGGGCTGATCAGAGCCAATCAAAGGGCCGTATGTGGCAAGCGGGCCGTACAATGCCCATGTCTGCCCCAGAGGGTTTCATAACCAACCACAATAGAGAAAATTTTGTTGTAGGAGCATGGTCAATCTACTCAGACCCATCTGTCATTGGTGGCTGGAAATCCTGGCTGATCCATCCCTGATTCATCTTGACAAACATCAGTCTCTCCACATTTTTAGTGGACAGACGAGTTCGCCTTGGGGTGACTATGGCACCGGCCGCACTAAACACCCGCTCTGATGGCACACTACTGGCCGCGCAGGACAGTTTTTCCAGGGCAAACTCTGCTAGTTGCGGCCATAAATCGAGTTTGGCTGCCCAGAAGTCCAGCGGATCTTCAACGGTTTTTGGCAGGGTCATGTCGAGGTAAGCCACCACCTGCTGGTTCAGGTTCTGCTCCATGTCCACCTGCTGCTGATGAGTAGCTTCACTATGCGGCTGAAGGAAGCTACTCATCAGCGACTGTAGACTCAGGCTGCTGCTGATTGAGCTGGTACTGCTCCTGCCACCCCTCCCCTCCCCTCCCCAGCAGCCGTGGCAGTGGAAGGTGAGCGCAGAGGGCCCCCCGAGTCAGACCTGCGAGTGGATGGACCATGTGGCCGAATATGTAGAAGCTCCCTGAAGTAGGTCAGTTTGTCCTCCCTCTCAGTGGGTGTAAAAAAGGCCCCCATTCTGGGCTGGTAGCAAGGGTCTAATAAGGTGGAGATCCAAAAGTCATCGCGCTGATGAATTTTGACAATTCGGGGGTCACTACGCAAGCAACTCAGCATGCATCGTGCCATTTGTGACAGTGACTCGCTGGGACTACCTGCCTCCATCTCCACTGCATACTGCCACGGTGTGTCTGGGTCCTCTGTCTCGCCTCTCTCGTAATAACCCTCCAGCTCCTCTGGCTGCTCCTCCCCTCCTGTCCAATGACCAGAAACACCGGCCATCTCATCCATCGTAAACTGTGCTCCGCTCTGCCCCTCATCATCCTCCTCCAGTTCATCCCCCACAGGACTCGTGTAGCCTTCTCATTTAGGCGCAACGTCTCCATTGCCGTGACCAGCCATGTTTTCAATCATTTTTTGGAGTAAATGTATGATTGGAATTACGTCATTCATGGCGTAATTCGAGCGACTAACAAAAAATGTGGCTTCCTCAAAGGGCCTCAGCAAACGGCAGTTGTCACGTATGAGCTGCCACTCGTTCACATTGAAGTTACACAGGGGAGTACTCCTATCTGCTTGTATCATCAAAAAATCCGTGATGGCTTTTCTTTGTTCGTATAATCTGTCCAACATATGGAGGGTGGAATTCCAACGTGTGGCAGCGTCACAAATAATACTATGTTGTGGGATACCGTTCTGACGCTGCAGCTCAAGCAAAGTGTGCTTGGCGGTGTACGAGGGGCTGAAGTGCATGCACAGTTTCCTTGCCATTGTCAGGACGTCTTGCAAATGGGGTGAAGACTTGATGAACTTCTTGACAACCAGATTCAACACGTGTGCCATGCAGGGCGAATGGTTCACACTTCCTTGTCGCAGCGCGGCCACAATGTTCTTCCCATTGTCGGTCACCATGGTTCCCATTTCCAGATTTCGTTGAGTGAGCCATACTCGGATTTCTTCCCTAATGAACTTCAGCAGTTCCTCCCCTGTGTGACTCAGTTCGCAAAGGCAAACCATGTGAAGGACGGCTTGACACCACTGTGCCCTACACACGTGGTACGATGTAGGGCCACCGAGATTTGGACGTGCAGTGGAGGCCGAGGACACGGGGGAGGAGGAGGCGCACACTATAAAAGGTGTGACCTGTCCAAGTTGCTGATGTGGCTGTGCAGGAACAACATTTACCCAGTGGGCCGTAAAAGACATGTATTGTCCCTGTCCGTAGTTACAGCTCCACACGTCGGCGCTGCCGTGCACTTTTGAACACACCGACAGGCTCAAGGACTGGCCCACCTTCTCTTGTACAAACTTATGCAGGGCTGGTACTGCCTTCTTCGCAAAGAAATGACGGCTTGGGACTCTCCACCTCAGCTCGGCACAAGCCATCAATTCCCTGAAAGCTGCAGAGTCCACTAGTTGGAAAGGGAGGGACTGCAACACCAGCAACTTGGACAGGAGCACATTCAACTTCTGCGCCATTGGATGAGTGGGCGCATACTGTTGTCTCTTGGACATGGCTTCGCCGATCGATTGTTGGCGGAATGGCTGACTACGAGCGGAAGAAGCAGGAGCGCAAGAAGGAGGGTTTGACACAATGCTCCCTTCGGCTGAGGTGGTGGAGCCTTGGCTGGATGACGGAGGGAGCGGATGGCCACTGGGTGATGCGGCAGGCTGGACCACTACATCGGAGCCACGGTTATCCCAGGCCACTTTATGGTGGCGAATCATGTGTTGACACAGGGCCGTGGTGCCAAGATTGGGACCCTGGCCACGCTTCACTTTCTGCTGACAGATTTTGCATGTGACTACGCTAAGGTCCTCCAGATTTTTTATGAAGAACAACCACACCGCAGAGTAGCTGATTTTCCCACCCGCAGTCCGCACTATTTCACTGCTATTGTCGCCGTCTCCAGGAACCCCTGTTCCACGAAGCAGGTGGTCTCCCCCTGGCACGTTTGGCTCCTGAATTTCCACTACTGCCACCACCACGCCAACCGTGCTACCGCCTTGCTGCCTCACAGACAAAGAGCAAATCTCTTCTCCTGATGATGATGAAGCCCCGGCTTCTGCACCCGGCTCCCAATTGCAATCGACTTCATCATCATCAAAAGATGTGTGCACGTCACTGATGTCCTCCTCGTGTTCCACAACAGTGTCTGCCTCAGGACCCTGAACAATTGAAACACCGCCTCCCACGTCACTCTCCGCATCACTACTTGCCCGCCTTGCGGAGCAAGCGACACATGTTTCCTTACATTCTTGGCTGCTCATTGACTGTCCTCTATTGGATCGTCCTCAGTAAATAGTGGAGCTGAACCCAAAGCATGAGATACTTCTTTGGGAGAGGGAACAGCATAGGACAAAGGCAATGGAATTACGGGGACTGCACCCGGGCCATGCCAGCTGAGGGTTGTGTCTGAGGAACCCACCGATTCTTGACTGGGGTTGTCAGATGTCGCTTGTGATGATGGGGATGAGTGTGCAAACCAATTGACGAGGAGAGATGGGTCGACGACTTGACCGCTGGGTGTTAACGGGAGCTCAGGCCTATTGCTGCGACTCCTGCTGCCACTTGCCCCAAGTCTGCTGCCAACTCTGCCTGACGTATGTAGGCCTCTGCCCCTTCTCTGTGCACGACCTGGCACTTCCCTGCCTGACATACTTAGTGCGTTTATGAGGGTATAGAACAGCAGCAGGCGATTACTTACGGCTGTCCTTTCAAAGTATATAGGCCCTAGACAGAATAACAGTTACTAAATAGTATACTCCTTTGTTGTATGTATGCCCTTTGCAATGATGAGCGCACTGGTATGTGTATTTCTACGCAGAAAAAACACTTTTTTTTTTTTAAATGCACCAGCAGGTGTATACTAATGTGTGGAATAGCACTGAATTTAGCACAGAGACAGAATAAAAGGTAGTAAATAGTACACTACTTGGTTCTATGTATGCCCTTTGTAATGACGAGCGCACTGTTAAGCGTATTTATACGCAGAAAAAAACTCTTTTTTTTGTTGTATACACCAGCTGGTGTATACTAATGTGTGGAATAGCACTGAATTTAGCACCGAGACAGAAATACAGGTACTAAATAGTACACTACTTGGTTGTATGTATGCCCTTTGCAATGATGAGCGCACTGTTAAGCGTATTTGTACGCAGGAAAAACTATTTTTTTTCTTTAATACACCGGCAGGTGTATAACGTGTGGTATAACACTGAATTTAGCGCAGAGACAGAAAAAATGGTAGCATATGGCACGCTATTTGCTTGTATGTAGACCCTTTGCAATCATAAGGCCACTGTTCAGCTTATTTGTACGCAGGAAAAAAACATTTTCTTTAATACACAGACAGGTGTATAACGTGTGGTATAACACTGAATTTAGCGCAGAGACAGAAAAAAAGGTGGTATATGGTATGCTATTTGCTTGTATGTAGGCCCTTTGCAATCATAAGGCCACTGTTACGCATATTTGTACGCAGGAAAAACTTTTTTTTTTCTTTAATACACCGGCAGGTGTATAACATGTGGTATAACACTGAATTTAGCGCAGAGACAGAAAAAAAGGTGGTATATGGTACGCTATTTGCTTGTATGTAGGCCCTTTGCAATCATAAGGCCACTGTTAAGCGTATTTGTAGGCAGGAAAAACTTTTTTTTTTCTTTAATACACCGGCAGGTATATATAACGTGTGGTATAACACTGAATTTAGCGCAGAGGCAGAAAAAAAAGGTGGTATATGGTACGCTATTTGCTTGTATGTAGGCCCTTTGCAATGATAAGGCCACTGTTAAGCGTATTTGTACGCAGGAAAAACTTTTTTTTCTCTTTCATACACTGGCAGGTGTATAACGTGTGGTATAACACTGAATTTAGCACAGAGACAGAGTAACAGGTGAAAAATGGTAAAAAGGCACTAAAGTCCACACTAATAGTACTTATTTCTGAACAGCAGCAGGACCCAACAGTGCAGCACCACAAAAAAAATCCAGGGATTAAACCCTAAATTGCACTCTGTCACACAATTCTGAGCAGCAGAAGATTTGTGGAGCAAATAAAATTAAACTCAATTGGGCTGAACAATGAGGAGATAAGATGGTTCTGAAAGTTCAGGCAGCTTGGAGATCTGTATGAGGCAGCTGACAGCTATCTGCCCCTCTCTGCTGCAATGCTCAATAACATGAATAGGAGGTTTAGCTATCAATAATCCTTCTCAGTGTTACAGCAAAGCACTCTGCACTCCTGTCTTTCTCTAATGCTGATGTGACTAGCAGTTGCAGTGTAACGCTGTGGTATGAGCTATTCACACACACGCAGTCCCGTCCTCTCCATCTGAGTGCATAGATGAAATGAAGAGAGGCAAGATGGCCGCCGATTATATAGGGGCTGTGACATCACAGGGGTCAGTGAACACTGATAGGCTGCATCTCACATGTGGTTCAGGGTCAGCCCACCTACCTTCATTCCCGCCGCTGTTTCCCGCCCTCCCATAATCCCCTGCCCCATGTACTCACATGTGGATCCACCATCTTAGGTCTCCAATAGCCTGGAACGCTGTAAAATGGAGTTTAATGAAACGAATTGCGGCGATATTCATATTCGTTGCGAATCGAATTTTTTATGAAATTCGTAACGAATTCGCGTTCGTCAACTTCGATTCGCTCATCTCTAGTGCCAACATTTACGGGCATGACTGTATATATATATATATATATATATATATATATATATATATATATATAAAATTTTTCTCGCTCATGTAAATGTAGACGTAAACTTTCACATTAGATCATATATATCCATATATATATATATATATATATATATATATATATATATATATATATATAGCTAAAAGGGGTAAGTATTCTCCTTAGGGAGGAGCACCAAATTTGGTGTAGAACGGAGATTCAAAAATGCCTTTAGCACTCTGTGGGCTTTCTGGCAAAGGAATATGCAAATCAGCTCATCAAATCACCTTCTCAGGTAGCATGGGTCATGGGTAGACAGGGGTCAAGTCCTGGGAAAAAAGTGTGGGAACTCACCCAAGATTTGAACTTCAAGGGGTACTAGACATCTTATACCCTATCTGCTGCTGAGGACCACCACGCTCTCCCTGCTGCAGCCGGAGCTCGCTCCGTGCAAAATTTTGGGGGGCATTTTCTCCTATTACCCCTTGTAAAAAAGTAAAATTTGGGGAAAAACCTGCAACACCTGTGGGGTGTTAAGGCTTACCATACCCCTTGTTACGTTCCTTTAGGGGTGTAGTTTCCAAAATAGTTTGCCATGTGGGGGGGGGTTTGCTGTCTTGGCACCATAGGGGCTTCCTAAATGTGACATGCCCCCCAAAAACCAATTCAGAAAAACTCACTCTCCAAAATCCCATTGTTGCTCCTTCCCTTCTGAGCCCTCTACTGCGCCCGCCGAACACTTTACATACACATATGAGGTATTTTCTTACACGAGAGAAATTGGGTTACAAATTTTGAGAGGATTTTTCTCCTTTTACCCCTAGTAAAAATGAAAAAACTGGGTCTACAAGAACATGCGAGTGTAAAAAATGAAGATTTTGAATTTTCTTCTTCACTTTGCTGCTATTCCTGCGAAACACCTAAAGGGTTAACACACTTACTGAATGTAATTTTGAATACTTTGAGGGTGCAGTTTTTATAATGGGGTCATTTATGGGGTATTTCTAATATGAAGACCCTTCAAATCCACTTCAAACTTGAACTGGTCCCTGAAAAATTGGAAAATTGCTGCTGAACTTTGAAGCCCTCTGATGTCATCCAAAAGTAAAAACAATAACCTACAAAATTAGCCCAAAGATATAGTCAAAAAATTCATCTTTATTATATATACAAAAACAGGTAGAAAAAAACACCCATAAAATGACCCACCCTTAAAAAAAAAACAACACAAAGCTAAGCAGGATATCACTGGGATATATACAGTAATCGATAATGCCATATACAGTCTAGCAGTATTAGTTTGGTCAGCACATAAAAACACAATAACTTAAATCAACACAATACCTAATTGTGACATGCTGACGGCTTCCCAGTGATGATCCTGGGAAGCCGTCAGCATGTCACAATTAGGTATTGTGTTGATTTAAGTTATTGTGTTTTTATGTGCTGACCAAACTAATACTGCTAGACTGTATATGGCATTATCGATTACTGTATATATCCCAGTGATATCCTGCTTAGCTTTGTGTTGGTTTTTTTTTAAGGGTGGGTCATTTTATGGGTGTTTTTTCTACCTGTTTTTGTATATATAATAAAGATGAATTTTTTGACTATATCTTTGGGCTAATTTTGTAGGTTATTGATTAAATTATTAGCCGCGTTGGGCTTGTAGGTAATACAAAAGTAAAAACATGTTAACTTTATGATGCAAATATAAAGTTGACATTTTGTATATGTGAATCAATATATCATTTATTTGGAATGTCTATTTTCCTTACAAGCAGAGAGCTTCAAAGTTATAAAAAGGCAAAATTTTCACATTTTTCATAAAATTTTTGAATTTTTCACCAAGAAATGATGCAAGTATCGACGAAAATTTACCACTAATATGAAGTAGAATATGTCACGAAAAAAGAATCTCGGAATCAAATTTATAAGTATAAGCATCCTAGAGTTATTAATGCTTAAAGTGACAGTGGTTAGATTTGCAAAAAATGCTCCCGTCCTTAGGGTCATGATGGGCTCCGTCCCCAAGGGGTTAAACACATTATTAAAATACATTACTAATAAAAATTTCTGGAAAGTCATAGCCTGAAATGTGTAACAAGTAATGAGCCTCATTTTTCAACATTGCTGGAAAACTGACTGTTTGGCAATTAAGTGGAGGTGTAAATAACAACAGTCTGTGATATTTGATGTTATCTTTGAAAACTTGACTGGAGGGATTTAAATGGTCAACATTTTTTGCAAACAACTTTCCTCCATTTGATAGTATATGTGATTTCTAAGATAGTTGTAAACCATTTTTTTTCACCAAAGATGACTCCATTTCACAGAAAGAAAATCTCTAAGGTTAAGTTTCTACTTGTTTCTTTGTGCTGCGTTTTTTGGGTAGAAAAAAATGCATGAAAAAACACCTGAAAAAACGCCAGTGCAAATTCCTGCGTCTGGCGTTTTTTCTGGTGTTTTTTTTTTTTTTTTTTTTTTCATTTGTGTGGAAAGTGCACCTTGGCAGTTTTATTTTGGTACCCAAAATGTGTTTTTTCCTCAAATAAATTTTTTTTTTAGGTAGTACTACTACTCCCAGCATGGAACAGACTGTTCCATGATGGGAGTAGTAGTACCTGTTATAATAGACATATCGCCCCAGGTGTCAGTCTGACAGCCAATGCGATCGTCCATAGTAGAGCAGAGATGTGGAGCAGCTCTATACAGCGCTCACATCTCTGCACTAAACTCCGGCCAGTGATGTGAATAGAACATCACTCATTCATTTTTTCCGCCCAGTGATTGGCCGGATGGTTGCAACCAATCACATCTCTGAGGGAAATATGAATGGTGAGTGGCTGAGTATAGTGCAGAGATCTGCTATAGACAGGACGATCACAGCGAGTAGGGTCGGATCTCATGGAGCACCTGCTCCGGGCCCCAGGCCCGCAGGGGGCCCCCGTCACACTCGGGACATCCCTGTGTCCTGAAAAATCTTTTCAGGACACAAGGATGTCCCGGCGGTTACCTCTCTGTTAACTTTAAAAACGCTGGGGCTGCCGGGAGTTTGCGCACGCAGGGACGTCACTGACGTCCCGTGCGTGCACGCAAAGAAGAAATGCAGAGCGGAGGAGCGAGGAGGAAGCGCGCGCATGGTAAGTTACCAGCGGCACGTCATCTTCAGTGTTTCGACCTCCGCTCCCGGGACCTACTGCTATGGCCCATAGGCCATAGCAGTAGATCGTGACCCTGGTCCCCGGGGGCTCCGGACCGGAGGAGCGGTGGTTGGAACACTGAAGTGGGGCAGTAAACAGGCATACAGCCTCCAGCCATACACTGTATATGGCTGAAGGCTGTATGTCTGTGCGGGAACTGTACTGTACCTAATATGGGGGAACTATACTGCACCTAATGTGGGGGAACAATACTGCCAACCTAATGTGAGGAACTGTACTGCCAACCTAATGTGGGGAACTATACTGGCAACCTAATGTGGGGGAACTATACTGCACATAATGTGGGGATCTATACTGCACCTAATGTGGGGAACTATACTGCACCTGATGTGGGGGAACTTTACTGCACCTAATGTGGGAGACCTGTACTGCACCTAATGTGGGGGATCTGTACTGCACCTAATGTGGGGGAACTGTACTGCCAACCTAATGTGGGGAACTGTACTGCCAACCTAATGTGGGGGAACTATACTGCACCTAATGTGGGGGAACTGTACTGCACCTAATGTGGGGGAACTGTACTGCACCTAATATGGAGAACTGTACTGCACCTAATGTGGGGGAACTATACTGCACCTAATGTGGGGGAACTATACTGCACCTAATGTGGGGGAACTATACTGCACCTAATGTGGGGGAACTATACTGCACCAAATGTGGGGGAACTATACTGAAACTTATGTGGGGGAACTGTCAGGGGGGGGGGGGGGGCAACATAATGAAGTGCTCTGTCTTCAAGGCAGCCTTAATCTGGCCCTGACAGCGGGTGTCAGTAGTGATACCCGCTGTGATCTTTCCTTAACTGCAAGTACTACTGCTCCCAACATGGAGCACACTCTGCTCCATGCTGGGAGCTGTAGTACCTGCATTAATAGACAGATCGTAGCGAGTGTAACTTATGACACCCGCTGCGATCTGTCTATTAATGCAGGAACTACAGCTCCCAGCATGAAGCAGAGTGTGCTCAATGTTGGGAGTAGTAGTGCCTGCAGTTAAGGAAACTAATGACACCCGCTGTGATCCTCCTGTATAATGTATAGATGCATCTATACATTAAACAGGAGGATATCAATGGGTGATCTGTCAATTAATGCAGGTACTACTACTCCTATCATGGAGCAGTGTGTTCCATGCTGGGAGTAGTAGTCCTACCTAAAAAAAAAAAAGTTAAAAACACAAACACACTACATTTTTATTATAGTCGGCTACATTTTTAGGTCCCCACCCGCCCACATAAATTGATCTCTGTTTAAAAATTAATAAAAATTTTGTTATAAAAAAGAAATTTCGCTAGATACAATTCTTTCTTTCACTACTGTATATATATATATATATATATATATTATTTTTTTTTTAATGGTACCCTACGAAATTATATTAAAAAAGCTATCTCCATCACTTTTGTGGATCGCTAAAGTCCAAAAAAGAATAAAAACCGCCTCCAAAAACGCCAAAGTTAAAACCCACATATCGTTTTTCTTGGCGTTTTTTCACTCCCATTGACTTCTATGGGAGAAAAACGCTACGATTTTGACAAAAAAATTGCCAGTGGCTCAACATGCTGTGATTACCAACGATCTGAAAAATGCCAAAAAAGAGTGAAAAAACGCCAAAAGGATAAAAAAAATGCCAAAGTGAAAAACGCCAAGTGGATTAATAATTTAGCGATTTCTCATTGATTTACAGCTAACAGCTGGCCAAAAAAAACGCCATGCGGCAGAACTGGCGTTTTTCTTGGCGTTTTTCAAAAAATAAACCAAGTAGAAACTTAGCCTAAAGTCTTGGCCATTAAGTATGTCCCTTTCCCCTTAATCTGTCCACTTTCTGTTGTTAGGAAAAAGTAGCAGGGATTTCAGTTATTTTGAGCATCATTGCATATTGTATGGCCCCATACGTAAGTGGTGATGCCTAGCTCTGTATGTGACCCAGGGATTGTAGGGCTGAATCCAAATTAGCATTGAATCTAAAACTAATTTTACAGCTTACTTTTAGTGAAACCATCCAAAGAATATGGGATAAGATGTCTGATTGCTGGGGTCACGCCACTGGGGACCCCAGCGATCTCCCTGCTGCACCCAGTGTTTGCTTAGAGCATCGGGTGCAGCCCCGGAGACTCGTGACTTTACAGCCACGTCCTCAATGCAAGTCTATGGGAGGGGGCGTGCCGGCCCCTCCCATAGACTTGCATTGAGGGGGCATGGCCGTGAAGTCACGAGCGGGGCATGACCGTGACGTCCCAAGCCTCCGCCCTGCATCCCCAGTCATCCGACACAGAGCAAAGTTTGCTCCTAGCACCGGATGTCTGGGGTGCCACAGCCAAGATCGTGGGGGCCCCACCACTGGGTAGGGGATAAGATGTCTAGGGGCGGAGTACCCCTTTAAAAATGTTGGCCTTACTCTATGGGAACTGGTATGCCAAAAAGGATTCTGGCACTGAAGTCTTACTATAGAAAAGAGGGATATAAGGTGTTCCTTACCCTTTATCAATCTTCTATGACTACTACTGAATTTTCTGGGCTATCGTGGGTCTCTCTCTAAAGTTAAAATGTTCCCTATGCCTGTGTAAGTGAATGAGCTCCCTCAACTTTCAGCCAATGCAAATACAAATCAGTAGAAAGCAATAAGACTATAAAGGTGCAATGTCAATGAGTGAGGAATTTTTACAGTATCAGAAACACATTAAAGAGGACCTGCAGCATCTATGGTGGCATTCATAGACAGGTGGAAGGAGGGTGGGGGGGATGATCACATACCTGTTTATAGTATGGTCACCAACCCCCCCCCCCCCCCCGTTCCTGAGATATAGGGCTCACTAGCCAATCTGACCGTCTATCTACTCCATCAGATGGGTGGAATGACATATATGGCAAGCTTTCCTTGAATGAGTTGTGAATTTCCTTGAGTCTCATATAGATAAGTGTAATCTTGAAAAAACATTACGATCTTTGACCACCATTCCTGTCTCTGTCTCACGATGGATAGAACAATACAGTATATAGCATTCTGCCAGCAAGAAGAGGCAGCACCATGTTATGTGGCCAAAAATGTCTTCATATGACCCTGTTAGATTAATAAAGTTTTCAAATGAAGAAATCGGTACAAAGTGTAGTGGTCAAAACATTTTTTTTTAATACATTTATATATTAAGATTTTTAGTTATAAAAGGTGAAAAATACAAAACTTATACAGTTTATTAAAATTCCATAGAATAACAAAATTTTAATAATTCACTTAGGATTTTCATGCATGCTATGACGCTTACTAAAAATTATTTTATAAACTCACATTTTGTGTTAAGGACGTAGTCAAGTTTAATAAAATGTATTCTCTATCCAAAGTATAGGGGATAATTATCAGACTCTATACCTTGCCCACTTGTCTGATCACTTGTCAATACCTCCCCTCCATGCATCTCTATGGGAGAGCTGGAGATACTCAAGTACAGGGCTTCAGCTCTCCCCTAGAGATGAATGGAGTACCCAGTGGATAGGAAATAAATTGTCCTAAACTGGATAACTCCTTTAAGTCGTTCACACATCATAGACCATAGTCAATTTTCCAAAAGAAGCCATCGTATTTTCCTTTTGAGTCATGGTATCTTGTTCTTTTAAAATTGACCACACAGGTTGGAACCAGAATCCGAATAGCTGGACCCATATAGCCATGTGTGAAACAAGTGTATGATCGGTATGCTGCTTTCCACAAAGTCCTAGAAATTGTTATGTTTGAGAGAAGAAAGAAAAATACACATACAACTAAACAGCTTGTCAATTTAGGTCTATTTTGGCTGCATTCCTTTCATGTAAAAAAAAAAAAAAAATTACACTTGGTACCATGGCTTGTAACAGCGGGTTAATGTCAAGTTGGAGATATGTGAAGCTTTGGAATAGTATTGTCTTTGTTGCCTATAGCAGACAAGCAGAGCTCAGGTTTAAAGAGTGCCAATATCGTGTTGGTTAGGCATTTGGAAAGGTTTTCAAGATATTTATAATCCAAACCCAATGGCAAAAACCTACAAATCCATCAAAGTGGGGCTATCAAATAAACTTGCTATCCTACCTAATTCACAAACGCTGATGCAATTATTTCCCCACCAACCCTGGCATCACTGCTTAACCCCTTCCCTCTTTGATGATTTTTCATTTTTGCACTTTTGTTTTTTGCTCCTCCCCTTCTAAAAATCATAACACTTTCAATTTTCTACCTACCGTCTGTGAGGGCTTGTTCTTTGTGCCAACAATTTTACTTTGTAATACCATTAATAATTTCACCACAAAATCTATGGCGGAACAAAAAAAAAAAATTTGTTGTGGGGCAAAATAAAAAAAATAAAAAAAAATTGTAATTTTTAGCAGCTCTCATTTCTTCGCAGTACAGTTTTCGGTAAAATTAACACTGTACTGTATATTTATTGTGTAGGTCCATACAGTCGTAAGGATACCCAATTTATAGTGGTTTGATTTTATTTTACTACTAAAAATAAATTATAACTGCATGCATGAAAATGTATACGTTTAAAAATGTCCTTTTCTGACCCCTATAACTTTTTTTATTTTTCCGCATACGGGGATTTATGAGGGCTCATTTATTGTGCCGTGATCTGAAGTTTTTATCGGTACCATTCTTGTGGTATGCTAATTTGGACTTTGGAATTTTTTAACGTGTACGCATTAACCATGAGGTTCAATTATCAATATATTTTTATAGTTCAGACATTTACGCACACGGCGATACCACATATGTATATATTTATTTTTATTTACACAGTTTTTTTTATGGGAAAAGGGGGGATTCGAACTTTTATTAGGAAAGGGGTTAAATCACATTTAACTTTTTTTTACACTTTTTTTTGCAATTTTATAGCCCTCATAGGGGACTATAACATGCAATACCTTAATTGCCAGCACTGATCAATTCTATGCCATAGCATTGCATTGATCAGTGTTATCGGCGCTCCACTGCTCCTGCCAGGATCTCAGGCATGGAGCAGTGAATCGGCAATTGGACGGCAGAAAAGAAGGTGAGAGACCTTCCTTCGTCCCCTCAGCTGATTGGGATGCCACTGAGCTAGTTAGGAAATAAATTAACCTCTTTTAGACGTTGCAATCCACTTTTATCGCGGCTTCTAAGGGGTTAATGCCAGACATCAGCCTGTTCAGTGATGTCCAGCATTAACTGTGGGTCCCGGTTGTTTTTAGCAAATGTGGCCAACTGGGTATGATGCACTCTCACTTGCTGAGCACGCGTCATACCTCGTGGTTGACTAGGAAGACAAAAGCTGTCCTGAAATCTCTCCTGCAATAATAGTGCAGCTTTTATATGGGGATATCTCTGCCTTGGCACATAGCAGTTTCTTTTCATAGTTATTAAGGTTAACAAAAGACCAGAGTCCATCAAGTTCAACCTATAACCCTACTGTGTTGAACCAGAGAAAGTAAAAAAAAAAAAAAAACATGACCTCCCCCCCCCCCCCCCCCGACTTCAATATGGCATCAGAATAAATCCCTGGATCACTGTTCATTGTTGTTAAATCGCTAATAAGAAAACTTTTCTCCCAACTAAATAACCCTAAACTCTGATCCTTTGTCCTTTCATTTTTGATTCATTCTAACAGGCTATAACATCATCCAAAATTTTAACACGTGTGCATTTACTTGCATCCTGAGTAAAACTTGCAGTACTATTACGGAGCGGGATGTGGATCGTCTAACCTGATGGCTCGGAACGTATCAGGGAGCAAAGTCTAAGGTGCCGCTAGTCTTCACCAGAGCCTGCCACAAGGCAGGCTGGGCTTGCTACGGCAGGCGACACACAGGTCACTAGCCCCGGTAGTTGGGCAAGGCGAGGTACCGAAGGATAAGGCAGTAGCGTAGTCAGACGTAGCAGAAGGTCAAGTCAGGCGGCAAAGGTGCAAAGTCAAATAACGTAGCAGGAAGGTCTGGATACACGGATAAATACACGGATGAGGCAAACAGGCAACAAGGAATGCTTAATCTCAGGCTAGTGGCACTGAAGATCCGGCAGGGAAGAGGGGGAGGTATAGGAACTTATAGACAAGTGTCAGGTGTGTGACATAATTATGGGCCCACTGGCCATTTAAATTTAAGAGCTCCGGTGCATGCGCACCCTAGGGGACTGGGTCACGCGTGCCGGAGCTGAGAAGCAGCAGCAGAGGAATCAGAGGAGCAAGGTAAGTGACGTGTTGGGACTCGAATGCAGGCGTGTCTCGCGATGCGAATCCCCGCCCCTCCGACAGCAGGGGCAAAGCGCTTGCAGGCAGCATGTGCGGCCGGTGCACTATCCTTTACAGTACACCCCCCCTCCCTTTTTGGTCTTTTCCTCCTTTTGCGGTTCAGGAATTTCCTGAGAAGGTCCTGGTCCAGAATGTTGTCCTGCGGCTCCCAAGACCTCTCCTCCGGACCAAATCCTTCCCAATCCACAAGGAAAAAGTGCTTTCCTCTGACAAATTTGGAGTCCAAGATCTCCTTAACAACAAAAACATCTGAGGTACCAGAGATGGGAGAAGGGGAGATGTCCTTTTGAGAAAAACGCTTGTAGATGACTGGTTTCAAGAGGGAAACATGGAAGGAATTCGGGATCTGGAGAGAGGAGGGTAGATGGAGGGAATGGGCCACAGGATTAAATCTTTTCTTGACTTTATAGGGACCCAAATAGCGAGGACCTAGTTTATAAATGGGTATCTTGAAATAAATATATTTAGTTGATAATCAGACTTTGTCACCAGGAGAAAATTCAGGAGGAGGACGTCTTTCCTTGTCTGCTTGGAATTTCATGCAAGAAGTAGCATGTAGAAGAGAGTGACGTGTCTTCTGCCAGATGGAAGAAAAATTCTGCACTTGTTCATTAACAGCAGGAACTCCAGAGGAAGAAGATAAGGGGTGAGGAGGACGAGGGTGAAATCCATAGACCACATATAAGGGTGAAGCACCAGTGGAATTGGAATCTTTATGATTGTAGGGAAGCAGATCAACCCAGTCGTCTTGACGTGCAGAAATTAAATGGTGTAGATAAGAAATGATTCACCCACTCAACCTGTCCATTGGATTGAGGGTGGTAAGCCGAGGAAAAATCCAGCTTAACTTGAAGATATGAGCAGAGGGCACGCCAGAACTTAGAGGCAAATTGGACTCCAGGGTCAGAAACTATATGGGAAGGGAGTCCGTGTAAACGAAAGATATGCTGAAGAAAAAGCTTAGCAAGCTGTGGTGCTGAAGGAAGTCCGGGTAATGGTACAAAATGAGTCATTTTAGAAAATCGATCTACTACCACCCAGATGACTGTATTGCCACAGGAACATGGAAGGTCAGTAATGAAGTCCATGGCAATATTGGTCCAGGGGAGCTCTGGAACCGGCAAGGGCTGAAGTAGTCCTGCTGGTTTGGAATGATGGGGTCTTGTCCCGAGCACAAACTGGGCAGGACCGGTCAAAATCAAGGACATCCCATTTTAAGGTACCCCACCAATATTGTCTGGAGATGAGCTGTAGGGATTTACGTATACCGGGATGGCCGGTCAGAAGAGGGAAATGTCCCCATTTCAAGACTCGGAGTTTCATACGGGGTGATACGTAAGTCTTTCCGGGAGGCAGATGCAGAAGACTTGCATGTGCTGCAGAGATGAGACATTCAGGAGAAATAATATGCTGCGGGGGAGATTCATGGTCATGCACATCAGAAGATCTGGAAAGAGCGTCTGCTCATAAATTATTTTCTGCAGGACAGAAGTGGATGTAGAAGTCGAATCTGGAGAAAAATAGAGACTGCCGTGGGTTGAGTCGATGGGCTGTCTGAAGATAGAGCAAGTTTTTGTGATCTGAATAAATAGTAACAGGATGTACAGAGCCTTCAAAGAGGTGACACCATTCTTTTAAAGCCAACTTAATGGCCAAGAGCTCACAATCTCTGATGGTATAATTTTTTTCCGCAGGGGAGACTGTTTTAGAGAAAAATCCGCAGGTTAAAGTTTTTCCCTTAGTAGACTTTGGGGTTAACACTGCACCTGCTCCAACTGAAGGAGCATCCACTTCGAAGATACATGATTTGCTGGGATTGGGTCTAGATAGAACAGGAGCAGATGCGAAGGCGGACTTTAACTGTTTGAACGCTTCATCAGCCTCAAGACTCCAGACTTTAGGATTAGCAGTCTTCTTGGTAAGCAAAACGATGGGAGCTACGCAGACGATCAAATAACTCAATGCATGGTCGCAAAGACCCGTCTTTTTTTTCCACGAACAAGAAGCCAACTCCAGCAGGGGAAGAGGACTTCCTGATAAACCCATTCTGAAGGTACTCACATGGCCAGAGTTTCTGGGACAGACAAAGGGTAAATTCTGCCGGGCAGTAAGTCAATAGGACAATCATAGGGATGATGTGGATACAAAATTTCAGCTTGCTTTTCACTGAAGACATCAACAAAGCCCTGGAGGAACGAAGGCAAACCGGGCAGAGGACAAGAAGATGAAGGTTCCGGCTTAGACAAACGTATATGTATACAGTGGTTGTTGCACAGTGGAGCCCAGTGAAGAACTTCTCCAGTTTTTCAATCCAGCTGCGGGGCATGGAGCTGCAACCAAGGTAGGCCAAGCAAGAGAGGAGAGGTACAATAAGGTAGTACATAGAAGGACAAGTTCTCCTTATGCAAGAGTCCCACCTGCATCAACAACGGTTCTGTATAGCACCGTACAGTCCAATTTTTCTCCATTGACCGTACAGATGTAGATGCTTTAACAGGCGGGACACAGGCAGATGATACCTATGTACTAGGGCGTCATCAATAAAGTGTCCTGTTGAGCCAGAGTCCAGAAAGGCAAGAGATGATCTCTTTGGAGGGTAGAAAAAGCTGGACTGTCATATTTAAGCATGGAGAGGTGGTATTCACACCTACTGAGGCCTCTCCCACAAACCCTAGGTGCGAGCATTTCCCTGTGACTGTGGACGCAGAGGACAATACTTAAGGAAATGATCTGCACTGGCGCAGTATAGGCATAGATTCTCTTTTCGTCGGCGAGTTCTTTCCTGCAGGGTCAGGCGAGACCGATCCATCTGCATAGCCTCCACTGCGGGAGGCAACGTAGAAGGTTGCGGTGGTTGCTGAAAGACAGGTGCCAGACGATGAAAGCACCAAGGTCGTGCAGACTTCCTTTCTTGGCATAGTTTCTCACGTCGCTCAGAGAAATGGATATCAATCCGGGATGCCAATTGTATTAGTTCATTCAGGTTAGATGGCAATTCCCGCGCCGCGAGGACATCCTTGATATGACTTGATAATTCTCTCTTGAAGGTAGCACAAAGAGCTTCATTATTCCATGATAACTCCGATGTCAGGGTACTAAATCGTATGGCATGCTCGCCCACGGAGGAGTTGCCCTGAGAAAGACTCAGCAATGCCGACTCAGCGGAGAAGGCTCGGGCTGGTTCTTCGAAGACTCCTCGAAATTCCATCAGGAATGCCTGGAGATTAGTAGTGAGAGCATCACTGCGATCCCAAAGCGGAGTTGCCCAGGCTAAAGTCCTTCCAGTTTAGAGACTGATGACGAAGGCCACCTTTGCTTGTTCCGTAGGGAACTGTTCCGCCATGAGTTCAATGTGCATGGAGCACTGAATCACAAAACCATGACAGGACTTGGGATCCCATCATATTTCTCTGGAAGAGACAAGCAGAATTTTGATCCGGAGACGACTGCAGGAGCGGGAGGCAAGACCTGAGCAGAAGGAGGCTGTTGTTGAGCAGTGAGTAGCTGCTGCATCATGGCGGACAACTGACTCAACTGCTATGCCTGCTGGGCCAACTGCTGTGACTGGAGCGCCACAATGGAAGCGAGATCCGGATTATCTGGCAGAGGGACCCCAGCGGGATCCATGGCCGGATCTTGCTGTCATGGAGCTGGATGGGGATTCTCTAACCTGTGTGGCTGATGACTTGGACCGTATCAGGGAGCAGAGTCTAAGGTGCCACTGGCCTTCACCAGAGCCCACCGCAAGGCAGGATGGGCTTGCTGCGGCAGGCGACACCCAGGTCGCTACCCCCGACACGGCTCAACCCCACAGGTGGCTGGGCAAAGTGAGGTACCGAAGGATAAGGCAGTAGCGTAGTCAGACATAGCAGAAGGTCAAGGCAGGCGGCAAAGGTGCGAAGTCAAATAACATAGCGGGAAGGTCTGGATACACGGATAAGGTAAACAGTGTAAGGCAAAAACTGTCCAGTTTAAGTTTAGACCAACTATTAGTTGATCTACTTTAAACCAAAATTATCCAACCACAATTTGGCAGATTTTAATGCATTTAGGTCATCCCCTCTTTATTAGGAAGGCCTGCCATTTCTAAAAAATAATTCCTCTTTTTTCGGATGAGATGAAAATGGGTCTAAAAAAGTTGTCTAAAACACACAGGAAATGTGATGCAAATCATATAAGGCAGATTTCTGTGCCATGCACCTTTCTATTAGGCCAAAAGGACCTAACACGGCATATAAAATTTTTACTGACTATAAAGGTATGCTCATTTAGGCCCCCTAAATCTATAGGCATTCTTTCTCCATATAGGTACGGACGATAATACTAATGTCAATGGAACAAAAAAGGATACACTCAATGGGTCGACAGATGTGGGATTGTCCCGCGGTGGTGCTAGGATCAATGAAATCAAAAATAAGGCTATGCAATATAGTGTAGAAAAAAGGCAATCCTGTACTCACCGCATGGGTTCAATATGTCCGGCTCTTCTCAAGAGTAAGGAGGAGGGAAGAAGTGCATAATCTCTGTGCGTGAAACCTTCAGCAGTCTCGTCTGAGTGCTCCATGCCAAGCACACCTACCAGTCGGATGGAATACTCTTGAGAGGAGCCGGACGTATTGAACCCATGCGGTAAGTGCAGGATTGCATTTTTTCTACACTATATTCCAATTGTACTTTGTAGTGACATTTTTCATTCTACCATAAAATGTATGGTGAAAATTAAAAAAATATGGTTTAGCAAAAAAGGGAAATTTTGGGGGCAGTGCACTTTACAGTAAAACTGACATGTTATCTTTATTCTGTGGGTCAATATGATTACAACAATTTATATACTGTAGCTTTATTTTTTATTATACTACTTCAAAAAAGTTAGACTTTTTTATACAAAATACATTTCTCTATTCTGACAATATAACCAATTTTTTTTCTGTCTATTGGGGCTATATGAGTGATCATTTTTGTGATCTGTAGTTTCTATTGGTACCATTTTGGTTTAGGTGGGGATATTTTATTGCTATTTTTCTAATAAACGATGTGATCAAAAATCAGCTACTCTTCCTTTTAAATTGTTTTTTTATTAACATTTTTATTGTTTTTTCTTTTTAAGTCCCCATAGAGGACCTTTAGGCACAATCATGAGATTGCCTATATTGATCAATGCTATGCTATTACATAATGTTCATCAGTTAGAGCAATGCTCTGCTAGCACAGATTGCTTGAAGCACGTTGTATTAGCAGATTTTACCATGGCAATCCCTGAAGCATTCAGATGACCTCCAGCAGTCTTGGTAACCAATCGGTACCCCGCTAAGTTTCAGAGGTGCCGTTTCGGCAAAAGACTTCTTAAATGCTGCAATCGCTAATGATCATGGAATTTAAGGAGTGAAATGACTGACATCAGTGTGATCGCTGATGTTGGTCATTGACAGTGAGTGCTGGCTGCTAATAGCTCATGAGCTCGCTTCATAGAACATTAACGACTGCATGACAAATGTTTAGGATATGGAAAGGTACATCATGGATTGTTAAGGGGTTAAGTATATTAAGCTAAAAAAAGTTTACAAATCAAGCAATTGCAATCTAATAACTTGCTAAGTACAAAGCCCAAGGCATTTCAGTCCTGACATACGTACGTGATTAATATGTATAAGCCTTACAGATAATGAAGGAGTTTATCACATTAATATGGACGATGAATTAAGATGTTTATTTATAAAATTCACCAGCCGTAGTTTCAGTGCCAATGTAAGATCTGATTTCATTTCTGTTCCAACACCTGTGAAGAATAGGGACCATCACCTGGGGCGAGAGGATGATTTATATGCCGTTCACTGACAGGCGTCTGCAGATGTTATACTATCGAATAGAAAAACTTCAGTCATCTAAAATTCTGATCAGAGACATACAAATGATTACATGTAGTAAGCAGCTTAAGCATCAAAAATCTTTTTTAAGATACTTGGATCTAGACTCGTCTCGTACACTTATCAAAGCCCGACAGCGAACACATCAAATCCGCTATATTTGGATCAGACATTTCTATATTTTAGCTATGCATCTGTATCTCTGCCGCAGTGATTGAAAAGGAAATAAACAAAGATTAGCATAAAGGGCTAGGTTAGGAGAAAATGGACAAGAAGATTAAATTGTATTTTTATCTGCATTCGTTGGAAGTTCAGAATTTCGACTCAAGCAGACGAGGCAAATCCTTTAGGGTAAGCTCACATGCAGTTAATCCACAGCGAAAACCCACATCTGTTACATGTGGATTTAGTGACAGATTTTGCTGCGGATTTGCCACCAATCTCCCTTAATGCATGACAAACCCACAATGAAATTATGCAGCATTTCTGCAACGCAATGAGCATGTTGTGGATTTGAAAAGCAATTTTGTCATTCATGTATATCCTTCCACAAATTGTTGCAAATCTGGGGTGTGGAATTTTCACCAAAACCTTGCAACAAATTCATTGTATCCGGACCTTAGCCAAATAGTAATTTTACTTAAAAAAAGGAAGAATATATCCAAAATAACCAAAAGAGCAAAATCTTAACTCAATAAACATTGTGTTATCATCCTATTTTTATATGCTCTTTAGCCAGTTTTTGCTGATATTTGTAGAGAAATCACTCTGACAATTGTGGGGAGGGTCACTATAACTATATAACACAAACAACAGTACAAGCTCAGGGCTTTGGATAACCCTTTACTTGCTGTGATCCTGCTGCTTTTGTTTATTTCCTATCTACTCACAAAGCAAATTGCACATCCAATGCATCAGCAACCCCCTTCTTCCCCATATGCCTCTCTGCATGGCACAGCTGAGCGGCACATGTTGTGCTGTGCTGTGCTGTGATTGACTAGAAAGGTAATAGAGTAAGGACCTTTGTGTGTACTTCCTGCAAGCAGCCCTGGTCTTGCCCCCGGAATGGAATGAATGAGAAGCAGCCGAGCACCATGGAGGTGGCTTTCAGGGGCTCAATAACAGCAGTGAGAAGACTAAAATCACATTGCCAACTCTCTTTAGGGTTAATACATCAAAACCATGCAGGTTTATAAAAAAAAATCTTGAAACGACAGCTACACTTTAAGGGTAGGGTCACACATAGCCCCGGGCAGTGGGAAATATGCCGTGCATTTTGCTATGAGCAGACACACAGGGCACTGAGCTTGCCTCCAAACCTTACTGCACACACAGGGCTTCGATGGGGAAGCCCTATGTGCCTGCTCATATTTCCTGCTGTCAGGCCAGATTCTGAAATGACAGGGCACATTTTTGGTGCAAATTGCACCAGAATTCTGGCACATTTTCAATAATAAATATTGTGTGGTGTCCCGGTGCCGTATCCTATCAGGTACCTTTTATTGTGGGTCCCCATAGCCAGAGTCCCTAGGATGTCGGGGTCCCTATTGTCATATCCACCCCTAGTCACCTCTCATCCCTATAGTGCTTATCCTGGAGCCATTTAGGATTTGTATGTGTAAGATTGTATAAATCTAAATAAATAGTTAATTACCTGTCCATAGTGTAGCAGGACCTGCGGGTCACGTGGTCAGGTGAACTCTATGGTATTTCTGCTTGAGGAACTTTGGAGGTCCTTGTGACGTAGTCAATCCCATCACACTGTGTAACGGTGAGTGACGGGTGTTCGGACCAATCAGATTATCCCCGCCCCCTGCCCATATAAGGGAGCGGCGGCCATGTTCTCGCTCTCTTATTCCCCACGCACTCTGCAAGATCACTGGATCTGCAATAATTACCCTAAATTCAGAGACTTTAGTCTATTTCAAGGTCCGCAACAGATGTCAGTCATTGAGCTATATAAAGACTGTATTCCTGAGACTGTCATTGTTCACTGGATGTATCACAAGCACTTAAGTAAAGTTACCCAAGTTCAAGTTCAAGTACATTGTGGACCTTCAGTCATTTTATTACATGCACCTATCGTTTCTGGGAAGGGCGGCGATAGGCCGGAGAATTATCTCAGCATACTAGCCCTCAGCCTGGCGTCACGAACTATTGGGTTAACATTAACCCCTTATCTACTGCAACATCCCAACTACCCTACACCCCCCAAGGCTTACCACACTTGGCCATAGTGTGCGCATAGTACATAGTGTGCTATATAGTGTGTTTCTTCAGTACAGCTGCAGATCTGGGTCCATTGGGCAAATTCACAAGTCCATTCTGTGGAAGATTGATGTTGATTTAATGGTAACGGGTTGAGGATTTTTCAATTTAGACCCAGTAGATTTAATCAAGTATGGAAAAAACTATTGTAGTAGAATGTGCAATAAAAACTCCAATGAATTCATGTGATCTGCGTCTCATACTTCATGCCGTTACTTCTGACCGTTTCCTTGAGGGAGTCTTGTAATTAATCTCTCTGCACCCATTCAATCCTTGTCTTTTAAATGAGTTTTCTAATTATGATTGTGGTGGAGTCGAAACTATTTCTCAACTTTTTTTTGGCAGTTTTTAATTACTTTTAGTTTGGCTGTTTCGGAGTAAAATCTAACACTTTGACCTACATCCATAAATGTTAATTACAGCCGATCCCCAGTCACAGCACAGCTGAATTTGTCCTATTTATGTGCATGTCTACAAAATAAACATTTTCTATATGGCTTTGCTGTCAGATTTATATTTAGTGAATATCAATTAAGTCAAATAAAAGCCAAATGCATGGATTCAAAACATACTATTTTTGGTATAATAAAGGTAAAATAGAAATACTAAATAAATCTATGAATTCCGTCTTGTATGGTCCAAAATGAATCCTATAATGCTATACAATCTCACGTTTCTTAAAAAATGTATTCCAATGATTAAAATAGTTGAATGATTTTTTGATGACCTGGCATATTAGAATAGAGTGTTAGCTGTACATGAGCATCACCGCTCTATTTATTCTTTATGTGAGCCATGGAGACAGCTGAATGATGTACTCAGCTATCTCCAGACGCTGCCATAATAGTTTTGGCAGCACGCATGCACAACTGTGAAACCTGACACTACATTCAAAAAAAGAGACTAGCATCTCCATAATCAAGAGTGCAAAGGGGTG
Source organism: Hyla sarda (assembly GCF_029499605.1). NCBI lineage: Eukaryota > Metazoa > Chordata > Amphibia > Anura > Hylidae > Hyla > Hyla sarda. Next base: position 71,371,038 of record NC_079191.1, on the reverse strand, counting down.
TGTGGGGCCCACAAGGCACAAATTGTGTAAATTGCCATAAAAAAAAAATATATAAAATACCCACGAAAAAAGCCAAAGATGCAAAAAAAAAAAAAAAAAAAAAAAAAAATAATAATAATAATAATAATAATTATATATATATATATATATATATATATATATATATATATATATATATATATATATAATGCTCCTTATGGCAAAAGAAGTAAAAAATCACAAGAAAACAAATTACTTAAGGGGTACGTTTACTAGTAAGGATTACCCGTTAGTTTTCACAAGAAAAAATCTGCAGCAGATTACATTGACCTCAATGGGGGTACTCTGCCCATGTGAATGTACCCTTAGGCTTATTATGCTTGTAAAACATGAATAATTTTGATACTCAAAATACAAAAGCACACTATGTGAACATAGCCTGATTAAAGATTTGGGGTTTACTTTGATGTAATTGATTTGAGTGTGTGTGTGTCCATTAGCAGATCCGCACTGCCTGGAATTAGGCATTTATTTATTACTCATTTATGTTTATTACTCCAAATTTGTGGGGGAAATGAACCCCTGCAAATCAAAGTCGCATTGACTATAGGCTTTTCCAGGCAGAATTACGCCGAAAAAATGAAATTTTTTTGGGGTGTAATCCAGATCTGTATCGGAAGTTCTGCTACAGAACTTCTGTAGTATACATTGAGCAGCAGAATTCCAATAAAATAAATTAATCTGTGCCATGTTTCTTGTTCCTGTGTTTGTATTATGTATATTAAGCCTTATCAAATGTAAAGTGCCCTGTAACCAAGGGCACTATGTAAATTAATAATGATAATGATTAATAATAATAATGATAATAAATATTCTAATGGGTGTCACACGCCGCAAGCTCCGGCCGTGAGCGCAGTGTCCCCGTCTGTCGGTGTGGCTGGGATTCGCATCGCGGGACGTGCCCGCATGCGAATCCCGGCCCGTCACTTACCTCGCTCTACTGCCACTGTAACGCAGGTCCGCCGCGCTCGTCCCCGTCTCCTAGGGTGCACGCGTGGCGGAGCTCTGAAATTTAAAGGGCCAGTGCGCCCATAATTACTCTTGCACCTGAACACCACATTATACGTTCCTGCTCCTTCCACACCCCTGCCGGATCTTCAGTGCCTATTTCCTGAGAGAAAGCTTTCCTTTTTGCCTGTTTGCCATAACCGTGTACCCAGACCTTCCTTGCTACGTTTTTGACTACGAACCTTTGCTGCCTGCCTTTACCTTCTGCTACGTTGACTACGCCTCTGTCTCATCCTCCTGTACCTCGCCTTGCCCAGTACCTGTGTGGTCAAGCCGTATCGGGGGTAGCGACCTGGGTGCCTTTGGTGAAGACCAGCGGCACCTTAGTCTCCGCTCCTCGATGCTGTCCGAGGCATCCACCACACAGGTAGAGGATCCACTACCTGCTCCGTGACATCCGCATCCAGGTACTTGACAGCAAGATACGGCCATGGATCCTACTGGGGTTCCTATGCCTGATTCGAATCTTGCATCTGTCATGGCGCTTCAGTCCCAGCAGTTGGCACAGCAGGCACAGCAGCTAAACCAGCTACCCGCCATGATGCAGCAGCTGCTGTCTGCCCAGCAGAACCCACCACAGCCTCAGCCTCCTCCAGCTCCAGTGCAGCCTCCCGCTGCTGCAGTCTCCTCCGGATCGAAACTCCGTCTGTCGCTTCCTGAGAAGTTTGAGGGGGATCCCAAGTCCTGTTGGGGTTTCGTGACTCATGCTCCATGCACATAGAACTCATGGCAGACCAGTTCTCCACAGAACGAGCAAAGGTGGCCTTCGTCATCAGTCTCCTGTCTGGTAGGGCCTTGGCCTACGCTACTCCACCATGGGATCGCAGTGATGCCATTACTACTAACCTCCAGGAATTCCTGATGGAATTTCGCACAGTCTTTGAAGAACCTGTCCAAGCTTCCTCCGTTGAGACTGCTTTACTGAGTCTTTCCCAGGGCAACTCCTCTGTGGGCGAGTAAGCCATTCAGTTCCGGACCCTGTCCTCAGAATTGTTTTGGAATAATGAAGCTCTCTGCGCTACTTTCAAGAGGGGATTATCTAGCCAGATAAAGGATGTCCTCGTGGCCCGAGAATTGCCTTCTAATCTAAATGAACTGATATATTTGGCATCTCGGATTGATATCCGTTTCTCTGAGAGACGTGAGGAACAATTTCAGGAAAGAGAATCTGCACGATCTCGGCGCTTCCCTCGCTTGGCACCAGTCTTTCAGCAACCACCGCAACCTTCTACTTTGCCTCCCGCAGTGAAGGCTATGTAGGTGAATCGGTCTCGCCTGACTCTGCAGGAAACAATTCGCCGACAAGCTGAGAATCTGTGTCTCTACTGCGCCAGTGCCGATCATTTCCTCAAAGATTGTCCTGTACGTCCACAGCCACAGGGAAATGCTCGCACCTAGGGTTTGTGGGAGAGGCCTCCCTAGGTGTGAATTCCTCCTCTCCACGCTTAAATATGATGGTTCAGCTTCATCTTCCTTCTAAAGCTAACCTCTCAGTTTTGGCCTTCCTGGACTCTGGCTCCGCTGGTAACTCCACAGTCAATGGAGAAAAACTGGACTGTACCATGCTATACCGCACAGAACCCCTGTTGATGCAGGTCGGAGTCTCACACAGAGAGAAATTGTTCTTCTACGTACTCCCACACTCTACTTCCCCTCTTCTGCTTGGTCTACCTTGGTTGCAGCTCCATGCCCCACACCTGGATTGGAAAACTGGAGAAATCCTACGCTGGGGTCTGCATTGCAACAATCATTGCATTGATGTATGGGCGACCAAGTTGGAACCATCTTCTCATCCATTGCCCGGTTTGCCTTCCTTTCTCCTGGATTATGCAGATGTCTTCAGTGAAAAACAAGCCGAAGTGTTACCTCCACATCGCCCCTACGATTGTCCCATAAACCTGCTGCCCGGCACCACACCTCCCAGGGGCAGAATCTACCCGTTATCTGTTCCCGAAACCCAGGCCATGTCTATTTATATCCAGGAAAATTTACAGGAGGGATTCATCAGGAAGTACTCCTCCCCTGCTGTTTTCTTCTTCGTAGAAAAGAAAGACGGGTCTCTACGACCTTGCATTGACTACAGTGGCCTGAATAAAATCACTGTATAGAACCGCTATCCACTTCCTTTGATCACAGAGTTGTTTGACCGTCTGCAAGGGGCCAAAATTGGATCTCCGTGGGGCCTATAATTTGATCCGTATACGAGAAGGGGACGAATGGAAGACTGCATTTAATACTCATGATGGACATTTTGAGTATCTGGTGATGCTATTTGGACTCTGTAATGCTCCGGCGGTTTTCCAGGAGTTTGTCAATGACATTTTTTGTGATCTCCTGTACTTCTGCGTTGTTGTCTACCTAGATGACATTCTCATCTACTTGCCCGACCCCCAGACTCATCGTTCTCACCTCCGCCGAGTCTCACAGCGCCTCCGAGACAATCATCTCTATGCAAAACTTGAAAAGTGTACGTTTGAGAAAACCAGCCTTCCGTTTCTGGGGTATATTGTCACCAGTCAAGGTCTGCAAATGGATCCTAACAAATTATCTGCAGTACTGGATTGGCCTCGACCATCTGGCTTGAAAGTGATTCAGCGCTTCCTCGGCTTTGCAAATTACTATCAGCAATTTATTCCACATTATTCCACCTTGGTCGCCCCCATCGTCTCTCTTACAAAAAAAACTGTTAATCCGAAGGTCTAGACCAAAGAGGCCTTTAAACAGTTAAAATCTGCCTTTGCTTCTGCTCCTGTGTTGTCGAGACCAGATCCAGTCTAGCCATTTATTTTGGAAGTGGACGCTTCTTCTGTAGGTGCAGGTGCTATTTTGACAAAAAATCTTCCAAAGGAAAAACTGTAACCTGCGGCTTCTTCTCTAAAACCTTCTCACCTGCGGAGAGAAATTATACTATAGGAGATTGTGAGCTTTTGGCTATTAAGTTGGCCTTGGAAGAATGGCGCCATCTCTTGGAGGGCTCTGTGCATCCACTTACCATTTATACTGCTGACAACAAGAACTTGCTATATCTACAGACTGCTCATCGTCTCAACCCCCGACAGGCCCGTTGGTCTCTGTTTTTCTCCAGGTTTGACTTTTTTATACATTTGCGAGCAGCGGAGAAGAATCGTCGTGCTGACGATCTGAGGTACTAGATCAAGAGTCACATCCTCAGCATATTATTCCTCCTGATCGTATCATTGCTGCAGCTCCAGCAACTCTTCAGCACCTGCCTCCTGGGAAGACTTATGTTACTCCCCGCCTAAGACTCCAAATCTTGAAATGGGGTCATTCCTCTCTTTTGGCCGGCCATGCCAGTATAAGTAAGTCCTTGCAACTCATCTCGCGACACTATTGGTGGCCAACTCTGAGAAAAGATGTTGTTGACTTCGTCCGCTCTTGTACGGTCTGTGCCGGGAGAAGATCCCTCGTGCCAAGCTTGCTGGTCTACTAAAACCTCTGCCAGTTCCTGAGTTGCCCTGGACCAACATAGCTATGGACTTCATCACCGACCTTCCATCATCCAGCGGCAACACGGTCATCTGGGTTGTGGTTCACCGGTTTTCTAAAATGGCCCATTTTGTGCCCTTGCCAGGTTTGCCATCTGCACCGCAGCTTTCCAAGCTATTCTTCGCCCACATCTTCCGTCTCCATGGTTTACCAACCCATATTGTCTCCGATCAGGGGGGTCCAATTCATCTACAAAGTTCTGGAGGGCCCTTTGTTCCCATCTCCAAGTTACATTGGACTTCTCCTCTGCTTACCACCCTCAATCCAATGGTCAAGTCGAAAGGGTGAATCATGTCCTGGGGGACTATCTTCGACATTTTGTCTCCGCCCGTCAAGACGACTGGACCGATTTACTACCCTGGGCTTATAACCGATTTACTACCCTGGGCTTATTTTCTTATAACCACAGGAATTCTGAATCCACTGGAACGTTCTCCTTCTTTGTGGTCTTCGGCCTTCATCCTCGTCCACCTCTTCCCTTGTCTTCCTCTTCCTCCGGAGTACCTGTGGCTGACGAACTGGTTCGGAATTTCGCCTCCATCCGGCAGAAGACTCGTCACTCCCTTCTTCTTGCTACGAATCGCATGTCAATCGCAAGTCACAAGCGGACAGAAAAAGACGTCCTCCTCCCGAGTTCCCTAATGGGGACAAGGTGTGGTTGTCCTCCAAGTACATCCGCTTTAAGGTACCCTCTTATAAACTAGGTCCACATTTTCTGGGTCCTTATAAAGTCAAAAAACGCCTGTCATTCACAACCGTTTTTCTCGAAAAGACATCACTCCTTCCTCCATCTCTGGTACATCTGATGTCTTTGCTGTAAAGGAAGTTCTTGACTCCAAGCTGGTCAGAGGGAAACGCTACTTCCTTGTGGATTGGGAAGGATTCGGTCCTGAGGAGAGGTCTTGGAAGCCTCAAGACAATATTCTGGACCGAGATGTTCTTAAAAGATTTCTGAACCCTAAGAAGAGGGGGAGACCAAAAGGGGGGGTACTGTCATACACTGCGCTCCGGCCGCAAACTCCAGACGTGAGCGCAGTGTCCCAGGGTCCCCGTCTGTCGGCTGGCCAGCATGCGAATCCCCGCCCATCACTTACCTCGCTCTCAGATTGGATAAAATACTGGCTTTATTAGAAAATGTTAAAAACCAAACTGGAACATAATGTAGATAAGAACAAACGAAACGCAACCAACGCGTTTCGACCTGTTAACAAGTCTTAATCATGGTAAGTGTAATAGACAAACAATGCATCTTAAATACTGTGGTAACCGGTGATATCACATAAAGATCTATAGAAAATGTGTTACCCAAGCTACATAAAGACAAATTTCCTCCGCCTTTGAGGCCCATAGTTGCGGGCATTGATTCTCTCCTAGAACGACTTAGTGCATGGCTGGATGGGATGTTACAGCCCCTGGTATCCCGGACGAAGGGATTCATCAAGGACACCAAGAGCCTACTACAAGCCATGAGACTTCGTGAATGGACTAATGAGGACAGTTGGATGTCATGTGACATCACTGCCCTTTACACATGTATCCCCCATGATCGGGCAATAGAAGCCATATCCTACCATCTTAGGAAGTACAGTACCTATGGATCAATTCTGCAGCAGTATATACTGGACGTTTTGCATTTTTTGCTACATCACAATTTTTTCAGTTTTGATTCTGTTTTTTATTTACAGGTTACGGGTTGCCTGATGGGCTCTAAGTTTTCCCCCTCGCTAGCCAATTTGTACATGGCATATTGGGAGGAGGTCGTCCTATTCTCCCATGCCAACCCATTCATCTTGTGGGTTGGTATGGGAGATACATTGACGACCTCCTCCTAATCTGGAGGGGGACCCCTGCACAAGGGGAGGATTTTTTCAAGTTCTTGAACAATAACGATCTGTCATTAGATTTTACGGGCAGTATCTCAGCTAGTCAAACAGATTTTCTAGATATTACCCTGAAAGGTGACTGTATATCACATGTTATTCACACCAAATTGTTCCGTAAAACTTGTGCAGGTAACAGTTTACTCCACTCATCAAGTTGTCATCCAGAACACGTAACACGTAAGCTACCCATTGGGGAATTTGTACGAGCAAGACACGCATCGTCTGAACAACATACATACGAGGAGGTATGCAAGGATATTAGAGAACGCTTATCTACCAGAGGGTATCAACCACATATCATAAATAGAGCAGAAAATATTGTTAATTCAAAACCGGCTAACTACTATCTTTGTGACAGGAAACACATTCAGTCTAATACTAAATCGCTTCCCACCTTTACCACACCATTTTCCAGACAATTTCAAGATATTAAACATATTATATTTAAACATTTACCAGTATTACATCTTGATAAAACCATGTCTGATATTGTGCGACAAGGTGTTCGGGTAGTACCCCGTAAAGCACGTTCACTGCATAATCAACTTTCTCCCAGCGATTTTAGTACAGCTCCCCACACGGACACATGGCTAACATGCAAAGGCAGCTACAAATGTAGCCACCCAAGATGTACAGTTTGCCAATACATGCCCAATACTAACAAATTTCATTCATGTACCACAGGACAAGAGTTTCAAGCAAAAAGTTTCATTAATTGTCAGACACATCATGTTGTCTACACCATCATTTGTATACCATGTAACCTTCAATACATAGGATGTACGAGCATAAAACTTAAAGTTAGGATTAAAGAACATCTATACATACCCGACAGTAATAAAATCGGCAGTAGGTCTGTGTCAGGCTTTACCAAACACATTATCGATTATCATGCAGGTATTGTTCTGAATATCTCAGTGACAGGTATAGAAAGAGTACGCCCGCCCAGGAGAGGCGGAGATTGGAGTAGAGCCGTGTTCAGACGGGAGGCCTTTTGGATATTGTGTTTGGACACGCGCTTACCGTCTGGACTTAACTACAGACATGACTTAAGTTATATATATTAACCATTTGAATAAGATATAGTCTATGTCCAATTTATTGTTCACTTATGTGTACACTCCATTTCGGGTTTACCCATTCTCCCAGCTCCACATTTTCTATAGATCTTTATGTGATGTCACCGGTTACCACAGTATTTAAGATGCATTTTTTGTCTATTACACTTACCATGATTAAGACTTGTTAACAGGTCGAAACGCGTTGGTTGCGTTTCGTTTGTTCTTATCTACATTATGTTCCAGTTTGGTTTTTAACATTTTCTAATAAAGCCAGTATTTTATCCAGTCTGGGAGCCGGATGCTACTTTCTCCTCTGCCTAATTGCCGCACCTGGGAACACGGCCCTTGCCTCATTCCGAGTCTTCCAACTGGAGAGGTGTGTTACCATATATGTGATCTGGGTCTGAGAACTATAACGGTGAGCTGAATTTTTTCTATATTTTGCCTGTGACACTTACCTCGCTCTGCTGGCACTGCAACGCAGCTCCCCTGCGCTCGTCCCCGTCTCCTAGGGCGCACGCGCGGCGGAGCTCTGAAATTTAAATGGCCAGTGCGCCCATAATTAGTCTTGCACCTGAACACCACATTATAAGTTCCTGCTCCTCCCACACACCCCTGCCGGATCTTCAGTGCCTGTTGCCTGAGAGAAAGCGATCTTTATTGCCTGTTTGCCATATCCATGTACCCAGACCTTCCTTGCTACGTTTTTGGCTATGAACCTTTGCCGCCTGCCTTGACCTTTTGCTACGTTGACTATGCCTCTGTCTCATCATCCTGTACCTCGGCTTGCCCAGTACCTGTGTGATTGAGCCGTATCGGGGGTGGCGACCAGGGTGCCACCTGCCACAGCAAATCCATCCTGCCTTGCAGCGGGCTCTGGTGAAGACCAGCGACACCTTAGACTCCGCTCCTCGATGCGGTCCGAGTCATCCACTACACAGGTAGAGGATCCCCTACCTGCTCCGTGACATCCGCATCCAGGTACGTGACAATGGGCCAACACTGAAGGAAATACAAGCTTAGTCACTGGCCATACAGGTGACCTGCCAGAGATTGGTCAGTAACGGCACATCAGATGAAGGAGGGAGCAGTGAGGAAAAGTCAATGTAAGAATATTAAAGGGTTACTCCACCTCTAGACATCTTATTCCCCCGCTGGGGAACCCCGCAATCTCTCTTGCGGCACTCCAGACATCCGGTGCACTGCTGTGATGTCACAAGCTTTCAGCACTGCACCCAATGCTCCAAACGAATGCCGAGTGCAGCAGGAAGATCGCGGGGTCCCCAGCAGTTGGCCCCCCCACGATCAGACATCTTATCTCCTATCCTTTGGATAGGGAATAAGATGTCTAGGGGCGGAATACCCCTTTAGGGGGGTAGTTAAAACCACACAAAAATTATTAATGGAAATCAAATTTATCAACCCATGGAGGTCTGGATATGGAGTCACACTCAAAATCAAAGGGGAAAACCACACTACAGGCTGATCCAACTTTGATGTAATGTCCTTTAAACAAATACAAATGAGGCTCAGTAGTGTGTGTGGCCTCCACGTGCCCGTATAACCTCCCTACAATGCCTGGGCATGCTCCTGATGAGGTGTCTCCTTAGGGATGTCCTCTCAGACCTGGACTAATGCATTCGCCAACTCCTGGACAGTCTGCAGTGCAACGTGGCGTTGGTGGATGGAGCGAGACATGATGTCCCAGATGTGCTCAATCGGCTTCAGGTCTGGGTAACAGGCAGGCCAGTCCATAGCATCAATGCCTTGTTCTTGCAGGAACTGCTCACACACTCCAGCCACATGAGGTCTAGCATTGTCTTGCCTTAGGAGGAACCCAGGGCCAACTGCACCAGCATATGGTCTCACAAGGGGTCTGAGGATTTCATCTCGGTACCTAATGGCTGTCAGGCTACCTCTGGCAAGAACATGGAGGGCTGTGCGGCTCCCCAAAGAAATGCCACCCCATTACTGACCCACCGCCAAACCGGTCATGCTGGAGGATGTTGCAGGCAGCAGAATGTTCTCCATGGCTTCTCCAGACACATGTGCTTGGTGTGAACCTGCTTTCATCTATGAAGAGTACAGGGGGCGCCAGTGGTGAATTTGCCAATCTTGGTGTTCTCTGGCAAATGCCAAATGTCCTGCACGGTGTTGGGCTGTAAGCCCTCATACCACCCTCATGGAGTCTGTTTATGGACACATACACATTTGTGGCCTGCTGGAGGTCATTTTGCAGGGCTCTGGCAGTGCTCCTACTCCTCCTTGCACAAAGGTGGAGGTAGCGGTTCTGCTGCTGGGTTGTTGCCCTCCTACAGCCTCCTCCACATCTCCTGATGTACTGACCGGTCTCCTGGTAGCGCCTCCATGCTCTGCACACTACACTGACAGACACAGCAAACCTTCTTGCCACAGCTCGCATTGATGTGCCATCCTGCACTATCTGAGCCACTTGTGTGGGTTGTAGACTCCGTCTCAAGCTACCAGTAGAGTGAAAGCACCACCAGCATTCATAAGTTACCAAAACATCAGCCAGGAAGCATAGGAACTGAGATGTGGTCACCACCTGGAGAACCACTCCTTTATTGGGGTGTCTTGCTAATTGCCTATAATTTCCACCTGTTGTCTGTTCCATTTGCACAACAGCATGTGAAATTGATTGTCAATCAGTGTTGCTTCCTGAGTGGACAGTGTGATTTCACAGACGTGTGATTGACTTGGAGTTACATTGTGTTGTTTAACCCCTTCAGGACGGAGCCCATTTTGGCCTTAAGGACCGGAGAGTTTTTTGCACATCTGACCACTGTCACTTTAAACATTAATAACTCTGGAATGCTTTTAGTTATCATTCTGATTCCGAGATTGTTTTTTCGTGACATATTCTACTTTAACATAGTGGTAAATTTTTGTCGATACTTGCATCATTTCTTGGTGAAAAATCCGTAAATTTGATGAAAAATTTGAAAATTTTGCATTTTTCTAACTTTGAAGCTCTCTGCTTGTAAGGAAAATGGATATTACGAATACATTTTTTTTTGGTTCACATATACAATATGTCTTCTTTATGTTTGCATCATAAAATTGACGTGTTTTTACTTTTGGAAGGCACCAGAGGGCTTCAACGGTCAGCAGCAATTTTCCGATTTTTCACAAAATTTTCAAACTCAGTATTTTTCAGGGACCAGTTCAGGTTTGCAGTGGATTTGAAGGGTCTTCATATTAGAAATACCCCATAAATGACCCCATTATAAAAACTACACCCCCAAAAGTATTCAAAATGACATTCAGTCAGCGTTTTAACCCTTTAGGTGTTTCACAGGAATAGAAGCAAAGTGAAGGAGAAAATTCACAATCTTCATTTTTTACACTCACATGTTCTTGCAGACCCAATTTTTGAATTTTTACAAGGGGTAAAAGGACAAAATTTTTACTTGTATTTGTAGTTCAATTTCTCTCGAGTAAGCACATACCTCATATGTCTATGTAAAGTGTTCGGCGGGCGCAGTAGAGGGCTCAGAAGGGAAGGAGCGACAAGGGGATTTTGGAGAGTACGTTTTTCTGAAATGGTTTTTGGGGGGCATGTTACCTTTAGGAAGCCCTTATGGTGCCAGAACAGCAAAAAAAAAAAACACATGGCATACCATTTTGGAAACTAGACCCCTCGGGGAATGTAACATGGGATAAAGTGAACCTTAATACCCCACAGGTGTTTCACGACTTTTGCATATGTAAAAAAATAATTTTTTTTTTACCTAAAATGCTTGTTCTCCCAAAAATTTAACATTTTTAAAAAGGGTAAAAGCAGAAAATACCCCCCAAAATTTGTAACACAATTTCTCCCGAGTACGGCGATACCCCATATGTGGCCCTAAACTGTTGCCTTGAAATACGACAGGGCTCCAAAGTGAGAGCGCCATGCGCATTTGAGGCCTAAATTAGGGATTGCATAGGGGTGGACATAGGGGTATTCTACGCCAGTGATTCCCAAACAGGGTGCCTCCAGCTGTTGCAAAACTCCCAGCATGCCTGGACAGTCAACGGCTGTCCGACAATACTGGGAGTTGTTTTGCAACAGCTGGAGGCTCCGTTCTGGAAACAGTGGCGTACCAGACGTTTTTCATTTTTATTGGGGAGGGGAGGGGGGCTGTGTAGGGGTATGTGTATACGTAGTGTTTTTTACTTTTTATTTTATTTTTTGTGTTAGTGTAGTGTAGTGTTTTTAGGGTACAGTCACACGGACGGGGGTTCACAGTAGTTTCTCGCTGGCAATTTGAGCTGCAGCAGAAAGTTTGCGGCAGCTCAAACTTGCAGCCAAATACTTACTGTAATCCTCCGCCCATGTGAGTGTACCCTGTACGTTCACATTGGGGGGGACATCCAGCTGTTGCATAACTACAACTCCCAGCATGCCCGTTGGCTGTCGGTGACTCCTGAGAGTTGCAGTTTTGCAACAGCTGTAGGCACACTGGTTATGTATCACTGAGTTTGTGACCTAACTCAGTGTTTCACAACCAGTGTGCCTCCAGCTGTTGCAAAACTACAACTCCCAGCATGTACGGTGCATGGTGTACGGTGACTGCTGAGAGTTGTAGTTTGCAACAGCTGGAGGCACACCGGTCGTGAAACACTGAGTTAGGTAAAAAAAAACTCTGAGTTTCACAACCAGTGTGCCTTCAGCTGTTGCAAAACTACAACTCTCAGCAGTCACCGACAGCCAATGGGCATGCTGGGAGTTGTAGTTATGCAACCAGCAGATGCACCACTACAACTTCCAGCATGCACTTTAGCTGTTTGTGCAAGCTGGGAGTTGTAGTTATACAACAGCTGAAGGTACACTTTTCCATAGAAAGAATGTGCCTCCAGCTGTTGCAAAACCATAAGTCCCAGCATGCCCATAAGGGAATGCTGGGAGTTGTGGTGGTCTGCCTCCTGCTGTTGCATAACTACAGCTCCCAGCATGCCCTTTTTGCATGCTGGGAGCTGTTGCTAAGCAACAGCAGGAGGCTGTCACTCACCTCCAACGATCCTCGCCGCACAGGTCAGTCCCTCGTCGTCTCCGCCGCCGCAGCTGCTCCTGGGGCCCCGATCCCAACAGGGGCGCCGGGGATCGGGGTCCCCAGCACCCGGGGTGCACGTCCCGCACCCGCTCACGTCCTCCAGAAGAGGGGCGGAGCGGGTGCGGGAGTGACACCCGCAGCAGGCGCCCTGATTGGTCGGCCGGTAATCCGGCCGACGAATCAGGGCGATCGTGAGGTGGCACCAGTGCCACCTCACCCCTGCAGGCTCTGGCTGTTCGGGGCCGTCAGAGACGGCCCCGAACAGCCAGTAATTCCGGGTCACTGGAGACCCGATTGACCCGGAATCGCCGCAGATCGCTGGACTGAATTGTCCAGCGATCTGCGGCGATCGCCGACATGGGGGGACATAATGACCCCCCTGGGCGATATGCCGGGATGCCTGCTGAACGATTTCAGCAGGCATCCGGCTCCGGTCCCCAACCGGCTAGCGCTGGGGGCCGGAATTCCCACGGGCGTATGGATACGCCCTCGGTCCTTAAGGACTCGGGATGCAGGGCGTATCCATACGCCCTATGTCCTGAAGAGGTTAAGTGATCCCTTAGTTTTTTGGAGCAGTTTATATGACATGTGAAATGTCTGACTTAACCATATTTGCATCTCAAATACAAACCCCACAGTATGGGACATTCAAAAGCATTTCATACTCAATATAAGCTTTTCTTATATCGGCATTGAGGAAAATATATCAAGTGATTTTAAACCCTGTCACTTGTTGACCTTAAACAGAAGTTCAGCACATCACTTGGCAATAAGGAACGAAAGCCAGGACCAGATTGTAGACTAAAGGCCTCCCCGAAAGTCATACTCGTCTTACTATGGTTCATAGTCAGTGTGGTGAAAAGCTTCTGCGCTCTCCTCCTTGCTCTGCCTTCTAGCAGACCAGAGAGGTAGATAACCGATAAAACCTATGCAGAGCACTGTTCAGTATTTGCAGTCAAAAGATTCAAAACCTTAAAGGGGTACTCCGGTGAAAAACTTTTTTTTTTTAAATCAACTGGTGCCAGAAAGTTAAACAGATTCGTAAATTACTTCTATTAAAAAATCTTAATCCTTCCTGTACTTATTAGCTGCTGAATACTACAGCGGAAATTCTTTTCTTTTTGAAACACAGAGCTGTCTGCTGACATCATGAGCACAGTGCTCTCTGCTGACATCTCTGTCCATTTTAGGAACTGCCCAGAACAGCATGTGTTTACTATGGGGATTTCCTTTTACGCTGGCAGTTCCCAAAATGGACAGAGATGTCAGCAGAGAGCACTGTGCTCATGATGTCAGCAGACAGCTCTGTGTTTCAAACGGAAAATAATTTCCACTGTAGTATTCACTGTAATTTCACCGGAGTACCCCTTTAACCCAGTGTTTCCGAACAAGGGTGTCTTAAGCTGTTGCAAAACTACAACTCCTAGCTCTGGCTGTCTCGGCATGCTGGGTGTTGTAGTTTTGACACAGCTGGAGGCATCCTGGTTGGGAAACACTGACTTAAAGGGGTATTCCAGGAATGTTTTCATTTGACTGTGCTACAGGGGCTGTAAAGTTAATGTAGTTCATAATATAGTGTCTGTACCAGTGTGTGATGGTTTTCTCACAATTCTTCTGTGATTTTCACCCCAATATTTATTTTTAATACCATACAAAATGACTGTTGTCTCAGATTTTTCCCAGGTTGAGACATGACTCACTAGTCAGCTGATGACAGGGAGCCTGTCTGCTTCAATGGGTGGAGGGATCCCTTTGTGGGAGAGAGATCAATCTGCACCAATGCAACAGCTATAGGCACCCTGATTGAAAATCACAGGTCTTTTGAATGGATACAGCTCATTTAGGGAGGAAAATGGAATTATGGGATTTGTAGACAAAAAAAGAAAAGTCAAACAGGAAATACCAGTTCACAAAAAGCTAGCCACAGTGTTATGGTAATTTCACAATATATCCATTTAGCCCAAAGACAAGCACAGATCCTTCCTAAGCATGTCCATTACTGCCTGCCAGGTACGTACTAAAATCACCTTATGGTGGATAACCCCTTTAACCACTCACCAATCACCTGATCACTTTAAAAGGAATCTGTCAGGTTGCTGAGGCCTAACAACTCTGGCCTGGGTAGCCTCACACGTGCCTGGATTTATCAAGGTGTGAGCCAGTGCCATCTCTGGTGTCCAGGTTTCTGTGTCCCACTAACTCTAGTCTGTTGGGGTTCTACTTGCTTTACAGTGCTGAGGCTGTTTCAGGTCTGGTGATTGAGTTGGTACAGTTCCACTACCCTATCTTGTCTAGTCATCTCTGCTGCACATGACTGCCTACTGATGGCTATTTCCAGTCTTGACAGCACAAAACTAGCGGCAGACAAAGAAAATCCGCATCCTGTCCAGAGACTTTGTTACACGTTTGCTTTCTTTGTGCACTGATGTCTCCATAAACTCTTTGGGGGAGATTTATCAAAACCTGTGCAAAGGAAAAGTTGCCCAGTTGTCCACAGCAACCAATCAGATCGCCTCTTTCATTTTACAGAGGCCTTGTTGCTATGGACAACTGGGCAACTTTTCCTCTGGACAGGTTTTGATAAATCTCCCCCTTTATCTGTTGGGAGAGAGTCAGGAGACCCTCATGTATCAAAGTCATTCAGTACACCAGGTGTAGCAGGGAGATCGCGGGGGTTCCCAGCAGCGCGACCCCCTCGATCAGATGTCTTGTTGCCTATCCTTTGGATAGGGGATAAGATGTTTAGGGGTGGAGTACCCCTTTAAAGGGTTACTCTTCTCTGCAGTGTCCGGAACCCAATGTTCCGAACGCTGGGTGCGGGCTTCCCTGTTCATGCCCACCCCTGGTGATGTCACGTCCCGCCCCCTCAATGAAAGTCTATAGGAAGGGGGCACAGCGGCCATCACGCCCCCTCCCATAGACAAGTATTGGGGGCGTTAAATGATGTCACGGGGTGGGGCGTGACCTCATTAGGGGGCGGGTGTGAACACGGAAGCCCACACCCAGTGTTTGGAACATTGAGTTCCAGATGCTGGGGAACGGAATAACCCTTTAAGGCCCAAGACAAGAGCAATTCACTCCCACCATACATATAAAAATAAACAATTTAATTATAAAAAGCTAAATTTTTTTCTTAACAATCCATTGATAAGATAATAAAGAACAAATGTTTCTTCCTGGAGCTAAACCTAAATACAAAGGAATCACTTGGCCTTTCCTCAGAGAGCAAATGCCATTACAGGGAAATAGGGAATGCACTACTTGGAAAGGACATCAAGTAGAAAGGAGCCTAGACATTTATATTGTCCTTCGCCTGCCTCTCCGAACAAGACAATTACGAGATAACGTTGCAGAGGAAAGAGAGGTAATTCTTTCATTTTCCCACCGCAAGCCAAAAAAGATCCAATAGCTTGTTTATGAAGAACAATAAAGAAGATACATGGCCAAAGGAAGAGATTATTGCAAATATATTGCCCTATTTTGAAGGACCGCATTTTTCCCTTCTCCAGTATAGAGCTGTCAGCTATGTTTAGAATTATATTTTCCACAAAAAAAATAAAATAATAATAATATTGCTTTCCAACACACTGCTCTCTAATAGCGGGACTTATCACTTTTAAATGGAGCTGACAATTATAGCTGACAAGAGTACAGAATGTCATTGTGCTTCAAAGGTGACACAAGGCAGTAATGCAAAAAAATATTTCCATATATTTAAATCTTCGGATATCTCGCCGAATCCAAACAGGACACTCGTCCCTTGAGATGCGATGACATATTATTTTTTGTCTTTGCAGCCAAGCGGTGCTGAAAGAAAATGAGAGAAATGTGTTGTGTTTGTATGAGGCTTCACGTCAGTATGTTACAGAGGGAATGACATGCAGAATGCTAGATTGTAAATCAGAATGTCAGCGCTAAAAATCTTCTTCGTTGTGCTACTCAGTTCTAAAGATGATGCTTGGATGGTTTTATTGGTCACATTTTTGGTCTGTGACTTCAGGTATTGAGTCATTATAACCCAGGATACATTTTGGATGTTTACTCTTTTGGATCTGTATGACTGGAAACAGACTGGAGAAAGATACATGAACATGGTAGTGTCCTAGGAAAAATCCAGGACGGACCTCACTGCCTGATGAGAACGTAAATGCTTGTAAAGATATAGAGGGAGATTTATCAAAACCTGTCCAGAGGAAAAGTTGCTGAGCTGCCCATAGCAACCAATCAGATCACTTCTTTCATTTTTCACAGGCCTTTTCAGAAATGAAAGAAGCAATCTGATTGGTTGCTATGGGCAACTAAGCAACATTTCCTCTGGACAGGTTTTGATACATCTCCCCCATAGGGCAGACCAGGGGCATTGATAGGTCTGCAAAAGACATGGGGCTAGAGCCCATAGCCCAAGCCATGCCCCTAACTACATGCCCCAAGCCACGCCCCTAACCACACCCCAGTCACGCCCCTAACTACACCCTCATTCACATCCAATCACACACAGTATACCAGTATATAAGGAGAATTATCACCATACATATTACAGCCATACTGTTAGGGACCATACTGTATCTAACCAAACCTAAGACCAATATTATTGGCTAACCCACAACAATGATGTTAAAATTTAGACATTAGCCAGTATATCCTTATATGAAGGACATACCTGAGCCCGCACACCAACGCCAAGGTTTCACAAGTGGCACGGGACCTAGCACTAGCCTACCTGTGCCTGATAAGCAAAACCAGGGGCCAGTGGGCAGTTACGGCAGCATTAGGTCCAACTCACAGTTTGCTCCCAGTTACCTCCAGTGTGAACTGGGCACACATACAATGGGAGGAGGGAGGCAAGCTATAAGCCCCACCCAAGTGGCTGAGTATGTATGCCGGTCTCACAGGTGAACCGAAATGCAGCCTAGAGTGGAAATAAAGTGGAGTTTTTACACTTGAGAAACCTTGGCGTTGGTGTGAGGGCTCAGGTATGTCCTTCATATAAGGATATACTGGCTAATGTCTCAATTTTAACATCAGTGTTGAGGGTTAGCCAATGTCACTGTTACATATACCATAGTAGTGTACCTATCCCTGTATGTTATTATTCTAATTGTTACACTTTCACACCGTTTACCTTGTGTAGGATGTTAATGTGGCACTTGTAGTCTGTTGCAGGCATCCCCCACTGTTTGCATTTTTATGCTGGGGATCACCCTCAGCAACAGACTACAAGAGTAGGATCTGCTCCCCCAGTATATATGCACAACCGCATGTGGGGGTTGAGCATCTCCTACCTGCCAGTTGAGACCATCTCTCTTTTTCATTATTTAAGTCTTATACTTGGAGATGTAAAAACTCCACATTTTATGCACCTTTATTTCCACTCTAGGCTGCATTCAGGTTCATCTGTGAGACCGGCATACATACTCAGCCACTTGGGGGGGGCTTATAGCTTGCCTCCCTCCTCCCATTGTATGGGTGCCCAGTTCACACTGGAGGTAACTGGGAGCAAGCTGTGAGTCGGACCTAATGCTGCCGTAACTGCCCACTGGCCCCTGGTTTTGCTTATCAGGCACAGGTAGGTTAGTGCTAGGTCCCGTGCCACTTGAGAAACCTTGGCGTTGGTGTGTGGGCTCAGGTATGTCCTTCATATAAGGATATACCGGCTAATGTCTCAATTTTACCATGAGTGTTGAGGGTTAGCCAATGTCACTGTTACATCTACCACAGTAGTGTACCTATCCCTGTATGTTATTATTCTAATTGTTACACATCCGCACTGTTTATCTGGTGTAGGATGATAATGTGGCACTTGTAGTCTGTTGCAGGCATCCCCACCGTATGCATTTTTATGCTGAGGATCACCCTTAGCAACAATAAATCACTTTACTTTAGTCACGTTTCCATACAAAAACTATTTTGTGAGCATAGTGTGACAGAACACATAATAATCACCCAGTGCTGGTCGCTGATGAGATCTACGGCATTACTTCAAGCTCTCACCGGAGCTCTGTGCAATAGTGTCCATGCTGGCCGTAATAGTGTCGCTGCCGCTGTCCAGGTAAGAAAGCAAGAGTTACTGCCAGCATGGACACTATTGCACGAAGCTCTGGTGGGAGCTTGAAGTAATGCCGTAGATCTCATCAGCAACCAGCACTGGGTGATTATTATGTGTTCTGTCATACTATGCTCACAAAATAGTTTTTGTATGGAAACATGTGACTAAAGTAAAGTGATTTATTGGAGAACACGGAATACATGGTGTGAAGTGCATTTATTGTATGGGACTATGTTGATTATCTCCTACCTGCCAGTTGAGACCATCTCTCTTTTTCATTATTTAACCCCTTAAGGACACATGGCGTACCGGTACGTCTTGTGTCCGCTCCCGATCTATAATGTGGGGCCACGGCGTGGCCCCGCGTCATAGCGGGTTGGGCCCAGCCTCTATTAACCCTTTAGATGCAGTGTTCAAAGTTGAACGCCGCGTCTAAAGTGAAAGTGAAAGCATGCCGGTTAGCTCAGTGGGCTGTTCGGGATAGCCGCGGCGAAATCGCGGCATCCCGGACAGCTTACGGGTCAGCAGGAGGGTCCCTACCTGCCTCCTCGCTGTCCGATCGCCGAATGACTGCTCAGTGCCTGAGATCCAGGCATGAGCAGTCAAGCGGCAGAATCATCAATTACTGGTTTCCAATGAGAAACCAGTGATCAATGTAAAAGTGAAAAAAAAGTGAATAAAGATCATTTAACCCCTTCCCTATTAAAAGTTTGAATCACCCCCCTTTTCCCATAAAAAAAACACAGTGTAAATAAAAATAAAAATAAACATATATGGTATCGTCGCATGTGGAAATGTCCGAATTATAAAAATATATCGTTAATTAAACCGCAAGGTCAATGGCGTACGCGCAAAAAAATTCCAAAGTGCAAAATAGTGCATTTTTGGTCACTTTTTACATCATGAAAAAATGAATAAAATAAATAAGTGCTATCAACACAAAAATGGTACCGCTAAAAACTTCAGATCACGGTGCAAAAAATGAGCCCGCATACTGCCCCATACGCAGAAAAATAAAAAAGTTATAGGGGTCAGAAGATGACAATTTTAAACGTATTGATTTTCCTGCATGTAGTTATGATTTTTTCCAGAAGTACGACAAAATCAAACCTACATAAGTAGGATATCATTTTAATCGTATGGACCTACAGAATAAACATCAGGTGTCATTTGTATCCAAAAATTTACTACGTAGAAACGGAAGCCCCCAAAAGTTACCAAACAGCGGGGGTTTTTTTTCAATTTTGTCTGACAATGATTTTTTTTTCCATTTCTCCGTAGATTTTTGGGCAAAATGACTGACCTCATTACAAAGTAGAATTGGTGGCGCAAAAAATAAGCCATGATATGGATTTTTAGGAGCAAAATTTAAAGAATTATGATTTTTTAAAGGCAAGGAGGAAAAAACGAAAATGCAAAAATGGAAAAACCCTCGGTCCTTAAGGGGTTAAGACCAATATTACCAATAATATTAGTACAGAAAACAAATATTCTCAGCATATACAAACAAATGAAACACGTGCACAGGTGCACACTGCTAGTTTTGTATGTTACCAGTAGGAACAAATAATTCCACCATACAAGGACAAACATGCCCATTAGCACTGACTAATAACTATATGTGTTACTCAATAAATTAAACTATACAAAAGACCATATTCTAAATACATTCACCATACAGAGGTAGATACCAGCTGTACACAAGATCTGTATACCATATAAGTGATTATATACAGGACCATATAGAGGTAGTGGGCAGCAAAATCTAATAAAGCAAATCTGCAGCAGAAAATATGCATGTGTGAACATAGACATAACATTACATCTAGGGACTCACAGGTGGCGTCTTTTCTGATCAGCGGCATCCTCTTTCCTTTTCTTCTCCATTCGGATCAGTACAAAATGACAGCTTCTTCCAACCAAAACTTCATATTTTCGGCATCTGCAGGACAAACTTGTTAGACTCCGCATTTTTCCAGTGCCCTCCAGTGCCAGTGCCCTCCTCTCCACAATCTCCCCATCTATAGGCCTCCATACTATAAAAAATGCCCCCCTAGTGACCTGCTCAGTAAAAATAGTCAGTTGTTTTTTTTAGGTAAGTAGGTAGGTAGTCAGGTATGTAGCTAGGCACAGTAACATAGTAACGTAGTAAGGGTGCATGCACACCACATTTTTGCAATACAGTTCCCGTATCAGGTTCTTGATGAAAAACGGATTCCTCAAAACCTGACTAAACTGTATTAAAACGTGTGTACAAATTTCAACCTGTATACGGTTAAAAACCATATATGGTTTGAAAAAGGATGTCCAGATGCATTCTTTTTTTACAAAAAAAAATTTATATATTTTTAACTTTTCACTCCGTTTTGAATAAAGTTTCACTTGTTTGAAATTCCAAGAAAAAAAACTGTGCAAAGTCAAAAACAAAATGGTGAAAACCGGATGGAACCGTATGCATATACGGTTCTATACTGTTCCAATTGACTCCCATGTTAAAAAAATGATGCGGTTTAATACGTTTTTTCACCCGGACCAAATAACGTGGTAGACTACGGTTTTGGGTACAGGTAAAAAATGAACTAAACCGGATGATGCATTTGACATATGATTTACAATGTTAAGTCAATGCATACAGTTTTCAATACGGTTTTTAACCCCTTAAGGACTCAGCGTTTTTCCATTTTCATTTTTTCCTCATCACCTTCTAAAAATCATAACGCTTTCAATTTTGCACATAAAATTCCATATGATGGCTTATTTGTTGTGCCACCAATTCTACTTTGCAGTGACATTAGTAATTTTACCAGAAAAACCCACGTCGAAATGGAAAAAAAATTCATTGTGCGAAAATGCAGTGCATTTTTCGGTAAACATGACTCATTATCTTTATTCTGTAGGTCCATACGGTTAAAATGATGTCAGTCATTTTACCCAAAAATCTACGGCGAAACTGATTGTGAGACAAAATTGAAAAAAAATGCGCCATTTTGTAAATTTTGGGGCTTCCGTTTCTACTCAGTACATTTTTCGGTAAAAATTACACCTTCTCTTTATTCTGTAGGTCCATACGATTAAAATGATATCCTACTTATGTAGGTTTGATTTTGTCATACTTCTGTAAAAAATCATAACTACATGCAGAAAAATGTATACGTTTAAAATTGTCCTCTTCTGACCCCTATAACTTTTTTATTTTTCCGCGTATGGGGCGGTATGAAGGCTAATTTTTTGCGCAGTGATCTGAAGTTTTTAACGGTACCTTTTCTGCATTGATAGGACTTATTGATATAAAAAGTGATCAAAAATGCACTATTTTGGACTTTGGAACTTTTTTAGCGTATACGCCATTGACCATGCGGTTTAATTAATTATATACTTTTATAGTTCGGACATTTCACGCGGTGATACCACATATGTTTATTTTTATTTACACAGTTTTTTATGGGAAAAAGGGGTGATTCTGACTTTTATTAGGGAAGGGTTTAAATGACTTTTATTAACTTTTTTTGAAAACTTTTTTTGCAGTGTTATAGCTCCCATACGGCGCTATAACACTGCACACACTGATCTTTTACACTGATCCCTGCAAAGCCATAGCTTTGCATGGATCAGCGTTATAGGGGGTTGATTGCTCAACCACACGACAGAGCAAGGTTAGGGGACTATCGCTATAGTCCCGATCAGCCCGACTGAGCTTTTACTTTAGTTTTAGATGCGGCGATCAACTTTGATCGCTGCGTCTAAAGGGTTAATAGCGCGCGGCACAATGATTGGTGCAGCGCGCTATTAGCCCAGCATCCCAGCTATCTTAAGCCAGTACTGCACACAGTATTCTATGTGTGGTCTGACTATTGATTTGTACAGTGGTAGAATTATTTCCTTGTCGTGGGCATCTATGCCCCTATTGATGCACCCCTTGATTTTTTTTGCCTTTGCAGCAGCTGCCTGACACTTGTCATTACAGCTAAATTTACTGTTAACTAAGACTCCCAAGTCCTTTTCCATTTCGGTAATCCCAAGTATTCTCCCATTTATCACATAATTCCAGCCCAGATTTTTCTTCCCCATGTGCATAACCTTACATTTATCAGTGTTGAACCACATCTGCCACTTCCCAGCCCAAACCTCCAACCTATTCAGATCCACTTGTAACAGTGCACTGTCCTCTATAGTGTTTACCGCTCTACAGAGTTTAGTATCTTCTGCAAAGATTGCTACTTTACTATTTAACACCTCTTCAAGGTCATTGATGAATATATTAAATAAAACAGGACCCAAGACTGACCCCTGTGGTACTCCACTAGCAACAGTCACCCAATCAGAATAAGTACCATTAATAACCACCCTCTGTTTACTATCACTGAGCCAGTTACTTACCCACTTACACACATTCTCTCCCAGCCCAATCCTTCTCATTTTATGCATATATGCAGATATGTGGAGCCGTATCAAATGCTTTGGAAAAATCCAGATGTACGACATCCAGTGATTCCACCTGGTCCAGTCTGGAGCTCAGCTCCTCAAAAAAACGTATCAGGTTGGTTTGACAGGACCAATCCCTCATAAAGCCATGCTGATATGGAGTCATACATTTATTTTTATCAAAATACTCCAAAATAGCATCCCTTAGAAAACCCTCAAACAATTTACATACAACAGAGGTTAAACTAACAGGTCTATAATTCCGGGGTCACCTTTTGACCCCTTCTTAAATATTGGCACCACATTTGCCATGCACCAGTCCTGGGGAACAGTCCCTGTCACTATAGAGTCCCTGAATATAAAAAAAAGGGGGCTGTCTATTACATTACTTAATTCCTTTAGAACATGGGGGTGAATACCATCTGGACCTGGTGATTTGTCTATTTTGATTTTTTGTAGGCGGCACTGTACTTCTTCCTGGGTTAGACAGGTGACCTGTACTGGGGAGTTTACCTTATCTTGCTGTATTTCACCTGGCATTTCATTTTCCTCAGTGAATACAGTGGAGAAGAATTTGTTTAATATATTTGCTTTTTCCTGATCCCAGTTTATAATTTCTTCCTGATCATTTTGTAAAGGGCCTACACTTAAATTTTTGACCTTTTTGCTATTTATATAGTTATAAAACATTTTGGGGCTTTCTGTCTCTATTTTTGTGGCTTCTATCAGTTTTTTTTACATATTTTACATTTCTCTCTATAGCTTTTTAATGCTTCTTCAGTGCCGTCCTGTTTTAGTAGTTTAATTGCTTTATTTTTGTCATTTAACATTTTTATTTATCCATATTGATTTTCTTTTATTTCTGACCCTTTTATTCCCATAAGGGATATACATCTTACAGTAAGAATTTAAGATATTTTTAAAAGTCTCCCATTTTAGTGTCAGTATTCTTGTTTTTGAGGACATTATCCCATTTTATATTAAAGGGGTTATCTAGGAAAAAACTTTTTTTTATATATCAACTGGCTCCAGAAAGTTAAACAGATTTGTAAATTACTTCTATTAAAAAATCTTAATCCTTTCAGTACTTATGAGCTTTTGAAGTTAAGGTAGATCTTTTCTGTCTAAGTGCTCTCTGATGACACCTGTCTCGGGAACCGCCCAGTTTAGAAGCAAATCCCCATAGCAAACCTCTTCTAAACTGGGCGGTTCCCGAGACTCGAGTCATCAGAGAGCACTTAGACGGAAAAGAACAACCTTAACTTCAGAATCTCATAAGTACTGAAAGAATTAAGATTTTTTAATAGAAGTAATTTACAAATCTGTTTAACTTTCTGGAGTCAGTTGACTGTTTCCTTTATGAGATTCACAGGACTCAGTCTCCCAGTTTATATCAGGATGGTTAAAGTCCCCCATTATTATCACCTCATTCTGCCTTGTTTATTTGCTTCAGTAGTTGATCTTCTGGCTCTTCCATTATGTTTGGTGACTTATAGCAAACTCCTATCAGGATTTTTTTAATTTTTATCTCCATATATTTCCACTCATAATGACTCCACATTATCATTTCCATCCCATATATCCTCCCGCAGTGCGGCCTTCAGACTCAATTTCACATAAAGACAAACTCCTCCCCCTTCCAATTTTGTCCGATCCTTCCTGAATAGACTATAACCCTGTATGTTGACCGCCCAGTCACAGCTATCATCCAACCAAGTCTCTGTTATACCCACTATGTCATAATCCTCCTCAGACATTTTCAACTCCAGTTCCTCTGTTTTATTGGACAGACTTCTGACATTAGTCAAATGCAATTCAATGGTGTATTTTTTTTTCCCTATGAAGCCTATCCCTATTAACTATTCTAACCCCTCCCTCCGCGCCACCCCCAGGTGCATTAATAATTCCCCCCTCTCTATCTACACTATCTTCCCCCTCTACGTTGTAGGTCCCCTCCCCCCCAGTCCCTAGTTTAAACACTCCTCCACCCTTCGCCAATACACTAGGCAGTTAGGTAGGCATGTATGTAGATAAGTTAGGTAGCCCAGTATGACAGTAGGTAAGTGTTTCCCAACCATGGTGCCTACAGCTGTTTCAAAACCATAACTCTCAGCATGCTCAAATAACCTTTGGCTGTCTGGGCGTGCTGGGAGTTGTAGTTTTATAACAACTGGAGGCACCCTAGTTGTGGAACACTGTCTTGGAAGTCTTTCAATGCAGTGTTGTTGTTTTTTTTTACAACCAAGGTGCCTCTAGATGTAGCAAAACTACAACTCCCAGCAAGCCCAGTCTGGGCATGCTGAGAGTTGTAGTTTTCCTACATCTACAGAGGGAAATAGGATGGCGGAGGGGTCATGGTGTGGCCAACACCTCTACCCCACCTCTTCACCATGTGGGTGAATGTGGGCAGCATAGTTTCCCCACATTAGGTAGACAGCATAGTCCCCCCCCCCCACATTAGGTAGGCAGCCTAGTTTACCCACAATAGGTAGGCAGCATCATTTTCCCACAATAGGTAGGCAGCATAGTTTCCCCACATCAGCTAGGCAGTGTAGTTCCCCACATTAGATAGGCGGCATAGTTTCCCCACATTAGGTAGGCAACATAGTTTCCCCACATTAGGTAGCAGTTTCTCCACATTAGGTAGCAGTTTCCTCACATTAGATAACATAGTTTCCCCACATTATACAGTAGTCATTATACAGATGTGGCAAAACTACAACTCCCAGCATGCCCTGACAGCTGTTTGGGCATGCTGGTATTTGTAGTTTTGTAACATCTGAAGGGCCACAGTTTGGAGATCACTGTGCAGTGGTCTCTAAACTGTGGCCCTTCAGATCTTGCAAAACTACAACTCCCAGCATGCACAATCAGCAAACAGCTGTCTTAGCATGCGGGGAGCTGCAGTTGCGTACCTCCAGCTGTTGAATAACTACATCTTCCAGTATGCCCTTTGGCAATCAGTACATGCTGGGAGTGGTAGTTTTGCAACAGCTGGAGGCACACTGGAAAATATTGAGTTAGGTAACAGTACCTAACTGGAGGGTTTTCCAACCAGTGTACAACTCCCAGCATGCAGGGTCTGTCAGTGCATGCTGGGAGTTGTAGTTTTGCAACATCAGATCGCCTTGCAGAAGGATTTTCCTCTGCAAAGGTTTTAATAAATCTCCCCCTTTATGCCCCGGTCTGACCTCTATATGACAGAACCCATCACCAATCACCCATCACCAATCACCCACCACCAATCACCCATCACCAATCACCCAGCACCAATCACCCAGCACCCATCCCCAATCACCCATCACCAATCACCCAGCACCCATCCCCAATCACCCAGCACCAATCACCCAGCACCCATCCCCAATCACCCATCCCCAATCACCCAGCACCCATCCCCAATCACCCATCCCCAATCACCCAGCACCAATCACCCAGCACCAATCACCCAGCACCAATCACCCAGCACCCATCACCAATCACCCAGCACCAATCACCCAGCACCAATCACCCAGCACCAATCACCCAGCACCCATCCCCAATCACCCAGCACCCATCCCCAATCACCCAGCACCAATCACCCAGCACCAATCACCCAGCACCCATCCCCAATCACCCAGCACCAATCACCCAGCACCAATCACCCAGCACCAATCACCCATCACCAATCAATCACCCAGCACCAATCACCCAGCACCCATCACCCATCCCCAATCACCCAGCACCAATCACCCAGCACCAATCACCCATCCCCAATCACCCAGCACCCATCACCAATCACCCATCACCAATTACCCAGCACCCATCACCCAGCACCCATCACCCAGCACCAATCACCCAGCACCCATCACCCATCCCCAATAACCCAGCACCCATCACCCATCCCTAATAACCCAGCACCCACCTTATGCAGGAATCTTCACACAGCTCTGGTTCTTACAC